>NC_134177.1:39703282-40329711 GCF_964188355.1 Buteo buteo | reverse complement strand
AAGCAAAAGGCAGGACCAGCAGGTACTGTCCCAAGAAGTCCCACTCTGCAAAGGTATCCAGTATGATACAAGACAGAGTGAGATGCCAGGCAGCATGCCAAAGGCTTCTGTCAGCACAGAGTCACTACTGTACCAACTTGCTGACTTGGCTGTGCAACTGCTTTATTTGTACCCAGATCCAGAGTAACTCTGTGAAACTACAACCTGAAAGACCTGTCCTCTAGACAACTTAGCTAAGCAGAAATGGGGCACATGCACTTTCTCTCATTACCAGATATGAAATGAAGCAGAGAATGGAGGCACAGTTTCTAGACTTGCTTAGGATAGATACCCTGGGGTAATTAGGGTACTTTTCCAACCATGCTGGAATGAGAACCTGCACAGTTTCACTGCATCTTAAAGCTGGATGCAGTCTAAAACCTGAATAGCCACATTTAACATAACCAGCTCAAGCACAGACAAAACCTAAGCTTCACTATGGGAACATGTTGTCTTCCCTTTTCATTCTGTAGGGCACAGGGCACAACAGGAGCTGGTCTGCAATGGAGCTGGTAGACACCAGCACATGAAGTTTGTGCTGCTCAAGCTTCCCCAGAGGTGAGGGGAGAGTCACAGCTGAGGTTACAGCACACAATGCCCCAGCCGCATCTCCAGGGCAGGTACAGAGCTGAATGAGTAATGGACAGGGGGGAGAAGAAGAGGTGATTTATTTAAGAGGCTTCTAAATCAGTTCACTGAGATGGCTGACCTTCTGACAGTGACTTAATCAGCACACAACATTTTCTTGATTTGTCACCAGGGAATGGCAAAATATTCTCGGAAGAGCTTCATCTTTTATCTTAAGAACTATTTACATCAAGGAGGTTAAGACACAGCCTTAACCACACATATAGCATAACCTTTGGAGCACAATCAGATTTGCTGTTCTTAAGAAACACTATCTGGGAACACAGTCTTTCTTGTCTTGACTTGTATCTGCTTATCCACAAAAGAAAAAGCTCTGTGTTGCATCATTTTTATTCATGAAGATAAATCCATTGTGTATTATTCTAATGATCTCTTAAGTCTGCAATTTGTACCATTTTATAGCACTAAAAGTTAGAGATGCAGTAAGCCATGTATTTAAGGCTGGTAACTTAATGGGAACGGCATTAACTACTATTTCAGATTTTTAGTTATGTCCCCCTCCCCATCATTTGTAATTACCTTGTTACTTAACAGCAGCATCAGCAATTTTATTGATGTGCTTTTAGCACAGGCCACTACCAGAGGACAAGTGTGCTGGAGCATGTTAGGGACTCCAGAGTAAATTTTATCTCATCTCCTACTCTTTTTAAAAAAGTATGAGAGAATTACCACCTCTCCCCCACCCTTAAAAATCTTCATGCATTGGCAAGGCCTGCTTCACAGGTGTTTTTAGCTAGTCATCTTTTAAACAATAAAAGATCACTTTTGGCCCCCAAATGAGAACCCATATTATCCTAATAGATAATATCCTCTAATAAACCTGGCTTTCTTATTTACCTTGTAACCTTTTGAGGTGAGGGGATGGGGGAAAATCTGCAACCCCATTACGATCAAGTCTAATTCATGATGGAAGTCCTTTTGAATAGGCAAAGAGAAGTAAAGAAAGGTTCAACAAAAATATAATTGTGATCCTTCACTTATTTCCAACCTGGGTGATACTGGCCCATGAACCTTGAAACGGCCTGTGCTCACTTGCTCTGCTTCCTGTTCCTCAAATGAAGGAGCACCTGGCTCTGTGGGACCTCATGTGAGCATCCCTCCCTGCAGCCAGCGTTCTTCAACAAGGAGACACCATGCCTGCAAACAGCCAGCTGGTATCAGCACTGGCCAGCATTCCTGCCCCACTAATCTACCTTCTCAGCCTTATGAGGCTGTCTTATAAACAAAATAATTCCACTTTTGGCAGTATTCAACCAGCAACTACCTTCATTACTGAATTTTCTGTACAGCCCCACAGCTGCTGGGGAGAACGAACACTGTCTTGTATCAGCCTTTATATGACTGGCAACGGATTTGGGGAGTTGTATCCACTATTCCATTGTGCACTTTGTCCTGTACAAATGCATGAGGAGAAAACAAAAGGTCTAGCACAGAGCTTATCAGCACATGGCAGGCATTTTAAGCCATCTAGCAAAGAAAAAAAACATGTTGTGCAGGTAAGAGAAGGAAATCCCTAATTGGAAACACAATTGTCTTGTAAGAAAGGCTCCAAAATCAACAGCCACTCCAATTTATATGGTGTTTTATCAAGCCAAATAGCCCCCAAGAGCTTTGCAAGATGAGACTCTAATAAGGCTTATAAAACTAGCCCTCTATAATAGAAGCTAGGACAGGGAGGGGGGGAGTAACAGGCCTTTAAGCATGTGAATTGTAACAGAAATGTAAGCCTGTCAAATCTTCAGCTAATAGAGGCTCGAGGAAGCTCAGAGGAGATCTCCAGTAGTTTCAAGTGCAGAGGTTCATGGGGAACAGGTAGAGCAGTTGGGATGCAGCCACCCAGACTGGGCAGCCAGGGCAGGCTGATGTGGGACCGGGCACCACTCTCAGCTCTGTGACATTCCACTGTCCAGATCAGAGCCATATGTGCGGGACACGTTCTCAGTGTGTAGGGCACAACTTTGGTGGATCAGCTCAGAAGACAACCCCCCCAAGTGCAAAGTAAGGTATCCTATCTCACCCACACCAGACTTCCCTGTGGTTTCTAAAAAGAAGCTATGTGCCTTTATCCTAGCTATCAAGACATTTCACAGAAGAATGCAATTTTAAGGCTTTTTTATCTCCTGTTTCCCCCTCCACCCACATAAGAGGAGAGAGGCTGAAGGAAAAACAGAGGGGACATTTTTATTCTAGCCTTTATGTTGTATCTAGAAGGCAATAAGATACTGCAGCAATGAGTGTGTGATAAGGAACATGAACAGGATGGGGAGTACCGACTCTGAAATATGCATGTAACACCATCTGCAGGAGCACGTCCTTTGAGTACCACCACTCCATCATCACTGTCCTATCCAAGTGATAATACACAAGTCAAGCAAAGCAAAACCAGACTGCATACAAGTCACACTTCACTGCACAGTTCTGCAAACCACGCTAAAAAACCCTCAGAGGAAAGAACCGTTGCAGAACTAGTTTCAAGTCTATTTTGAGTTCAACACTGGGGTTGTCAATACCTTGTTTCTGGCAGTTCTACAGTGGTTTAAAAAATACATAAATTAGCCATGGAAAACCCAAGACATAAGCTTGTTGCAGAAAGAAATGTCTCCTTCCTTTTGCAACAAAGAGAACAAGTGCTTTAATTTGGTTTACATTTTCTGGTTGATGCTATTCTGTGAGCAAGTCTGAAATGGCAGATCTGTGCTTTGTGGTGATGATTCAAGAAGGGTGTACCCTGCCCTGCTGTGAAGGTGGAAGGCTGCATAGCCTGTTCTTTAACCAACACATGCATGTCTACTAGTCAGCTAACAGATTAAGTAAGGCTGTCACTAGTTTGAATTTCTTTAAGATCATCTTGCTGAAGTCGGGGAGGGTGGGGTGAAATCTGTTTTAACATTTTCTTAGACTTATTTATAAGTGGTACATGAAAATCATTGTGGTTCCAAGGCTACAAAGCATGCCCATCCATAGGCAAATATATGTAATTTAGAAGCCACATGTCAGGGCCTCCAGTACATCAACAGGCTCTGCAATCTTACACACACACACACCTTTAGGACTCCCCCACACCTCAAGACTGACCTCCAAACGTTGGCAGAGACTATGACAGGCCTATAGAAGCAGCTTGTGGCCCTGCAGGCTTCTGCAACACACCCCTGCTCTCCTTTCTCCAAGCCACTTCATTTTAGCCATGGAAAAGGGATGAGCTCTCTGCAGTTCTCCAGGCAATCGCAAGCATCCCACTCCTGGCCTAGCATTAAACTGGCACCACCTCCCCTAGCCTGCAAGACCAGGAAGACTGCCTATACTGGGACAACCAGCTCGACACACAGAGGGACTGCTGTGAGGACATGTCCTTCCCCAATGCCATTATGAACCCACAGGCTGCCACCAGAAGACACTGCACCTGATTACCCAAAGGACAGCATTACACACACTTTTCAGCAAGTGCCTGTGCCTGGCCATGTATCTTCCGGATCCTGACCTGCTTGCTTAACTTCCCTGCTTGACCTTGGACCTGCCTTGGCACTGTGGACTTGGCTAGTGGTTTCAGGGCTGTGGCTAACCCTGGTTATTATCACCAGACCTGCTCTGCTCTTCTTGCTGAGGTACTGTGGGACTGCACCACTTGTCGGCAAGGTCGTAGACTCTGCTCACCCTGCTCTCACCCTCGTCTCCCTGCTCATTCTCCCTTGCTGCTCCCTGACAACATAAGCCTGCAATTATGCCTGGAGTTACTAACCCCAGTGCTACAGAGGGAACAGAAGCAGCCAGGCAGGCAAGTAACTGGCCTAAATAGGAGACCAGCTTCCTCTGAAAAACACAACTCAGGTATGACTAATGCACCAGAAAGCTCATGTCTCAAGTAATCCCCTGCTCAAGACTTTATCAATAATGCAAAATTGGATTGTGGAATACAAAACCCCTGAAACTTAATAAAAGAACTAGCTTAAGCACCACGTTAACATCATTCAAATTGATGAGTAAAGAAGGACAGTTTCAAACAAATACACCTCAGAACCAGATAAGACCTATCTCCAGGAGACTGGATGAAAGACAAGGAGCTCAGAGTAGCTGTTTTCACATCCAAAGTGAAGAGGCTCTGAGTGGAAAACAATGGGTGTAAGAATTAAACACACTTTCCAACCAGATTCTTCAGAACTGAATGGTTATAAATTGAGGGGGAGGCCTGACTAATGCTATTTTAGACATTCCAGTACTTGGCAAAAATTCATCCAAACACAGAGGTGGGAACGTTGGTACTATGCTTGCATTGTGAAAGTCACCCAAAAAGCCACATATCTAGGTGCCTTACACCCAGCTCAGTGTCCCCTCACATCTGTAGATGCCTGTGCTAAAGTCCTTCTGCCCAAATGCTCCAGGACTGTCCCAGCACAGGCATGTACTTAGTGTTGTCCTTCCAGCAACAGCCCAGCACACTGACCCCAAACAGACTTAGTTTGGCCCTGGAACAAGCAACACTGCTACAGGAGAACAGACCCTGAGGGAAAATGGACAAAATCAGCACAGTGTAGCATAGAGAAAGAAAACTTCAGAGGCAGCAGACACGTAGGCTGAGAGAGCAGGGAATGTACAGTGGGTACCAGTCAAACTGCAGCCAGGACTTTTGGAGGTGATGTATCAATCTGTGGATGCTGCAGAAAGAACGGAAGAGAGAAGGTTAGAGACAAACCTATAAAAAGCTGAGATTCTTAAATGAACATACACCATTAATTTATGCAGACTGTGCAAGCAGTGAACTGCAGAGGTAAAGCATGCATACCACACCCCAAGACCTGCCAACCAAAATCCCAGTTTCTCGGACTTATGGATGGAGCCTGATCCATCCATATCCTGATCTGGATCCTGAGCCTGATCTTTGGATTAAGGCTGTGCTGGATTCTCTGTTACCATGTCTGAGAGGCTTCTTCAGTGAATACCACCTCCCTGGCTAGCAGAAAACAAGGGCTGGTGTTTGGCTTGCATGTCCCTCATAGGATCCACCCCGCATCATGCTTCCCACTGAGAGACTCTTCTGAGGTTGTACAACTATTCTGCAGTGTCCTCAGAAGACAGTGAAGGCATCAGCACTTCACATCAGTTCCACCCACCCTGCATTCAGCATCCACCAACTTGTGTGCAGCAGGCTCCAACAGTACAAGCAGAGCACCATAGGAGCCTGTCAGGAGGAATTAGCCCCATACATCTCCCCCAGCACTAGCACAAGCTAACAGAACAGCATGGACAAGCCCAGCAGTTCTCAAGACCACCTTATATGTTACAATCCAGGGTGAGAACATCTAGTCTGGAGCCAGGCTCCAACCCAGCTGAGTACCAACTGCAGGGAGATAGCTGAAATTAGAGTAACGCAGTTTCAGTATGTTCACAGAGGTAAATGCGTTCAGTTGCCTCAAGGCCTCTGTAATCATTAATTATTAAGTTAATGTCTGTCTTCCCTGAGGTATCCATTATCCTGTGTATTAATGGCCCTTCCAATAAGGCAGGGGGTAAACAGCTTGCAGATTACCTGATAGTATTAATGAAAGTTTGCAAATTGATTTGGTTGGATTAGAAAGTGCTTGGCAGTTAACTGATCTCAGAATTTGGAAAAACAGCAGTATACAATGAAAGATGTTTTCTTTCCTCTCAGCTTTATCTGTTCAGAAAAGAAGAGGAGCCAGGCACAGCAATGCTGGCTGTTCTTTTGGATGCTTCTCTTTCCTGTCTCCCATCCAAAGTGTAATTAAGTAAAGCCTCAGGCAGAAAACTCAGTTGTAGCAAGAGGTAACATTAATGCTGCCATGTTCTAAATGCCCCTTCACCGAAGTTAAGTCAATCTTATTCCTAAAACCCAGGCATTTTCTCCAGGCTTCCTTATTTTCCTTGCCAAGCTGTGGGACAGGCCTGAGGGGTCAGATTCACAAAAGCATTTCAGTGAACAAACTCCAATCCAGTCCAACACTGAGATCCTCAGAGCTGCCTGCCTAATCCTTTGCATACTTCCAGATGCACAAACACGGAGCATGGAGTGAGGGAAGGGCAATAGGCTGAGTGTACAGACATTTACAATTTGCACTTTCTTCTTGCATAAGCTGCTGCTCAGCTTATTTTCTGACTCCCAGAAAGCTGCTTTTATAACCTTCTGAACCATTTCATTTAATTGAAGGAGTATTTGTTCATTAGCATTACTTGCAGCAGGATGCACATGTCAGTGTGGGAGTTCAATCCCCAAGGATATGACAAGACAATTCATACTGCAACACACGGACTCTAGAGATGCTGCTGTTCTGAGTTCACAGCTCAGCTCTCAGTCTAGTTCCACTGGCTGCCACTTCTACCCTGGTCAAAGTATCACAGTCAATTTGCAAGCAGGACAACCACATCTGCAGGCTGTTCAAGATAAGACTGACCAATATTAAAAGCAAGCATCTCCCTCTTCAAAAGATAAGGCAAGCCTGAGCCGATTACCATTACTGTTTTTCATCCAGAATACCACATGCTTTTAATAGCCGCATGCACAACAAGCACCAGTCACGTTTCCAATCTGCCATGCACTTTGCTGGGCCCCTTGTGCTCGATGAGAGATCTGTATTCTCTATCTGAATGTCAGGGAGTGATTTAAAGTGAGACCGAGTAACAGTCTTTTCTTAATAGATTTTTGGATACACTGCAGTTTGCTGTTTAGTCAGGTAGCATCTGTTCTTCAAGCAGAGGAACATGATACTGCTCTTTCATGTAAATTTATGGAAGAAGTTATGATTTTATCCTATATCCTAATAAGGATTCAAACTCAGTTTTTAAAAGGAGAACCTTGTTTGTGCTGGAGTTTTGTGCCTGTTATTTTATCATAATTTAAAATCAAACTAGTCAGACACCAAATTATTTCCTGCTGAGAAATGTGCAAAAGCTCCCTTTATTCCTATATCCTCTTTACCGCTGGCATCTTGTATTTATAGAGTGTAGATGGAGAACTTAACATCCATGTTTTCTCCTTTTAAAGTCTCTCCTTTGATCTAGTCATCCATCCAGGAGATCGCTTTGATCCTTGCAGTTTTGCTAATTCCAAATATGTAATTATGCTTATCTAGTCCTGGAGGATCTGAATGTTTCCAGCTGTCCCTCATACATTGCTGGTTTACCAATACACCACAGCTCTAATCAAAAAGAACTTGCTCTTGCCCAGAGCACTACAGGCTACAGACTGCTCACATGCCATCCTGAAAAACCCGGAAGAGCCTGTTTCTCCTTGCCTGGCCATGTCACAGGATGACAGGTCTCTTTAGGGGAACCAGGATAGAGAACAGGCTGACCTACTGCCTGCGATAAAAGGGCATCTCATCGTGCTGAAAACTGAGGTTGGTGAGCAAATGGAAGAGTCCAGAAAGAAATGGTCACAATGAGGAACAGAGCTCTGGGCTCTCAGACAGTTGCACCAGCTGGAAGCCTGTTAGGTCACCTGGTCATACAGTATTTCCCTCTCTCTTCTATACCACTTTTCAGTCATTCAAAAGTTATTGCTTACAGAGCTGGCATTTGATGCCAGGAACCAGGGGGTATGTGAGAAACTGGACATCGTGGCCCATGAAGGAACTGAGGTTAGTAGGGAAGGCAGTAAAAATGGCATGGGGAGCAGTTCTCCAAAAAGACAACCATATTCCCCTTCCCATCAACCACAAGGAGAGTGGGCTGAGACTCTGATTCCAGTCCTGTTTGTTGCTTGTTTTTAAATATCTTCTCTCTTATAATATCATTATGCCACATGAATGAAGACTAGGGTTATCTAAAACTGCTTGATCTCTCCCTAGGGGAGCAGGGAGGGAGGCAGAAGAGGAGGAATGCCATTACTTCATGATGGGATCTGAAGTAGTAGAGGATTTCCTTTTAGGTTCCAGAAGATTGAAACGAATTGACATGCATCATCCTAATGCTTCATTGCTCAGTATTTTGACACCACATTATTGCTTAGCACCTGAAACTGATCTGATGGAAGACGTGACCACAGCCATGCTTTCCTCTGTACTACTAATTTCTTGCTTGCCATTCCCCATTCTTATTCTCAGAAAGAAATGAAAATGTTTTCTAACATGTTAAAGAGTGATAGGAAAAAAATTAAAAAGGAAGGAGAAGATAAGACAATCTGAAGAGACAGCAAGTGGCCACAACTACGGTACAGCATTCAAATAATTTTCTTTCCACATGAGCCCAGACAAGCCTGCCAGAGGTGCAAATTTCTCTCATCGAAAGTGCAGGTTCCCTTCCCTTCTCTCCCTATATAAAGGCTAATATTTCTGTTCTTGCAAATTGAAGGGCAAAGTGGCAGTTTCTGTGCAAAAGCTTCTCCCACCAACAGCACAAGGAAGAAAAATTACCTACTATGGCTCAGCACCACCCTGGCACTACCAGCAGCTTTTCAAGTGGCAGATTACACATGGAAGGCAGGGAGATGAGCCTCTAAATCACCCTCTTCTATCCAGCAACCCCATCAGCAGCAAGGCAAAGCACATTTTTCATGCTTTGCTTCAAACAAGACTGACAACACCAGAGCAGCCCCAACAACACCTTGTATTTAATAAGTCAGCTGAGAGATTAGAGAGCTTTATTTTGCCAGTCTGCCCTAATGAGAACTACTTTTCAGGAGCTCTCAGTAGTTCAGACAGGTACGTGACTGAGGTTCATTGTCTGCCCTTGCAGAGTGAATCCTGATGCCCATAACAGGGTGCAAAAAAGAGGCTTGCAGCTAGGAAAAGACAACTATTAGGTGACACTGTGTGCACAATCCTGTTACACTGCTCTAGTGAGAGCCTTCCAGGAAAGTTGTAGCAGTGGAAGATGAAAGTAGGTGGTTGGTGGTGGAGCTTTTATGAAGTCGGCTTTCCTTGCCACACTGCAAAGCTCTCGTGCAGGCAGAGTTTGCTTCCTACAGAACTTCAGTGGCCACCATTACCTGAAGTTTCAGGCAGGGTCACTGAAATCTCTCAGCAGAGTTGTGTTTTGCAGACTGACTCACCACTTCAAAGTTGCAGCCTTCCAAACCAGCTTTTCCAGGCTGAATTACTTGCCTGACGTTTGGTAAAACTCAGTGAACTCCCTTTCCTTTGTAAGGGAGAACCTCTAAAATTCATTCTTCTTTGTATTACAGAAATTCCCATCTAGTCCTTCTCAGGAAAAGCTTAACACTCTGCTTATGCTTCAGTAGGGCTTCCTGCCCCAACAGATTTTGGAGTATCAGCCCTGGATATGAGATACGCCTGTTGCATGTTTCTCAGCTTTACATATCAGTGTTTTGCCTGAAAGAAGCAGGTTAATCACACGATTGTTTGTGAATTTGGAGGAGGAGGGATGGTGTAAGTTTAAGATACCAAAATCATTAAGCACTTAGAAAACATTTTTGGTAAAGTTTTAAAAAACAGACCTGGTAACAAAGTGACACTTTTCGTGACTGCCAGTTCAAAAATTCCCTCTATTGTATCAGTACTTGTACCTTCAGTTTCAAAAATATTTGTTCTACTGTAACACCTGGCCTCACTAAGTGAGAGCAGATGTATCCCAGACTGCTAAAAAGTAAGTTCATTGCAGTCTGAAGAAAGATGACTCACTAGGTGATTCTACAGACATTGAACTGAAACATATTTAAAACTTGGAATTACAGTACCTCACTTTTCTGTCGTCAAAACATTTGTCTGCACAGGTGGTACACCTCTGGTGGCATGGGGTGAAAACAGGGAAAATGGGAGTATAGAGAGGTCATGCATCTTGGAAAGAAAAGAGGAAGGAAAAGAAAGAAAGGGGGAAAAAAGTACCACGGGAACACAAATTGTTCAAATCTCAACACTTTGCATAGAATATAAGGATCAGACAGGTAACATGTAACATGGTCCCAACCAAATGCAAGCACCTAACAGGTTCCATCTGCACAAGCAGCAAACAATGCAAGCATACTTTGGATGACAGATGTAGGACTGGCAGGTATCTATCACTTAACTATCTGGAGATTTGATCATCAGATAAGCAAGACTGTTAAAAACCATCTGCCTCACAGCACAGAAATTTAGAAGCTCATACTCTGGAAGTTGCCGAGATTCAAAAACTGCTGCCTTTGATTTTCATGCCTGTTTTACCCTCAAAAGATGGATGGCTCTAAGTCACTTGACATTTGCAGTAGGAAGCCAGAGCAAACAGACAAAGCTGGATAAGGGCTTCTCTGCTACGTGTGCTAACAAAGAAATGGACAAACATGTCAAGCCAAAAGCCAGAAGGTCTGTGAAACATGTTCAGCAAGACTGCAGCTCTTAATAGACCCAGAGGGAGAGGCTGTAACAGTTTCAATGTGGAGTGCAGCACTAGCAGTGAAGCCAATGATCATGGTAAGCAGTTGCAGTCGGCATGCATTGTTTGACACCTTCTGTGCTTGAGGGATGGCTCTGGAGGAAAAGGAAGGTACAGAACTAGAGGGAAAACTGGAAGCTTGGCCTTCCACAGCATCTAACTGCCTTATGAAGATGTGATGTGATCTACACAGCTGCTGCATGCACAGTTACTCTCCTACCAAATCAGCAGCTTCCAAGCTTGATTAGACTGCAGAGCTGGATAGCATGGGGTTTATATTGCAGATCAGAGACTTCTCACAGCTTTTTTAAAAATGCAGTCTGACCTCTGTTCTAAAGCACTTTAGGGAATCTTTGTCCCAGAGCTTGAGAAAAAAGTAAAGCTATAAATTAAAATTGCATTAGTAGTTTCTTTGGTGGTCTACAGAGCAGGAAGGAACGTAGCAGGGAATTTTTTTGCCTTTATAAAAAGTTATACCCCAAAATTATATGCGGTGCTTTAGCATGGAAACACAGATCCACTAAAAAGAAAAATAAAGTTTAAACACTGTATTGCTCAACAGAGAGGAAATGGCATTACTGAAAGACCTAGTATATTAATTGCTATTTCTAGCATTCTTGTAATCCTATCTGTCTTTGTGATATCTACATAAAAGCATAAACCTCTCATTCTTTCTGAAATAATTCTTTCTATGCAGTTTCATATACACAAAATGTACAAAATTTGGACACTTTTACTTGCAGTTGGCACTATTTCCAGGTGATTTCTTGTTAGCGCTTAGAGAACTTTGATCCACTTTTAGCTAAAAATCGAGTTATATTCCACACATTGGTTTTATACTTAAAGGGTAGTCTGAAATTAATCCATAGACATACTATTTTATTGCTTTTTCACTGTATTTCCTGTTTAAATGCTAGATTTTTTTGATGGAAGGTAGCAATCATTTAAACATTAAGAACAGTCATCTTGGGGACACAGTTGTCAGATTTAAGGATCAGAAATTATATAGGCAGCTATAAAAGGATAGGAAGTGAATAGATCAATATTACGAGGTCCAGTAATTCTTTGAAGTATTAAAATGAAATGGGAGAACTGTTTGCAAGAACAACTTGATGATTTAAATTATGCAGCAACTCAAGGGGGGCAGGTAGGAAAGCAGCTAGCAACCTTTGTACGGTATCCTGAAAGAGTTAAGGACATCTTTATCAAAACCGTTTTCACTCTGAAGCAAGGACAGGCTAAGTAGGACTTGCAGTATGATTCCATTCTGAAGGCTGGAAAACAGAAAGCCTTGACAATTTTAGTGCACAGAACAGCACTGGCAGCCACTTCATCCGTAGGAGAGTCACTGGGGGAGCATTTATAGAGAACAGATCTCTAACATTACACAACTGCTTTAGAGGGTCCTGTCAACACCCTCCAGATCACTATTTACATGCAGAAAGTGAGCAAACCATCACTGAATTAACCTTCCATTTCCATCACATAGACAGTTAAGCATGTTTATGAGAGAAGCCCTGAACACTTAGCAACATACTGCTTTGTGATATCAATCCTAAGAGAATCTGGCATTGTTTGGAAGCATTTGGTCAATGACTTTTTGGTGCTCTTTCCGCATGCAGACGAGGAAGGAATGTCCTGTCACACTAACTAGAACATGAGTTCCCCGTAAGGATGCGGCTATTTGAAAGCAAACCCAGGATGCAGCAACCCTGCCTGTTTGAAGATCTACTCAGAATTTACATTAATTCAGGAAGAGGTACGCAGCTCACATGGAAATGCAGCAAGTCAGAGGAGACCAAAGCTCAGCTGAAAAATCTACACATATAGGAAAAAGTTGGGTATCCTATTCCACTCTGAATTTCAGCCAGATACATATGACTGTCATTTGTTGTGTGGGAAAAGTGATCCAAATCATGTCATTATTCATCCTGTCTGACTCTAAGCATGCAGTACAGGTGAACTAAACCCTTAATCTAAGATGACTTTATGCATTTCACTGGGATTTCAAAATTCAGCCTGTAGACCTAAGCATTTCAGATGGCTCCGAAAAGCAGCTACTTGGTTTAGTGATTTTTCTAGGACACAGACATTTAAGGTTGCAGCATCAAAGTTTGGAACCTTTAATATTTTGGCGGTTCTTTGAACATGACAAAGCAATTCCCCTTCACTATGTGAGTCCAAACCAACAATCCAGATTTCTCTTCCAGTCCCATTTGAGGACAAATCTAGCTAGAATCCCCCTTTTATCTGCTTTTAGAAGGTAACTTTCTATCAGCAAAAAAAACCTAATAAGATTATTTAATTAATGAACAACTGGTTTTGGTTCATTTCCCTGGTCCTATTATTTCCCAAGCTTTTCACAAACAAATAACCCTTTGTTGACGGACCATAGCAGGGTTTTGGCTGTTAAGAAGAATCCAAACAAAGCTTCAGCTCAGAGCACTTCTAAAGGAGGAAGAAATGTCCCAACCTGGTTCATCTGTATTGGGTAATGGGAGAGTACACTGGGAGGTGGAGATCACTCTAAGCAACACATTTCTAGAGAAACTCATCCTGGTTATCCCACTGAAATACAAAGGCAGGATCATACACGTCGTGTTTAGGCATACTGTCTTTCAGTGCTCAAGAGCCTTAGGGACATGCGCTATTCAAATTGGAAGTCTCTGATTTCAAAGTTTTGTCAATGACTTGGTCTGCTTCTCAGCAGTGGTATCAGCCCAGGCCATATTTAAGTTAGTATTAGCAATTTAAAGTATCTCAAAGCAAGGACATAATCCTTACAGGGAGTGGAAACCTTCTTTCCTACATTTTCTAGTAGCAAAATGGCAGAACCCTGAATTAGCAAAAACGGGGCAAAGTGTGGAAGGTTCCCATGGGAGAGAGGTTAACCCACTTGTTTCAGATTTCAGCTAAGAGGTTTCAACACCGGGGTAACCTCAGTGCCTGTACTTTCTATGTAGTGAACACAGCAACTATACCTGAGCAACCAGCTTACAGTAATAACTCTCCTCATACATTGCATAATGAGGTCCCATCTATAGCCTCAGAAGTTGTTTAACCCTCAAAAGTGACTTATTCCAGGCTATCAGCCAAGTGAATGCTTAAGTAGAATATATGTAACTATGATCTTCACAGGCTGGTATTCATCTTGTCTCAGAAATAGTTTAGGGCAGAGAGGTTAAGAAGAATAGAGTGCAGGTTTAAAAAAGATTTGTTTCTAAGAGACACTTCACTAGATTCATTCAATTTAGTGAAGAAACTAAGGTTAGGAGAATGCCTTTTAGAAACTATTGTCTCATAGTAATTTATTACATAGGTTTTCAAAAGAAGACAGAAAGCAGTTAAGAAATGTTGTGGTTCAGTTAGATAAGAAGCTATCTCATTAGTATGGATTAGATCTAAACACCTTAAGAATAGCTGTAAGCCTCCTTACAAGGCAAATCCTATACCCCTTCCTTTTAGACTCCGCAAGCCAAGCTACCCAGAACTTTTAAGGGGTCCTGTCACATCACAGACTTACTGACTAGTCTAAAAATACCGCTGAAAGTAAGGAGAAAAAGACACTGATCTAGATAAGGCAATTAGACCTGGTTTAAAGAAAATTCACCGATCAGACAGGCATTGTTCTCAAACAGTGTTATTTAGCACAGCATCTCCTATCATAAGGGGAAGGAGTCTTCAGAAAGACGGAAGAGAGAGTAAAACTCCTAGCTCCAAGCCAAAACACAGCCCACACATCTCTCCCCCCAGGCAAAGAACCAGGAGAGCTCCTGCTTGGGGTTCTTATAACAGCATGAGGCCAGTTAATTGGGTTTCATCTGCAGCAGGTGGGTGTTTCCAAGACTGTAGGCATTTGCTCAGACAGTTAACATGACCTTGTGTGTAAAGGTAATGGTATAACTGCAAGCAGGCTGGCTTTCTCCAAAATACCAACCACAGATGACAACCAAGATGGAAAAGCTTTTTTTAATGTTGTTTTAAATGTATTTGCTTCGATGTGCAGGTGTTTTCACTCACTCATGTTTATTTCAATGAGACTCCAGATTTGGAGTAATGAAGGGGGAAAACTGGGAGCCAGGAAGGAATGGGATGAGAAGACAGAGGGACAGGCCAAGCCTGGACTTAACTGAGGGCCCTTAACAGTCTGGAGAAAGGGGCCAACAGGAACCTCATTAATTCAGCAAAGCCCTTCTACCTGAGACAGCTTAGTTCCCATGCATAAGTGCAGGCTGGGACCTGATTTTCTGGGCAGCAGCCCTGCAGAGAAGGCCCTGGTGCTTTTGATAGTAACAAAGTGAATGTGTAGTAATTTGGCTGGAGATACACGGAAGCCAAATGGCAGCTCTTCAGTTCATCTTAAGTCATTTTCAAAACCCTTCAGAAAGCAAAAGGAGTTACATTTCATTGAAAGTGAAAGGATAAAATATCCCAGGCAGCAATAAACCAGCATCCCCCAACGTGCTCTGGGGATACACAGAAACAAACAGCCCCAGAAGCAACATTTGCAGATAGGTCAGAGGTTTTGCATTTGCTTTGCCTTTGTTTTTATCTCATTTCCCACGCCTCAGGGCGCTGCAAGTGAGACAGAGGTATTGTGACAACCCATGCACTCTCCAGAGGGGCGAACGAGGCACTTAGCAATCATTACGACTCATGCTGTTCAGGCAGGAACCCAAAACCCCTGGTTCCAGCACTGGCATCTAGGTGCAGGGTCTTCGGAGCAGAAGCAGCAGCAAAATAGCCCATCCCTAGAGAGCTATTCTCTGCATAAACAGCTGCATAAACAGCTCTGCAGCAGCAGTCACAATCTGGCTCTGGAGACTTTTATGTCTCCAGTTTCTAATGAGGACCAGTTTAATATTTTTTTTAACATCCTGTCTCCCTAATAAAAGTCAGCTCCAATGTGGAATTGGCTCTAAGAAATGTGGTCCCCTGATCATAAATGTTTTCAAGAGATGTAGCATGGTGATCAACACGAAGGTTGGATTAAGGTTTAGACTGCAGCTTTTGGGAGTCATACAAGTCACTAATTACACATACAGCCCTTAGCACAGCAATGCGCAACGCCGCATACTACTTTAGGGAAGATTCAGTTTAGCAGTTTAGCACTAAAGTAAGAAACTTCCTTGTAACATTAAACAGCAGAATTTCCCTGCAAGCAGAGGTTTGTCTATGCCTCCTTAGCAGGTGGCATCCTGAGGCTCTGTTAAAGCCTAGAGATAACAACTCCTACACTTGCTGAACAGCAGAGGCCAAGAGCTGGGGTCTCCAGAAGTCATCTTGTACCTGAATTTCCATCTGCCTTCTGAAACGTGGTCTTGGCTGTGGAAAGCCTAAAAAGTGCTAATACTTCATATAGCTAAAGATATCCCACAGCCTCCTTGGGCAGGACAAAATGGAGCGACTGTCATTATTGCTACTCAGGTATCAGAGTGAGATTAGATCTGCAATCAGGCATACCTCAGTCCCACATCACAGGCAGCAGGGCACAATCTAAATTGAATTTGTTCAGGAGTTTCTTTCATTTAACTGTCTTTGCTTTGAATGTATGACAACCATACAGACCAGCTGTCAAGTACAGATTTGACAGATGTGGCTTGAAAGAACATAGGAAAGTGCGCAGCAGCCTTGGGACTACTTTGTATTAAAGCAGAGAACACAGATTACCTGAGACACAAAAAGAAGTTAAAACTGCCTCGGCCCTGTCTGTTCTCTGTTGGTACACAACTGCCACTTAGAATAATGAAGAAACAGAGAAGAGAAATTGGGAATTTGAAACCTGCAAGATTCCTGGCTGTTAAGGTAATAAGCAGTGCTTTGCACGCATATGCTCTTAACACAACCAACTGCAGATCTGACGGAGACAATGAAAGGTAGGCACCGATTAAATTGTACCATTTTCTTTCTGGTCACAAATGTTACTTTGAAGGAGAACTAGTCAGAAGTGTTTCAATAAAAAGCTGTTTGTATTAAAAAATAGCCTTTTTATCTGAAACCTTAAAGACTTTCCAAAAGAAAAAAGACAAAAAACTTTTAACTACTACAGCCTTTCTTGAAAATATTCATGTTTTTCTGAAATTAATTTTAGATGTCTCAAAGAATGGTATAAAAATGATCTCTAGGTTTTAGCAACAGTGATTCCCGAACAAGGTCAATTAAAAAAAATTTCAGCCATGGTTTCAATCTCGTTCTCAAGGATTCAAAGCTAAAATTTTCAATTAAAATTTTGAAAAAATCTTCTCCAAGCATGCAGAAATGACAAATGAATTTAGGAAATGCTTTGAAACAAACAAACAAGAATTTGCCAAGCTTTTATTTTAGCTTTCCTTTGTTTTCCAAAAGTAGGTGTCATCTTTCAATCAGCACCAACATATAGTATGAGATTTGTGTTCCCTGTGTATGTGCATGTGTAATGATGCTGGTATAATTTGCAGCAGATGTACATTTGGGGAGAAATTATTTTCCTCAGAATCTATTTGTGTGGGAGGATGAAGTATGGTTATAATGAAGGTGCTGTGGGAGCTGAATGACTTTGCATCTCAAGTACAGGTGCACTTGGGTGTAACTTAAACATAGTTTGCAATCTCTCTAAATGGAGCATTTATAGCCAATTACACTTGTCATTCACCTTGCAAATACGTCTACCTAATTTAACAGCATATGCAGTAAGCAGAAAAATAAAGGATATTATATTACCTGACAGCAGAACAGAGGTATAGATATCAGCATCTGTATATATTGCATATTTGGCAGATTTCTGAACCGAAATACAATGAATTCAAATAGTGGCCTCCAATGCCCTTATTCTCTCTGCATCAGAAGCCTCCTGTCAAATGTAATTTCCTCCAGGAAGACATGAATCTAGCTGAGACTTTCCAAAACCTGTCGGGGTGATTGGGACACTCACTTCTCATTAGTATTAACAGCAAAAGGGCATGAGCATCTCCTAAACACCTTTGGAAATCTCTGACACATTTTTTGTGGCTGTTAAATGATTCTTTGGGCAACCTGCACTAGAAATTACAAATTTCACATTTGTTTCCCTGTACTTAGATATTCATAATGTCCATGTACCAAATTTTAAGATTTTTCCTCAAAAAGACAGCTGAGATGCGGTAAGAAGGAAGGGAGAGACAGACTTTTGCTGTATTTGGATTAAAGGACAAAGTTCACATTCCAAAACTGTCTCCTCTGCAGAGGACTATATGCACCAATTTCAGGATAATACCACATTCATTGTCATCTTTTTGTCAGCACCCTAGGCAGGCATGTTACTGTGATGGGAACAAGGATGCAGGGAAGTTACATGGCTGCATGTGTCATATGCAATGGATCACAAGCATCGGCCTGGAGAGTGCTAACATGGAGGGAAAGCAAAGGTGAACTACCGTCCATACACCTGATAACATGTCCTACAGAAGGGAACAGCTATTCTTTTGAGATCCAAATTTTTAGCATTACACCTTAGATCGTATTTAGTCCCACTTACTGTTCCAGGAAACACCCTTCCTGTCCATAAGAAGAAAATGTGAACTGAAGAAAAGCAAACTCATCTGTAAACTGACAATAGATTATATTCTCCCTTTTCCCCACCAAACTGAGGGCCAGAAAGAGGCTTGTAAGAGATTTTATTCCTGTTATATCCAGCTTCAACTTTTCACACCTTTAGAAGCCAGAAAGCCTTGTAAGCCACTTCTCAAACCAAAAGCACTGTGAATCCTTTCAGACTGAACTGCCAACTACCACTTCACCATTTCATTTCACCATTGTTACTTCACCATTAAGCTTGTAATAGCTTTTCTTTTCAAAGCCCTAACAAAGTAAGTCTTACCAACAACTATATATGCAAATAAGTGAGTAATATTGAGCTTTATAACTCCCTTACGTGGCTTCTTAATCTGTTATTTAACTGACATCACTTCCCTTTTTTCCCAATGTACTGCATGTATGTATGTCTGTTTCCTATAATCTTCTCCATTTCTCTTATCTCTTGTATTTTAATAAACCACATGCCCAGATTCAATATCTTCTTTAGCAGCCAGAGAGGGAGATATATTTGTTCATTGCAGTTATTAAAATTCTAAATATCTCACTCCCTTTATTTGATTTTAGTGAGATTCTGGACATTGTCTCAACACCAAGACGACTGGATTCATTGGAATGTAATTCTGAAATAAGTCTTGCATCGAAACTTTAATTTCAGTTCAAAACCCCTTCAATTTAAGGTAAGCCCAGAAGATCTGGACAAGGTGAACCTTTTTTATGAACTATTTTCAACGCTAGTTTAAGATGAAACTAAAATTCTTTTTTGCTTCTTAATACAGAAAAAAACACAAACAAAACCTGACAGCATTATTTCACTTTCACGTTTAACTCCTGACAGAACTCGTGATGGCCACTTTGCTTAAGCAAGGGCAGACTTAAACCTTTAAATCTGACTTTTGGGGCATTATCCTGCCTGTATTACTGGAATAAACTCCTTAAAACAGTGATCTACTTTACTAGAGGCCTCTCTACTAGTCTGTCATTGATGACTTTTATACAGAGAGAGTATTATGTTAAGAGGCTCATCTCAGCAATTCCAGTATTAGCTACCAAGAGAGACACCAGCAGTGATTCCTCGCTGATCCTTTGAGAAACAGCAGTGATTTGTCTCCTAGTTTTCTCCTGGCTTTCTGTGAACTCAGTGTCCTGTAGTTTTGTGGAAAGACACTCACTGGATATATTGCTCTATTCACATCTGTTTAAAGGTACATCTTGGCCAAAGTGGGAGTTGGAGGAGTTTATTCAAATAAGACTGTAAAACCCAAAGTAATTTTAATTTCTCCCCTTGCAAACATACCTTCCTACTCAAAATAAGAACAGTAAATGCACACTGCAACTTCACAGGAAGTGCTTACATGGAAAATTTAAGAGCAGTGACCAAAATCATGGCCCTTCAGTCCCATGCCAGTTGAAAATTTCCTGTCACTTCCTAATGTCATCTCAGACCTGTTAGCCACAAGATCAGAAGATGCATGGTTTCAAGTTTCCACCCATTCCCTTGGGGCCACAGTGGAAGAACAGCAAAATTAATGCTCCAGGCTGAAGAGTCTTCAGCTACACTGCTCAAGAGAAAGAGAGCTGGAATTAAGAGTGCACCAGCTTTGCTGCTGTTATTCCCAAGCCTTTCAAAAGCAACCAAACATCAGTTGTGTGTTTCTCACTGAAGAAATTAAACTCACACTTTCTCCCGGCAGCATTCTGCCACCTGCCTGTGCATACTGCATTTCATCACAGGTCAGGTCATCAATCTCCAGTCTCAGCATGACTCTCCAGAGGGGAGCCCTCCTACTTCACTTACCTGTCCATGCTGCCATCTAAACATCCTGAGACTGAAAAGAGCCAGAAAGCAATTCATCTCACCCTAACTGAAGCTTCTGAAATGCCCTCTGCAGGTTCCTCTACTGATTATAGACACAGCCTGGTTTAGATCATTTTGCTGACTTTTAGACAGTAAAAGTTAGGGAAGCGAATCCTACCACTGAGAGGTTGCTCAGCTGCCTTATTTAAATCCAATAACGATGCACTGCAGTGAGTGTCAGCCCTTGGGTCTATCTTTCCGTCTCTTTTACCAGGCCCAAACAGACAATGAATGAGAGATCTCACCAAAGGGGATGCCGTGAACACTGCACTGTGCTCTATGCTCCCAGCAAGCTCTCTCTGAACAGTGTACTTGCCCCATCTTTTCCTGCGTTTTATCATGTTCTTGCCCTATAAGATGTCAGTGTTAATGCAAACTGTTGCACCTGTCACTGTTGGTTCTGTAAATAATTTCTCAATGGTACATCTTTTTCAAAGCAATTTGAACAATTAAAAATTCAACCACGTTAAACTCACACACATACCTTTAATCCGAGTCTGTCAAATGCATGGTCTTGGAGCTGAATGCATACAGACTTCCGGTTCAGCATTTTAAAACTGAAGCATAGTGCTGGTCTGGATGCCTTCCACGTAAGGTCAATAGCAGTTGAGAAGTCCTTCATGAACTCCCTGAATCTTTCTGCAATTCCTCTTCTGTGACTCAAAGCCCCAGTTGGATTTGGTTGAGGGAGCTTGTTTCTTTCTTTTGTTTTGGGGTTTCCACCACTTCTGGGCCATGAGGGACAGGAAGGTGTGTTTCTATTCTGAGATCACGGATTGAACGTTGTCCAAGAGCAAAGTATTGCAATGCAAAGTATTGCAAAGTAATGCAGACTGACTGCTTTATAGCCAGATCCTATTTATCAGAAATGCTTATCTCATGGACTTCATCCCAGTTTTGCAACCAGACATAGTTGTTATGCTCATCCACAGCTCCAAATAGTGTAATTTGTGTAGCTGGAGTTTGGTGTGCTGATAAAAAGAGGAAGACTGCCTGTAGCTCACCTTGCAACTAGCTGGAGGCCAGCAAGACGACAGATACATGTCTGGTGAAGCAAATTCTGTACCTTATGCCTCATACTCTGCCTTTGAGGTATAGCAAAGCAGGTCAGGGACAGCCTGGCCATGATAACCTACACAGCATCCTTTGTTTGGATGAAGGCAGGAATCCTGTTGGTGGTGTGTATAGCATCCACTCCAGTTTCCTCAGCTGCCTCTTGGCACAGCACAACGCTTTCATCAGAGAAACAGGGTCAGCTGCCACCACCAGAATGCCAACAGCTGGACTGCAGGTGTGCGCCCATCTGTACTGGGATGAAGGGCTGTTTTCAGGGGGCTGGGGTGATACAGCAGCACCTCACGGCCTGCACAAACACAGGGGAGTGCTCTTGGATGGCCTATGTTGGGGGAGCCAAGCATAAGACAGCACCTCAGGCCCACACAAACACAGCAGAAGGCCCTTGGAAGGACAATTTCAGGAGGCCAAGTGATAGAGCAGTGCTTCAGGCCTCTGCAGGTACAGCACAGCACTCTTAAGAGGACCCATTTTTGAAAGCTAGGTGACGTGGCGCAACGCTCTTGAAGGGCCAATTTCACGAGGCTGGGGATAGGGCAGTAGCTCAGACACTGCACAGCACTCTTGGAGAGCCGATTTTGAAGACCAGGTGATACAGCAGCCCCCCAAACCTGCACCAACGTGGCGTAGCACTCTTGGAGGGCCGATCTGGTGAAGCCAGAGAGAGGTCACGCCCTCCGACCTGCCCCGATTTGCTCTGGGAAAGCCGATTTTGGAGGCCGGGAATACGGCATCGCCTCAGACCCGGACACGCCCGGCACAGCGCTCCGCGAGCCCCGCACGCGACGCCGCCTCAGCCGCCTCCGAGGCGGGAAGACGGGGCCGGGAACCTGCGCGCGGCGGGGCGGGGCAAGGGGGCGTGGCCCGCGCGGAGGCGGGGGGGGTGTAACGCCGCGGGGGCGGGGCCAACGGCCGGCAACGCCGCTTCGCGCACGCGCACGACCTGGGCGCCACTTTCGGGTGGAAGGGGGAGGGGGGGAACGCGGCGCAGCGCGCATGCGCTCTGCGCTACGGAAGCCTGCGGGCCGCCTTTAAAGGCGCGACGGTGGCGGCGGCTCCGGCCTACAGGGAGGGCTGGAGGGGGTCCCGTCCGCCGGCCGGGGGTGAGGGCGGGATGGCGGCGCCGTGAGGATCTCGGTGAGCCCTTCACCTCGGCGGTCGGCGATGGGCAGGGCGGGAGCCTGAGGCCCGTAGCGGCGGGAGGTTGCGCTTGCATCAGGGCGGGAAAGCGGCCTTGGGGCGGGCTGGAGGGGCCGGGGCTCATGTATGAGGGGAGAAGGGGCTGAGGGTGAGGAGGGGGCTGTGCGGCAGGCGTGTGCAGGATCGGGGCCCGTGGGGCAGGCTCAGCGGGTTATGGAGGCCGTCGAGGGCTGGGAGACCGGGTCCCAGATGGGGAGGCAGCTGTGGGGCAGGCCTGGGAGAGAGGGGGAAGGACTGAGGCCTCTGAGAGGCCTCATGTGCCACACCGGGCGTAAGGCACAGGGCCCACAGGCGGCTGGGGATGGCTCAGTGTCTCCTCTCTTGCTTGCAGCACGCACGGAGCAGGCTGGATGCCCACAGGCAGCCGGACACTATCACAGGCTGTCCGGGCACTCGGCAGGGGCACAGGACTTTTCTCTCCACACACGCAGGTTTCTCTGCCAAGACCCTACCTTTGCTGTGTTGGCCTCCCCGAGGCCAGCCCCAGTTACTGGTACCAGCTGCTGTTACGGCGTGTATCTCTCCAGTTCACAGACAGAAACCAGGGTGCCGGTGCTGGGGCTTTCCATTTCTCCCTGCTTTTGAACACTTGGCTTCGCCAGGCCTGCACAGCGGCAGAGGACATGGCAGAGCAGAGGTACTGCGTAGACTATGCTAAGCGTGGCACGGCAGGCTGCAAGAAATGCAAGGAGAAGATTGTGAAAGGAATGGTGCGCATTGGAAAGATTGTTCCCAATCCTTTCACGGAGTCTGGCGGGGACATGAAGGAGTGGTACCATGTGAAGTGCATGTTTGAGAAGCTAGAGAAGGCCCGGGCCACCACGAAGAAAATTGAAGACATCACAGACTTGGAAGGATGGGAAGAACTACAAGATGGGGAGAAAGAATTAATCAACAAGCACATCTCAGGTGAGACACAAGGCAGCATCTGAGTCACTCTTCTATTTTACTTGTTTTCAGGGTATGCCACTGATTGCCACACAGCCGTCTCTTTGCCACAAAATCCTCACTGATGTATTAGTATGACCTAGCGACAAAGTGGATAGTACTGCACAAATGTGTGTCTCAGCTCTATAGGAAAGGGGAGACATGGTCACTTCTGCAACAGTACTTCTTAATTTATTTGTCACAACTGATTATGGAGAAGGTCTAGGTGATTTAATTTACGTGCAGAGATGGGCAGATAAATCCCAGGAGGTAGCAGCAGTTATTTTCCATTTTCAGCTTTTTTCCCATGATCTTTAGTAAACTATGTAGTCTTTTAACTTTTGATATCTGAAAAATCTTCCTTCATTTTTTTCTCCTCCATCCCCAGTTCTTTTAAGACTTGCTTGTCGCATTATATCCTACATAATATGTTGATGGATATATGAGATTATTTCTGACTGCTGGTTTGAACCTTGCTGTTTTACAGAAGCTAATTCCAAGGCTGCAAGTACACCGAAGAAAAAAGTGATAGTCCAAGCCAAGCTCACTGCCACAGGACAACTAACTACAAAAGATCCATTAGCTCTCGTCGCTCCATCACCAAAGAAGTTCTCTGGCTTCACAGGTAAGACTTAAGAAACTGATTCTGGGAAATCCTTCTCTTCTAATATCAGCATCAGAGGCATGTTAACTTGGCTCAGATCAGCAGCTTTTTATCTATAGAAGATAGTTTAGTTTTAATTATGTTTTTTAAAATCTGGTTTGCCAAAAATTGTTAGTGCTTTCTTAGGCTGTCAGTCTTGAAGAACCGATGTTTGAGTTTCTAGTATTCCCAAGGAAACAAAGTTTATGCAGTAACCCACTTTGTCAGGCTGACTCCACTACTCTCTTAGTCCATTGGCCAATTTCAATCAAACTGCAAACGTGTAGACTAAAGATATCCCATGTGGAGCTCAAAATCTGTAAAAAAATGGTTGTGAGGGATTCCCGGTTGCAGTGTTCATGGACAAGAAAACTGTTATTCCTCAGCAGCTTGTCCTGAGAAACAGCTGCCAGCAGGACACTCAGTGTGTGAGCACTGACTGGCCTGACACAGACGTGTAGCTCTGAACAACTCAGGGCGCGTGTTGCCACATACACAGCCAAAGAGATGAGAAAGCGTAGGGTTGTTAGTATTATGAGAGAGGAGGGGATGGGAGCATTTTTTGCCCCATTTTAGAAATGATCTTAGGAAAACATCTTGCTGTGAAGGGCAAAGGCCTGTAAAGTAGAAATAAAACAGAAGCATCTGCCAGCAGGAGTTCCTTTTCACCAGGGTTTAATCATATTTGTTTGGTAGAATTAAGGTCCAGAAAAATTCTGATGTACTGTGAAGAGCAAAACTAATAAAAAAATAGTTTAGAATTTTTTTTAATGGTAATTGAAATTTAAAGTCACAAATTTTGGCATAGCACACATCATTATTCAGTTCTGAAGCTTTGCCAATATACTGGAATTGTTCTTTTCAGCTTGCCAAGCAGAGGTGGTTTCAGCTTCAAAATTTGCACCATATTGTACTTGTTAAAAAAGCAACTTCTTATGTCTTTGATGCAGCCAAGCCAAAGAATTCAGAAGATATCTCTGCAAACTTTTCCCACAAGTCTAGCCTATCTGCAAAAAAATGTGATCCGAAGCACAAAGACTGCTTGCTGCGAGAGTTCAGGAAGCTTTGTGCCATGGTTGCTGAAAAGCCTAGCTATAATGTGAAAACACAGATCATCCAGGATTTTCTGAAGAAGGGATCTGGAGGAGGTATGATTCCTGCTTGGCATTCTCAGCATATGAAAGCCCTCTCAAAATCAATCTCAAAGTATTACTTCAAAAGCAAGGGTGAAATAAAATCTGATTGCTCTGTAGTCCAAGCTGTGTGCTGTGATGATTTCTGAACTATGGAGATAATGTTTGCAAAGTGAACTGTTTATCTAAATAACAAATTCAGATAAGAAAGTCTCAGTCTAGGATTGCAGGGAAAGTTTGTAGGTGCTGCCAAACTTAGGGCTGTGGGATCAGATTTGGAGGACAGTTGTGGGTGTTTCCTCTAAGAAGTCTACTTTCATGTGAAGTAGAACAGTATGGTGGAAAGAGGAAGCCCCAAATGCGTTTGGTTTTTTTTTTTTCCCAGGCTCATGCTAATGGGCACAAACAACCAGAGCCTGTATGTGAAGATAAATTGTGACAGTTTCTAATAGTCTGTGCTTTTTTTTCCAGATGGTTTTCATGGTGATGTATACCTGACCATTAAGCTGCTGTTACCAGGGGTCATTAAAATTGTTTACAACTTGAACGATAAGCAGATTGTAAAGCTGTTTAGTAGGATTTTTAACTGCAGCCAAGAAGAAATGGTCCGGGACCTGGAACAAGTGAGTGCAGACAGCAGTTCTCTTAATTTCTGCTGTTCAGTCCCTTGGTATGGAAATTCTGTAATGTTTTTTTTTCACTCCTATTTCAAAGGTTGTTAGCTTGACTGTTAGAATGGGAGTTGGTGATTTGGGGGCTGGAGGGGGGTTTTTTGTGCTTTAGCAGTTTTCATAGCCCTTTCTGCCATCTGGAACCTTTAGAAAATATTGTTTGAACAGAAAGCAAGATATGAATTCACCTGCAAAACTTTAGAAAGCAAGACTAAAATATCTAGGCCAGTTGGGCTGCACCCACTTTGTCTAAACTGCTTTGTTTAGTGTATTCCTATGTAACTGGTTTATAATACTTTTTTTGTAACATCACATATCAAAAACTGTGGTTCAGTTAACAGATCTGTTACTGTGAGCTTAAGTTGGTTCATACAATTAAGATACACTCATAAAATTGCAAGTGCTCACATGGGCATTTAATTCCTGTGCATAGGAGTTGGTAATTGATTATGCACACTTCTGATTCATTGCAAAATGGAAAAAATGGTTGAATTAGATAGTGAAGCTAATTCTTTCACCTCTGTTTATTGCCTTGGTATATGCTGCCTTCTAGTGACATCACTAGACTCTTTCAGATCCTTGGATTTACAAGTAGATTCATCCTGATGAAATAAAGGGTCTGTGATGCTGTAACAGTGAAAAACAGGGCAATAAGATGATACTGGTACTCTTACTTATCATTTTTTGCACATGAAGCAGCTGAGAAGCTTTATTCTGTGTCATGGCAACTTTTTTCTAATATTTGATTGCAGTTCCTTCATGCAATCCCAGGATCATTCCTGTGCTTTATCCTACTTACTGGAACCATGTTGAATCCCCAGTGGCACCTCCATTCTCTAGCCATAGCTCTGATCCACACCCTTATTTTGTTTTTGGAGACAGGGAGATGTTTCCGAGACCATACGCCTCTTCTTTGAACAGAGCAAGTCTTGTCCTCCAGCAGCCAAAAGTCTCCTGACCATCCAAGAGGTAGATGATTTCCTCATCCAGCTATCAAAGCTTACTAAGGAAGATGACCAGCAAAGTGTGCTGCAACATATCACTCGCAGGTAAGGAAAGTAATTGGCCTCTGAAGGTTTACCCTAAAACTAGGAGTGCTTATCTACATATCACAAGCTGGAACAGGTGAAAAACTAACCATAAGCCACAGAGACTGAACTTAATGTCTGTAAGCTGGTATTTGTGGTTTAAGACACCTTGATTGCTGACCAGCAATGGAGAACATGTATGGCTCCTGTTTGTGCCAGAGAATTTCATCCTTGCCTGTCAAGACACTGTTCAATCAGTACTAAACAAGTGGCTTACAGAACTGCCTTAATGGTACTTAGCTGTTAATTAAGTTACTGTTCTTGGGTATGTTGGGAAAAGCCTTCAAGCCATTTAGACACGTTGAAGATTCTTGGTCTGGCTCAGTTTCTGTTGATCTGAGGCTGAGGATGTTACAATCACTTACTCTTGATACATTAATTAAATGAATTTTACAAGGTATGTTGACACTGAGGCAGAATTAATACTGGCATTCAAACATAAAGATGCTAAAAAGCCTTTTGGATATTCTCATGTGCCTCTGAGATGTCACCAGTAACATGTGTCCTCATTTGAGTTTAAACCCTAAAGAAGGGGAGGACCTTTTTGTACAGAGGCCTGGATCAGTTTCTTTTTTCCAGCTGGAAAGTAGTTCAATTAAATGTCTACCATCTCTGAATCTTCTCTCGCACTTCAGATGTACGGGCAATGACCTGAAATGCATCATCAGGCTAATCAAGCATGACTTGAAAATGAATGCTGGAGCAAAGCATGTGTAAGTCTTACCTTTCATTGTGAGATAAAACCAGAAGTGGGCGTTAGCCTCATAAGCCAGGAGCAGCAGACCTGAGGTTGATGCTTGGTTTCCCTCCTCTCCTCAATTAAGGTTGGATGCTTTGGATCCCAATGCTTACGAGGCGTTCAAAGCATCACGCAACCTCCAGGATGTGGTAGAGCGAGTCCTGAAGAACCAGCAGGAGGCTGAGAAGATGCCAGGTCTGAAGCGAACCCTCAGTGTGCAGGCCTCTCTGATGACCCCGGTTCAGCCCATGCTGGTAATGTTGGCTTCCCTGCAATGGTAACCTTCAGCTGAACAAGAGATGGAGCTCTCATATGTACTGTCAGAGACCCTCACCTTTAAGAATCAGTAGACAGATAAGTGACTGTGTGTAGTATGAGCTAACAGAGTGTGCAGTGCTGATTTTTATGTTTAATGTCATTTTATAAAGTGTTTTCTACCAAGAGGCCAGTATTCAATGTACTCAGTACTTGCACCTTCAGTGCCATTGCAAAAGCTAAAATCTTGACTTGCTTTCAGTCCGGAAGTGACTTTTTTGTTTGTTTGCTGTCATTCCAGAAGTTGATCCTTTCTCTGGAAATAGCATGAGCTTTCCATTGGATTAGAGATTCAAATAAGTTTGGTTTTTTTGTTTGAACAAATCTGAGTTAAATATCTACTTCTGGGCTAGGCGCACTCCTCCAAAAGGCACAGTACTTACAGCTTTAAGTATTTGGAGGAGATAAGCACTGAAAACCTGTAATTATCTGGGCATATGCAAATGATTCTAAGTAAATGAGTAATTAAGAAAAGGAAAACTTGGACTGGATATGAGAGACCCTGGACAAAATGATCTACGAAGGAACTGGTAGTTGATTCATGAACTTTGTAAGAGTAGCTTTATTTTTAAATATATCATGTGAGCTTGTTTGGAACTTGTCTCTCTCCACCTTTCTAAGGCTGAAGCCTGCAAGTCAATTGAGTATGCCATGAAGAAGTGCCCAAATGGCATGTATGCAGAGATCAAATATGATGGCGAGCGTGTGCAAGTCCATAAAAATGGAGATCATTTCAGCTACTTCAGCAGAAGCCTCAAACCTGTCCTCCCACATAAAGTAAGCACCTACAAACTGTCTCTTCTGTTGTGCCAGCTCCTCTGTAAACACAACTGAATTTCACAACAGTTTCCATAGGCCAGGAGGATAACTTCTGTTGTGGAGTTTTTTCCTAATTTATGTAGATACTTGGAATCTGGAAAAGCAACACTTAATAGAGTTGTAATCAATTAGTTTTGGTGGACATTAAGAGCTTGAAACTAAATTTAAGCTATCTGCCTTAGAGTCCTCTTTATGCACTGCATTTTGGGAGGCTTGATGCCAGTTGGGTGACTTGGTTATATTTGTTCAAGACTCATTTTTCCATTTGTAGACTGTGCTGTCTGTACCACAGTAGAAAGTAAAGCTAGTGCAGATATGCCTACATGTGCCTCAGACGCTTCTGGAGGAAACATCTGTGTTGGAGTGAGTCCTTCTCTTCAGCCAGTAGATGTATTTTTCTTTTTTTTTTTTCCCCCAAGGTAGCCCATTTTAAGGACTTCATCCCCCAGGCTTTCCCTGGTGGGCAAAGTATGATCCTGGATTCAGAAGTTCTTCTGATTGACAACAAAACTGGCAAGCCACTTCCTTTTGGGACTCTTGGTGTCCACAAGGTAAAAAGAAGGAAAAAATAAAAATCCTTTGTTGTGGTTGGAGTCTGTTACTCTGCTGACTTAAAATGCACTAGCATGTGATCTGTTATCACAGGATAGTTTAAAAAATCTGGTGCTTGCTAGAGCATCTGGGGAAAAAATAAGATCCCTGAGAAGGCTGATATTAATGAAAAAGGTACTGCTCTAATACAATATATTTGATATTAACCTGATCACTAGCAGAACATCAGCTTGAGATAAATATTAACAAAACCTTGGAAAATCTTGCAACTCTGTCATTGCTTATCATTGAGCAATGTATGACAGACTTGAAGATGACAATGATGCAGAGAGTATTTAGTCCGTATGAATATTATGTAGTGCTTATGTCTAGACTAAACGGTTGTAAGGAAGAGGACAGTAAAATGAAAATTAGACTGTAAGTGCTTTAACTTAAAGTAGCCATTAATCTGAAGTCTCTGGAATGATTGTTGGTTTTTTGTTGCAGCAGTAGTGACAGATGTTACATGGCCCAAAGTCATTAATATTTGTGGTGTTATTTCCCTGTCACTAGGAAATTAGCATGTTTTATCTTCTTAGTTTCTGTTTTGACACATTCAGTCTAAATGTTAATTCTCAGAATACTTCTGTCTTTTAGAAGAGGCCTAAGCTCATTATAACTAAAAGATTATGGAGATAAAAATACATCCTTTTGTTTCTGTTAGTTTTCTAAAACTCCATATTGCTGCTCGCTACAACTTCAGATTTCTGTTAATCAATCTTAATTGTCTTTCAGAAAGCTGCTTTCCAAGATGCCAACGTTTGCTTGTTTGTGTTTGACTGCATCTATTTCAATGACATCAGCCTGATGGACAGGTATGTGTCTGGCATAGTGTGAGAGTAGCCTGACCGGTTTCCCAGCATGTACTTGCTGGAACACACTACCACTGCAGAGGGAGCAGTTCACATTGGCTGTTAAGACTGGCCATTTACCCCTATAAAATCAAGACAGCATGGGAGAATCCTTGCTGTGCTAAAGAGTTTCGCTGCGGAGCTCCATCTTGCTCTGCAGTTCCAAAATATCAGGATTAACTGTATTTCAACTGAACTGAGTGTGGTTCAGTACCCAGCTCATCTTACATCCTCTGAAACTAAATGCACTCTTAACACAAAAATTCTGTTTTATAACTTGCTTTCTGGAGGAAAGTAAGAATTGATTGTCCTTTCTGGAACCCTGTAGGATAAGTAATTTAATTATTTAAATAGCTTTTCTCAATGTTCTTGTGACTGGTACTTCATGTTAAAACTGCTTTCTTGTCCTTAATTATCCGTGCCCTGGTTTAGGCCTCTGTGTGAACGTCGTAAGTTTCTCCATGATAACATGGTTGAAATCCCCAACCGGATCCTCTTCTCGGAGATGAAGCATGTCACAGTGAGTTCAATGTTAAAATAGCATGCATGGTGATCTCATAGATTGGACTCTGGACACTTCATTGCTCCTTTACCATATGGCCTTTTTTATAATTAAGGCTGCAAATCCAGCAATTCTCTGCCTGTCAAAATGGTTCTATATCTGCTCTGTGTGCAAGACTTCTTGAGCTAGTGTTGTTTAAAAGGGCCATGCCTGTGCTCCCATCTTGTCTCTGCTACCACCACTTCAGTATAGTCTTAACTTGCACATCTCTTTTTTTTTTTGGCTGCTTAATGATTTTATAGTCATTGTAACTTTGACATTGTTAGGAGGAGCTAAAGCCTGTTGTAACTTAGTCTGTACAGTGCAGTGCTGAGCTGCGTAGAGAAGAAGGAAGTATGATTGAAAGGAGCTAGACTGCTTCCAGTTCCCAAATTGGCAACTTCAAGTTGCCACTGCAGCCCAGATACATCCTGAGTGCTAAAAACCGCATTTAGACAGCAGCATGCTCAGTTTTTCCTTTGACTGTTATGCACAAGCCATATGTCCCATTATTTTTCCCCACTGCTACTGATTTCTGTAGTACCTTGGTTTTGGTGGAGAATAGTTGTACTTTTGGGGCAGAGAAAGCATTTTTGGGAAGAAGAAAAGAGCATAGGTCCCAAGGCAGTTGGATAAAGTATGCAGACACTGCTGGCTGAGGAAAATCTAATCTTGTACATGTGGGACGTACCAAGGACACAGTCAGTGTGGCTGCCTCATCTCTTGAGTATTTTTTAACTAACGAACCCTTCTCTTCTTGGGACATGTTCCCAGCTTAGTCACTGCATTTGCAGCAAAGAGAACATGTATGGGACTCTCCTTGGAAAAATATTATATGGAGTTACCCATTCATCTCTCTGCAGTTGTGTTGGTTTTAGTGCACCACTGCTCTGAACAGAAAGCCTGAAGACCACAGCCCTTTCGCAGTCTTGAATTAACCATGATTCCTTTCATTTTCAGAAAGCTTCAGATCTGGCAGATATGATCACCCGAGTCATCCGTGAGGGACTGGAAGGACTGGTGTTGAAAGATATAAAGGCAGGTTTACATTTACTCTTCACTGGTGTATGCTGGGAATTGGGGAATAACAACAGACAGAGGGCTGTGGATGAAGCACACAAGGCTGAGCATCCTTGAAACATCTCTGGGTTCTTGTCGAAGCTGACATCCAATTCAAGTTGCTCCTTAAATATCTGAGCACTGCTGTGTTCTTGTACTGCTAAGCTGGATAAAAGCAAGGGCTTTTTGAGGAGATAGCTGCCCACCAGATGATCTTTCTGATGGGGGTTCTTGCCTTGTTTTGCACAGGGTAATTATGAACCGGGAAAACGACACTGGCTGAAAGTGAAAAAAGACTACTTAAATGAGGGTGCAATGGCTGACACAGCAGACCTAGTGGTGCTGGGAGCTTTCTATGGACAAGGCAGTAAAGGTAAGTCTCTGGAGTTGGCTTAAGCCAGAGGATCTGTCAGTTCAGAAAACTCTGAAGCTTTTTCTGGTTCCAAGCCTCCTGTAGCATTTGGTCTTCTACCAGAATGAGACTGGCTGTAGCAGTGACTCTGCTGCAGTCCATCACATGCCAGGCTATGAGTTTACTGTGGGTTAGTTGGCACAGCAAACCCTTAGGTCTTGGGCTGGGCTTTTACACAGTGTAGAGGCTGGGAGCTGATGCTGTTAAGCCATTACAAGCCTAAGGCCCTTTGACTTCCGAAGATGGAAAAGGGTTTTGGTTCATTACTTTGCTTTTTGAAAAGCTGTGGCTTGTCCTGTAGAAGATGTGAACCACCCTGCTCTCCCCTCCTGCAGGTGGGATGATGTCCATCTTCCTCATGGGTTGTTATGATCCCAAGAGTGAGAAGTGGTGCACTGTGACCAAGTGTTCTGGTGGCCATGATGATGCCACCTTGGCACGTCTGCAAACAGAGCTGGATATGGTGAAGATCAGCAAGGTGAGAGGGGCTCCGGCGTGGAGGCAATCGAAGGAATGCTCAGGAAAGGGCTTGGTAAAAGCCTCCTTCCTGCTGAGCTACAGTTGAGGTGCTGGCTAAATGCAGAATTGAAGTGCTCTGCTGGCAATGAATAGAGGCTGGATTAGAGTTAAAGCAGCTAAACTGCTCTGACACAAATGAGGTGTTGGTGCAGCCAGCTTCGAGATGAGGCATGCCTGAGATTTGTACACTGAGTGGGAAGGCAGGCACCATCTGTTTCCTGCTAAGTCAAAGTTTTATTAGGAAGAGCAGAGGAAGTTCCATTTTTTTTGCATATTGCAGTTGGTGAAGACAGTCACTAGATGGGGCTGCGGGTGAGAAATGCGCAAGTCAGACTATTGTCTTGTGGCTAGATAACCCGACATGTTGGAGTTAAAAGACTTTTTGTGAGTGACTTATTAAGGTGAGGAATCTTGCTTTTCAAGACTTGACAAATAACAGAGAGCTGAATTTTAATATTTACTTGACATCCTGAAGGCCATTTGCATCAAGGTTATAGAATCTTAAAAAAATGAGTAGTTTTATATGAATCACAATTGGAGCAACAATTTTATTGTTTTACATATAAAATGAGAGTAATTGAGAGCTACGTTAAAGAAATTTTTGTGATTCTCTAGATAAGAGAAACTGCTGTCAATCAGTGCACCTTGCACTGCAGGCTAAAGCAAGTTTCATCCATACAAAGGCAATGTAACACCTATATGCTAATCTACTTCTAGGTTATCTTTCAGCAACTTCTTTTGTAGAAATAGGTTCATATGTGATCATAAGTGCTAACATTTCCGTTTTGTGCTTTTAATTAATAGGATCCTAGTAAAATTCCAAGGTGGCTAAAAATTAACAAAATCTACTACCCAGACTTCATTGTCCCAGATCCAAAGGTAAATGCTGTCATAGTTATTTAACTGTTTTCCAGCCCTGATATAGCAATCTACTATACTTATTTAAGTGTACAAATTATCTCTGTTACAAGATTAGTCTTCATACTTGGAACAGGAAATTAAGTGCAAGTTTTTATCTCTGAATCTTGCAGGTGCATTTGAGGCTAAGAGCTTCATGAAGAAATCATACCTGCAGCACTTCTGGGAACTATTCTTGTTCATTAAATCGCAACCAGAAGTGAACTTACTTTAAATTTGAGGCATGAAAAATCTGACTTGAAATGGTTGAAGCAGAACTGTAACCCAAAAGTTGTTATTGTTTTACAAAATTTATCAGTATGCTTTGTGCCATTACGTCTGATGGAAAAGGTGTTATTTAGAAATTGGCATTATATATTAGTTGAGGATCTCTGGCTCGCTGAAAAAAATGGAAGTTTTTCTAATTAAGGTGACCGCAAGAAGGTCAGTTTGTGTATATGAAACCCTGTGTGCTAGGGCCCGGAGGGGGGTTGTTGTAGAGGTAGAGGAACACAGATGCATTAGAGTTAGTTCATGAAAGAACATGGGAATGTGATGTGACTTCCTCAATACTGTGTTTAGAAAGCCCCAGTGTGGGAGATCACAGGGGCTGAATTCTCTAAAGCCGAAGCCCACACTGCAGATGGGATCTCCATTCGCTTCCCTCGCTGCACCCGCATTCGAGATGACAAAGACTGGAAGACAGCCACCAACCTCCAGCAGCTTAAGGTGAGTTAATGCAGTATGTCTGCAGCATGTTCAAGAATAAGTTCTGACAACAGTCTATATTTAAAAAGACAAATTTGGATAGCAGGGTATGTAGTGAAGGTATCTGCTGACTGGTACCTGTGATGGCATGTTACATTTTCCATTTATTCTAGGCTCAGGCTGCTTGCTGGATTATTTTGATGTAAGTCTTATTCTTCCATGGGGCCTCTCAAGTCTCTTGAGCTGTTGTGATGTGCACTTTCAGGAAAGTCTGTGCTGGCAGCTAGTTGTATCAGCTCTTGTAACAGCCTTCATGGTGAGAAATTTCCTTCCTGAAAGAGGTGACCTTTATTCTCTTGAGCGTTTATGGTCATTTGGTCTCCCATTAATTGCTGAGATTGAGGGAGGCATCTGGGAAGTGACTAAGGGTAGCCTGGCCCAGTTCCAGGGCACAGGGGCCAAATGGCAGTCAGCCAGGACCCCTGGGGCTGCACCTACCCCACACAGCTTCTACACCTCCTTAACAGATAGAAACCAGTTGGCTTGCTGCCATCCCTAGCAGTAAGTCAGCTGTTGATGAGCTCTGTTCTCAGTCTAGTTATTGTCATTTGGGCTGTCTTCACACTGCCTACAGGGATACTGGCAGCAGATGTAAGTGCTTGTTACGCCACCGAAGCAAGGAGTGATTCAGCCCACCTGCTGTCCTGCAGTCTTTCTGGCTCCCTAGGGGAGAGAAAGGTAAAATACCCTCTTCAGACAGACTATTCCCTGTGTGAGCAATGGGTATTGTTCATTTGTCAGGCTAGGGAGCCAGGCTCTGAAGAGTTAGTCTGTCTTGCTCTGTAGCAGATGATGTGAATATGGATCTTGGTACCTCCTTGTATGGCTTCCCTTAATGTCAAGCAGCTGGGTGGAATGCAGAGAGCTTGAACAAAGTTGACAGGAAAATGGCTACAAAGATGTGCAGGAGGAACAGGGGCGGGGGAAACAAACAGACCATGCATTACAGCTCATGTCTAATGTCAGAGGTTTCACTGTGGCTAAGGGCAGTGCTTTGTTTCTGACGGGACAGGAGCTGTACCAACTCTCCAAAGAGAAGGCTGATTTCAGTGTAGCTGCTGGGGAGGAAGATGAGTCCACAGCTGGCAGCAGTGGAGAGAATGAGGGAAATTCCAGGTCTTCCACACCACACAGCACTATTAAAACTCCCCCAAGCAAGTCACCTGCAAAAGCCCAGAAGCCAGAAGGTAAGATGGTGCTTTCCAGGGAGAGGAGCCCTAGGGTGTGTCCTCTGCATTTGGGGCAGGCTGGCTTTGGATCTTTGTCTTCTGTCAGATGCTCGAAGATCCCATGGAAGTTTTTATGTGCATGTCAGGGTTAATGGGTAAAGCTGTTTAGGCCCTTGGTTTGGCCTGTGTTGTTCATAGCATGAATAGCCACACCTCTGAGGTGTGCTGGGATTGAGAGGAGATGGAAACAGCACTGATGATGCTGTTCAGACTGGTGTTTAGGCAACTCATTTAGTAAAAACTCTCTGAGGTTATATGCTGCCTAGAACAGGTATCTTGAACCTAGCAGAGTCTCAGTTATAGTTAGTGCCAAAACTACTTTGGAGTGATTTTTCTGGGACTGCAGTCCATGTTAAGCTTATTAGATCAAGGTCCTTAGCAGACTGTGTAAGACTGATCTGAACAGCAAACCTCTTGCTCCCGTTCCTGCAGATCACATGCCCTTTGGTTAGACATTTTTGGCCATGAACCAGGATTTAATTTTATTTGGATGAAATTCATGCATATAATAGGGCACCTGGATGGTGGGGATTTCCAGGTAGTAAATTGCAAAGCTGTGAAATGAGTTTGCTTCACCAGTGCTTTGTCACTGGGGAATAACTTGAAGCAAATTTCTGAGCAGTCTCAAAAAGACAGTGTGGTGACAGCAAGGAGGGAAGTTGAACAGCAACATCCTGGAGATGAGGGCAGGAAGATGTTCCACGCCATTTGCAGTAGAAAAAACGTGTCTTACTAGTCAGGTTCTAATTCATGGATTTTTCCTGAAAGACCGGGGGAAAGCCTTTTACCCCCTTTAGTCTTCTTCCCCTACTTTAATACACAACCAGTATCTGGACAGAGAACACAAATGAGATAAGTGTTTGTTTTTAGAAAGCAAAGCAGTCATTGGATCCCCTGAAAAATCAGAGGAGAAACGAGGAGAGAAGCGAAAAGCATCTGAGATGGATGACAATGGAAAAAAGGTACGGACAGCTGGACAGCAACTACTTCGGGGTGGGAGGAAGCTCAGGCAGTTTCAATTGTCTGTTCATTTTTGCCTTCCATCTGGAGAAGTCTTTGAAATCTTCCTAGAGCAGCACCCTAAATTAAAATGAAATGTAAAGGCAGAAATAGCAGCAACAAGCCACCTTGTAAAGGAAATGGATGGCTGCAGCTTTTCTTTCCTGTCTGCAGAGCTGACATAACTGGGTTTGTCGTGCTAAAGGCCAATACTCTGTTCGCCCACCAATGTCCTGCTCTACAAAGTGTTGTGACTGCCGAGCGGCTGCTCCTCCTGAGTGCTGCACACGGAAGAGTTGGGAGCTGTAAAGGGAGATAACTGTCCTTTCTAGCCCATCGTGCAGCAAATTGTGTAGGAGTGGATTAAGAATCGCTGAGCTATAACTTCCTGATAAGCCTGGTGTACCTATTGTGATGTAAACAGCACGTCCCTTCCCAGGGCAGTTGTGTTCTCCTACTTTAACTAAGAAGCATCAGCTTGTAAAGACAAAAGACATTAAGATCATGTTCACTGGACCACATCAGCATCACCACTAAGGGGAATAATGGGGTAATAATTCCCCTTAGCTAGGGAAGAAGCACTGTTCAGCTGTAACATCTGGTTTTCAGAGGAACTGTATGGGTGTTGCTCTTGTGTACGATTTAATGGTGGTCCAAAGAGCAATTTACAATTATTAGGCATGGGATTAGAATGATAACCTTGAGAGCTGTGAATGGACTTGTTCATGCCTCAAAGAATTTGGTGTAATTTCCAAACCAATCTAATGTTTTACCAACCTGTGCTTCTCATCCTCTTTCACAATATGCAGACATTGCTGGACATATTCACTGGTGTGAAGCTGTACCTGTCGCCCTCTGTGAAGGACTTCGACAAAATCCGACGGTACTTTATAGCATATGATGGGGATCTTGTGCCAGAGTTTGACACAGCCTCAGCAACGCATGTTATAGGGGACATTGATGAGAATCCTGGTGCTAAGCGTGTGTCTCCCAACTGGATCTGGGAATGCATCCGGAAACGGAGACTGGTAGCCCCATGCTAGCAATGTCTTGACACAAGAATTCCCTGAAGGGAACAACTGAGAACTAGGTAGGTGGAAGAAATGGTGAGATTCCTCTGTGGAGATGTGGATAGAAATAAAATGCTCAAGTCCATCAGAGGTAGTTACAAAGATCCATAGCAACCATATGGAATTAATTAAAACAACTCTCTGAAGAAATGTCACTGCTGAATCCATTTTTCTGCCCATAATGTAGACCACTGCACTTATCTAGGTGCTGGTTTAGTCTCCTTGGGTTTTTAAAGTTTGGGTATTTTTATAGATAAAGAAATAAAACTGAAGCAGTTTCTCTTTTGCTGTCAGGACTTATTTTCCAAAGGTTATTCTCTGCCTGGACAGGAAAACAGACCACCAAATATGTGCAACTATTGCCAGGATCATTTTGCTGCATGGCTGCAATTTATGTGAAGGACATGTGTCCTTCTGGCTTTTTTCTTTCCTGTCTTCCAACATTCAGCACAGATGTGTATCCAGTAGTATTACACCTCTGCTGTAGGTTTCATATGAAAAATAGGACACTGAATAAGCTTCAGTACAGCAACTGCTGCAGCATTATCCAAGTGTTCTGTTGGAGTGTTTGTTTCTGGAATATGTTGCTCATGTGTTCCGCTATTCATGTTTCAACACGTAAAAGCTGAGAAAGGAACTCTGCCATCTGGATCTTTTAGGATAGTTGAGAGACCTTATCTGAAGCTGTTCAAAATGACTCCAAGCACTTGAATATTAATGAAATAAGGAAGATGATAGGTTCTAGAAATTAGGGGTTCGTTTTAACTTAACTGGTTTGCAAATTATGATATGCATTTGCTGAATAACTGCATGAGTAGGCTGAGTGCATGTGTACATTATGAAAGGAAAAGTGAGTTGACCAGTTTACTGGTTCCCTTAGTCTGTCTCAAGGGTACAGAGCACGTTCTCCCCTTTGTTGTGAAGATTATGTTAAGATTGTACTGCTAAAAAGTTAGTATTGTCAGTTAACTTTTTTACTTCAACCCCTTTTGTACTTGTACCCCACCCACCAATGCTATTTAAGCACTTGGCATCCCAAGCCCTTCTGGTTGAAATTTAGAAGTAGCTGTAGGATCTCTGCTTTCTCCTAGCCTGGTGGTAACAGAGTCAGAAAACAAGGTTAACTAAATCACATTTCAACTTTATTATAAAATTATAAACCAAACTTCTGTACCAAAACTAGTAAGTTTAACCATCATAGTACCAAGAGGATTTAATAGAGAATAACATGCCATTTCAAGTAGAATATTAACTTTTAAAATATTTAAACTATGTACAGTGTACGTAAAGCACATAAATATTTCCATTTACTTTATTAGTTCAGCTCATTATATTCCTTTGGATCATTAATCAATTTCCTCCAGATTTTGATTTTCCTTTAATAACAACTCAACCATATCCATAAGTAGCAAATCCATTTTTGCAAGGGAAACACTGTAGCCAGGAGAAACAAACAAACAAAAATCCTCCCTTCAAAAAGCACATTTCAGAGTCATACGGTGGGTCTATCTTCTCATTCCTACACTTTCAGGCATTGATCTGCAATGTATCTGATCTGCTGTAGAATATAAGCCTAACCTCTACAAGTAAAAGTATATCTGTCCACAGGGGAATAATCATCTTCCTGCTAAATTCCCCCAGCCCTGAGTTTATTGAAAGATATGACAACATCAGTTTTCACAGTGGATTTACTACATGAGGCTGTTCAGCAGTTTGTATGTGTATTCCTGTACCTCTTAAAGAGGTCCCTGTGAACCTCTTGAAGAGTAAATACAGTTACTGCTTACTTGCAATTATTTTTTTTTTCTTTAACAACAATGTGTTGAATTGTACCAGTACTCTTCTCATGCTGGAAGCTGTTAAACCTTAAGCCAAAGATTAGAGAACAACCTGAACAGGAAAGAGGTAAAACTTAGAATTTTTAGTTCAATAAACCTCAGCAGCTGTTGCATTTTTTGTGAAGTTCAGACCACCTCAATAGTGCAGAGGTTCTGCTACCTACTGAGTGACAGATTTCTTCATCGTAAGTAAGTAAGTGCTTTATTGGTTCCAACTTGCAGAGACCTCCACTCCATGCCAGTTGAGCAGTGAGTTGCTATTCATGCAATATTCCATGTTAAAGATTACACAAGTTTAATTTGCTGTTAACATATATTACCACTTATTGGTAAAGAGGTGGGTTCAGTGATCACTGCTGTAACTACACTTCCACTACTGCAGAAGCTGTAAGTGGACACTTGGATTTTATGCTGTTCCTCTGCTGGCAGCCATGCAAAGATTCAGTCTGAACACTAAGTGATCACACACCACACCCCCCATAAAGGGGAAAGCTAGACAGGAAAAAACCTGCAGCAGAAGGTACTCAACTTCACAAATGACTTGAAATGAGTATACAATCCCACGGTGGCTGAAAACTTAAGGCATCAAGATTCTGAAGCTTAGCTGTGTTACCAGCCAAATGGACTGAATGCTTGCAGGCCACAGAGGGAAAAATATGCCAGTCACAATTTTTTCTAGGAAGGCTTCCAAATGAACATGCTGTTCATGAGGATAGCTGTAAGGGCTTGCAATTGTCACATAGCAGACCACAGAATCTCCTATCCACCCTCACAAGCAGAAAGAGTACAAAATTGCTTTTGATAAGCAGTCTAAATGTAACAGGACTGTAAAATTGAGCAAAGGGGAGAATAGGGGGGAAGCTGATTAGTGAACAGAAGCAGCTGCAATCATGATCACTCATCTTACTGATTCAAGGGAGATGATAGATAAAGTTTGCTTTCTTTCATGTCTCCCCTCTAAAAAGAAAGTCACCTGTACTTAAATATGATTGTATAGCAACAGAATCCTTACTACTCTTTAGCTGTTTGTTAGGTTTTCCTCACTAAACCCTCTAAAAGACTCAAGCCTTGGATTCATAGCTCCTTAATCAAGTGAAGTCAGTTCAGTTTTAAAAATGATTGCTGGCATATACTGTAAGGAAGCCTGTGAATTCAAAGGGATCAACAACAGTCAAACTAGAAATCTCCCTCTTGCTGGCATGTAAACAGAAAACCACCACCACACAAGGTAAGGCTGTATGTTTCACAGAGTCTCAGTCACCTTACATTTTTCAGTAATACAAAGTCCATCTTCAAATAAAATTATACATTTTTCCACAATTGCACTAGGCTAGAATTATGCTTATTCTGAATACAGAAATCAGAGGCTGTCTGCCTGTCCTGCAAGCATAAGAATTTAACATTAAATTTAAAAAAAAATAAACAAGTACAGTAATATTTTAATCTTTGAAAATAAAGTTGTTGCTGGGTGTATAGCCTAAGCAGCAAAACAAATGTCACTTTTTGAGACCCCAGTCCACATTTATTATTCAGTGGAAAATACAAAGCCTCTGAATCTGATCTTTGTGGTGGAAAGCCAAGCATCCATCTATCCCAACAGCAGTGGATCAAGTTACTCTACGATGTGGGTTGTTAATGATTTCTGTGTCTGCTGCTGGCAGTAAGCTCCGAGGAGTCCAGGCACTGTGGTGTAAAGCACTATAGTGGGAAGAACACAGCCAGGTGTGGCTTTAGTAAGAGCAATTTTCCCCAGGCTTCATCCTTCCCTCACTTCCAGCTTCCATTGGGGTCCGTATGCTAACCTCTGACCTAGTTGTAGCGATTTTGATCATTTCTCTAACAGAAGATGAGGCTTTAAGGCATCACCAGTCTTCTTACACACAGTTAGGACTTAAAGACATGGACAGCCCTTATCACGTACTGCCTGCATATGGGACATTCGCTCATCCGCTTCCCACACTTGGTGCAAGTGACCATGTGGCCGCATTCTAGCAGGACACAGTCAATGGGTGCGTCCATGCAGATTTTGCAGAGGTTGTCCTCCATGCCAGGGAGCCCAGCACCACCTGAGTAAACAAGAGACCACGGTTTGCATGACAAAGAAAGGTATGTTGGTTTTGTGCAATCTGTTGAGTTGGCTTTATCAAAGGGCTTCCCTGAGGTACTTCTGCATGCTGAAGGTCTGAAAAAAATTCCCCCTCCCCTGCATCTACACTGATGTGGATCTATCTGCTCCATCAAATGGCAAGGAGCAGAAAGTTTTAGCTTTTACATAGTAATTTCTGTGTGATGAGAACAGAAATGCCACTGAGATTCTTAGCAGTGAGGCAACATGGGTCTCTTTTCCCAAGTAAAAAGTGGTAAGATGAGGGGAAACAGCCTCAAGTTATTCCAGGGGAGGTTTAGATTGGCTGGCAGGAAAAATTTCTTCACTGACTTGGAACAGGCTGCCCAGGGAAGTGGTAGAGTCACCATCCCTGGAGGTATTTAAAAGATGTGTAGATGTGGCACTTAGGGACACGGTTTAGTGGTGGACTTGGCAATGCTAGGTTAACGGTTGGACTCTATGATCATAAGGGCCTTTTCCAACCTAAATGATTCTGTGATTCTATGATTAAGAATATCACTTACCAGTTTGATCGTCAGTGTCAGAAACTGCAACATAAGCAGAGAAAGTTATTTGGTGAGAATAAGAGAAGCTGAAAAAAAAAATTTACTCAAGCATTATTATTACACAGGAGATGAAAGCCTTGAAGGGAGATTTAAACCAAAACTGCTTTTTGCTGATGCCCATGCAGAGGTTCAAGCTGAATCTCTGATCAGGATAGGTTGTTCAACCGGCAAGAGACTTTCTCTTTTACTAACTTTACACAATAGCTAACGCTTCACAAAGATAAGCAACCATCTAAAGCAATGTCTCAATTTTTAAGACAGCCTTGGCATTTAGGCAGTGTTTGGCTTCCTAGAACTACACTTTCAGTAGCCCCTTGAGCCAGTTTCTTTGATGTTACGCAATCTCACCAATATTGTTGAGCACAGGCAACAGTGATTAAGAGAAAAAGATAAATTCTGACAAAAGCACAAGATACAATGAAAGAAGAACATAAAACCAAAGCGGTTGTCTTAAATCTTTTGTCATTCTTAGAGGACAAAGCTTAGAGATGAGTTTAAGAAAACTGCTACTTCGGACAACACTGAGAAACAAACCTATCTATGAAGTCAAAGTGTTAAAATACATTTCTCTTATAAATGTTTGTCTTGTAAACTTACAAGTATATGTCTTTTTTAACGAATCACCTGGAATTGCAAACTGGCACGTGAAAGTCAAGCCAGATACATTCTCTATGCACCTTTATCACACCAATATCCCCTCATCAGTCAACTATGCAGGCCCAGCAGGAACAGGTAGTGCACAGGAGGAACACAATTGCGACCAAGAGGACAGAATCAAACCACAGATAACCACAACTGTTCAGCAGTAGGAGCCACTGTCACTGAGCACATGCCTGCTCTGAATTGCCTGGCTGCTTTTTGGTGGCATTTTCCTGCTCGCTTTGCCAGTTACCATGAGTCAATAGATAAGAGCTCACCCCAGCGCTTACAGTCATCTGTCTACTGTCACGCATCAGCTATTCTGTGGGTGATGCAGCGACCAGCACAATCTGCCACAGCTATACGGAATCCTGAGATGAAGGGCACGCAGTTCTCATTTGTTGGTACTACAGGGAAGACACTCTCCAGAGCTACCATGATGCTCTCCTCTTAAACAAGTACAAGCAGTAGTGAAGAGAGTTTAGCTACTTTCACTCTAACATGCCTAATGCTCCCTCTTTCTCCTAACTTCCACGAAACAGAAACGTAAGTTCTAATTCCTTCTGCAACTGTCTGTAAAAAGGGAAAACCTGGAAAACATTAAGGCATGTTAGCTAAGTTTCTTACCTAGATGTTGAAGGTCTTTCTCTTTATAAAGACGAGTCACCCTCTCTAGCAGCTCCCACTTTTCACAGCAGCCTTTGTAGTTGACAAAGTTGCGAGCAAGAATTTCCTTCAGCTGTCGCACAGAGAGTGCATTGATATCTCCGATGCTTGTTAGATCAGAAAGGGAAGCCTTCCTCCCCTGTACCAGGTTATCTTCTGAGTCAGTAGACTGAAAGGGAACAAAGGTGGAATGATTCTTGCTCTCAACACCTAGCACTACAATTTAAATCAACTTTCAATACATGCGCTAGCAGGAATTCGTGTTTGGCTGTACGTATAGCTTTGATTACTCTGGGAATTCCTCCCTCTGTCAGAAACACAAGTCCTAGGGTGGAAATAAATAATTTCTATTATTATAGTATCCAAGTGACATCAGTTCTTTTTATATGTGGAGGACAAGATGATGCCAAAAAAAGGGGTTGATTGGGTCTGCCAGTGGTCAGTCTGAATTACTGTTTAGCCACCCATCTCTCTGCAGCAATGATTCTGTGGTAGCAAATACAGCCTAGAAAACCTGGTATTCCTTGTCATCCAATTCCAGGACACACAAACCTGTGTCTCCTCCTCTGTTGGTGCTTCTGCTGCATTCTCAACTCCTGTCACACCGACTTGGCTTGGAGGCACATAACCATTTGCCTAGAAGAGGAAATAAAGCTTTCACCAACAGCATCTCTCTGTGTGTCCAAAGGGAAATAAGCTCAATAGTTCAGCACAACTGCAAACCCTGCCCACTGGAAGGACGAACTGCAGCACAAGGTAAAAGCGAGGCATGCTCGCAGAAGGTATTTCCCATGCAGCACTTACAAAAACAAATAAACTTTAAACAAGTAAAACTTCTTGAAACCAAAGTGCAGCATCTGACCCTTTAAAGCCCTGCTTTATTTAAACCCTGATGGAGTTCTTGTACAGCACGATCCCACATGATGTTCTTGTGAGGCTGGATCAGGAGGAGACCAAATTTATATGTGTATCTATATATGCAATCCTTCACTGAAGTGTTGCAGTGTGACGTGGTGCGATATCACAGCTCTGATAGCACACTGGCTGTCAGTGCAAGGCTCTGTGTAAGTCTCCTCTGTAACACAGCTCAAAGTCTACAGTCATCTTCAAAGTACCCATACAGAAACACCTCTTCAGGTAGGTGCTGGACTGGACAAAGAGGAGATGCTAAGTGAAGGACCAGCAGCAACAAAGCTGGAGAATGAGAAGGGGCAGTTGTTTTGAGCACTTAATAAAATGAAAGGAACTGCAGTGTAATTCTAGCTGAGTTGCTCTCAGCAGCTATCATTCCCCTCTGTGGTTTCCCTACTGACAAAGGAGACTGTAATGTTACCATCCTACTTATCTAAGTGGTGACTTGTTAATATTTACAAAGCAAAAGAATAACAATAATGATGAAAGAGCCTGAACTGTAGCAGAATGTCATGCAAGTAGAGACAAGAAGCTGAAATGTATCATGGGGCAGTAAGGGAAGACAACAGAGCTGAATTTGCTGGTAAAAATTGGAATGGCAATATCCAGAAAACCAGAAATGAAAAGGCCTTTTAATGATTTGTAAAAAATGTCCTCCCAGGAAAACTATTCTTTTGTACTAGATATATCTGCTGAGGAAGCAGAAGGCACATACACTTTCACAGCTCTGGTCCACTGGGAACTAAATAACACCTATTAACTTTGTAATAGAACTAGGAGCAGATGTCAAACACTGAGTAAACTTCCCATACCAGATAGTAAAAAGACAAACAAAGCAAAGTCAATAAAAGATAATTAAGCTCAAATGCCCCTGACAAGGTCTGTCAGAACTGCAGGGTTCATCATAAACTGAAGACTTAACAACAGACTCAGGTCTTGTCTTCTACAGGTCTGAGTGCAGAAGACGCCAAAAACCTCAGCCACCTCGCAATCATCTCTCTCATCAGTTTCAGTTCCAAAATTGCTTTAAACTGTGCTTGCTGTCTTGCACATGAATTAAAGAACAATAATAACCATTTCACCCAATACCTACATACAATTGTCAGCAAGTTGTCAACATCAACACACAAGACAGATCTGTGCACCAATATAGACATGAAGTACCAAAGGAACCAGTCACAGCCGTTATCTAGTGGCAACAGCAAGTGTGGACCAGGGCACCAGAGAAAACACATCTCAAAATAGTGATGTTGTTCTCAGAGTAAATGTTCAATATATTCAGCACTGCCCACCAAATTAAATCCCACTAGTGTAGAAAGGGAATAGCACAATTGGTGACAGCAAGTGAGTTTACACTGCAATGTAAAATAATGCATCTTGCTTTCCTAATTATTCTGTAAGAAAGTGTGAGGTCCTCACTTCAAAATTAAAAACAAACCTGAGAAGAGCATGTACAAAATGCAACTGAAGTATTTTGACATCTGTTCTAAACAGAAGCCCTCCTTGCTTTATAAGCAGGCATCTTTAACGTAAAACTTTTTTGGCACATTATCTACTTGGAAAACCTCATGCAACATCTTAGTAGTTAATCCAAAAATAGAGACAAATGAGTTTGCAAAAGAAGGTTCTGGCTAGAGACTGTACCTGTTGATGTTCCTGAGCTAGCGAACTTGAGATGGGATCTGCAGACACTGGAGACTCATCATGTGAGGTAGAAGATGCTGTGCTGGTTGGCGGGAGAATCACAAAGTCTTGCTGTCCAGAGGCACTAGTATTAAATGGATTTGTTCTTATCTGATCTTCCTGGGTAATTACAGGCTGCTGGCCAAGAATCAGAAATACCAGGTCCTCCTTTTCACGACACAACTCTGTGGAAATCTCACGAAGTGCCAAATAGTCTCGCAGATCCTTCACCTTCATCTTTATCAACTCTTCCCGCTGAAAAGCTGTGGCTCGGAAACGCTGGCATAGGTGGCAGAGAAGGGGACCACCTTCAGGCTGGTTTGAGCAGGACGTACAAAAATTCTTCTTACAGTCCAAGCAGATGTGCTGGTAAAGAGAAGGGAACAGAATCAAACCGATCCACCATGATCTGCAACAAAGGTGCACAACGGCTGCAGGCAGTGCTCCCCTACCATCTGGAAGGCGAAGTAAGTAGTAGCTTCTGTTACAGTATAATCAAAAACCTAATTTATGAAAAAGTGCCAACTGTGTTACTCATGTTCATGAGGATGAGGAAAAGGATTGATCCCATGAGCAGATCACTAGTTTCCACACAGTTCTTAGAAAAGCACTATTTACACTCCATTTACCCAGAATGAAATATTGTATTCTGAGACAATTCCCTCAAATGACAGGAGTTTTCTGCACCTTATTCTGGACCTGTTCATCCAGTTTAACCCACAGATGAAATCAGGAGATATCTGTGAGGCAGCAGACTTTCAAGTAAATTACAGCTAGTCATCTGTATCTTTACAAAACAGTGAAATAATTGCCCTGTGCGTTAAGAAAGCTCTAGCATCAGAGGGAACTACTAAAAAACATTTCTCTATTTCATAAATTTAATACTTGCTATAAGTGACCTCCCTCCCCACCCCCCCCTTTTTTTTTTTCACCTCCAATTTGCTGCAATCACTAAATGAATCTTTTTTTCACCATAAGAGGAAAAGAAAACAGCAAGGCTTACAGTGTCTGACAGACATCAAAGAATTCAACATTTATTTATGCAATAAAAATAGCCAGCTTATTTTGAAAATAATATGCACACTGTATGCCAGTTAGGTGCTAGACAGAAAGTGTTGGAAGTTTTGGAAATATTAGGCCCCAGATGTTTAAAAACTTTAAAAACAGATTAAATTCTGTTGTTTAATGTTGATATTTTATACTGTTCTGGTCTTGTCACTCAGGGCTCGATTTTCAGAAGTTCCAAGCACTCACAGTCCATGTTGACTTCTGCAGAAACTTGACTGTTCAACACTTTGGAAAGTCAAATTCTACATTTTCCAATAGGAACAGCAGCAGAACAGCCGCATTACATGCCTTTTAAAAGTCCTGAGGGAAGAAAGAACTGGTTTCAGTGCTGGTTAAAAATGCTAATTCAGTGTCTCAGAGAAGACAAGCATCTCTATGAAATCCTGCAATCCTGACCCTTCAGAGCTATGCAAAGAAAAATACACATGCAGAGTTGGAGAAGCAACAAACTCAGAGACAAAAAAATTGTTTCATGAAATGCTTCTAGTGATTAAAGAACATTTTTGATTTCACAGTTCAAAGAAGGCAGGTGTTTCTCATGTTTTAAAAGGTGTAAATATACTACTTGCTTACATAAGCCCCTTCTGATCCCCCTTACAAGCCTGGCAGCCCCCTTGCCCCATACACACACTTATAATTATAACCGTCAGACTTCTCATTTAGACCCTGTAATAGACTTAAAATGACAGTTAGGGGAAAGAATCCCAATTTCCTGCCTAAGCATTTTAAGACATGAAAATTTCTACCACAGAGAGAGTCTCTGGTCATGCAAACTTGAAACTTCATCTCAAAATTGCAGTTTGGGGGCCTGCCAAGTAAAAGTGACTTTCATCAATCACAAAGCAAGACAGGAAGGGCGATTTCCACATACCATCCAGTGCTGAGAAGTTTTCCTTAACTTGGTCATTATAAAAAACATTAGTATGTAACTGACTTTTTTTGACCCTATGATTGCAGGAGCAATCCAGTTTCTTGGGAAATTTTCAAGGCAGAGACAGGAACTACTGGTTGTGCGTGCATCTAGAGCAGGGGAACAAACACTCCACAAAGGCAGAGTAATGGAAAATAACCCCATTGACAACACTTTTCCTCTCTCAATTACCCATCTCTGACAGGGGAGCAACCAGAAGAACTGAGGAAAAAACAAACAAACAAAAAACCAAAACAAAAAAACCAACCCTGCTTTACTCTGGCAGTGCTCCCTCATGCTATGCAGACTGCCAAACTGGCTCCAAGGGGAACCACTGTACAGCCAAGGACCTTCCAGCCAGAAACCCCCTACTCGAGTACTTACATGTTTAGGTATCACGTAAGCGAGCACAGTACAAGGGCTGCATTATCCAACATGTCTTTCGCAAGCAATTAACGGTAGTAACACGAGTCTGCCTTAGTTATCAAATGATACATTTGAGAAGTCAAAATAAAACCAGGCATGTCTCTGGCTTATCAGTTCACCACTAGGATTCATCTTTAGAGAAAAAAAAATTCCCCAGCTTGTATCTGAGCATCAAGTATTTAAACATGCACAGAAGCTGTTTGCCGTATCTCAGTATTAAGCAGCTTTTACAGCTTCGATATATTTGTTGAACTCTGACTGAAAGGGCAATGATTGAAGACACTGCTCTCTTCAGAATGATTACTTTCAAATGCTGTTGTAAATTAAATCCAGTTACTAAAAGGTCAGACCACTTCTGAATGATGCTTACTAACTGGCAGCACAATCACAGGATGGTCAAACAGAAGTGAAATACTTTAAATCAGAAGCCTGTCCAGAATGGAAGCTGTTCCTGGTTGTTTGCTCTAACAGCTAGTCCCCCAGAGATACCAGGATGGGGCTTTGATACACTTGGCTCTTCTCTGTATGCAGGATAAAATGAAGACATGCCAACATTCAGGCTTTCACTACAGCTACTGTTGTTCAGGTTGTTTTTTTTTAATCTTACACTCTAGCTTGCCAGGAGCTTTTTCTGTAAGTATGCAAAGAAAAGCATCTTCCTGAAAATGTCAGCCAATTTAAGGCACTGAAACCAGAAAATGGGGGAGGAAGGAATAACAATCTGACATATCCACCAAGAATGCCTGCCATAGCTTTCTCTCAGCAGAGAAGGAAATGAAGAATGTTTGTTTTAAATTTAAAAGATTTTGTGGAATCAGTTTGCTGCAGAAAACAAAGATCAAAAAAGTCATCTAAGAGAAGGAAAACACCAAAAACACTCAGAAATTTTTGCTAACACAATTAAATTTTACATCCTTTAAAGACACTCCAACAGTTAAAAGCATCTTATAAATCATGCTCCATTCAAACCTTCCTTACCCTAAACCTTTTAGTAGGTGCCATGTTATATGAAAATTAAAATACAATTACGATAAAAGATCAAGTACATAAGATACCATCATTTTGCTTTTGGGGGGTGTTGGTTGGTTGGTTTTTTTAAAAGCAAATCTAGGTTATCCTTATGGTCACCAGTGCAGAAGCAATTAATTTTTATCTGTTGTATTTCAGTATAAACATTAACCGGACACTACAGTTCAAAGGTACTGCCTCTCTTGGGTCAAAATGCAGGTTTTGGTGCTCTTGCAGCAAAGTGAGATTTCATACACTTCTTGGTCCATATCAACAGAATTAAAGAATTAACATGGCTTACAAACATGTCAGTGTTCTACAGGTTATGTACTCAGTTCTTTATCTCAAATTGTCTTCTGGAGACCAAGGACTGAGGGATGAAGGTCTAGCAGACCTTCCTGCAGCTGTTTAAGCTTTGCCACCTGTAGCCATCTAGCTCAAGTCAGTCCCAGAGATTACTGCTCAGTAGTTGTGGTGGCAGACAGAGGGTCGAAGGAAGGTTTAGGGAGAACTCCTTCACAATACAGAATATAAACCTCAAACTCATTTTCATTGATAGTCTGCACTGAACGGGAGCAGCTGAGACACAAGCACACATTGTACTCTGCTGCCCCAGTTACACTGACAGCCAGCTCCTGCAGAAAACCAGGGAAGTCTGCTGGGGGCAGAAACGTCTTAAATTGCTTTAGCAGATCCTCTACGATTGGCACACCAGAGCTTTACCTAGCCCAAATCAGTCACCTGTCTGGAGCCGTACTGGTGACTCTTATACAAGGGACTGCTTTAAAGACAGTTTATATTAGAACATATATTTTAGAAGACACCAGGAAAAATAGGACCATGGTTCTACCACTGCTACTGTATACTTAACTGCATGAATTGTTTTCATTTCAAAAGCAGAATCATATACATCCTCTATTTGCTACTATGCAGAAGAGTAAGCACTGGATTCAGAATAATTCTTTCCACGACTGTTTGTGAAGACACACCACATTAATGAGGACAGTGTTAAAGGCAACACTGTGTGGAGTCATGTGCAGTGACTGCACCATTCCCAGCTGACCCAAAATCTGTCTGCTGTCAGAAAAAGTCTAAGCATACTTACATACCCAAAATATATTAACATATAGACCCAACAGCCAAAATATATTTCCAAAATTTAAAATTGTAGTGATTTCTGGAGCAATAACACTTCTCAGTGCAAAAAGGCATAAACATCCCTGTTGTTCTGTGAGTAGAAACCAACAGCTCTGCAAGACTTACCATTTCTCAGATATGTGCCAGCATGCATGAATAAAAAGGTGCAAGAAAGACCAATTTTTTTAATTTCCCCATCTAATCTAAAGGGCTGTAGCCAAAATTCACTGTAATTTTTAAAGTTCTCACATTATTAAGTTCAGTAACATGCTATATATAAGACACTTCCTAAGCCACAGAGTTTGGACTCTGAACAACCTTCCTCACTAAAATATTTTTCAAACAGCATTATAGGAACCACCATGCCCAAATAATGTCCCAGACAGGGTCTGCTGTCTAATTAAAAATCTTGTGCAACAATTATTTTGGCACATAGATGCTTACAAGTGAAGTTTACGAACAAGATAAAATGGATTTGGTCTTTTTTTTTTTTTTTTTTTTTTTTTTTTTTATTCTTTGGCACCAAGCCTCAGCAATTCAACGCACACCCTCAATAAACTTATATGGCTTTTTAGTTTGAGCAACAATAGTTTGGAAAAGAGAGATGTAGGTCTTCCTTTACTGAAAGCACAAACAGATTACTAAATTTCTTGCCACAACTTTTTTTTTTAAAAAGGATATTGGTGTTTTTAAATAACAAATTTAAAAACTCATGTTCAAGTTAATGCTCCTTTAAATGATTATAAGCAGTTTGGCTTTCTTCTTTAAGCGCCTGGGAAAGCCAAGTCCACTGAAGGTTAACTACCACATTTCCAGTCATCTTTAACTACGTCCGCTAATTGCAAAAGAATGACTAAAGACACAGAAGCAAAGGCAAGCTGTCTCTTCCCATATGGTATGTCCTAAAATCAGAGGCCTCTAATGTGAACCCGTTTCTCTTCAAATTGGCTTTTTGTACCTAAATGAAAGTCAGATGGCATATTGCAGTCAAACTGAACACTCCCCTAAGGCAGCGGTGCCAGAGAAGATGTTTGCGACTCACCTTCCTAGAGGAGTTGTCGAAGTGCACCCCACAGGCTTTGCAGCTCTGTTCAGAAGCAGTGGGAGACGGGTAGGAGCTGTACCCGGGGTTGGAATAGGCTTGGGCTCTGGCTCCCTGCTGCGGCTGCGGCTGCATCTCTTCGGGTGAGCCATCCAGACAAAACCAATTACAACAGCTTGCCCACATAGTAACTGAAAGCGGAAGAGATACACATTAGTAACAACATGGGAAACAATGTTAGCTAAAGTGAGAACAAAGCATAAAACGCACATTTAAATTTCCCACCAGCAATTCATTTTTGACAGTGTGTTTCTAAGTTTTGATCTTTCCTCTAACTTACAAGCACATGCAAAAACCACACACCCAGTCCAGCATGGTACGTCTTTGTTGAGAAAGGACAAATAAACTTCAGGATAGTTATTACTGGAATTTCTTAGAGTTAAGAGATTACAGAAAAGATAAGATAAATTTTATGTTCCCATTGGCTGAACAAGACTTTGTGATCAAGTCTGCTGTAACAGGCTGTCTCTATTCCATGTAAACCATAATACACTGACTTTGTTTTTTGTGCACTGGGAAAAGCAAACAGAAACTCAAATTATGTCTCATACATTATTTAAATAAAATCAGCAGCAAGATCATAGATGGCTATTCTTCAATTTTATTCTAAATCCCTCTACAGATTTTCAGCTACAGATCTAAAAAGACAAATGGAGAGTAGAGCCACTGATTTAACATATGCCAGTTCTCAACTGAATTTGCAGCATTACAAGGCTAAATCATCACACAGCAAGTAAATGTCAGTAACTTAAGAAAAATCAAATATTAGCTTTTTTTTTTTTTGCAAGTCAAATAATGACATAGATAGATGCATATACACACACTTACCTAAAATCCTTACAGTTCAGTGCAAAATGCACAGTTTTGGAGTCTTCTAAGACCACCCATGCAGAAGTATTCCAGAAACACGCTGCTATAAACTTGCTTTTGGGAGTTTACAAAGAAATCTGAATTCATCTGGGCATTCAGTTTCTAGAGCATACACCATGTGTCATCACTTACGGGTAAACAGAATACAAATTGCCTCCTCTGCATTTCTGCATTCACACAGTAGTTCCTGGACTGTGTTTCTTTTATGTCTTAAAAATCAGGTCCATCACTGATAGCGTTCAGCAACTGTTCCATTTTATAAACTTCTGGAAAGAAAACATCTCTCAGCTACACAGCCAATTAATTTCTTTTCCCTCAGTAAGTATTGCCACCATAAAACTCCAGATTCCCAAGGGAAGGGAGCTGGTATGAGTCCTAAAGGTTATTTGGTATAATATACCAACATAGTGTTCTGTTGATTTTTTTTTTTAAGCTGTGTTAAGTCTTTTGGGTTGATGTACTGGAATTGGGAAGCTTTTGCAGTTTGGTGGTGTTCCAGTATCTGTAGCTTTAGTGGCATCTTTAATCCTTTCAAAATCTAGCTGAATTTGGCTCGTCAAAGTTACTGCTGTCACTGCAGTGGACATATGCCTTTCAAAATCCACAATGGTGAGCTTACCAATGGACTCTACCCTGCAGGCTCAGCAGATTTTAATGTTTAAGTGAAAATCTACAGATTCATGACGTGATAAACAATTCTTAGTTTAACTGATGTGCACAATGCTGTAGTGTAAATTGCACTTAGACTGGCAACTAGATCTTAATAAATACATGGAGAGAGGCATTCCATGAACAAAAATAACATATCATCCATTTGTATTAGCTCTGCACTGCAATCAAAACACACTAGATATCATACATAAAAGAAACAACTACTCTTTTTCTTTCTGCACATTAATTTTCAAGCTATCAGTCCCCCTCAGAAGTTAACACATCCTTTCTACTGCAAAAATACTGAATTTCTATTTTAAACGGTGCTGTTTGGAGGCTTAATTTGTTCCTAGGAATTGCAAATCCAAACAACACAAAAGCTGCACAGTCAAACAAGTATTCACAACCTCCACATCAGTGGAAAACTGCACCCATAGTTAAGTTCCCTTCCTGTTTCAAGGACCCCTGCAAACTGAAGGCCACCCACGATAACAGAATACACAAATGCTACTGCCTGCCCCCAAAACTTTGTTTTCCTAAAAAAAGACAGCCCACTAATTCACTCTGGAACATTGCAACATGTCAAACATTGGGAAGAAAAACACAAGGGAGTGCACAAACCAGGATAAAATAAGACAGAACTCAGCATTCAGCTGGAGTTGTAGTTTTGTGTAATTGCCAGAAATTAAAAGATTGACAAAAGGCTCAGATGTTGCTTTAGAAGAACCTTAATCCTGCTCAACTACAAAAGCATGGAAGGGAAACGTCCATAAACAACTAATAACCAGGACCATCCTCTGATCTGAAACATTTTTCCAAAGATATCTCCCGTCTTTAAGAGAAAGGAGTACATGGAAACACGATAGCCATTCCTACAACACAGGCACACTACTTCAGCTTGTACCAGTGTATGTCAGGTTTTAATTATTTAAGGACCTCTGCATATAGGTGCAAGTTTAAGTTAGGGCTTGTCTACGTGCAGCATTTACATAGACAAAGATGCTTCACTGAAAACCCCTTTGTGCTGATGGTTGATAGCCACACAGAAACGGACAGCTCTCCCTTCACTATCAGCATTTCAGGAGGCTGGTGGGTTCCTGCTGAGCACGTACTTTGCACTGTGAGCTCGCATCCCACGCTTCTTTTGTGCCACTGTCAGCTGTTACACAAAGCGGGATTCTCCTCCAGGCGCACCGAGAGATACCTGCCAGCCAGCAGCCATCGTCTCTCAACAGAGCGGACAGGTCGGGGACAGCACCTGGGTGATGCCACGACCTGCTCCTCTGCATCTTAGACTGCTCCAAGGGCAAGAAAAGGAACCCACAAACGTTTCCACCTCTGTCCAGACAGTGGCCATCATGCTCTGCATCTCAGTCAACATCACCCCAACTGATTCTGTAGATATCTACCACCATTTCCAAATTCCCAGCAGACCATAATGGCTGAAAAACACGAATTACACTGTTGATACCTGGAACATGCAGTGGATGCTACACGGGAACTTAAAATGCTGCCACCAGTTAGGCAAAGCTTTGCTAACTGGCAGCTATACTACCAAGCAGATATGACTGAGGCTTAAGATGCTAAAATGTCTCCTTATCTGCCTACAGCCGCACTAAGATGACAACAACAACAAGAAACACAGGTAAGATTGGGCAGCTGCTTCAAGAGGGATTTTTCCTTTGTTCTGTACAACAGACCTGAGGAAATAAGCACGGCCAGTGGGAGAGGACTGGTAGAGGCCAGCAGAATTTCTCAGTGAAATTTCGGGATGGCAATTTCCTAGGTATCTCTACAATGTTTGCTACAGCTTAATTATTCCCTCATTTACTTTGTTACCCATTCAAGAGGTATGTGGTCAGCACCATCCAGAAAGTGGTAATTTCCGTAAGCAATGCTTTGACAGATGGGTTGTCGTTACAGATGTGGCAGAGTTTGAGCATCATAACTAGAAAGCACCGCCCTGTGTAAAGCCTGTCAGTCCTTTGCAGATGAATGCCTGTTCTATATGCAAGGAGCTCCACAATTACACTGAAGTGACAAATAAATGCCCAGTCAAAAAAATTTACCAGTGGAAAGAGCTACTTCTTTGTTGTGCTCCAGGGCTTGGTAAATACTTACAGTAAATTGACTAATATGAACATGTAGGTTTAGTAAAATTAACACCACCATAGATTTCAGGAATTCTCAAGCAACTTCTTGAATAAAAGATGTTGACTTACTGGCATGACTAACGTTACAGGCATTAGTGATACTGGCAGTCTTCATTATTCTTGGACATGATACTTATACTGGCCAATGGGAGCCACAGAAAATAAGTGTTTTAACTACACAGCTGAGCGTGTTTTTGGGAAACTGAAAGCTCTATGGCTGGCACTCAACAGATTACCTCCTGCAGCCAAACAGTACCCGCCCTAAATTGTAACTGCATGTTGTGCTTGGGAATATCTGCAAGAGCAAAGGGAGAAGGAGCTTCACCAAGGGTGGAGATGCAAGATCAAACAGTCTATCCTGGACCTGCAAACACATCCACCCACATGGCAATCATTACGCTGGGCTTGTTTTTGGGAAGGGGGATTGTTTTATCTTCTTTCTTGAGTCTATTTAAGAAAAGCCAGAAGAAATCCAATAAATATTCGATGAGGCAGGGAGTTGCTTGCCATGGTCTGTGGGCAAAGCAGTGCTAGCACTCTATCATGCTCTGCTGGACTGCCCTTTTTTTTTTTTTTTCATATGAAGCTGTGAATGCCATGATTCTCTTCACTGATTTTAAACAGAAGAGTGAAACTCATTTCACCACCTGTTCATTAACATGTTCTATACATCACCATGAGTTTTGTATAAATTTGCAAGCATGATTTAATTCCGGAGGAAATACCAGTGACGTTTTCCTCCCATACACTGTTGAATATAGTATTCATAATACAAGCCTGGATTTTTATACTTTCCATCTTCATTTAAAAAAAAAATCTGAACTCAGGTTCTCACTGTATATGCAATATTAATGCTATAACCATGCTGGCTGGAGTATCAGAGATTGCTGTCTACATACAGGATTTATTACACACGCTTTGTGGATTTCTGTCAAAGGGTAGGCTTTGGCTGTATAGGAAAACTGTGGTTTATGTTTGAATATAAAATTTCCCTTTATTTTCCTAAGAGTGCAAACAATAAGGGACTAGAACAAGTGAAAGAAACAGCTCTCGGAATCATTGAGCTTTCTGCTGTGTATAATAAAGCTCTCAATGACTGTGTCTGGCTTCTCCTTCTCATGACTGCTCAAGAATTTGGGGGCTGGAATGCAGTAGCACCAACAAGACACTTGAGTTAAGGGATCAAAAGGAACTGAGCTCCCACAGGCAGCTGATTTTGTTCCCACACGAGGAGAAGCCACAGCAACAAGTACTCCTCCTCCTGAGAGGCCTTCAGCCACTGGAACACCAGGGCTGATGACCCTTGAGGCTACTGCAAATGGAGAAGGGTGCCAAAAAGGGAGGAATATGCAAGACATATAGCAGCTTTGCTAGGGCATGCTTTCCTACAATAATGTTTCCTCATCAGCTCTATCAGCTGCCCTCACACCTCCTAACTTAGAGGAAGACTGCTCACCACAATGAGCTGCTTTTCTATTAGCTCTCTGAACCATCAAGCTCCTCTTTCCATCTCATTTATCAAAAGGCCATCATCCATGACTACCTCCTTACTACCTTTCACACTCCCCTCCCCGCCAAGATCCCAAACTGTCCTCTCCTGTTTTTCAGCAGTTTCCATGAGATTAATGCAGAGTGTCTCAGTCTTCTCACTCTTTGCTACGTACCAGGGAACTGCCAAACTGCAGAATCCAGGAAGGTCTCAGTGTTTCAAGTACAGGTGCTATACAACAATGCATATCCAACCTGTTATCCATTGTGTGGCCTCCACAACAGCAAAACCACATTCATTGGTAAGACACAACTTTCAAGGCAACACACCAAGACTGGGATTAATGCTATTCACAGAAGCAGTAGTTTCTGCCATTTCTAGTAGCCTGAAGATCACCGAAATCTATTCAGAAAGCCAGAACAGGGCACTGTGGCTTTAAAACACTGATGTCTTGCTGAAGTACATTTAAAATTACTACTTTTGCATTATTATTCCATGCTGTATCCCATGCAAAATTCATCACATCCCACTTTCATGAATGCTGTTTTGCAATGATTTAAGTATTTAATGAGTTAACCATCTTGGTTCCTCATTAATAGCATTGTACAGTTGCTCATTGTTACAATTTACTTTTTTCTTTTTTTTCAGTAAACCCACACTGATAAGAAATGCCTTGCTAAAATTAGTTTCACTAACAACCTACCACTTATAAACTGAATTCACAGCTTGCTTGGTCAAAAATTAGTATTTACTTGGTAACAGAGCTATCAAATAATCTACTCAAATGACATGCATGAAGTATTATTTTTATCAGCCTGTGTCACAGGCACACAGACCTGAATTATGATAAATGGGAGCAACCATATGTTGGGACAGGTGGAAAAGTCAGCAAATTAGCCATTCGCAGGAGGCACAAGGGAAGGAGGCAGGTTGCCAGTCTGAGCATGACATTTGCAAAGGTGGTGTCTTAACCTGTACAAAGCATGAGAAAATGAAGACTGGGGACCAGCCCTGGCTACCTATCACAAAGCAGGTAAATCTAATTTGTCAGATACAACAATTGGATTGAGCACATAATATTTTTACCCAGGGATAGGAAAAAGATGTGTTTATGAGTAAAGGTACTAGTTCACGTGTGCCCAAGGTGACAGCACGCACATCTTGAAAAAATATGTAAATAAGTATCAGCACTGTATCACAGCTAGAAACCTTAGTGTTCAGAGGGAAGAGACTGAAATTTTGGTATGGAGGGAGGAGACATTTTTCCATTTTTTTCTGTGCTTTCAAAATGTCTAGAGCCATTTCACATCTTAATCATCTAAGTATGCAACACCAATAATCTTTACAAAGACAAATACATGATTGCTCACCAGTCTGATCAGCAACTTTGATGTCAATCTAAAATTTTTCAGGCAAGAAACTGGCCAGCTATGAAGGCAGAGGACAAGTATTCAGGTCAATCTGCACCGAGCATATATAGAACTGGGTGTCCGGGTTAGTTTCTGTGGCGTCTTGGTCAGGCTTCTGTGCATCCAAGAGTGCCTATGCTGTCAGGCACATCAAGGCTAGCGGTTGTACTGGAACAGTGTCTGCATACTCACGTCCACTGGCTTCTTTCGATGAACAGAACAGGCTGATATTGGCACCCCATGCCCGTACGCTGTCTAGACCTTCCCTGTCAGATATGGACAGTACATGGCTGGTAGTTCAGCCTGTGCCTCCTGGCAACCATCTTCAGACCCTCTTTACTACAGCATGACACAGCTGCATCTGTGCTCCTCCACCTCGGAGATGCCTTCAAAAGCCTCTACGTGCGAGTGCCAGGCGTCTTAGAAGGCAGGAGATGCAGCACATCCCAACACGACCAGCCAGGAGCCGGAGCGCAGCACACAACTGGATTCAACAGCGTGTGCGCTCACTAGGTGCGCTGCTTCACCGAGGGCACGAGCCCAAAAGGAAGAGAATTTGGCTGCAGACCAGCATTTTAATCAAGGAAGTGACATCCATTTACCACAGAGCAGAAAGTAAACAGCGTAGCCCATTGGGGCAGGGTGCAAAGCAGCGCAGGAAAAAGCTGAAATGGGGCTGCAGTAGTTCAGCACAGAGAGAGCCAACTTCACTGAAATGCTATTGCCTTAAATTATTGCTGATTCCAAGAGAAGCCAACCCAACTTCACTGAAATGCTATTGCCTTAAATGATTGCTGATTCCAAGAGAAGTACCAAAAGTAACTTCCTGGTTACATGGTACAGAGGAAACCATCATGTAGACAAAGATCCTTTTATACTGCTATAAACTGGTTTACATTGGAGTAAATAATTTGCAAGGTAAGCCCTTAGAAAATTTGCTTAAATGAGAGGAAAATTAAGAATTAGAGTTCTCAAGTACATAAAAAAAATACAGTAGATATTCTAAGAACATTTTGCAGTTTTATCCGTGTTTATCAGCAAGCTCTGTTACAAGTAATTTGATTTGCAAGCTTACTCTCAGCAACACTTGCTGATGTTCTGTTTCTTAGATTTACAGATAGATCTTCAATGAAAGCACCTTTGCCCATCAGCAAATCCCACCAATACTGTTACAAGCACAAAGGATCTAAGCTTCAAGCACCCCTTTGAAACTAGAGTGCTGCAATTTTCATTTTAAGATCGAGAAAATGCTTTTAGAAAGCTGTGTGCTTTATAGAGCATTGCACGGGAAGCTAATTCCAAAGGCAGAAACAGAAACCCTCTCACTTGACTCTCAGCCTTGCACCTGAATTGCACACTCAACACTCACCCACTTTCTCTCTCCTCTGTAGCACAAGTAAAACTAAACAATTTTTCCCAATTTTAACATGAGAAGCTTGGAAATCCTGTTTTGTTTTAAAAGGAATTGGGTACCTGGGGCGTGTATTATTTCAATATAAACTGTTTATTTTGACCCAAAATTGCACTTTATATATCGAAAAATATTTAGATAAAAAGTTCTTCTTGCTATTAACTGTAATTAGGTCTCTAGACATCTGCCAAGCGGGAAATTCAACAGCAGCCTTTTTCTTTTGCAGGTCAGTGACATTCTTCCAGCAAGTTAACACAAAACAAAACAACATGATTAATGAAATCATGTGACTACTTTTAGAAAATTATTTCTCAACCAGTCTATCTTAATTCCTTAGTCCCTACCTCTTCCCAAGTAATGTGCTGTGACCTCAGATAGACTATCTCCCTTCCACCCTCCTGCTATGCTGAAAAATGATTAAAAAAATACAGTGCACTTTTCACACTAGTATGGTATTCATCAGCATGACAAAATTAAGTCAGCTGTAATATATAGCATGAACCAAGTCAGAAAGAGAAGAAAGAAAACTCTGGAGAAGCAGGATTCCAGAGTAGTCCACTTTGTTACCACTCCCACCCTCCTAGCATCCTGCGTGGGTATACATGTGTCTCTATCCTTTGTCCCACAGACAAAAGTGGCACTGAAAGTGGAAGCTCTCTGTCAAAACTTTAGCAATGTCCTAGGAATCCTAGACTATCACATACCATTTCAATCAGTCCTTTTCATTACGAGGAAAAAGGTCAATGCTGGCTTGCGCTCTGAATTTTCTTCTCTGTGCCTTCACATCATCACAAGTCTTCCTTGGATTTAGTTTCAGCTAGCTGGTTTTTTCAAGCAGTGGGTAGCTGCTAAAATTGTAATTGCAATGTGGAGCAATAAATTGCTAAATGAAAACCTGAAAATTTAAATAACTCTGTAGCTTCCTTAACCAGCTCTACTTAAAGGAGGTCATCATTCCATACTCTCCAGACTTCTTCTCAAAACCCACCTAGACCATTCTTCCATGACAGCCACATGGCAATAGCTGGAGGAGGTTAGCTGGATTTGTGCCCACCTAAAAGCCAGAAATGGTTTCTAAAGGCACAACATAATGCTACAAATACCTCACTCTCTTTGCAAATTTTACATTGCCCAGAAAGAGAAAGTTGCTCAAACTAAGATTCTGCTGTGCTGAAGACTGCTATGAACTAAATGACTTCAGCATTCAGATATTACAAACAGGCAGAAGCAGTTCCACAATTTAACCAGGGACATCAGGGGAACAGCTTTGAATCGCCTCAGGTTTCACCACAGAAGAAGGTAACCACTATTGGATGGCTTTAATGATACTCTTTTCCTAAATGGGCACAACGCAGGGAGCTGGAGAAAAAAAGGGAGGAGAAAGGATGTCAACTTGTATTTTCATCATATCACTAGAGTTCCCACTTCAGATAAAAAGAGATCAAGTTATTTCTGTCAAAATCCTTGGCCCAAGAGGCCTATGATGACAGCTGCACATCTTGTTTCATTGTGACAGAAGGTTTCTCTCCAACTGGATAAATTACATATTCATCAACAGTTCATCTTTGGAATGAAACACAAGCATATGGGGGCAGTTGAACAGAGGGGAGAAAGAGGCATTATCCCAGACACAGCTCCACAAACTTTGAAGAACCCTTACCCCCAATCTACAGAGGCAGGGCAGGAACACAGAAAACAGGAGGCATCTCACCACAAATTGCAGCGATGTGCACAGAAACTCCCTATCCCACCTGGTGTACAAGGATTCAGAGAGATGAAGGACTCTAAAGCAGCTATTCCCAAAATAGAGACAGTTGTAAGTATAATCTTAAGTATTACAGTGTTATTCATCCAACAGCTGAGCTTGGGTTGGAGGTGGTACAGTATCAGCCAGAATTACAGTAAGTTCGTCTAAAATTGGGATTGCAGTTGGCACTAATGCTCTGAAGACTCCATGCTATCACTCTCTCAGACACCCAGAATTAAGAGTGTTTGCTGATAAGCTACACCAGTTGGAAATCCCGTAAATTACTTTTCATGCCAAGCTTCGGGTTCATTTTTAAACAGTAAACTTCTAATTTTTTTTTTTCTCCCCGCCTCCCCTGAAATCAAAAGATAGCCTCAAAATTCTTCACACACAAAGCCTACTCTTCCCTGCCCCCCCCCCTCTTATTTTGGGAGCTGTTAGTAGAAAATCGACCTAAACCCCATGGAATTCATACATGTGGAAAAGTGCACATGCAGTAAAACTGCATGCAACAAAGATCTGTGCAGACTGGTAGGCACCCTCTAACCTATTTAACTGTAGCCTAAAAAAAAGATTATTTTTATTTGGCTAGACTGAAAAAGATCTGAATGTATATAATTGAGGCACATCATAACAAGTACAAACACTGCAGACTCATTTCATAGCTATGCCTATTCCAAATTAATCCAAATTCAAATCCAAACTAGGTGCTGAAATAGAATAAAATGCAACTGCATATTATCTCCTTCGGTAGACGTGTACAAAGACCAGCACATACGTCACATCTGAAACTCTGTAGAAAGCTCTGTTCTCCCAGACCGCAGAAATACTTATGAGTTTGTCAGCAGTTAAAGAAAGATCCAGGATATTGAATACAGTACTGAAAAGCAAAAAACCTGAATACTAGTTTTGTTACTGAGACAACAAAAGATATCGGAATAAAAAAGTCAGTTTATTTATGGCTTAGTGACCTCATCTGTGGATAAGGAAAAATACCCCACTCTCATTTGAAGTAAGTTAGTAAAGGTGAAATTGCACTCTTAAACCATTTCCATAAATATTAACTATTATTTTTGTGCCAATCTCTATTTAGCACTGAATCATTTGAAATTCAAAATTGTTTATGTGCAGCCCTGGATAAGAGCTTGAAAACTGAGGGAAAGTTCAAGCCTTACCATCCAGTGTCTGTCAGTAGGACTAGCATGAACTACTTATAACATTTGTGGGACAGATGTTGTGAAAAAGTCAATTTCCAACCATCCACAGTGTTTGTTTCTAGAGCTGAAAAATTCTAAATTGGTTTACTTTACCACTGCCCTTGTTCAATTGCCATGCCTCTCTTCTTCCAGCCTCAATCTCTGCAGAACATTAAGGACTAGTAAACCCAAAACAATGCAAACGGTAATCTGGGCTTTATTCAAACTGAAACACGAACAAACCCAATAGCCATCTTATCCTGTATTTTTGGTTACTGAGTTGAAGGGTAACATCCCTAGGAGATTCTGCAAGAGCTCACACAGGAGCATATATTATGGCACAACATTAAAATTATTTGTCAAGCACTTTAAGCACCTGTGTGAACTGCCAACAGAGGCAGAACAGGGCATCGTTCAAAGGCACAGCTCACCTAAAACTGCTGCAATTTATGTTGTTCAAAGCAGAAAGTGAGAACTGCTGAACATGGAATCATTGTTGGATCCAACCTGTATAAAATGTATTTTTTTAACAAGACTGAGAGAATACTAGTTAATGAAAGCTTCAAACAGCCTTTAAGGACCTGCATCTTCTGGATTCCCTATCTTTGTCATGAAGAGGAAACTTCCCATATATGGCCCAAGCCGACAAGCAGACTTAGGGTCACATTTCAGTTCATGGCTTTTGGCAAGCCCAAGCATTCAGACATCATGAGTCAGTGCTCCAGAAATCATTGGGTTTTATAAACCAATAAATCTATTTTATTTTGTTTAATTTGCCTTGGGTTTGTTGGGGTTTTTATCTCGACCTTTGCAGTACACAGGCATCATCACGTTTCATTTTGCTTCTCTGTAACTGGGAGGAGCACTTCTTTCCATTCTGGGTTTGTTTGCTTTGTAAAATGACAGACAAGATTTTTGTATTAAATTAAATCCTGGTGTTGGGGCATTAAGAAAATAAACATATCGACCATCATGGAAGCTGGGAACAGATACTATGCTGTCTTGTACTTTCACACAGCCCTTTAACAACAAACACTTATTTTTTAAATAAAACCTCAAAACATCTTCACTTCTGTTCTTAGATCCCAAACAAATAAGAATTTATCTGGCATTTCAGCACAAGCAGACATGACTTTGCTGCTAAGAAGCTCCCTGCGACACAATCTTTTTCCACCACTAACCTGATAATATCAACATGAACTTTCTTCCATTTTGAGTTCTACTGTTTTCAGCTCAATAGTTCAGCAGGAACTGCCCCATTTTTGATTACACACACAAAATCACATACCAGTTATTCCTACTTAAAAAAAAAAAAAAAAAAAAGAAAAAAAAGACCTGAAGTTCAACAAATTCCATCGGGTAATTATTTTCAGATTAATAATGGGATAAATAATATGGGACAATTGGGGCTGAAGATTTTTGGTTTCAGTTTCTAGCTCTGTTACAGACACTCTGCGCATCTAGGCCACTTCAGTTCTCTGTGCCTCAGTTTTCCATAAGTAAAATACAGATAATACCTCATCAGGGAATGGAATCAAGTTAATATTTCATTTCTTTAAGGCAGTACTGTATTCACAATGGAATTAAATACTTTCAGAGAACTACCACAGCTCACAGAAGTAAGGCACTTCTGGGAAGAAACAGTTATAGTGAACAATCTCCTTGCACTTCTGCAGAGCATCCTAACAATTTCACATTAGAACAACACACATAAATATATAATAAAAAAAAAAAAAAAGACCAGAGAAGATGATTTTGAGTTCAACTTCGTTTCACACAAGTGCGAAAGACAATGCAAGTACAGTTACATTTTTGGTCTTTTTTTGTTGGGGTTGGTTTGTTTAACTCTTTACCAGTTCACAGTACAAATCATGGTAACATGCAGAATAGAATATTGCTCAAAAAGTTTGTTTTTATTTAATGAGGCATTTTAACTTAAAAAAAAAAGCGTCACTGACAAATCTGGCCTTCTCCAAAAAAAAAAAAAAAAAACCAACAAAAGACAGACATTCTTGGTACTTGAGACAAGAATAACCTCTGAAGGAGGCAGCACACTATCAAATTGCTGTTTAGAAAAACATCTAGGATTTTAGATTTCAAATCTTTTGTCAATGTTGTAAAAATTCCTTTTCATTTAAAAGTTCAGAAGGTTTCATAAATATTTTTAGACTGTTTCCTCCATAATCAAGGATTAAAACTGATCAGGCAAGTATACAGTAATAGTTTATATCCTTTTCTTCACATTTGAATCTATTAGGGGAATTTTTAGGAAATACTACCACTTATTACGGATTTACTTTCAAGCTTGCAACTGTTATTCCAGGCAGAGCAATAAAAGCCTTAGTTTGTATTATTAAGAGTCACATCCAGAAGTAAAAAAACAAGCTTAGGCCTCCATAATAATATCTTACCAAGTTACTTAGGTTTTGAGCAGAACACCACTTGCAAAACATTGACGAAGAGACAGGACTCATTCCAAGAACGATCATCTTACTTCACTTAGACAAAGTAAAGCCTTTCATGAATTAGGCTTGGGTTTGGCCTGCATTCTCTTCTATGAAAAGGCTTCATTATATGCAGTTGAACACATTGTTTGAAAATGTGATACAAATGGCATTTAATGCAGCAAAAGGTGAGCAAACTAAAATAGTAAAACTGTATTAAACGTGCTATATGTTATCTCTAATACACACACATTTTGAGAATCTTTAAATAGGTTTTCACCCACAGAAGAGTTCAGAGATGGTATCAGCACCACTCACAACTATTACATAAAGCTATTTGCAGATTGAAGATGTCTCTGAAGGCAGACATCGGCAGATAAAAAGAAATGCTGCAAGTACTTTAAGTGCATTATTTTGCTATATACAAGTAGTCATTTACTGGTGCTGTGAATTCCAACTGCATTCTCTATGCACATTTTGTAGGCATTGCAATTCACTTCTGAAGCTCCAGCAGCAAGCTAAACAACATATTTCAATTCTTTTCAGGAATTTCTTATTTCACTCAGAATGACATTCTTGATCTAGTTATTTCCATTGCAAAAAACAGTCTGTGATCCGTCTTCAAGTCAGAGAAGCAAGTAGCAAGAAGTATAAATAACAACAGGAATAGAAAGAACAAGAAGTTTGTCAAAAAGAAGGCTGAGGTTTGGGGCTTTATTTTTATTAAATACCTGCATCAACTCCCTCTTGCTTTTCTTCTGCATAAGAGAAGTTCTTACTCCTTCTACCTGAGAGCCCTTTGCACAAAAAGATGCACAACGACAGACTAGATTTGACTAAACAAACAAGGAAATACATGATCCTGTGCAACAACTGATAAGCCCTTCAATCCGAGAAACATAAGGTATGAATTATGCAAGTATCAGCTTCTGACTGGAAGAAACCTGCATTCTGAGCTCTGAGAGTCTCTATATAAACAGCAGCTTCAATTTCTACTTTTTTGATTATACAGTCAAAAGGGACTTTGAAATCTACACTTTATTTGGAATCTGAAAAATAAACTGTTTCCAAACTATTTTGTAATGCTTGTGTAATGGCCTCAAGACAGCCAGTAATTTAGACAGCTGTGCAACTAGCCACAGAAGCTGCATTTTTGAAATCGCCCTTCTTTGGAACAATTGAAACTTTCTCCAGGACAAAGTCTGCACACAGAGAGCAGTGTTTCCCTGCAAGCATGTAACAGTTTCATTATTGTTTAACTACCAAAAACCAGCTCCAACAATCTATCAAGCTTGACATTTTATCCGTCTCTGCTGCTAGCCCAGAATACAGGGCACATATAGGAAGAGGTTCAAGGATTCAGTAAGTTATTTTGTTAATCTAAACAGAGAAACATTTCCCTTCTTTTAACGATTAATTTGTCATTTTTAAAACCTGTTGAGGAAACCATGGGCCTGTTTGTCCTCCAGGTTATTAAATCCAAGTATCTATAAGGAAACCTATTCTACCAGATGAATAAAAGCTCCATTTTAAGACATGTATAAAACAAATTCAAAGGCAATCCTATAGAGAAGGGATTCCTCACTGCAACAGAGCAGCAGTACCACTTGCGGTTCCAGCCCAGCTATTCTAACACCATAATACAGCAGAGTATTAACTTGCTGCTCACTGACCCTCCCTTCCCGGGAACGCCACCGCTCAGCAGTTTTCCAAATAACTGTGGCTCAGGCAAAGTCCTAAGAAGCACCAACATGTTCATGGAAGAAAACTTATCAATGCATGATGCAACCTCGCAGAGCATGTCCTCAAACACAACACTGGAGAACTTATTCATCTGAGCGATTCTAACAAAGTAGCTGGGTGAATGAAAAGTGGAAGTCATTCACTGATGCCAGTAGCAATTGCTTTCTGAGCAAGGTATTTTGACATCAACAAAAAGTGGCGTCATATCAGTTTCAGTCTGGACTTCCACAGGATGCAATATTATGGTTTCTGACTCATTCGGGGAGCAAGCCAAACCAATATAAGCTCATGTACATAGTAAGTGGCATTGATTCAATGATGCTGCTTGTGACACTGCAATTTGAAATTATCCATGTGTATATATAGAATATATAATGCCCAAAGGAACTGTCCTGCAGTAGAAGTTACTATGCAACAAGCTACTCCCAAAGGAGACTATTTTAAATTTGCCTGTTTAAAATCTCCCTTGACATCAGTCTAGAGGCTAAACGAAAAGATTCAAAGTATATGCTGCTTAAATATATTCTTATAAGCATATCCCACAACCTTCTGAATATAAATAAAAAGGTGGCAGCATAAAAAAAAAGCTGATGTTAAATTAATATTTTAGTCTACACTGAAATACAATGTGGAAATTCCTACTCCAAGAGTATTTGGCAGAGAAGCCAGAGGGCATTAGAGAAAGAAGCCTAATTAATATATTGGAGTAAAGGGAAAGCCTCAAGAGCAATTAACATGAAGAATTTGTTGATTTTACAGACACTGAGAAGAATAAACAGTGTCTCAGAAAATAACAATTCTTTTTAAAGAAAGTCCCTTATGGGAACATAAATTAAAAAAGGGCTTTCAGAGGTTAGAATAAGCCATCTCTCAGTTCTGAGGAAACTGGCTGAGAAGAAGGGAGAAACTAATACAAAATTTGAATTCTTGATCTGACAGTCATACTCTGTTTCTTAAAGAAAATAGTAATTTTTCAACCTTGCAATGCTCTTTGAAGACTGAATAATTGACTTTGGAGGGACATACCATCAGGTGGTTAGAAGACTTGGCATGCAGACAAGTTCTGTTTCTGACATCAATTCAGCAGTGATGCGATTCTCCCCACCTGTGAAACAGAGATTACACTTACTCATCCCTGCAAAGTGTTCCATGCTCCCTGAATGCCAGTTGGTGGAAGTTCAAAGTACTAATTTCTGGCTTTTTGTAATGACAGACCCTGGGAAGTGGAGGAAAACAAGCTTGATATGGGGAGACACAGATAGGTGCTATCAAGACTAATGACTGGAATTACTTTGGGGAGCAGGAGACTGGCTGGGGTTTCGCAATGGAAGCAGGCAATCAGGGGAGGGCTGGAGAAACATTTGTACCACATGAATACATCTAAGTGCAGAGCACAAAGCACAGGCAGATAAAGAGCAGCGTCATCGCAGCAGCACAGACCTTACCATAGCATTGACTGTAACACTTCTCTGAGAAATTAGATCAATACTCAAGGATTTAACCCACACCAGACTGCTAGCAATATTCAGGTAATTGAAAGCCATGCTATGCTTGTAGTCAGAGCTCAGACTATAGAGAAGAACTGAGTTCCCTCAGTTTTTACTACCGTGTAGCAGTAGGTCCTCTTTCCCTGGTCAGCAGCAGTTCACATGCAGTTGTGTCCAAAAAAGGGACGCATGCACACGATTATCTGCATCTCACATTATCCTTCTGCCTGCAAAGTGCTTTTATTAAGCACCAAGTACTTGTTCTAATTTCTGATCTTTGGATCAGGCTCTATATCCCTCATGACTGGTCAAAGGCTTTAGAGAAGAGACGCTCTGAGATATCCTATGTACATATGAAAATGCACGGTTCCTATAAGGAATGGGAAGGTAGCCTAAACCTAATTAAACACAATTTTTCCTACATGTTTGACAGTGAAACCAACACGCAGTAGATGAGGACAGCATTTTACCTGGCTAGACATGAGGACACAAAGCTGCAGTACTGGGTCAGACACACAGCCTGTCTAGCTCTATAGCCTGCCTCCACCACACGTTTAGGTGAGTCAGAGGCAGGCACACAGATACAACACCACAGCAGATGACTACGTGAAAATCTGCTTCCACCCTTCCACCATGCAAAAGCTGGTTCAAAGTCTAAAGCACAAGTTTTAATAACCCTTTTATATATAGCACCGGCAATTCCACTCAAATCACGCTCTAGCCTGATTGAAGAGTTTACAATTTCTCTAAGTTGTTATAAACAACAAACTGTGGTACAAAGTTGCATACAACAAGTGAAAACTACACAATTAAAAACAACAAACAACACAAAACCATACTGAAGTCAACCACAATAAAGAGAAAAATGAAGGCCTGGAGAAAAGAAGATAGATTTGGGTCATAAACTCAACTAGTGACCATCAACCCCAAAACATAATTCATATATATTATTCCTTCGTACTGTCATTGCAGAGTATTACATTCAGCTCTCATTTTAAGTTGAATCCTAAGAGCCCAATCACATGTACCTGCCAATGAGAAAGACTAACCCTGACTGAAAGTCAGCCTATTTTTTCTACCCTACAATTAAACACAATACTTAAATGATGTCTTTAAAACTAATCCAATTCAGCAAAAACTTGAGCAATTAAGCATCAACCCATGAACACCAATGTCAAGACAATCAGGTTTTAATTAAAAGTTCAGTTGCTACCAGCTGAGTGATATGCAAACACAGTGCTGCAGCCAGGTAACTCTGCACCAGGATTCACACAACCAGAGAGAATTGCCCATAACAGAAAACATGACAATAGCCAAAGTAAATTGTTTTGTTTCATTAGTCCCAATTGTTCTACCAAAAGCAATAAAGTTTACAAAGAATGAATACAAGATCCCCCTCCCCGTCACTGTGAACACAAAACATATTAAGGAGATAAAAGTATTTGACAGCTGGCAGTAGTTAAATGCAAGGATCTGGAATTCATAAGAAACAACATTTAAAGGCCACAGCTTTCTGTTCCACTTCTCGGCTCTGGAAAGACAAGGTAACAGTGGAAATGACAAAGGGTTAATACTCTTTTTGTTTGTTTGTTTCATGTTATCATGTATATGCCTTAATTACCATTTATCTTAAAATACGAGCTTCAGAGTTTTGAAATACAACCCACTACTATGTAAACACACAAAAAATGCCACCTTATAAATGCACCTGCCACTTCCCATCCTAATGAAATGGAGAACTAAAAAAGCATTTTGTAAATCCACTAAGTTCTTTACCAATTCCATAATCAGGTTAGAAAGATCAGAAAACTGCTACAAGTTCCTACACTGCTGTGAAACAGTTCACCAAAACCAACTTCCAAGACCTCCTGTGCTACCCACAGAAGATAGGTTTTGTGTTGGAGAGGAGGAAGTGAGCTCAAACAAAACACATAAACAAAACCTTTTTATGTCTCAGCAAATTAAACATTACCCTGAACGTATCTTAATCAAAGTACCATAAAACTAAAACATTCCTGTCTATGCTTTAATATTATACTTACCTCTACAGTATCTAAGTAAGCCTGGCCATCCTTGCAGTGTTTGAAAACACGTGAAACTATCAAGTGAAACAGCTTATTTATCATACGGTCATAACATTGAGCACATTCATCCTTAGCTATTTTGCCAAGTCCCTGATCTGTAAAGGCTCAGACTGGACTGCGTGCATGTTCTCACTGCAGAGAGTTTACATTTATTAACCTGCAATCTCACACTGCAATACTGGTAAGAAACCAATTTGACAATACGTCAACGCTTTCTCCACAGGAAACACCTTGACCAGCTCACAGGAACAAACTGTTCTGAAGAACACTCGAGTACTTTTATTTTCTGAACTCCTTTTGCCTTCTGTGGCAAAGGATGGACTTGGACAGCTTTCACCCTTGCCATACACCCTCGATTTTGAGCAGAAGTGGGGCAGAGTTCCTCATTAAGAAAGTAACTTGGGTCCTTATCACCAAGGAAGCATCACCCACCCCAGATACAATGCCACAGTACCAAACAAATTAGTACCTTAAACGTGGTAAAATGCAAAGAAGCAAGACTTTAAGCAAAGAGCTGTACTGAAAGCTAGCACTTATCCACTGTTCCTCAGTTCTTATAGCATTTCGAGCAGAACAACCTACTAAACCTCAGAGTGCCTTTGGGAGCATAACTCCGAAAAGGAAAGAGTTTCTGAATGCCACTTTCTAAACAAGAGAAAAGAGGCTGTACCTGAGTCCCACCCACCCTTGTCAGGGAAAGCGCCCCCCGTGAGGGAGCCCCTTCACCCCATCTCCCCACGACTAAAATCCAGGCACTCGCAGCCCCCTCCCAGCCTCTCCCTGTCCCCCTACCACCCCCGGTGTGCGAGCAGCCCCATTCTCCCTGCCCCGTACCCCCCAAACCCTGGCAGCCCCCTCCTGCCCCATGTCTACCCCACACTTGACAAGACCCACAGCCCGTTGCTCACCCTCAGCGGCCACTCCACTGCCTCACGGCCCCCGCATTTCACCCCCTCCCATCACCACATGCACCCACCCTCCCTACTCTGTCAGCACCCCCGCCCCCCGAAGGCCTCACCCTCCCTCCCCCCCAAACCGGGCAGCCCCCGCCGCACCCCCCAAGCCCTGGCAGCCCCCCCCCAAACACTAGCAGCACCCCAACCCCCTCACCTGCCTCCTTCGGCAGCCCCGACCCGGAGGGGGCGGCGGGTCAGGCCCGAGCCCTCCGCGGGGCGCGGCGGCGGCGGCGGCGCTATGGCAACTGCCCACCGCGGCGGCGGCCGGCCACAGAGACACCGGCCAGAGCGGCGGTCATAGAGCAGCGAGCTAGACAACACCGGCCGGCCCGCCCCTGGCGGCGCGGCCGCTTCACTAGCGCCCTCAGGAGGCCGAGAGAGCAGCGCCGCCCGCGGAGCGCGGCGGATCCGAGGGGCGCGGGTTCGAGACCCGCTCCCGGCGGGTGGGGGGTAGAGGGGGGGTTTGGGGGGTCCCATGTGCTCCGGAGGAGTTTCTGCTGTCTGCACCGGGGCTTAGCTGCATTGCCCGGGAAGCATACATATACATGCAGATACACCCATATATAGATACATACACACAGCCATGTATACACAGACACGTACATCCCCCCCATATATACATATATGCGCACAATACATATAAACATACAGTTATATATGTATTTTATACATATCAAGGGCAAATGAGCGCTCAGTGCCAAAAGGCATCCCCACTGCTTGGGGCGAGGGGTGCCCTGTCTGCCCTGGGACGGGTTTTATCACCCCGCTCCAGCCCTTTCCAGCAGTTTTCCAGCTGATTTAGGCAACGGGAAGGAGCAGGGAGAGGGGACGTCCCTGTGCGCGCAGGCACAGCCAGGCCCTGTCTTACAGGGTTGCCGAAGTGCCTGTCTGAGCATGGAGGAGAAAGGCTGAATTAGGATATTTAGGTCAGAAACTCTTTTCAGCCTAATTTTACTATGCAAATTCAGGGCAAATCAGCTTGAGAAAGAAGTCAAGTTTTTCCAGATCAGGTAATAGATTCCCACAGCCTGAACCGTTCTGCTGTCCCCACACCGAGCAATAACCAGCACCCACAGCACTGCCTTCCCTGCAGCAACACAGCCAGAAATTCAGGACATCGCCGTCACCTCGCACGCACGCTGCCTACCTCAGCGGCGAACCCCGGAGCCGAGGAGCTGCCACCCGAAGCTCAGCCGTGCCCCGTACCACGCTGTCCTCCCCAACCTATCCAGCTCTTTCCCAAGAGGGCATAAAACTCCCACAGCTGCAATTAGCTGATTGCCAAGGAGAGAAAATCCCCCCAAGTCACCGCTATGCCTGAAAGCCCAGGATAGGTAGATTTGGAGGAGCACAGCCCCACGTCGTTGCCTTCCCCCGGTCTCTTCCCGACTGAACGGCACCGTCCCTGTTGAATCACGGTCCCATGACTGCTGCCCGGTGACTAAGTGCAAAAGCAGAGTTTCTTCTGTCATTTCCTGGGGGCCACGGCAAAGATGCACGCTGGGCACGTGGCTGGTCTCACGCCAAGGCAGATGCAGGGTTCAAAGCGGGCTGTTCCCTTTCTCATCCTCCTGCTAGTTAGGGGAAGGAGGCAGCGAGAAAGCCCCCTTGGTTCAAACATAACCAAAGAGGTTTCTATTTGGCTCTTCCCCTGCTCCACACTCTCTGTGAGAGATTTGCTTCCCCTACAGAACCTCAGGTAGAGAGATAAAATAGCAGTGCACAGTTTCGGTTGAAACTTGGGGGTACCAGCTCTTTCGTCACAGCTTCAAGACACATAACAAGCTAAACTTTCTGCTTGTAAGGACCAGCCACATCAGCACAAGTCTCCAGTGGACAGGACAACCACATTCCTCTCGCCCCAGCCAGCAATCCCTGGAGCCAAACCTCCCCTCCCAAGCTTGGAAAGCCCAGAAATGCAAATAAATACACAACTTTAAAATACATTTATTTTTACGGAAAACTGTTCAATGGTACAGCTCACGTTGCTTCGGCACGTTCCCCTCCTTGGGCAGGACCCGCTGGGAGGACAGCCCTTCCCACAGCCATGTGCACGGGGCTGCAGTGGCTGGGTGGCCACAATGGAAGAGGTGAGACCCACCCCGTAAATCACAGCCCTGGGAGCACTGGGGGCTCGATGGTTTCGCAGGAAGCACAGCTCAGAGATGTGCAAAACAAAAATCTGTGCTGAGACCTCTTGGGAAACCAAAATGTGCCTTCACATACCCCTTTCAGCTGCCCCTTCCTTACAGCAGCTATTTGCTCAGAATACAGGGCTGTACAGTGTTATGTCTACTCTGGAGAAATTAGAACCCAAATTCTGGCTAACTCGGATTCCTCTTTGCCCAGCACAGCCTTAGAAGGCTCCAGGAGCTGTACTGCTGTGTTATTAGCTTAACAAGCATGCCCTGATGAGTCCCAGCCCCCAAAATCTACATCAGCAGCCTTGGAAGTGCAAGCCATAGCTCAGCTCACCTGCCAAGGAGGTTTCTCACTAAGCAGAGGGCAAGGGTGACTAGGGCATCTGGGATCAAGAGGAGAGGCCACGCTCCGTCCCAGCCTCCCATCTCCTTTCTGGCACCGCATGACCCCCAGGAGTTGCCCAGAGCAGATAAGAGCAGCTGGAAAGCACTGGAGCAAGGAGATATTATTTTAAACTTCACCACATGCAATTGAGTAGTAGGTCCTTGAGCATTAGACAGGGCCAGCTGGTGTCAGTCAGGACTCATCCACCCCAGCTGATCCAGATTATAACCATCAGTTAACAGCAATTGTTTATGCAGCACAGTAGTGCCCCCAAAATACCAGCAGCTCCCTACAGGGTCTGGTGTTACTCTGGGGAGGTGGCAGATCAAGTGTCCAGTTATGTCCCAGCTCATCAACAGCATGTCCCAACTCCAGTCCTGCTAGGTTCTAAACCTCAAAATTTTAATTAAGTTAACAGCAGTCACCATTAATTGAATTCCAGCTCTCAACAACCACAGCAGTGTACAACATTTTTTAATTTCAGAACCAAGACCACAGTGGACTGCCCAAGGACTGTCGGGCAGCGAGTTATGGGGGAACAAACCCAGCACGAGGAGTCATGGGTTTGTGCAGGGACATGCCAGCTGGTCCCAGGCCAACACCTTAGGGCAGGGCTGGCTCTGCTGGTTGAAGACAAGCCTGCAGCAGAGGAGAGAACCCGGTTGTCATGCTGCCCACACAGCCCAGCCACTGCAGGCAGCATCTGCTGAGGCAAGGAGATCTCCAGGGAACCCCACACTCATTTTCCCTGCAGCACAGAAGAACAAGAGCTTCTTCATGTTGGTCCTTCCCAGGGCTGCAGGATTCTGAGGCAGTCCGTAAAACCTTCAGTGTGCTTGTCTGCTTTTTTGCAGCTCTCTTGGACCTTGACGTTTGCTTTTCCACCCACATCAGAGCCCCTGTGTCGGTGTTGCTGGGCTCAGCTCCTGCACATCCCCATTTCCAATATCCAGCTCCACCTGTATCCCTGTTGGCTGCAAGGAGAAACAGAGAGGAGCTTCACCTCACACTGCTGGGACTCTAAGGGCAAACTTGTACATCACTCCATCACCTGCCCCAGAGCCAAAAATCCCCAATTACATCCCCTTGATGATTTCTTTCTGCCGGTGCCCTCATTTTAAGTGGGTCTGCTGAACACAGAGATACAAATAGAGAATGCAATTTAGTAAAGATAGAACATCTTGCTCCGAGATATCCCCAGACACTCTGTTACTTAGCACATCCAGGATGCGTTTTGCTGTCCAGCATGCCACCACGTCCAAACCCGTTTGGATGAGGCCACAGAGCGGGCTCAGAGCCAGGAGGCCCAGGCAGCACTGCCCCGTACATAGGCAGGATTCAAACCAAAGTCACCTCTGCAGGTGTCAGAGCCAGCTCTGCCCACGTGCAATCAGGAGAGCGAGACAAGCACAAAGAACACAATGACCTGGATTGGAAGTGGTGCCACTCATTTAACATGCCTATAAAATACAAGCTCAGGCTGTTGGGAGGAGATGCTCTTCTCTTCCGTAGCATACAACCAGGCTGGCATTTGCTCCTCTTCCATTGTCATGGGTCACCCAGTGAGGCCTGATCCTGCCCTACCCCCAAGAAGGAGCTTCCCTCTGCTCTGAAGCCAGGTCCATGTCACATAGCTTCTCCTCCATTACCAGAAGGACTGGTCCAGGGAGCCTCACCTGCCGGGATGACTTTGCCAAAGAAGCGACACGCTGCGTGGTGGCTTTCTCCCAGGTGGCTTCTTTGCTCTCCAGCAGCACCCGGGTGCTGGGCACAAAACTCCAGGAGCGGCCGAGGGCTGGCTTCAGTGGACCGGTGCTGCTCTCCCTTGTCACCTGGTTAGTCACCTGCAACACAAACAGGCTAATCGGTGCCTGGGAAAAGCAGTGCCACTCAGTGTAATGAAACACCAGAGATCACTGGGAGATAATGGCCAGTCTGCTACTTCTATGAAGTTTTTTCTTCTCCATCCTGAGCCCTCCTTCTTAGCACACCCATGCCATCCCCTCTAAACGTATCCCACACAACCGTCCCAGACATGTACTCAGGTAGGAGCTCACTCCTCTCTGCAAGCTGCAGTGACTCCTGGTGCTGAAGCCACCTGCAAAGTTTAACCTGGAGCCTCCAAGCGTCCTTCCAGGCACCCCGTCCTTGTCACTTTATTGCTAATCAGAGCAAAGGGCAGGACTGTCTCAATGCCTTCCAGTGCCAGGTTCAGCAGACCACCATTTTCTGTTGTGGCCTTCCCAATTCAAACACTTTAATTGTGGTTACAGCAACTTGTCCGGGTGCATTGAAGCAAATGCAATTGCTTGGCCAAGAGCTGGGGAGGACTAGAGCAGGGCCCCCTTCCAGTCCCCAGCTCCTTCTGGATGATGCAATGCCCTGCAGCTCCTCCAAGGTAACTAAGCAAGAGGTTACTTAGTAAGCTGGCCAGCCCCTTAAATGAATGGTGTTATATCAAAAATAAATACAAACAACCATTTAATCTGTCTGTACTTAACTCTACCTTGCTCAATCAAGTGAATGCCTTGTTGGCTGAGGACAGCAATAAAGGCAGGCACCAAATCAGCCCTGTTCTTGCTCCACACTTGCTGGAACAAGATATCTGCAGGCTGCAGAGAAGCAGAGCTACATCAGGGAGCAGAGCACCGTGGGATACAGGCCTCTTGCTCCTGCTTAGCTGGGAGCTGGGTCCCCCCCCTCCCAGGGGCTCCAAAGCCTCTCCAGGGCTCCTCACCACGGCACACGCCAGCATGCAAAGGACAAGGTGCAGCAACACTCACCACAACGGCAAGGCTGAACTCCTTGGCTAGTGTCTTCAGCTCCCTGGCCAGCTGCATCATGATGGCCAAACCTGGTGGAGGACAAAGTTTTGGGTGTTTGGGGATCAACCCCCAAAGTGCATTTTGGAAGCAGGTGACATCCAGATTTGCATGAGCACTAGATTTAGTGCCAGTGCTGGTGTTCATGGACACCTTCAACCCATTTCTATTACCAGCACCCCAATGTACCCATTACAACTGCACACTCCAGGGCACCTTGGCCAAATGGATGTTGCATGGACAGAGCAATTCCCAAGTTGTCCCACCCCCTCCTTTCCCATCTTAGAAGTTCTGAAGCCAAAAAACCCTACGAAAGCACCAGGAGCTCCAGACAAAGCTGGCCAGGTTGATTTACCAGGTACAGGACTCCAGCTCACAGCTTCATTTCCTACAGCCCATGGCTTCAAGGGGACCTCCTGTGATAGCATTGGCTGCCACCCAGGTGTGCAAGACCCTCTGGAAGGTATTTGAGGGGCCTCCTTGGCATCTCAGCCAGCAGAAAGCCCCTCACTCCTGATTTATGGTCCTTTCTGGCAGAAAGAGCCTCAGGGGAGCTTTGCAAACTGTGCCAGCAACCATGATGTATCTGTGACACTGTAAGCAGAGGTTTTAGTCTGTGTGCAAACAGTTCAGTGCCTCCTCTGTTCCCTGGCTGGGTTTCAGACCACCAGCATGAGTTTGCACAGCCACAGCCAGCTTGAATGTTTGCTGATAACACTGCAAACAGATTCTCCTTTTATCCAGTCCCAAAGGAAAAGCTGGGAGCAGTTGCACCCACATCCATCCTGCCCCAGCTCCAGACACAGCACACATGGAAGGAAGATGCTCTTCAGGACGAGCAGAGAGGTCTGCAACCTCATTGCACATCCTAACGAAGCAACTCACCCTCTGAGTGCTTGCCGCCCAGCAGCGGGTAAATCACAGCCGAGACCGAGTCAATCACTACGATCTTGAGAGGTCCCATGGAGCTCACAACCTGGAAGAAGGAGGCACTGTGCAATGTGGAGTAACAAATCCTGCAGTTTTGGAGGTCGTGAGCTGCACAGAGGCTCAAAAGTCCCCAGGGCAGGGTGATCTGGCGTCACTCATCAGGCACACAAGCCCTCATGCCCTCCTTGCAGCACTGGGGAAGGGAGAAGGGCCCAGACCCTCGCTCCTACCTGCTGGGAGAGGCGATCCCGCAGCTCCTGCAAGGCGCTCAGCATTTCATAGATGTTGAACACACGGACCACCTGGATCCGCTGCAGAGCCTCTAGCTGCGGCACAAAGTGGTATCACCAACAGCCTCATTCCCTCCAGCTCCAGCTGCTACCAGCTCTTTGCATTTATACCATGCCATGGAGCCAGGGACCCTTAGGTCTTCCACATTTGCCTCCACCCCGTGAACACCGTTGTCCCCATTGCACTGATGGAAGAAGCAATGCGGATTGAGCTCAGGGAACAAAGTGTGAGTGACTACAGCAAGCCCTCCCCTTCTCTCCAGGAAAAAAACCCCAAAACCAAAGTGCAGTGTCTGTCCCTGAGCATGGCACCCACCCAGCCATGGGAGGAAGAGTTTGGACCCAAAAAAGCCCATGAGGACAAAGGCAGAGTTGGACAGACAAACCACCTCTGAGGGTTGTCTGCTGGCAAGAGTCAAGGCAGTTTCAGTGCGAGTGGAGGGACCAGCGCCAGGGGAACTTGCCTGTTCTTCTCCATCCTCTGCCCGGGCTCGAAGTATCTGGTAGAGTCGGGAGGCTGTGAACCCCCCCGTGGAGTCAAGAAACAGGACATGCTGCTTGAGGCCAAGAGACACGCTGGCTGCAATGCCCAGGCACACCTGGAGAGGCAGGGACTGGGCATCAGCCAGACCTCCCAGGTCTCTCTGCTTCACATACCTGAAGGCATCATCTTCACCCTACTTGTCCTCTCCTCTCTCCTCCGTCCCACTCACCTGCGTCTTCCCACTGCCTGGCGGTCCCATGAGCTCTGTCACTTCCCCTGTGTACAGCCCGGAGTCCAGCAGCTGGTCCAGGCTAGAGGTTGAACACAAGGTGGGATTATCAACACCCCTTCAGCCAGAACGGCAGGGGTGTCGGGAAGCAGCAGGCCCCAGATATTGGTCCCTAGAGTCCCCTTCCCAAATGCAGACAAGTGTTTCAGGCTCTGCTCCTTCCCTCCCATCTTCCCTCTCCACATGGTGGGCAACAGCAGATCTGCAGCGTGGGGGCTACAAGAGGATAGTCCTGAGCTAGAGAAGAGCTGTGGTCCTGGGAGCAAGGTTTGAATACCCAGGGTTTCTCTGCATAGTCACTGTAACAACCCAGCAAGGCGACAGGGGAAAAGAAGAAATAAGGATATGCAATAGAGTAACTCATTTCCATGCCTGATCTAGACAGTTTGGACCATCATCACTCAACAGTCCCCCCACATTCATAACCCTCTTCTCTGGAGCCCTCAAGAGAAAGGCTGAAGGCAGCATGCTGTCTAGTCTGGAAGCGAGACACACAACCACTTCGCAAAAGGTGTGCAAGGACAACGGCAATGTCATTCCCTCAAGGGACACAGACCGGCTGGCTTTACATGAAGAATTCTCATCTCTTGTTCACAAAAGGCAGAGCCAGGCTGTGGCTGGAAGTTTTTAAAATAGCTGCTGGGGATGGTTTGGACACCACTGAGCCTGCTCAGGGCATCACCGCATTGAAATTCAAAGCCTGCACTGGGCAACCATGGCCTTTTGCAGCAAGCCCAGCCCCAGGCAGACCTGCTGGCTCGCCGGGTAACGTACCCACCTTGGGCTCCCAGTGGGCAGGATGGCCGTGGAGCTCTTGAGCTCCTCATAGAGGTCTGCTCCATTGGTGGGGAAGGCAGAGAACTGGGCCAGGAGCACACGTCTCACTGCAACCAGCGCCTGGTGGGCAGAAAGATGTCTGGAAATGGGACTGAGGAAGTCCAGGGCCAAAAACATCTGCTGCAGAAGGTCCTCCCCCAGACAAGCCCACCCAAGCCGTGAGCTGAAGAGCTCTGAGCTCCCCAGTTAACGTACCAGGACTTCAGAGTCACCCTTTACCTTGTAAGACAGGGAACACTTCTGGGCAATGTCCTCCAGGTCTGATGACACAAAGTCCACCACTGCAAATAACATGAGGAACAAGAAGTTGGAAGCCAAACCTGGACAGACCACAAACACGACCAGCTTAAACAAAACCTGCCTGTGGGCACCAACAGGCAAAATGTGCGTGCCCTCTGCCAACACTTCAAGTGGACGAGCAGGATGCCCCACAAATTGAAGTATTGGAGTTTTTCCTCCGAGATGGCCCTGCTACCCATTGCAAAACAAATTGTTTCTTGCAAAACAGACCAGGGAGAGAAACTGGTAAAAATTCTCCTTGTTTTGCTCAAGAGCTGCCCAGTGCCATTTGATAGCTAGGGCCAGCCTAGAGAGTCCCCTTCTGCCAGCGTACCACAGTCTCACGGGGCTAGCGACTGACCTGAAGTGCCAGCCCTGAGCATGCCAGGAAGGGCTAAAGCCACAGAAATTAGAACAACTAGCGGCCCCATCTCTGCTCCCAGGAACCACTCCAAGATTCATTTTTTCAGACAGGTGTGTATGTTACGGGTTGAAAAAAAAAAGTGGTAAAAAGCAATTCTTATAGGGAAAACAAGGATTACAAAATCCATGGCTCCAGCACCCACAGGATCCCACAGACTCCATTTAACAAGAATAAAATGGTGTTTTTCTCAGCTCTAATCCAACTTCTCAGAGCAAGTAAAGAATCCACTTGAAGTCTTTCTTTCCCCCTCTAAGAGCAGGAGGTGCCCAGGGTACAGTGTGCCAGGAACTTGGGCATTTTTCAGAGGGAAAAATTCACAAACTCTCCTGAAATGCCTTCTAGAAGCCATCAATTGATTGCCCCTCCAAGAGCCTCTGCAGAGACCCCTACCATGTCCTAACACTCTCCTGCTCCTATGGAGAAGTCCTGACTCATCGTATTCACCCAGAGGGACTCAGAAGACACCCAGCAAGGAGGACACAGGAGGGATATTGCACCAATACCACCCGTACAGGGTACAGGGTGCCTTTCCCTGGCACAGGGACTGGAGCTGCAGCCCCCCAGGCTCCTGCAGTCAATACCCAGCGTGCTCGTGGCAGACAACCTGCGCCCACCCTCCTTTTCTCTACAGGGCTCTAAGAAAACTCCCCACTGCAGCTTCTGGGCTGCAAGCCAAAGCCACAGAGGTGGGAGATATTTTCCAGGGGCTGCCCCACAGCCCAGACCACCCAGCCTGGCAGACGGGTCCCGCGCAGGAGGAGAGCATGGTGCCACCCCGAATGTGCAGGGGATGACATTCCCCAAACGGAGACCCCGCCGCCGCTCCGTTACCTGTCCTGATGCCGTTCGCCCTGAGAAGCTGGATCATCTCTTCGGTGAGACCAGGGCAGAGCCCGGCCCGCAGGACCACCATGTCCTCAGCCCCCCCCCAGGACGCAGCACCACAGGGCCAGGAGGAGAGGAGACCTGCGGAGGAGATGGGAGAGTGGATTTGGCACCGTCCTGACACGGGTGGTGCCTGGCCCCGGAGCTACACGCGCTGGGGAGACGCTACCCAGGCTGTGTCTGGGATGGGTGGTTACGGTGAGGGTTTAGTCTCCCTTTGGGGCCAAACAGCCCCAAATCCTGCAGCTGGGCTCCTGCTCACAGCAAGCGAGCGAATCCCCATCCCAGCTATCTTCAGCAGAGCCCTTCGGGGCAGGCGTCCCCGTACGAACACAGAAAACCCTCCAACGAGTTTCCCCGCCCCATCCTCACCGCCCTGCCTTCCCTTTACACCCCCAAATGCACCTCCCGCTCCCCTCAGCGCCCAAAGCCAGGCTGCCCGGGGGCCCTGACCCCAGCCCCCTGCCCGCTCCCCTTCCTGCTTCCTGCAGGCCAGCGGAAGAACCGGGCAGGACTCATATTTGCACTCCCATCTAGCGGCTGCACAACCGGCCTCCAGACCCACATCTAAACTCCCGGGCAACCTCCAGCCCCTCCGACCACCACCGCTCTACCCCCCTGCGAGGGGCTGCCCGGGGGTTTTGGCCCCTGGTTCCCCACCGGGCCCAGCAAAGACCCTGCGAGCAAACGGGTCTGACTTCTGGCCCTGGTTTTGGTGGGAAGCGCTGCGGGTTTCTGCTGGCAAACACCCCTCCGGAGCGTCTCCCCTCCTCGCTGGTCCCAGTAAGGAAGAACCTCGCCGGCTGCTGACACCCAAGGGTGCTTCTGGAAGCACACAAAGACAAACGGGAGTTTTCAGCTCACGGCACAGCCCGATACCAGCAGGGACGCTGGGGGAAGCACCAGAGCCTGCTCAGGAGCTGCAGTAAAAGAAACAGAAATAAAAGCTCCCCCTGCTTATCTATAGCAACTCCCCCAATCACCAGCTGTCTTTAAATGACCGTAGCACAGGTGCCAGCAATGCCATGGCTCCCGGCTCTATAAATAACAGAACCAGAGCCTGGGCTAACTGGTTTTGGGGGGGTAGGTGCTGCTGCTGGGGGAGGCTGGGGAGAATCAAGCAAGCTAGTTTAAAATTTGAGAGAAAAATTGAAGAAGTAGGAGGTTGAAGTAAGGCTAGTCTAGTCTTTCTTTTTACAGAGTTCTGTGTTTCTAAGTAGAGCCTGTTTCACTTTTAAAAGTATAGCTTGTGTTTAGAGCTGGGTTTTTCACTCCTGATGTAGCCGGGCAGACCCATGGAACTCTGCAGAGATGATGGCATTTGAGGGCTTGCTGGGAGAGCAGCTGATGGGAATAGGAAAAAAACTAATTATCATTTCTGAGGTTAATTCAGAGATGAACCTGAGCTCTATGTAAACATTTTAACTGTCCTAAACTTGCCTTAGGGGCTCGGGGGCATTACATGCAGCTTTACTCTGGTCTCTAATGCTGGGTTGGAAAAAAGCTCAAGCCCTGTGAGCTGAGCACAGCTACCTCTGCAGCCCTGCTGTTGCTCTAGAGGTGCCAGAGCTCATCCTGGGATTTTCTGGAGGATAATTTCATCATGGACCTTGCCGGCTTTTTGCTTTGGAGCCGCGAAATAAGGTGGGATCCCAGGACCGGGTTTGGCAAGTTAATGTCTGCAGTTGGGCTTGCAGGGTGGAAAATGAAGGTGCAAGGGGAGAGCTCTGCCCCGAAAGGGGGTTGCTGCAGGGAAAGCCTGGGGATTCTTCCCCTCCCTGGCTGCCTGGGGCTTGAATTTTCCCAGGAAAAGTTGTTTTGGGTTTTTTTTTCTTTTTTTCTTTCCCATCTGAGGCCTGAAGAGGGCCCCCTGCACTAGCTGCTGCCTGCCCTGCCAGCCAGTTGAGGGGCTATCACAAAATGCATTAACACATCCGCTCCAGCTGCAGGAAGGCAGAGGGAGAAGGAAACCCCCAGGGCTGGCACCCCCATCCCGGGCAGCTGCTCCTCTTCCCTGCCGGTGTGGTGTCATCACCGATACCCTGTCCCAAAAACTCAGACCAAATGGAGCTGAGGCTACTCTTAGCTCTGCCTTGAACGTTAGCAGTATGAAACACAATTTTATTTTGTTGCTTAGTTTACCTGAAGTACCTGCAGTGCTGTTGCTTGTGAAAATGAAGCCTTTATTCTGGATAACTTGAGAAAGGCTGTGCTATATATACTGTGAGTACTGAAATGAAGCAAGCGGACCCTTCCCCTGTACCTAAAGCAATGTAGGAAGGGGTTTCTGGTGTGTTAGTCCAGGTGAGTCCTAGAAAAGCCACTGTACTGAGCTTATCCAAGGCAGAGATGGCCTCTTACACCCTCCACAGATGTGGTCCTTGTGCCTTGGACCTACCCCCAAACAGGTGAAGGTGATGGAGCTGCCCTTGATGGAGCCACCTGCAACTGCTGTACAGGTGATGTGCTGTGAGGAACTTCCAAATTGCTTTGCAATTATCTCCTGCCCGGATACCAGGGATCAGGCAGTGCTGCTGGTGCAGGGTGAATAAATTAGGAGACCTGAACATGGCAGTCTTGTGCTGATTCTTGCTGCATAAGATCCACAAGCCACCACACAGCCCACCAGTATTAAAGATAACTGATTTGTTGTTTTTTTTTTCCTTTGCTGTGTCTCAGTGTGGAAATGCGTTGTCTGCTATAGCTCAGCTCTGCAGCATAAGCCTGATGGGAGCAACTGAGCCAATACCAGTCAGCCCGTGCTCCCCTTGGTCATTTCCCGATCCCTATTCCTAGTTTCCCCATTTACTTTATTGCCGGGATGCTTGTAGGTACACTCAGGGAGGCAAGGCCTGTGTTTTGGGGGAGGTAAGTTGCAAAGGAGAGTTCCTGATTTAATTTCCTGGGAAACAGAGGGGTTTGAAAGGCTCAGCCCTTTCAGAGCTCAGTGTTGCTCTGTCTACTGGTGTCATTCAAATTGAGACCCGAGACACTCATCACAGCAGTGGGCCAACATGCTCCAGTACAGACATCTACGTTAGTCTGTGTTGGTGGGCTGCCAAACAAGGGCAGGTTGGCAGTGCCGGACATGGGTGGGATTCCAGCGGGGTGGGCTCCCAAACGCCCTGCGAGGAGGAGGCAGCACTGGGTGCGAGTCGGCGTTCAGTCCCAGGGCGTTCTGGAAGGTGCTGGGCGCTGCTGCAGCTGCTGGCGTGCCGCTTGTCCCTGAGGCTCAGCTGTCTCATGCTTCCCTAAATAGAAAGGGAAAAGGGTCTGAGCACTGCAAGGGGGGTCAGCCATCCCAGCCGCGGGCTTTTTTTGGCATGAAACCCCCTCATTCCTGCTCCCCACACCCAGTGCAGCTCTGCAGGTAGAGGGAAGCTGGGATTTGCCCCGGCGGGTGGGAAAGGATCCCCTCTTGCTGCAAAGAGGTGCTGCCCGCTTGTATGCAAGTGTCCCCCCCTGAGCTGGACTGGCTGCCAGGGGCCCTGGCTCAAAGCCTTCCCCAGGCACTATATAGCACAGGGGGGGACGAGGAGGGGGACAGGCTGCGGTGACAGGTGACGGTGACAGGCAGCAGGAGCTGCCAGGTCCTGCCCAAACTCCGAGTGGGAGGCGAGCTCTTTCCTGAGCCCCACGGACCCTCCGTGGTGCTGGCGGACTTCTTTAATTCTTACTTTTTTTTGTTTGTTTTTCTTTCTTTTATTAACTGACTCCTAAGGATCTACAGCCCTGGGAAAAGCTTCTGAGGAGCCACAGTCTTGAGGAGCAATTTAGGTCTTCGCTTTCAAATCTCTTCAGTCTGGTAAGCTGCTTTTATTAATGTGTGTGTTAATCATATGCTGGTCTCGTGGTGAAACTCAGCTTGATGGAGTAGGCAGGCGACCCCGGTGATACAGGCAGTTGAAAATGGGACACAAATTGATGTTTTTCCTTAAAGCTCTCCAGATGGAGGATCCCATCCAGCTGAAAGAGGAGGGCAATAAATATTTTCAGGCCAATGACTACGAGAAAGCTGTTCAAAGCTACACTCAAGCCATAAAGCTCAACAAGGACAAGGCGCTGCAGGCAGTGCTGTACAGGAACAGGGCAGCGTGTTTCCTCAAAAAGGTGAGAAAAGCTCCCAGCTTGCCTGGGTAGTGCTCAAGGGGAGGAGAGTAGGGAGGCAGCTAAGGGTGCTCGCCAGCTGCAGACTGTGTAGTTCGTCTGTTTATTGAATAGGGCGTTTGCAAACTCGTCTGAAATTTTGTTCTGGGCTTGTCCTGGAGCTGTAAAGCTGCCTCCCTGCTTCAATCCTGATGGGGCTGAGCACACCGGTTCAACTCAGAGACGGTCCCACTTAATCATTTTGAAGTAAAAGCTTTTGGCAGCCAGCCTGCTCCACACTTAGGGGAGAGCTCTGTAAGCCATGAGTTGGGGTGCAGAGGTATTGCTCTTGCTGTCTGCTCCGGCACGAGAGAAGCAGACACAGATCTTTAGCAAAGCAAAAAGTTATTAGCATCTGTACCATCATTGTCTCAGCTCCCTGCAGTCAGCTTGTAGCAACCTGCCGTGGGATTTTAGCAGATTGCTTGTGTGTTCCTGAATTTTCACTAGCCCAGAAGTGATGCCACCCCAGAACAAGCTGCAGATGGGCTGTTGTGAGTATCCTGTCTTCTTTCACTGTCCATGATCTGCTGCTGCATCAGCAAGAGCATATGTTGTCTCGCCTGCATCACAGACCTTTTCCTCTCCCCCCCCATCAGTGATGAAAAGGCACCTAAACCCCCATCTTCCCTTGTGTAGGCTGCTACTTGCTTCACTGGGGTGTCCTGTTAGTAAGTGGGAACAGAGAGGTCACAGTGTGCATCAGCAGTGGGGACATGCCCGGTTATTCCACTGCTAACAAATCTCTCCTTTCTGGTTTAACAGGAGGAATACGCCAAGGCAGCTTCGGATGCATCTAGAGGTAAGGAGGGGGGGTGTTTTGAGAAAGGAGAGCTGCATTGCTGGGTATGCTCGCTCCAGCCTGCGCTCACATCTGGTTTTGGGTCACTGGTCTTATTCTTTGATGTCCACTAACACCCAAGTGCTGAGGCCACAAGGGAATTAATGGAGAAGGTACGAAAGAAGATGCACTGATTTGGTGCATCTGTGCAATTGGTGCCAATCAGGTACCCATTCGTTCACAATGTTACTAACTATGTCTTAAGGAGCTGTAGTCACTGTAAAGCAAATCACAGTTTACACAGAGCATTTCCAGGAAGCAAACTCTGATGCCTGATGTTTTGGATCACTTTCCCAGCTATTGACATCAATGCTTCAGATATTAAAGCCTTGTACCGGCGCAGCCAAGCTCTAGAAAAATTGGGGAAATTGGACCAAGCATTCAAAGATGCTCAGAAATGTGCCACCATTGAACCCCGCAACAAAAACTTCCAGGAGACCCTGAGGCGACTGGGGGCCAACATCCAGGACAAGGTAAATGCTGGGGGAACAGTCCTGGGTTCACAGATGGGGTGTGGGAAGCCCTTGCTCTGGGTTACACTGATGGATTGTTGGTCATATTGGAAACTCATAACAATGGAGAGGGATAAATAGGCTCTATTAACTGGAAGTTCATATTTGATGCATGTAAATCTGAGGATCATATTGAATGGTTAAATTAAGGAGCGTGGCAGCTCACTCCTAAGGCTGGCCTGGTCCTGAATGTCTTGGTAAGGTCCTGGCAAGGAACTGGACCAGCTTTGGACTGGGTCTGGCAGCTGCCACGTTGACTTACCTTTATGGGGGTGCTGTGGAGAAGTCCTTGCATCACTAGGTACTGTGAAGTCTCAGAAATGATGGTTAGGGCTGGCTCTGCCCATGCCCACCAGTTTGAGGTGGGTAATTGATGCTGATCACTGGGAAGTGATGCCTATTTTGTTACTCAGCTTAAATCGTCTGTGGTTTGAGGGTCTGTGGTGTCCCTGAAGTGATAGAAAATTGAGGAGCAATTTTCCTTTCCCTTTGTGCCATGCAATGTCTGTTGGCATAGCTACGCATTCAGTTCTCCACGGATTCGAGGGTACAGAAGATGTTTGAAATCCTGCTGGATGAGAACAGTGAGAAAGAAAAGCGAGAAAAGGTGAGAACTGTCCTGGACTTGACAGGACAAATTGCTGTTGTTTAATGTCAGAGGCTGCACCGAGGAGCAGAAGGCTGCGTTCCCTTCCTCACCTCCCCCAGACAGAGCAGAAGGTAAGGAGCTGGGAGATGAACTGCACTCAGAGACAACCGAGAGGGGAAATGCCCTGAAGAGGCATCACCCTTGTGCAGAGGGAAGGTGGACCAACCTCCCAAAATTCCAAAGGTGGGATCAGACTGGAATTCTGCTCAGGCCCATCTCTGCCACCTTCCCCATGTTTCCCTCCAAGCAGTGACCCACTTTTCTTGGGCAGAGCAAAGCTGATCCCCAGATGGACCTGGAGAAACTGTCTGGTGGGGTCTGAACTGGTCTACTCCATCTGTCAGGAGATGGCCACCCCACAGCTCCCACCGGGATACCCCAGAGCTTCACGGAAGTGTTTTGGAGGCTGCTATGTTAGCAGGCTGTGCCGCTGACCCCTGGTTCTTCTGTCTCCCACCCAGGCTGCAAACAACCTCATTGTCCTGGGGCGGGAGGAAGCGGGTGCCGAGAGGATTTTCCAGAACAACGGGGTCAGCTTGCTGCTGCAGCTGATAGAAACCAAAAATGCTGACCTGATCCTGGCAGCTGTTAGGACGCTTTCGGGCATGTGCACAGGACATAAGGCTCGCGTAAGTAATGGGGTCCTTGAGACTTCTGCTGCTATTGCCTTGCACCTGGGGGAATGGAAAATTGCAATAGTTCACGATGTTTGTGTACAGTGGGGATTTCTTCTCTTCCTCCTGGTTCTTGCAGGAAAAAAAGAAATCCTACAAACAAAATTTTAAATTCGAGGAGGGGGGAAGAATACAAATAATTATGCAAGTGGGGTTAACACAGACTATTGAAACTGTCCCTGTTACTGTGCTCCTCATCTACGGGGTCAAAGCTGTATGTGTTCCTTACGGTGCCTTCATGTGTGCTGGTGAAGTAAAATTTACACTGAGTTGTTACCACAGAAGTGGTGAGTATGGCTGCGTCAAATCCATGTCCTTCACCACAGGTCTCAGAAAAGCAACTAATAACTAACTTTGGGAAAGTTTTGTCCAAGGCTTAGATGAAGGAAAGCAGGAAGGATCTACAAGAAAGTTAAGGTTCCTGAGAAGGGTCCCAAGGCAAGTTGCTGGGGTCTCTGAGCCAGCTAATATCTGACTCTATACCAAGACAGTTGTTATAGTGTAAAACAGCTCATAAGAAGCCCTGTCTGTGTTACATGGTTGGAAGCAGGACATGGATATGTGCAAAATGAATATGCATGTCAGTGTAACAGCGCAAAGGAGTGAGGGGAACTAAGACATAACAAAAATAAAATCTACTGGATAAAAATCCAGTGCAATGGAGACCTATTTTCTTTTTCTGAAACATTAACTGTTGTCATATGCAAAAAGGCTGTTCTGCAAAGCCCACTAGGTCAGTGTGTTTCTGAACATGCCTCCCCTGAATTACTGAAGTGCCACCACGCACGGGGACAGGTTGTGTGATGACACTGGGTTTGCTCACAGCCAGGATGGGGTTTGTGCACTAAACAGGTTCTTTGTTAACAGCCTTGCATGAAGGCCTCTTCCACACCCAGCCACACTCTTCTCAACGTCCTTGTTGGAAATAGACTGTTGCATTACTGGCAAATCTAGATTTTAGGAGTTGTCTTATAAATGAAAATAAGAGTGAAAAGCAAACTGTGTCTTGTACTGGCTCGGATTCACCCAGGAAAATACCAGGAGCGTATAAGCTGAGGCTGACCTTTCTAAATCACGCAGGGAGGAAAGGCTCATACCCTTTGCTAATGGCTGCCTTGCTCTCTCCTTTCTGAGGCCAGGCTACCGCCATTCTCCATTACCTGGGCATCGACAACATTTGCATGTGGATGTCTGTAGACAATGAAGAAATCTCCCTGGCTGTCTGCAACCTCCTGCAGACCATCACTGACTGCTTGTTGGGCCAAGGGAAAGAGGAGCATCACGGGAAGGAGGAGGCCGTAGTGCTAGGTAATGGTGCATGACCTGGTGGTCCTTCAGTCTTGCTGGAGGAGAAGCGGGGTGAGCAGGGAGGGCTCTGCTCCTGGGATGTCCACCTTATTCCTTGTTCTCTGGTGAAGTGGGGTCTTCACCCTTCAGCTGTCCAGGATGACAAACTGCACACAGTTCTTATCCTCATCGTGTTAACTTACATACCTATGTTCCAGCTGCACAATGGCTTTCAATGGTTTTCACTGGGTTCATCTGCTTTTGAAGAGAATTTCTTGTCACTGGCTGCTACTGTCTTGCTTCTGTGTAGATACTAAAAAAGATTTGAGGATGATCACAATGCGTTTGCTGGATATGCTGGTCAGTAAGGAAGTATCTGGGCAGGGACGAGACCGAGCTCTCAACCTCCTCAACAAGAATATACCGAGGAAGGACCTGAAGGACCATGACAACAGCAGGACCATCTTTGTCATCGACAATGGTGAGTCCTTCCTCTCCATCCTGTTCTGGTTTGGGAGATGTGGAGCTGCGTATTCTTGCCTGAATACCTGTAGAAATGATCCTCTCTGTAAAATAAATCCTCTCTGGCTTTTTTTTGGTTGTTCATGCAAGCCTAGAGCAAGGTTAGACTTGGCAGGAAACAGTATTGAGATTAAGAGAAAAAAACTGTGTATGAGAACAAGAATTTTTCAGTTTCTAAAGGCCTGACTTAACTTCTCTGGTTAGTTTATTCCAATGTATTTGCTAATGTTAGGAGGATTTGGGTTGGATAAATGGTCTAGCTTAGGATGAGATGAGCACCCACTGCACTTGCTGGATCCTTAAACTGGTCATATCTAAGACTGGAAGGGGGTGAGGAATTTGTGTGGCATGTGTTTTTATACTAATTCCAATGCATGTGTATGTTACCATTTTGGTGGAAGTTTTTTAATAACACTTTAGCAAATGGAGGGTTAAGACATTCAGAATCACTTGAAAGTCAATGACTTTTCCTCAGTCAAAGCCTCCAGCCTTGGAGGTCAGTAGGTTTAATGCCTCCTGATAAAAATAACTGATCCAGCCAGGGACCAAACACACAGTTTTGCTTATCTTACCCGAGAGCTGGATAAAAGCCTGATGCTGCAAACCTGTAATCTCACAAGTAGAAGCTCTTCCCCAGTAAATATCTGAGTGTCTTCTTTGTTTAAGGCTTATGTGATTAGGCTGCAAAATGATGGAAAACCATCCAAGCCAGCTATTTCACTGCAAGAAACCAACAAATAGTATCTTGAGTTTTTTGTACAGTCCCTCTCCCCTCTAACGGCCATATCCCTCCATTGTTTCCAGGCTTAAAAAAGATACTGAAAGTGGTGGGCCAGATTCCTGAGATGCCTGACAGTCTGCCGCTGACAGAGAACACCCAGCTGACTGCCTCCGTCCTCCTAAATAAACTCTATGATGACCTGCGCTGTGACCCAGAGCGTGACAACTACCGGGTGATCTGTGAGGAGTACATCAAGTGAGTCAGGGCTGGCTTACTGGGGCTGAGCTGGCCCAGAGGCGTGGGAGCAGGAGGGCTTAAGGATGAGAGGAGGCACTTGCAATCCACTTAGATGCTAAATTGAGACACTGGGAGACAGTGATTTGCTTGAGATCCTGCTGGATCCTTCAGCTGGGATCCTCAGATCCTGGATCACAGCCTTTGCATGAATTTGGGCTCAGCTGTGTCCCAAATACACATATATATATACATACACATATTTCAGCAGTGGAGTTTGGCTCTCAATCTGAGGGAGGACGTTCACTGCCCAAGGGAATGAGAACTGTAAGCAACTACTGTTCCACATGCTGACTCCCTCTATCCCATGCAGGAGCAAAATTGACCCACAGGACATGGATAAGACACTCCATGCCATCCAGATGGTGTCTGGAGTTCTGCAAGGGCCCTTTGACTTGGGCAACAAGCTGCTTGGCATGAAGGGAGTCATGGAGATGATGGTTGCCCTGTGTGGGTCCGAGAGGGAGATTGACCAGCTGGTGGCTGTGGAAGCCCTCATCCATGCCTCCACTAAGCTGAGCCGGGCCACCTTCATCATTTCCAACGGGGTGACGCTCCTGAAGGAGATCTACAAGAAGACCAAGAATGAGAAGATCAAAATCCGAGCCCTGGTGGTAAGGATGGCAGGCCCTGCCTCTATCGCCTGCCACACTCACCAGCTTAACCCTGGACTTGGGACAAGGGGGAGGTCCTGGGAACGTGTTGGGTTCGGGCACCTCAACTGGGGAATGGTTTATGGTGCTTCCCCCTACAAGAAAGGGGGAGATGGCAGACCGGGACAGCACATGAACTATTGGTAACTTTGAAGGCAAAACTGGTTAGTCTTCTATTAAAGACATCCAATAAGAGCACAAAACCTTACTTTGCTCTGCTACAAGTTGAATGATCTACTGGGTATTAGAATGCTTCCTCTTTGTTAGACCTGACTTTAAACTTTAGATATGGGATTAGGCTGTTTTGGGGCAGCAATGCTAGAGGATTAATGAACCTTTCACACTGGTGTACCTTCTTTATTCTCCTCAGGGTCTCTGCAAGCTGGGCTCAGCAGGAGGTACAGATTATGGACTGCGGCAGTTTGCTGAGGGGTCCACTGAGAAGTTAGCCAAGCAGTGCCGAAAGTGGGTGATTTTACTTTTTTCTTCTGTTGTTCCACACTTTGCAAAATACAATATGCCCCTTTCTCCAGAGATCCTGCCTGCACATTGCCTTCATTTACTGTGGCTGCCTAACAGCTGACAGTGCCCCCAGAGGCATTGCACTGGAACCTGGAGTTCTTCTGTGCCTCAAGCAACCATATATTCCTCCTGCCTCAAGAACCAGATAAGCCTTCTCCCTCCCTCACTTCCCCTGTGAGACACCAGACATGGTGCCAGAACGGTACAGCTTAATCAAGTGCTATCTAGAATATGCACAAGTACCTTTTGAAGGTGAATTAACCAAGGAGGTGGGATGGATTTAGGAAGTGACAGAATGGGTGATCATTGCTGCTGGCACTGGATAGCGGGGCATCATGTGTTTCATGTGATGGTGAAGGCAAAGCAGTGCTGAGCAGCTGTCCTGGTCTGTCCCTGCAGCATTTAGATCCCTTAAGTTGGGCCATGGGAGGAAGGTTGTGTCTCGAGGGAAGCACCCACAGTCTTTAGTTGCTGCAGCAAAACCCAAGTACGTTTTTGGGCCTGAAACCATCTCAACAGCTGTTTTTTTTTCCTTCCTCTTCTCCCAGAGAAATTAGTCCTGGCTCCTGAGATAGAAATGCGGATGTTTTTCTTTTCCAGATGGTTGTGCAACACTAGCATTGATGCCCGGACCAGGAAGTGGGCTGTGGAAGGGCTGGCGTATCTAACCCTTGATGCAGATGTGAAAGATGACTTTGTTGAAGATGAGCTAGCCCTGCAAGCTATGTTTGAATTAGCCAAGGTCTATCTCCTTACCTTGTTCCCTCATTCCTCTGGTAGCATCAAGTTCTCTCAGCTCTCCAGCCCAGTGCTGTCTCCCCAGGCAGGAGGAGCTGTGACCCCAACCCCTCACCTCTACTTTATCAAAACTTCAGTTTTGCCTGTGCCACAGAGATACCTCAAGGCTGTTATCATCCTGCTCTTCTCCCAAGGCTGAGGAAGGTTGTTTTTACCTTTACTGTCAGCAACTGCATGAAAACCAAAGGCATCAAGGTGTTGACAGCATCTGATGATGTCAAACAGCCTGTTGACCATAAAAACTTTTGTTTTTTCCCTGCCCAGGGTTATAAAGCTGGGGATAAGGCTAAGAACACTTCAGCTAGTGCAGACCACCACAATGGCAGTCCTAAGGGACCTGTTTCCTTGCTGTGTCCTCCTCACCCTCACATAAGCTTTTATTTTTGCGTGCAGACAAGCGACAAGACTATCTTGTATTCTGTGGCTTCTGCGCTGGTGAACTGTACCAACAGCTATGATACCAAGGAGCTGGTCCCAGAGCTGGTGCAGCTGGCAAAATTCTCCAAGCAGCATGTGCCTGAGGAGCATCCAAAGGTAGGTTGTCTATAGCCAGGGAGCTGGGAGGAGATGCTTGGATCTCAAAGCTTTCTTTGGTGTATCCATTGGCACAGACATCAGGTCTTCTGTCTCTGAGGCTGAAATTGCTTTGCTCTCCAACCAGGTTTGGCTGTAGTCAGCGGGATGGCAACTACTAAGGGGCTAATCCCTTTCCAATGTCTCCCCTCAGGACAAGAAGGATTTTGTGGTGAAGCGGGTGAAGCGGTTGCTGAAAGCCGGCGTCGTCTCTGCCTTGGCCTGCATGGTGAAGGCAGACAGTGCCATACTGACAGACCAGAGCAAGGAGCTCATTGCCAGGTGCCTTCATTGCTGTCATGGGAGCCAGGAGTGCTGGCCAGCCCACGTGCCACTGAGATGGGCACCTGGGCTGGCTCCTTGCTTCGTGGGATGGTGCATTCTGCCTATGGGGGAGGGATGAAAGGGAGGTGGAGAAAAGATTTAAATCCAAAGTTTTTCTTAAGCAATGTCACAAAAATCCATGTTCTGACCTTGAAGCTGGCTTACAGGGCTGCCTTCCTAGGATGCATTTTGAATTTCTAGTCCTCTGTACTGGTTTTGGCTGGAACAGAGTTCATCTTACAGGCCTGGAAACTTCTCTATGCCATTTGTTGCTCCTTCCTAGAGTGCTGTGGGCACTGGGTTAAACATTTGGAATTTACCTGGTGGATCTGACACCCCTGCAAAACTGTAGCCCCCTTCCATGAGGGATGTAGGTTGTTATTGCCTTCCCGTGTGGCTGTTTCACTAAGTGATGCTGTGCTTCTGCAGGGTGTTTCTTGCCTTGTGTGAAGACCCCAAGGACCGTGGGACTATTGTCGCTCAAGGTGGTGGAAAGGTGATTACTTTTATGTTTGCAGCCCAACCTGATGTGCAGTTAATGTCTGCTGGGAGCCTGTGATATGTCTACAGTGAGGGAAGGTGACAGAAAAGTATGAGCTGTCTTGGTGGCCCCTGGGGCCCAGACTGACACTCCAGTCCTATCTCTGCAAGCCTCCAAAGAAGCAATCTTCTTTAAACAGCTGTGTGCGAGCTACAAGCTCTGGTGTGGTGCCTATTTCAGAACAAAAGCAAGACATCGCTGTGGGCTACAGTCCAGACCCATTTCTTCACCAGACACATCTTTAGGATATTTTAAAGTTATTTTGGTATATTAAGGCAAACCTGTAAATCTTCTCACAAGCATTGAATGGTTTCCTGTGTGTCACTAGGCCCTGATACCTCTCGCTGTGGAAGGCACAGAAGTCGGCAAGATAAAGGCTTCTCACGCTCTGGCGAAAATTGCTGCCATCTCCAATCCAGACATGGCATTCCCAGGAGAGAGGGTAAGCTTAAAAAAAACAAAACAAAACAAAAACCCACAACAAAAAAACCCCTTTAATTCCTTTAGCAAACGAAAATCGCCAAGATCTGAGAGCTGGAAAAGCAGTGACATGCCTTCCCTTCTTAGGTGTACGAGGTGGTGAGGCCCCTTGTCAGCCTGCTGAACACTGAGAGGGATGGCCTCCAGAATTACGAGGCTCTGTTAGGTCTCACTAACTTTTCAGGAAGAAGTGATAAACTTAGGTGAGTTTAACTGCTTTCTGACCTTCTTTCTTCCCCAGGAGTGAATGTGAATTTCAGTTCAATGCTTTTCTTGTAGAACTATGAAGACTGGTCAGGTTGAGCTACCTTTGGCAGAGCTGCAAAGGTCTCAGACCTAAAAGATTAATAAAATAGCTGGGAAAACGAAAGTGGCACACTTTCCTCAGAAAGAGGAAAGACATGAACCTAATCTGCATAGGGAATGAACCACATGTCATGAGCTCCAGGACACTGATTTGTTTCAAGGCTTTTCCCTGTCTGCAGTTAATATTTTTTAAGTTGGTTATTGCTTGTCCCATGATGTATTTTATTTGACTGCTCTTCGACACAGGATGAAGATAGTCAAAGAGAGGGCCCTGCCAGATATTGAAAACTATATGTTTGAGAATCATGACCAACTTCGACAGGCAGCCACGGAGTGCATGTGCAACCTGGTGGTCAACAAGGAGGTAACTCACTGGGCATCTTAAACTTGACTGTGTGCACCAGTTTGTGAGCCCCTGTGATGAGGCATTCCTACTTGTGTTATCTCTGGGTATCATGAGGAATTTTTTTTAGGTGCAAGAGCGTTTTGTGGCTGATGGAAATGACCGGTTGAAGTTGGTGGTGTTACTGTGTGGTGAGGATGATGAGAAAGTCCAGGTTGCAGCAGCCGGAGCCCTGGCCATGCTTACAGCAGCACAAAAGAAGCTCTGCTCTAAGATGACTGAAGTGGTAAGACCGTAAATCTGATTATTGGCAGTGTAGACATACCCTTGATGGGACCTGGCTCAGTCATGAAAATGCCTCTCAAAAGGAAGAGGTAGTCTACCAGTTTGATAGTGAGGAACTTGGTGAAGTTGAGACCTGGGTGTGCATGCTTCTAGTCCATCCCTGCACAAAGTAAACCAGCCTGCCTTATACTAGACTTCATCTCAGAGCTCAAAAACTTCTATATAGCCATTCCTGATGCTAAGTCCTGGATGTTAGCTGTCAAGCAAGGTTAGGAATGCAGAATATTATTCTATAGGCCCTCAAAGCTTTTGATACATAACCTGAAATCCAAACCTGGTTTCACTCAGAAGTGAGAAGAGCTTGATAGACCACCTATTGAGCTTTACAGATCCCAAACCATCTCCATTTCCTGCACAGATCTGTAGGTCCTGAGAACTCAGACCCTGCACAGCTGAGTATCTGTGAAGAGCTGAGGTTGAGAACTCATGAACCCTGTTGTGTTGCACACATGCTGATGTTGGACACTGGGGCTTGTTAGAATAAAAATGATTAATCAAGCCAAAGGAGGTGGTTGGGAAGATCAGTGGAGGGAGTGGGTGGTCTGCTGCTGGTCATCTCAGCTGTGTCAATACTCTGATCAGATTCTTTGCACAGAGATCATGCAACAGCCTAAACCTGAAATGTGTTTCATATGGTGCTAGTGTCATGAAAGCTTCTGACTTTAGCATAACAAAAACAGGTTCAAAAGTTTGGAGTCAGGTTTCCTTAGTTAAAGAATCAACCGTACCTGACATGAGTATTGAAGAGGGGAGTCCCTGTGCTTCCTTCTGCTGAGACATGCCTTGCCAAACTTGCATTCTTGGTTGAGGTATTCTTCCAATCAATACTAATGATCTCTCTCTCCCTTGAAGACCACCCAGTGGCTTGAAATCCTGCAGAGGCTCTGCTTGCATGATAACATGAAAGTACAGCATCGAGGGCTGGTCATCGCTTTCAACTTAATCAGTGCTGACAAAGAGCTAGCGAAGAAGCTGGTGGAGTCAGAGCTCCTAGAGATCCTGACGTACATCGGCAAGCAAGAAGATGACCCCAAAAAGCAGCACGTCATTAATGTAGCACGTGATTGCCTCACAAGGTGCATGGATTATGGTCTGATCAAACCTCTATCTCAGGCATGAGGAGATGAAAAGCACCAAAAAGGGCTGAACGTGGGGAAAAATGCTACTGAGAAATGTTGAAAACCGAGAGCTGTGAGGAAAATCTAGCACTATTGTCAAGGCATGGAATAGTTTGGGGACAACTTTGGAGGATCAGAAGCTGTATGAGGAAAAGGGGGACATTTGCCTGGGAAATTTGGAAAGTGTCCATTTGAGTAATTCCCAAATGGTATAAATCCTTTTTTTGCCCCTGTTCAGCTGATAACGATGAAAGCTTCAAGGCCTAGCTGTAAAAGAGGTGGTTATGTTGGAAATGTGGCAGAGTGCTGTTGGAAGGAAACTCAACCGAGCTGAAATCTGTCCTGCATCCATCTACAGCTCCTGGTACTTCTGGAATTCCTAGCAATGGAGAAGCAGGGAGGGTTAAATGCCTTCTATTCTGTAGTCAGAAAATAGGTTGGGTTTTAGCTGTATGCTTTTTTGTTCATTTATGGTAACTTTTAAACAGCCTTAAGTGGTGTGCCACAGTGTGGATGGTGGATGAACTCTTAATAAATTCACTACTTTGTTCCATGTGGAATTCCTGTTCTGCTTTTATAAAGCAAATGGAGAATCTAAGGCAACTCCAACTTGCAGCCTTGCATCACACCCAGGAAGCTGGAGTAATTGTGGCACAGGCTGAATTTTTACCACTTGTGAAATATCCAACCCTGCTCAAAACATGTGAAGCTGCCATAAAAGGCTGTACGAGGAGGTGGCACTAATGGGTTAAGCTGAGGTTCACACCGGGACACAGTGTTTGGCTCAACAGGGAATGTTGAAAATATCTCACTTACGGAAGAAGTGGAATGAGAAGCAAACACACCAGTTGGTCATCACATTAAACTTTATTATATAAATGTTTGCATTCACATGATAGGTGTGGCATGATTAAGTGTTGAGGTTTGGGGGTTATGAAAGGAACTGGAGATAGTCTTTCCTTGTATGTTGATTAAGGAAAAAAGATGGAAAGTGCCTCTAGATTCCTGAAGTTAGAAAAGCAAGAAATTTTAAGCTAATAGGTTTGACAACCTAATGGCAAATTTGTCTGGAGGCTGATTCCAGCTGTGTAAAATGTCTTCTTGTTGTAACCTCATTCAGTTAAATCACTGGTGCTTTATAATCACACTAGGAGAATATTGGACTGTTCTTCCAAACCAAATGAATCACAGGTCATTCTGTGATGGAAAACGATATGGTTTGTTTTCAACCAGCCTTCAGTTTTAGATACCCAGTTTTAGGAATTTTGGATCTGTCTTTCAAAAGTATTTAGCACCTAACTCTATACAGAGAGTTTTATCTAACCAGCATGTCTGAAACCAAGACAAAAAATGCTACTGGTATCAGGGCGGTTATACAAAGTTTTCCTTCCTCCACTAAAGCTCCTCTTTGGAGCAACTGGGTTCTTGTAACCCATACTGACTGTTGCTGAAATTGACTGGGGAAACTACTTCTGTAAAAGCCATTTGTTTGTATTTCTCAGCTAAAACATGGACAGAAGGCCCCATTTTTACTTTCCTAGATATCTGAATAGAGGCTGTGTTTTAAAAACAATGGCTTCTAACACCAGATGCCTATGCTGTTTGGTAACTTTTGTGAGCTGTGCTATGAGTATGGGAGTGAACTGGTAAAAGCCAGAAAGTCTTCCAGTTTCCTGTCTTGGCATAGTGGCTTTCACTTGGTAATGCACCTGCATGCAGTCAAAGGCTGAGCATCAGGTTTTGTGAGTCCTTGAAAGGAGCCTTCAGGGAATGATGTCATTCTACTGACATTCAAAGTATCTCTTTTCTCTGCACTATTGAAACTTTACATTTGATTTAAAACAGACTGTAGAGGCTTCTCAAGAATGTCTGGGCTTTTAGAGAGGACCAGCCATTAGAAAGGAAACCCTTCTACTTCAGATATAGAGTAAAAAAATTTCAGACGTACATAACCATTGACCTACTGGGGCCTTGCTGGGATCCTATGTTGTTACCTGTTCTCAGTTCTCAAATAACAAGTGTAGATTTAAATTAGCTCTGGATGCTACACAGACCAATATATTTCTTAAAATTTCCTTCTGAAACAGAAAGGGTTGAGGAATAATACCAAACACAATGCTGCTTTCTCAATGGACGCTGTCAAGAATAGATGCTCCTCTAGCCCTCCCTCTGTTTTTCTTAATGATACATTTGACTGACTTCTTCATTTCTGATGCTAGTATTCCACAGTATGCTCTTACTACTTCATCTCTGTAGCGCAGAATAGCAATTTCTTTCTCGGAGTAACCCTTTTTAAGATATGTACAACAATGTTTTGCCACATATTTTGCTATACCATTTCTGACTAGTTTGCTGAGCACACATGGCTCTGCAGAATAACGTTTCCAAATATTGATTAGGAATTTTTAGGGTAGTGTGCTTTACAATCATTTCCATGTTTTCTTTTACATAGCTATAAATACTGATAGCATTACAAACCACTTTGGTTAGTGACTTGACAGGATCATGCCATGCTGCTTCTGGAAGACCAGTTGAGAAGGAGCAACTTGTCTGTAAGTAGTCCAAGAAAATCCAGAAAAAGCCAGGCTCAGGGAGATGTTGTGATGAAGTTAGAGTCAAGGCTTTGTTATGGCAATCACCTTCCCTATCTCAGAAATTCTGTGCTTCATATCATTAAAGCTTGCCTTCTAAAAGGCTACTCCTGTCACAGCTTGGCAAACGTTTTTCTGCCTACAGAAGAGATACAAACAGATTAAAAACAATCTCTGCATTGCAAACTATAGGTTATACTTGATCAAAAGAACAAAGTGAATGCCTGTGATATTGAAGTCATATTTATTAGTAGATGCTCAGGATTTCAGCAAAAGAATTTGAGTGTTACTGAAAACACATCCCAACTACGTACTTTAAACACTGCAGTGGTGGGGGACCAAATAGCATAGTTGTGGTTTAACCCCAGCTGCTTGCTCACTCCTTCCAGGTGGGATGGGGAGAGAATCAGAAGGGTAAGTGAGAAAACTTGTGGGTTGAGTTAAAGACAGTTTAACAGGCACATCAAAAGCTGCGCATGCAAGCAAAGCAAAATAAGGAATGCATTCACCGCTTCCCATCGGCAGGCAGGTGTTCAGCCACCTCCAGGAAAGCAGGGCTCCATCACACATAACGGTGACTTGGGAGGACAAAATACCATCACTCTGAACATCCCCCCTTCCTCCTTCTTCCGCAGCTTTATATGCTGACCATGATGTCATATGGTCTGGAATATGGGTCAGTTGGGGTCAGCTGTCCTGGCTGTGTCCCCTCCCAACCTCTTGTGCACCCCCAGCCTCCTCGCTGGTGGGGTGGGGTGAGAAGCAGCAAAGGCCTTACTGAGATCTCACCTGTGACAGGAGCACAGCTTATTTCCAGCAGCATAGATCTGCCTTCTGTGTGGCCAAATATTAAGCCAGAGGGCTGCAGGGGACAAAAACTCCAACAAGCATCTCCTCCAGCTCTGATACAGGAGACAAGTTTCCTGCCTTGTCTGCCTCTCCTCTGAGTTAGCTCTGCTGAGGAACGTAGCTCTGCTTCTCGTAGCTTTGAGTTATGGTAAAACTAAAGCAGCAAGGACGTTAGTGTGTGCTAATTTTTGCTACTAGCTGGAGGAATTTTCCCATCCAGTTCCATGAGCACGCCTCTAGCTTGCTGCAACAGGACAGCCTGGCCGACTGCTGAGATCTCAGACTCCCTCAGTGTGACAGAAGAAAAGGACTTACCCCATCTCTTCTTCTTAGCTCTGGGCTAAAACATCAATATTTGAAATATCAATTTTAAATATTTAAGGATTTAAGTCCCAGAATGATGCGCAGTAGAAATGGGGTACAAAGCATCCAGAGCGTGTTACCTGCTTTCGTCTCTGCCCCCTCCCTCTATTAAAATCTAGGAGAAATGAAAAGTACTTTTTTGCTGGTTTCACTTCTCTGCCAGTTTTGTTTTCTTCTCCTCTGTGTTTCCTGTGACGAATTACTAGTGTCCACAGACTTCACGGGATCTTTCTAGCTCTATCTGAAGTTCAAAACCAGTTTTTGCTGGGAGCTCAGCCTTCCAGAGCTATTACTTCCCTCCCGCTGGCACTCTTCTAGTGGCTAAGGTATATCAGAAGAGGCAATTGAAAAAGATAGTTTAGAAGAAATCCCCCAACTTACAGCATTTACATACATCATTGCTTGTTCAGTCTGAAAAGTTGTTGTTCCATTAAACCTCCAGAGCTGCAAAGTCAGAGATACAGTTCTGGAAGCTGGGAAGCAGGATAGCAAGCTAGAAAGTCCCATTCAGAAGATACGGTCTGAGTATTTTCATTTGCAACATGAAATTCAATTGTCTTACTTTTTTGTACTGACAAAGCATGCTAAAGCTAATAATTTTATACTGAAATCATGATCATATACAACTTTCAGATGAAATAACTAAAGTTATGGATTAAAACTGTCTTATAACTTTTCCCCGTGAAAGTGATCCATGCAGGGGGGCACTTTGGAGCACCCTCAGTGTCGCCTCCCTCCGTGGGACAGAATTCCAGCAAAGGCACTGAGATTGGGGCAGTAGTGAGGACTGAGAATAGGGAAGGTTGTGGGCTTGACTGCAAAGCCTTGAGAAGCCTCACACAGCAGTGGCTGAGTGTGCCCAACGTATCTGCTCAACTAAGTTGTGTAGTTTTTTGAGGGGAGGTGAGAGAAAATGAAATAGTGTGGTAAAAGAGCAAGCTAGCACTAGACTGCAGAAACTTGCCTGCAGGACAGGAAGGAAACAGGAATGTATTCTGTGGGCAGGATTACACCTTCATGAACAACAAAAAAATGCTTTTTAGCTTTTGATTCCATATGGTGTAAAAGAGAGTCCCCTCGTCAACCCCCTTGGCAGGAGCCGGTGTTATACCCCCCCTTCCTTGCCTTGCCTCTTGTGTTCTCCTTTCTCTTCCTCTCCCTTCAGACTGCATTCTGGTGTCCCAGGCTCCTCTTTATTCATTACAAAGCACAGTTTTTTCCAGTTGAATTTTTCTTGGTGCCCACCGTGCTTTCCTGAAGACTTCCCTACCTTCCTTGCAGATTTCTCCTCTGTGGGCTGCACAGAGTCAGAATGAAGCCCACAGCTGCATGGGCTAGTTAAAAAGCTTTTATTTCTTGAACTCTTGAGTCTCCCTACATACTTACTACCTCACTGGGCTGTCTTTGCCCCTCAGGTTGGATCCTCCTCTTGATCCCGCACAGAAAGGTCCCCAGCAGGGTCAGAAACCCCCTCCCCAGGAAAACCAGGTGAAATACATCTCCTGAAAAAGGAATGCATGTTATGCAAGAATTTCTTGCAAACTGCTGCCCATCGAGAGGAACTAAGTTACTGCTTTAGAAGAACAGGATGAAGTTACCCATCTGGCCTTAAACAAGCAAGCATTTTAACTTATATATTGAATGATGACACTTTCCCTTCCGAAGCACCTTCTGTTCAATTGTTGGAATATTTTTATTTTATTTCTCCCACTTTTTTTTTTTGTTTTGTTTTATTTCTTCCCTCTTTTTTTTTTTTTTCTCGGTTGTTTTCACGGTGATACCACACTCGTCACGCAGCCCCTTTGCCGTGGAGCCGTTGCTTCACGGTATGAGCCGGTCCCTCAGGACTGGACGGCGTTTGAGGCAGTGACTTACCACCGCCTTCTGCCTCGCCTCAGCAAGTCTTGTCGCTGAGGAAACGGAAGAAAGAAACCCAAGCGCCGGCCCCCAGAACGGAAAGGCCGCGCTCCTCCGGGGCCGGTCCTTCCCGTCCCCTCAGGCCTCCTCAGGGCGGGAAACGCTCGCACCGCCCCGAGCTCCGCTAACGCGCCTTTCTATTGGCGCTCACCCGGGCTCGCCGGCGGGACCGCGCGGCGCTATTGGCTGTTGGCCGCCGGGTGGGTGGGACAAAGGCGAGCAGCGCCGCCTGGGCGTGGCTGGGCCTGCGTGAGCGGTGTGGGATGAGGGCGGCTGCGGGGGGAGATGGCGGCTGGGGGTGCAGGGGCTGAGGAGGGGCTGGGGGGGCCAGGGTAGGGCAGCTGAGGGCTCGGGGTGTGGGGGGACGGGGCCAGAGAGGCTGAGGGGGTGCGGAAGGGGCTGATGGGGGGGAACCCGACGGAGGTAGGGTATCTGGGGCTGAAGGGGTGTGGGGGGAATGAGCAGGACAGGGGTAGAAATCTGGGGGCTAGGGGAATGCAGGGGGGCTGAGCGGGGCGGGGGGGGACAGGGGCAGTGGGACTGGGGACTGAAGGGCTCCGAGGGGCATGGGGGGAGAGTGCAGGGAAGCAGATGGGAATGGATGGCATGAGGGAAGGGTTAGACCAAAATAGGCCTCTGGACCCTTGGGCAGCCGCTGACTTCAGCAACGTTTATAGGTATGACAGGTTTTTTCCTCTTGTTTTGCCTGGTACTGTCTCTCCTTGACCTTGGAATCCCAGCTCGTGACCCGTCTTCCTTAGCTCCAACTCGGTTCTATAAGGCATGTCACCCTCCTCCCTTCCCTTCCCTTGCTTGCCTGCTAAATGTGCTTTGTCCCCTTATCTGTAACAGTAGGAGGTGATAAGTAGGATAAAACAAACTCTTAATTCACGGATGAGCATAAAACTTAAACCAGCTTTTTTTATCTGTTGCATGCTTGCAGATCAGCCAAAGCTTTAATTAATGCCTATTTGGAGTCTCTTGTGCCTTATGGGGTGGCATTGTGTATAGGTGTGTCAGGAGGAAAAAGAGGGGTTTTGCTGGCTTAGCTAATGGTATTTGGGGAGGGGAAATGGAGAGTTTTTTCTTGTGTAACTCTACCAACATGGCTTTGTCATGCACACAGCTGAACACAGAAGCTCTGTGTGAAGAGACTACATCCATACTGATGGTGCGAAGTACCACCTCCTCCGTGCTGCTGGGAAGGTAGAAATAGCAACTTGGGGCTTAGTTTTTCAGTCTTGTAACAGCCACTCCTGTCTCATGTCCCAAGGGTCAGTGTTAACTTACTGTAAACTCTGTCCTGTAGAAAGCCATGTGATCCTGAAAAGAATTAACCCAGAACCCAAGTTAATCTGTGTTTGTTGAGGGTGGGGAGGTGTCTGTTTGGTTGGTTTTTCCTCCAGGAAAAAAACCCCCAACTTTTCTGTTCTAGTTCCTTACTTGGGAGCAGGCTTCTTATTAAGTGGAAATAAATTCACCCAAAGCAATGATGAGCGAAGTATACTCTGAACTGGTATTGCTGAGACTTTGTGTCTTTGCTCTGACCAGGGCATGATCATGTAATCTTCTCTCTGAGCTTATTTAGGCTAAGCTCACTAGAGTAAACAGCTTTGCTTCTTCTTGAAACTTTTTGATGCACCCTAAAAAATACTGAAAAAATACTAAGAATTTTTAGCAATTTCTTTTACCAGCAGAAAAAAACAAAACCTCGATTTGAAAACCAAGTAGTGCAAACACTTGTTTGGATTTGTGTATTTTGCTGCAACGCTGGGTTTAGTACTGAGCTTGCAGTGAGAAGGATTTCTTTTTTTTTCTGCTATGTGTGACATGGCTTACAAAACTCCAGATACTCTGCCACTGTATCTCCATCATTCGTAAATGCAATGCAGACTCTGTAAAACGGAGTTTGAGCTGTCTGGCCTGTAGGCACCTCATTAGCAGCTGGTTCAGCTGTACTCTCATCTAGTGATTGCCAGCATGGCAGCAGGAGTATTTTTGGAAGCGAGTTGTGGTGTTGGGCCTGGCTCTGGTGCTCTGCTCTGGACGAAGTAGAGCCCTTTTTGGGGGGGCAGAGGGGAAGGCTGGGCTAATCAAACAAGTACAAGAAGAGATATGGAGCTATTCTCTAATCTAGTTTTTGTTCTCTTCCAGGTCTTGGTGACAGCTTGATGTTCATTTCTCCCTGTGAAGGAAGCTTCTATGGGGAATATGTACCTAGGAGTATAGTTACAGTGGTTTTCTCTTAACAGGAGAAGCCACACGGTTTCTGTTAAGGAAATAGGGAAAGCAACTCAGTTGCTAATGCACTGATTTTTTAAGAGTGTCCAGATGAATGTGAATGTGGCTTAGGTTCATAAACGTTTTTTAAAAGACTTGCAAAGTCAGGTTCTGATGGTAGTGTATTGGGTAACTCCAGTGCTGCTGTTAATGTAATTGTATTAAGCAACAGAACAAAGCATCCTGGATGCATAAATGCTACATGACTGTACAGAAGTCACAAATTAGTATGTAAGTCCAAAGGTTGGTTTAATAAAGTTGGTGTTTCCTGAAAAATGTTTTCTTGTCTATCTTTAGACCATCATGACTGTAATAACTCTATTACAGTTAAAAAGCAGATAAACAGGAATGTTTGTAAAACCCAAATCAGTAGCTTTGTTTTAGAGCAATAAGCCAGATAAATGGGTATGTGTTTGGCTACTAAGGACAGGAGGGTTAGAAGAAGCAGTCAAATCCAAGTTGGTATTCTGCAGCCATCTGCAGGAACACTAATCTGCCAGGTAACTGCTGAGCCATTGTGGGCTTAGTGCCCGTTAGTCAGCTAGGCATTAAAGAGCAATTTAACATTCAGAAGAGTAATTACAGCTGTTCAGAACTGTGAGACTTAGATATGGGTGGTTCGGTGCAGGTTTCGGAGCTGCCGTGGTGTTGGCCAAATCCAAGTTTGGCAGGGACACGGCGTTGTGCAGCGTGGTGTGGCGGTAGGTGGAGTGGAAGGCAGCCACGGTGGGCATCTGGCGGCCATTCTGTGGAGAAGAGAGATTAACCCGGAGAGAAGGAGGTGTAGAGACCCTGGCACAGTGTGTGTGCAGGCAACTTGGTTGTACTGTTCAGCAGTTAGTGAATCCTGGATTAGAGAGGATGGTGCAGAACTTGCCCAAGAACTCTGCAGTGCTGGCGGGTGAGTTGGCATTGGTCAGTCTTCTGTCCCAGGTCTGCCCAGCTTCTCACTGAGCAACAGACAGATAATTTGGAAAGGGTAAAGAAAGGATAAAAGGAAAAGAAACCTATCCTGACACTGAATTGTCAGTCAGATCCTTCAGCTCTTATTTAAATGAGCGGTTGCACTAGAGTCAACACCATTAGGCCCATGTTTGTCTGCTCCGACAGGTTACTGCAAGACCATACCGCAGCAGTGGAGCATCTTGGATGCTGGCTTTTCACAGAGATCACGATCTCTGTATGAAACAAAACTGATGTAGCAAGTGGTGTGAGTTAATATCCAGCCCAATGCCACCTATGTTAAAAGTGATTTGAAATCTCAGAAAATCTTGTGCCTTGATGTGATCTCTTTTCCAGTAAGATGTGTGTGCTCTTACTGGCTTTCTAAAGGAAGGGAGCTGTCTATGGATCCTGTAACTACTGGAGAAAGGAGGCAGTTTTTATTATTATTCCATAGTGGCACAGGTAGAAGGGTCTAGAAGTTGTATGGCGATAATAAGACAAGCAGTGGAGACAAATCTCATTTGTTATAGTAAGTGTTTTCCAGAGTATCTTTGGGAGGATGCAAATTGCTGTCTTTTCCACTTTATTCGATAACCTTGCTATCTTGCTTCCAGGTGAGGGAGGATATTAGAGATTTTTATCTTCTGAAGCAGAGCTAAAGTGGGGGGCAAATGAGATGACCAGTTCAGTGGATTAAATGTTCAAACACATCTCTTAATCTGGAAAGACCATGTACTTTGCGCAGCAAACTTTGCTCTTCGTATTCTAAAAGCAATGTCACTGTGATGTCTGGAGTAGCTAACTGCTGCTCCCTAGAGCTGCCAGGAAAAAAACCTTCCATCGTGAAAAAGCAGGTGTCAAGCAAGAACCAGCCATAATGTCATACACATTTTCTTTTCTCCTCTGTTCAGTGAAAGGATGCTTTCCTGTGATATGAATGTGCTACATGGTTGGGACTGGAATAATTTCAATGTAATACTTAAATCAGACAGACATTAAAGATTCTCAGCCTACAAAACACTACTTACATCCATTATCATCATCTGCAAAGATGAAAAGAGCTTTAGTCTAGTCTCCCTTATGTAAATAGAGCCCCTAGAGGAGCAAACTCTTTTTCCAATAACCAGAAAAGAATTAAGTAAGGTTCTCAATCAAGAAAGAATTTTGCTTTATAAAAGCAGATAATAACAGATGCAAAGACTTATTTAACAAAAAACAGCTCTCATCATTTGGCACAGTTGCTGCTTTAATCTGGTTTGTCATTTTTCTCCCTCGTGCAGAAAACGTAATGTCCTTCTTGTATCCTTGTTTGTACACATCACCTCTTGTTCCTTTAAAGAGTCCAAAGTCTTAATTTAGAACTGTTGATGGGAATTAGGGCTGTGATGTTCTCAATTCAAAGGTTGATAGCCTGAAAACACAGGGAGACTCTTAAGAGGAGCATGATCAGAGGAGAGGTTTAAGCCTGTCTCTACCTCTTTGACAAGCACTAGTGCCAGAGCTCGCCCAGGGCAGCAGGAGCGCCTGGGAAGCTGCTAAGGGAGGAATAACTCGCCTAGAGAATTTTCCCTACCTCTTTAACTTGCTGGCTCATGCCCTCGAGCAGGACTTTTAGCAGTGATGCTCTCTGATCCTCACATCTGCATTCTTCTTATCCAAATCAATGTTTCTTCCCTTTCGGTTGGTCTTTGAAGGCATTTCTGTGCCGGCTGACAGGATTGTGGCTGTCCGATCCCTCTGAAACTGTCACAGGATGTTTAAACAGCTAATAAACAAAGGGGAGAGCCTTACCAGAATACGCAAAGGCAGCAAAACGCTGATGTACCAAAGTTCAAAGGAGCTTTAGAGATCACTGATGAGTTGTAGTGGTTGAAAGTCTTCTATGGGACATAAGAAGGGGCAAATTTAGGCTCGCTGCTACCCAGCCGCTAGCCTCAGAGATGTAACTCTCTGACAGCACAAGGCAGGCCTTTCAGCTCTCAGGAGAGTACAGTTTGACAAGGTGCTGCAGCTCTGTGGCATAGCCTGTGATAGGGCAGCGCTGGTGAGTCTTCACGTAATTGTACACACAGCGGTAGCAAAACACAAAGCCGGACGTGGACAGGGCCGTGGCATTGACGCGAATTTTGCGGCACAGAGGGCACACGGTCTTCAGTTTGGGTAAGAGAGCTGAGCCGGACCCGTGGTCGAGGTGCATGGGGGGTGGAGGAGTTGGGAGTGCTGTCAGAGATTTGATCGTCTCTTGGTTTTCTGAGGAGTACCACCAGTCCAGGAACTGGAGGAAGAACACGCTGATGGACAGCCCGGTGGACAGGGAGAAGGCAATGCCAGCCAACGCTTTCCTCACTGCTGACTGCACTTGTGTTTTAATGCTGTAAAAGAGAGAGAAGATAGGGAGAAATCGTTACTACTGCACATTTGTCCATCTGCAAACCACGGCAAAAAGGACTTGGGCAGTAAGTCACCGCTTTATACAGGTTCTTAATGCTAAGGAAGTTGGTCAACATATGTCATGTTTGTAACAAGGCATCTGCTAGGATGTTTCTCTCAGATTCTTTGTATTTTAAGAAAGCTTCAAGTTCTGTTTTGTTCAGAAGTCTAAATTGAAGAGTTTGGATTGAGGGGACCTGGACCACAGAGCGTTTCACTCACGGATCGTTGTTTTACAGGCCATTGAGTGTGGCCATGACTAGCTGCTGCTCAGAAAAATCAGAAAGCTAAGTTTCAGTCCTTTTAGCAATATTGTCCCTGCTACTTGTTTCCTTATTTACACTAATGATATACCCTTTTGGAGCATGTTTTGCCAGAGGTAGACTTCATCTTGAAGAATTTCTGGAGAACAAGACAGTTTTACTTGCAGCATCACCTCTAAACCAACACACCTCCAGAGCCCCCTAGAGAGCAGCAGCTAAGTCGTGTTCTGACATACCTGTGTGTTTGACTTGTGGTGGCTCCAGCCAATTTCTTCTCCAGGGCCTGCATATCCTCTGCAGTTAGTCTGACGAGGCGAACACCAGCCAGCCGCAACATGGGGGAGTGATGCTGAGCTTTCCCAAGGATATAGCACAGTTGCTGGATGAGAAACCAGCCCTCCCAGGTCATGTTTACAAAGGGGTAGGCAGCTAGAAAGGCTCTGTAAAAGCGCTTCCAGGATGATGATGGAGGGTGGATGGAGTACTCATCCTCTTCCCTCAGGCTGGACACCAGTTTCTCTAGCTTTCCTTTCAGGTAAGGAACAAGAACCAGCAAGAGGAGAGACTTCCAGTGCTGCCTCTTTGGCAGGCCAGCAGTGGCCAGAGGCTGCTGTCTGTGATCTCCTATTGGTATCCTCTTTAAGCTATAGAAGTTTTCAGAAAAGGAGGCACTGCACCTGGTCAGATAGTGCTGCTGGAGCAGCAAATCCAGAAGGACGTAGATCTCATCAAACCAGTGCCAGAGGAAGCCGTATCGGCCAGGATTAGATTCAACAAGCACCTATGGAAAGGGACACAAAGCAGAAGGAACTGAAAGCAGAGTAATGTGCTAAATGACAGAAGCTATAAATTATGCCTCCAGTTCATAAAGCGAGCTAGGTGGGTCAAAACTGTTACACTGGCTTGTGAGCGTGGCCAGAGGTAAACCCTGGCGATGAACGGCTCAGCACAGAGCACAGGGTCCCTCTCTGCAGCAGTTTCCCCACAGAATATTCACCCTCAAGACACTGTTCACCTCAGTGCCCTGCTCCCCCGCAGCGCGGTGCCCGCCAAGGCCTTGCAGGGAGGAGGCCGCCTCCCGCCCCTCCTTTCCTCCCCTCACCCCAGGCCTGCGGCCTGCCTCGCCCTTACCTTGACCAGGTGCTGCAGGGCGGGTTTCACGGCGGCCATCAGGCTGTCCTGAGCCACCGCCTCGAAGATGGAGGGCCGGTCGTCGCCGGCCGAGGGGGCCGTGAGGTGGGCGCCCAGCTCCGCCATGGCGCCGGCTGCGCCGCGCCCCGCCCCTCCGCTAGGGGGCGCCCCCGCCCCGCAGGGCACCCGTCTAGGCGCAGCGGAGCACCGCCCCTCCCCTCCTCTTCCGGAAGCCCGGCGCGGACGACGCTCTGTCTCCTCCCGCTCCCCTCTATGGTGGCAGGGGCGCGGCCGCTCTAGGCGGGGGAGGGTTTATTCTCGCTCCTCGCGAGTCCTCCCGGTTCTTCCGCTCCGCTTCCGGTTCCGCCGCCGCCCCCACAGCGGTGTGTCCGTCCCGCCGCCGTGAGTGGGGCCGGGGCCGGGTCACTGGGAGAGGGAGAGGGGGAGGGGGGACTGGGATAGGGTGGGGAACTGGGAGGGGCTGGGGTGGCACTGGGAGAGGATACTGGGAGGAGGTATGGAGCACTGGGGAGGTCCTGGTGGAGTACCGGGAGGGGGGACTGGAAGAGGGTGGGGAGGGTCGCTGGTGGGGCACGGGGAGGGGATGAAGAGCACGGGTGGGGTACTGGGATAGGATGGAGAGAGGTACTGGGAGGGGCTGGGGAGTCATTGGGAGGACGGGGCAGGTGGGTGCGGAGGTACTGGGAGGGGCAGTGGAGGGGCGACGGTGAGGGGTGGGTGCTGGGAGTGGGGACTGGGCCGTGGGGGCACTGGGCAGGGGCGGGGGTGAACGCTGGGCCCTGGGAGGAGGCACTGGTCGGGGGTGCGGTGGGAGGTGGGTGGGCTGGAGCTTGGTGGGACTGGGGAAGGGAGGTGGGATGGGAATGTGCAGAGCAAGCTACTGGGATACTGGCGGGACTGGGCAGGATTGGGGGCTGGGTAGGTGCTGGGGGGGGGCTGGGGAGGGGAGCTGGGATTGGTGGGGGATGCTCCTGCAACTGGGGGGTACTGGGAGAGGTCTGGGGGATGCTGCTGCAGGGGGAAGGTGGGTGGGCAGGTGTTTTGAGGGGGCTGGGGGTGCCTTAGAGGAGGGTGGGTGGGTGCTGTGGGTGGTGGAGGGGCTGCAAGTCCTGCTGGGGGCTGAGGCTGGAGGCATGTGGGGGGGGGGGGGGGACTGGTGGTAAAGTTGTGATGGGGGGTCTGAGGAGTGAGGAGGTGGTAGGAACTACAGGGCGCTTGAGAGTGGGGTGGGGAGCACCAAAGGGGTGTTTGCTCCCCAAGATGGAAACAAATTACCTGCCCCTACCACATGCTGTTAGGGCTGGGGGTTTCTAAAGCTGAGGCGCTGCTTTCCCTTTACCATCCATGTTCAGCCGCTCTGTTTAGTTTCCTGATGCTCTGGCAGCCGAGCCACTCTTAGCCTATTGTGTGGCTACTTGAGAGGCTTTGCAGGTGAAATGGGTGCAAATAAGAGGTGGTGGCACCAGCTGGACTGTAAGCCAGGTTAAACCAGGGTTCACTTCAGAGGTTTAGGGGTTCAACACTGGATTTTTTCAATGTTAGGGAGCATGGATCAATACTGAGGCCTTAAACCTGCCACCTTCCTGTTTACACCTATGTGAAATCAGTGGTGGGGAGCTGCTCAGGCTGTTGTTGGAGTCATGCATGGGGCAAAGCAGGTGTCGGTCAGACACAGGATCCAATTTTCTGTGTGGTTTTGGGCTGAGGAGGCTTATCTTCCTGGTTATGATGATTCCTTAGTCTTTTAATTTAATATATTTTTGGTTCAGTCTACATTTAAATGTCAAGCCAGTGTTTATAGCATTAAGCACTGCCAGAGCTTCTGGAGAAACTCCTCTGTTTCATCTCTTCTTGTTTGCTGGGGTTGGAACAGGAGCCTTTTGCTGTCAGCTTGAACACTTCTTACCTGTTTCCACCTTAGCAAGTGCTGGACACAGAATGATAGTAAGGAGGGGGCAATCTGATATAGATTTTCACCTACAAATACAAGAATGTTCATGATGTTGTTGTAATTTATCTTGGCTCTCTTCAATTTAGATTTGTGCACAAGCAGCTAACATTTTCTCGAGTTATTTAAAATATTGCTATTTGTATATCTGGGCTATTTTGTTTTTGGCCTTCATTTGGGACTTGCTGTAAACCACGCTGAGTTTGCTTAGTGGATGAGATAATACTCAGTACTGCTAGCAAGCTGTCTCTGAATAATGTGCAAAGCAAGCTCTGACATACACAAAGCAAAAATCTGTGCGCTCATGAGGAAAAGAGCTTTCTCCTGTGTTGCACTTGGAATATGGTAGTTTGCTTATTGACCTGTCAGATCTCATTTACGTCTATCAAAATGGGTTGTAAAGATATGTGCTGTGCTTAGCCTTATCTGAGTCTGAGTGTTTCTAGGATTCTTCATATTTCCAAGTATGTGATCTGAAGTTAAAAAAACAGTGAAGTGTCCTGCTTTTGGGTTTAAAGATCGTCTCTGAAATTCAGCAAGGTTTCTTCCTCTTGTGTAGCTTTATGCAACTGGGATGATGTGTATGGTGGTGTTTTTTTCACCTTGATTTTTCTCTTTAATCTGCTGCTGTGGCCACTGTTAAAAGAGTATCGGTGTAGCTCAGCTGGGGAGGTACGATCCAGTTTGATAAATTCACATGTAATGCAAACAAAGAACGGCAAGGCTATCTTCAATGCTTTTTGCATGGCACCATGCCAAATATTCTCATAGAGGAAAACATTTAAGTCATCTTCTAAGCTGTGCTCAAATCCAAAGGACTGTGTCAGCAATAACATTGCAGCTGAACACAGGCTCTGTTTTTAATTATAAAACAAGACCCACTACAGATTCTTCTTTCAGGATGCTGTGATTTTTTTGCTGGAAAGATTGCAGTGTTGTGGCTCATGCAGCTTTCCCAGCCCAGCCTCTGTTTTGGAAGGACGGCAAACCTCTCCTGCAGAAGGAACGTGCTTCCACAGCTGTCCCCAGGCATAGTTTGCTCTCCAGCTTGGCAGGAGCAGAAAGTGAGAGAAATCAAACCAAACCCAGTAATACTCCTAATTGGGATGAGACAGTAACCATGCAGGCACAGGGCAGGCAGGAGCTCCAGGGAACTGGGCTAAGCAACAGGTTGTTTCTCATCTGGTTGCTTGGCAGTTGGACAAGATTACAACTGCTCTGCATTGCCATGCTGTAAAATACATTGAAGGTGGTAGAAATTGTGGCATCACCCCTTGGCTGCTGCTGATGGGAATTTAACTGCTGAGGTATTAAGTTGTTCAAGGTGGATAGGGGAAAAAAGCGTGGTAGTGGTGTTGGCGTTGGTTAAGGGATGAGGAAGGAAAGCGTTAAGAAACAGCAAGCTGGTTGCACTGCTGGGCAGTGTCTTGGGGTTCAAAGCTATGCTTGTCCTTTTGTTGCTGAGCCAGCAAGACCTACGAGGTTTAGAGGCAAGACAGGCAGCTTTTAGGGAACAGATGACTTGCTGCTTTGCTGGTAGCACTTAAGGTCATGGAAGTACGTACAAGAGAAGGGGAATTGGTCAAAAAATAGAAAAAGGAGGAAAGACGTAGGAAAACCCTTTTGGGGGATGGTTTTAGGGTCATAGGTTCTTAGCACTGATGCAGACTGTTTCCTCAAAAACAGTAAAACTGCCCACTCCTATGCTTGTTTTTTCAGGCAGTACTTGAAAATTGTTTGAGTCATATTTGTCACAGAGCTGGCAATTGTAAGAATAAAATGATGGATATCCACGTATGTTTGGGCAATCCCTGTATTCTAAGGTATTAATAATTTGGTTCCGTGGAGCAAGAAAAATGCTGGTGAGACCATTCTTGTAGCTCTGCTAAGCGATTGCTGGCCCAGCAGCATTTTTCAGTCCTGTCCACAAAAATGCAGTGCAGCACTGAAATAATAAGCTTTTGTGTGTGTCAGAGGTGGGATGTCAGATCTTGGCAGAGAAAGATTTCAATTTCAAGCTTGAGAGAACTTTCTTTCCAAAAAACTGCTTTGCATCTCCCGGGAACAAAAGAAGGGAAAGAAATGAAAGGGCCTCGGGGTGGGTATTGCAAGTAGGATTAATTGTTCCTTCCATCAAGATGCAACACAGGAAAGTATCGTTAGGGGGAGTTGACAGTTTCCTTTGTCTGAAACATGGACTTCTTGCTTCCAATCGAGATATTAAATGTGCAGTGCTTTTTTTGGAAAACGAAATTGTGTACCCAAGGGAAAGACAGCTGCAGAACATGTCAAGATCTGCTGATTATAAGGAGTTAAAAACTGCCTTTTCCCTTCCGAGTTTAAAAAGCTGGGCTGAGCACCACTGCTTTCCCAGCCTGTCCGCCTCAGGCTGTTGTGTTTTCACTAACAGTGTTCATCCGAGCCCTTTAAATCCCTGGGTTTGCCAAGTAATATCAGCAGCAGGTGCAGAATGAAGATTGTGAAACTTGTGCCTGTGGATGTAAAGCACTTGCTTCTTGCCTTACGTTACGCACTCACCAACTGTCCTTTCTCCGAGTTCCTGCCTTGCAAACTCAGTGTTGTCAGCTGCAAATGCTGTTTGACTATTTGTTCTTTTTTTATTATTATTCTCAGGTGTTTTAAGGAGCTGGAACCATGACGGACTCCAAATACTTCACAACCAATAAAAAAGGTTAGTGTTAAGCTGGTGTAGTGGATTGGAGGTGGTGGGTGGCTATTTTTATACAGCTTTTTAAACTGCATGCAGAACTTGTGCTTTTCTGTCAGCTCTGTCCCTGTTTTTTGTCTTAATCATCCAGGGAGAAACTTCGAAAGTAGGTCACGTGGTGACAGAAGACAAAACTGATGTCTTATACAGTTTTGTAATGCACAAAATGACCCAAATTGCTGCTTTTTCAAGGATCAGAAAACAAAACATTGGGATTTGAGTGCAGATCTGGTCAGAGACAGAGTTTTAGTTATGGGCTAACAAGTTCAAGACTGGGGATGGTTGTTCTGTCGGGCATCACAGGACTAAATTGATTGAGAGACATTTAATATTTAAGGTATAAGTGTATATCTCTACATCAAGCTGTTGCAAAGATAATGGGATTTTCTATTGCTGTTTCCTCCAAAGCTGCAGTTCTCCGTTTGACTTTCCCTTGGCTTTACTGTAGGTGTGGTGGTCACCTCACCTGAGGACAAACTGCTGCCCTTAAAAATGGAGAAGAGTGGAAAGGATCTTTGGGGACATTTTAGCCATTCACCTGTTTCAGAGCAGGGCTTGTTCTGCTGTAACTGTCCCAGGCAGATTTTATTTTCTAGCCTGTTCTGAAACAAAACACTGTTGCTGACTGCATTTTAAGCCTGATTTTGCTCATCCTTCTCCAGTAGATGTGGAAAATAGTTTGCATTAACCTCTCCTTTTCAGAATGGCTGAATGTTTCTGATGAATGCTTGCCAGTGAAAAAACTACAGTGTTGATCTATTTGTTTCATAAAGCTTCAGAATGAGCTCATAAATTAAGCAAATGCAGTTCACATCTTTCTAAGGAACGACTCTATCTGTAAGTTCAGTCCTAAAGGCAGGGTTTTCTGGGAGGGCTGCAAGACACCAGCGGGCATTACCTGAGCCCTAGTGAGCGTGCTGCTGCTTGCTCAGCTTCGTGCCAGAGCACGATCTCAGTGTGAGTAACACAAGCATCTCTGTCTCAGGCAGGAGGTATGATGAGCGGTTGCTGCACTGTGTTCTTCAGAACAGTAACTTTTCTTTTTTGAAGTATCTGTCAGTCTTTTCGTGTCAGGCTCTTCAGTGATTAGTGCTGCTGGTCTGACAAAGTGGCATTGGTGCATAGGAATTGAAGGTTAGGGACTAGAATGTATTTTGTCAGAGATATTTTGATATTTGTAATGTGTCCTCAGCCTGTGGCTTCCAGTGGGAACACTGCTCGCTCTCCTTCCTGGGGAAAGCTGTCAGTTGGGAGTGTTATCCTGCTCACACTACTTGCTCTGTCTGGAACAGGCCTGATAAGCAGTCTTTTGTAGGTGTTGCTTTATTTTGCAAACTTGCTTTGTCACTTTTGTGATCCAGCCTGAACTGACTTTCCATGCAGTAATATCTGGAAGAATTAGTGTTGTGGAAAAGGCTGCTTTGGCAACCTTGGAATCCAGGCAAGCCATGTTATATGCTGCTTTTGTTAGTAGTAGCTCTGTCTTTCTAGCTTGGAAGGAATTTGTTCCAGTGGACTAAATTTGTGCTTTCCTGTTTCTGCTGCTGTGTATCATGGCATTTGGGCTACACTACAGTCTGCTGTTTTCTCATTGCATTCACAGGAAGCAGGCGATGATGAGCAAAAGTTTAAAAAGTCTGGGCAAAATTCCTAGCTTAGTTCTTTTTCTTGCAGGCATGAATCTGGTGTCTCCAAATATCTTTTCATCCTAGTTATATAATAGTTGCCTCTGAGAAACAGACGCTACAGTGATGTGATTTAATGTTCTAGAAGTGGGAGAGCTGCAACATGCAGCGTGGTTCTTGTTAACTGCTTTTTTGTTAGCAAGGTATAGCCCATATCATTCTCTTGAGTGTCGCAGCTTTGCTTCTCACTGAACCATGTTCTCCATAAAGTGTGACAGCTTCCACATGCTGCTGTACCAGTTTTATGGGAACAACAGGCCAGGAAAGTAAGAAGTCACTCTTGAACTATCCCTATAGCGAGACCCTTTTCTTCTTCCAAGAGGCTCAATCTGTTTTGTCTTCTGCCAGGAGAGATTTTTGAACTGAAGGCTGAACTTAATAATGAAAAGAAAGAGAAGAGGAAAGAAGCTGTAAAGAAGGTTATTGCAGCCATGACCGTGGGGAAGGATGTCAGGTAAAAGCAACTTTTCTTGTAGCTGTAGCAGCTCTGGTTGTCCTGGGACTCAGTCGTAGTGGGCACACATCTCCATGGAACAGCTCTGAGTTTGTCATCTCAGTGTGGCTGGATAGTGAGGCTGGCTGTGTCCTTGCCTGTACTGTGCTTGAGTCACAGGTTTCTCAAGCTCCTTCCTGTGACCGAGAGCAAAAGAAACAACTTGTTTTCAGTGCTGGTTTAGCTAGGTGCCAATAGCTCTTTTTATTTAAAAACCCATCCGGAATTCAATCATTTTGTATGTCGCTTTAGAAGATGTTTTCTCACTGCTTGCTAGCCTCTGTTTTAGTGTTAGAAAGGTAATTCCAAGTGTTTTTCTTAGCCTTACTTGTCATAACATATATTTAAGCTACATTTTAAAATGAGTGATTTTCAAATTGAATGTTTGCCTCATGGTTACTAAAGGACACAGGCATTTACCTTCTGCAGTGCTGTCCCCAATACTTTTTTCTGTCTTTGAGACAACCAGAAAAACTTGCTTGAGTGAATGCTTTCTCCCTTACAGCTTCTCCTGTTACTGGAGTCTACCATAAAGTTGCAGTAGTCCTGGATTCATGGCACTGTGGTCTGTTGCTACGGAAATTAATATAAGGTTGCAAATTTAGCATCATGACTTCATCATAGAATGAAGGAACAGACAAACTGGAAGGAAGAAAAAATAGTCTTTTTGGCCAGCAGCACTTGCCTTTCACCTTTAGATCTCTACAGCATACCTGAGAGCTGCAGAAATCCTTGTGTAACTTGCTGTGTTCTTCTGCAGTGCTGTCTAAAGATTGTTGCTTGATATTTGAGTGAAATTCAGCTTGTCAGCGTTTAAGCTCCTGATCACTCTGGAGCTTACTAGTGTGAAATTTGGCAGGTTCTTTGTAAGTGTCCTGCATTACCAAAACATTTTTAAGCCACTTTTTTTTCTTGTGGGTTCATTTCCAGGCCTGGCATGGTAGAATTTTGTTGTTTGGTGCACTCCCCAATTAAAACACCTTTAGGAAATTGCATTAGTTTTCACCTGTTACAGAACCAACCTATGTTAAAGCCCTAGAAGAGATTAAATGATTATTATAAAAGCCATTGTGAACTGTTTGGGGAGGGAAGTTGACCTCTCATTAGACAGCAGGGTTCCTAATGTGGAATTCCAGTTTTCCTGGCTTCCTTGATATTGTTACTGTCCCCTTTTCATACCATGCAATCTCACTACTTTTTCTTTATTCTTGCTTACTGTTGTCAATCCAGCTCACTCTTTCCTGATGTTGTGAACTGCATGCAGACCGACAACCTGGAGTTGAAGAAGCTGGTCTACCTGTACCTGATGAACTACGCCAAAAGTCAGCCAGATATGGCCATCATGGCTGTTAACAGCTTCGTGAAGGTAACTTACTCACACAGCTCATCAGCAAATGGTCCAGCACAGTGGCTGTCGCCACGTCTCCTTTGTCCGTTAGCCTTTGTGAGCTGTTGTTTATCTCTGCTTTTGTACTTGAGTCTCTGGGCTGGGGGTGCTTGTAGAGGAGCATGCTGAATCCAGTAGGTCTGGGTCCTCCCTCTCACTTGCTGCTGCTCGTTATTGCAGAGGAGATTACTTAAGCGCCCCTGCAAGTGCTTATGAGAGAGCCTGCTCCAGGGAAAACTGCTTCTATTGTTTTAATAATTGTCATTAAAGACCAACTTCTGGTATTGGATAACAGATTTATTGTTTATCTTCCAGCCTTTGTAGTATCTCTGATTGTCCTGGTTTAAACCCCAGCCAGCAACTAAGCACCATGCAGCCTCTGACTTACACCCCCCTCCCCGCCCCACCCCCCCCCCACCCCCCCCCGAGTGGGATGGGGGAGAGAATTGGGAAAAAAAAAAAAGTAAAATTCGTGGGTTGAGATAAGAATAGTTTAATAGAACAGAAAGGAAGAAAATAATAATGGTGATAATAATTACACTAATAAAATGACAACAATAATAATAATAATAAAAGGATTGCAATATACAAGTGATGCACAATGCAATTGCTCACTGCTTGCTGACTGATGCCCAGTTAGTTCCTGAGTGGCTATTCCTCCCAGCCCCACTCCCCCCAGTTTATATACTGGGCATGATGTCACATGGTATGGAATACCCCTTTGGCCAGTTTGGGTCAGCTGTCCTGGCTGTGTCCCCTCCCAGCTTCTTGTGCCCCTCCAGCCTTCTTGCTCTGGCTGAGCATGAGAAGCTGAAAAATCCTTGACTTAGTACAAACAGAACTTAGCAACAACTGAAAACAGCAGTGTGGTATCAACATTCTTCTCATACTGAACCCAAAACATAACACTATACCAGCTAGTAGGAAGACAATTAACTCTATCCCAGCCGAAACCAGGACACTGATATATGGATATCTACTTCTTGTTTGAATGTTTCAGCTGTGCTCTGTGTCGAAAACCTTTATCTCTGGTGAAACTGAAGGACAATTCACTGGAAAAATAACAGCCTGATTGCTGTATTGCCTTTAATTCTGTTGTCAAGTTGCCTCTCCTTGTCTAGGAAGTGTTATTTCAGTCCCACGTTATGTAAGTTAAAACCTGGTGCTTAGAAAAAGTTTGAGACTCCTCCTAGAGTATTATAAAATCTGAGACACTGGGGAATCTCATCATGTTTTAAGTTTCTGTTGGGGTGCCTGAGGCTGAAAGAGGTGAGAAGACCTACCTAGGCTAAGAGCAGGTCTGCTCTTCTGGCCAAAGAAGATGTCCTATCTTGCTCTCTGGAAAGAATATCATTGTCTGTCATATCTTCAAAGTGTAATTCTGTTAGAATGGACTAACAAATGATATTTTCCAACTTCATGCTTTTCTGTGCAAGGGAATGTCTGATGTCCCTTTTGGTAAGTTTAGGGACAACTGTTAGTAGAGAAAGTGTTGACGCTACTCTGCATTAGCTCAGCACTTCACGCGCAGTTCACAGTTCAAGGTGTTGAATACACTGGTAAGACATGTCACTTCTCTTGTATGATTTAGAAGTGATGCATTCAGGTGTTTTTTCAGCTGTAGGAAATTTAAACAGTGAAAGGTAAATGTAGCATAGGCTTTTGTAGGTCATTCTGCAGCCATATTTTACAGACTGATTTTGGAGGAGCATTGCTCAGAGGTGCAGATGGATTGGATGTATGGAAAATGATGTAGTCTTGAAGTATGAAATGTTGTATTCCCTTCTGCTTTTTCTTTTTCCTCATCAGAAAGCACCTCTAGACTAGCCTTTGCTTAGTGCTTCATATGTTGCAAACATAAGGGATGCTTGTGTCTAGAACTGATGGCCTGTGAGAAATAGGCCTTGATGACTGTTGCATTGTGTTTAGTTGTTGACTTTTTCCCATTATATTTTCTTGCTCCTTCAAACCAGTAAGGCTGGAAACCAGTATATTACTTTGTCTGAAAGTTGCCTGTCGCTAGCTTTTGGGTGGTGAGAGCTGCCTTTCTAGCTTAGCTGTAGCTGCTAGATCGTGTTGAAGAATCTTTGCCTGGGAGAACCAAAGGGACACTGAGATCACAATTTTACAAGCTATCATAGCCTGAAAACATCCTGAGATAATGCAGAATGTTTTGTGAATGAGTAAGTTCCACCTTTTATCCCTGATCTGAAATAATTGCCTCTTTTTAGCATGTAAGCAGAGAGAATCTTTTTGCTTTAAATAAGAACAGCCTGATTCTGGCTGCAGGGAAGGTATCAGTGGCTAGTGGTGCAGATTTGTTTACTGCATATTCTATCCCATTGCAGGACTGTGAAGACCCAAACCCTCTCATCCGTGCTCTGGCCGTCCGTACGATGGGATGCATCAGGGTTGACAAGATCACTGAGTATTTGTGTGAGCCTCTTCGCAAGTGTCTGAAGGATGAAGACCCTTATGTACGAAAGACTGCAGCTGTCTGTGTGGCAAAGCTGCATGACATCAATGCCCAGATGGTGGAGGACCAAGGATTTCTGGATTCTCTGCGTGACCTGATTGCAGACTCCAATCCCATGGTAATGTATATGTCCTTCCAGCGCATTGCTTGAGTTTGTAATGGGAAGATAATCAGAAACGCAAAGGCTTTTTAATTGCAACTGGTGCACTGTGATGAATGCATTGCTTAGAGAACACTTGTTGCCTCAGAAAACAGGAAATACTTTCTATTCTTAGATCTGTTTTGGCTTTTGCCTGTTTTGCCTGTCTTGAGTGCTGCAGCAAAAGTTCAACTTCCAGGTCAGATGAATCAGAAGAGTAAGAAATACTTGATGCTGCTACCTTCATCACAGCTTGTAGCTATTGTTTTCCTGCAGGGTTTGGCTTTTCTTGGATTAAGAGGTTGGATTAGTTCATTCACTAATGCAGGTAAATCCACTGGTCTGTAATGAGTGGAGATAAATCAATGCTTATGTTTTTAATAAAGTTAAATGAGTCATCAGAGCAGAGGTGGAGATCAAGACCAAGAATTTCACAGGAGTACATTTACCTACTAAATCAGTATTTCATCACGGTTGATGAAGGGTCCATTTCCACGCCAGGCATCTTCCACTATTACTTTGTAACTGAAAGATTGTGGCTGATGGATTGGAGTGCCCCACTGCATAATCCTTTCATTCAATATTTTTTCCTGTGATCTACTAGAATCCAGTGAGCATACTGATATCGCTGTAACTCTTAGCAGGGAAGAAAACTTGTGCAGTTCAGTTTAACTCAGAGTTTAAGGATTTGACTGCTACTTTTTTAGCTCTTTTAGAGCACAGATCTGATTTGACTCCACTTAAAGACATAATTTCACATTAGTGCAGGTCTAACAGCTCTTTCTATGGTGCATGAATCAAACCACGTAAAGCAAATTGCTGTCCTGTTATAGCTGTCTTTGGGCAGGTTTGGATAAACAAGGCGCAGGTGGTAAGGTACCATCCCCTTTAGTAGGAGGGTGAAGGCTGCTGATTGCTTTTCTTATGGCTTTCTAGAGACAGTAAAACTAAGTGTCTGACTTTCACAAGCACAAGTCTGAGCAGTGGTGCCTATCAGAAGATATAGGTGCCTCTTGATTCTGATATCCGGCTCTTACAAGCTGTTCTTTTTGTATGCCTCCCTGATTTTTTTTTTTATGCCAGGTTTCTGCATGAATATTGATTACCACTTGAAGATGTTCTGTCTGTCTAGGCAATTTTGAGGCATATAGGGGAACACCTGCTTTTTTAATTTAATGTTGAGGGTGTGCCTCAACTGGAAACCAGTATATTACTTTGTCTGAAAGTTGCCTGTCACTAGCTTTTGGGTGGTGAGAGCTGCCTTTCTAGCTTAGCTGTAGCTGCTAGATCGTGTTGAAGAATCTTTGCCTGGGAGAACCAAAGGGACACTGAGATCACAATTTTACAAGCTATCATAGCCTGAAAACATCCTGAGATAATGCAGAATGTTTTTGTGAATGAGTGTCTCCATGATCAGGTAGAATGCAGCCCTGCCTGGAAGCTCTTTTTCAGTAAAATGTATGTATCAGTATTGGCTATCAAAAGAAAGATTACTGAAAAGAATGGTACAGATGGATCTATCCTTATGGCCTATTCCTCTGTAAATGATGCATCTCAATCATTGCAACCTGTTATCTAAACTCATTCATATTTATATTAGAAATGTTTCTCCTCTTTTGATGACTTGTGGAAATAGGCAACATTAGACACTTAATGAATGACACTTACTTGATGGGGCTGCTTCAGTTCCACATAAATGCTGGCCCCTGGCATTCACTGGCTCACAGGCAGCAGTGAAGTGCGCTGTGGACGGGGATATAACCTACTCTTCTAGTCTTGGTTCCAACTCTTTAATTTTCTTCTGCTGATTACAGCCACATGGATATGAGTTGAGGAGCTCAGGCTGAAAAGATGTGGTACTTCAGGAGAAATTAATAAGGTTTTGCTTGCCCTTTCTGCTTGTTGATCTCTGTGGAACTAACTGTTTTGGTAAGTGAACCATTGGCTGTTATGAAAGCACCAATATCTATTTCAAAAGTACATTAACTTAATACTGACTTAAATGAATGGAGAGAAGAGGATAAATACCAAAGGGCAGTGTATGCTCCATTTGCTAAATAAACCACCAAAAGTAGTGTAGGGATTCCTAATAAAACATCAGTACAACTACTGACCTTCTTGATGGTGATGAGGATGGACTGGGACAGCAAAACCTCTGCAGCTGCTGCAGTTGATTGCAGCTCTACAACTACTGAAGCTGTGCAGGATTACAGCACCTGCCTCATGTTGTACTCACCTGCTCTTCCCGAAGCTGAGGATTCACAGCAAGAGAATGCAATTTGGAGGAGTTATGGTGATGGAGAGGCCTGTGGTGTGTCTTCAGATCTGCAGACTTTGAGAGGATCATGTGGCTGGTGTTCAGTGTACTGTTTTCCCAGGTTTTACTGTAGACAGGGCATTATATTCTTGCTTTTTAAGGGAGCATGGGGAGAGATTTTATCAGGTTTGGGGCTCTTATAGCTGCTGACTTAATACAATATTTAATCTGGTTACAATTTTTAGCAGATACAGACATTCCTTCTAGTTAAGCTTATCACTTTGGTCCCCTTTGAAATTCACGCCTTTGTGGCACAGTGATTCCCTCAAAAGTACAGGAGCTATCCATCCCTAATTAAGGTTCATCTTCCTAGTCAAAACATCCAGCTCATTGCTGCTTTCTCCACGTGAAACTCCAGTGGGGGTTCCTGATGGCCAGGAGTTGTGTTTGCCAGATAAGTTATATTTGTGTGCAAGTTGATATTTATTAAGGTATTTCTCCATGATCAGGTAGAATGCAGCCCTGCCTGGAAGCTCTTTTTCAGTAAAATGTATGTATCAGTATTGGCTATCAAAAGAAAGATTACTGAAAAGAATGGTACAGATGGATCTATCCTTATGGCCTATTCCTCTGTAAATGATGCATCTCAATCATTGCAACCTGTTATCTAAACTCATTCATATTTATATTAGAAATGTTTCTCCTCTTTTGATGACTTGTGGAAATAGGCAACATTAGACACTTAATGAAGCAGAATTTTGTAGACAGGAAACCCACACTTGTTCTGTCTTCTGAGAAATGAGGATTTTGAGCAGGAGCTAAAAAACTCCTGTTGAAAAATAGTCTTCATGAAGGGTTTTATTATGGTTTTGTAATTGGCTGCCTCTAGCACATGAGCAAGCACTAAACATTCTAGCTGGGTAGAGTAACAACTCCATCTGTGGCTTGCTAATTGTCTTGTAATTGTGCAGAGATCAGGATGTGTGTTTCTATCAGCTCAAATCGCCCTTATCATAACAATGTCCAAGTTGGAGGTGACCTTGTCAAAAACATTTTGGGGTTGGGTTGGGTTTTTTTGTATTTTTTGTCCAATAATTTGTCATAGAATTGTGCAAACAGATTGGGGATGTGCAGGGAATTGCTTTGAAGTCCTGTTAAGGTGCTGTAGGTGCACAGCCAAGGTGCTTTCCCCCTTTATCTGGGCTTTTTGTTGTCAGGATTTGGCCTTTGTTCAAATACAGTAATACAGTGATCTTTTGAACAGTTGTAGGATTGCACCTTTCCAGATGAGCTGGTTGTAGTTGTGACTAAAGGACTGAGACCTGAGTCTGGTAGTTCACTAGCTTTTTCTGAAAAATCTCTGTGGTAGCTTTGCAGTTTCTCCTGGATGAATTAATTCAAAATTCTAATTGCATATGTACTGATACGGATATATATGGCAAGTTACCAGATGGGTTGGTGGCTTACTACATTTCAGCTGAGTTATATGAGATGTCTCAGCTTGTGCAGGCAATGGGCCAATAATGCATACAAGGGCATGGTTCAGTTATTGGGTGGTTACACTGCAGAAGTTTGATTGTGGAAAGAGTCTTTAATCTCATTTTACAGATGGGCCTGAAGTGCTTGTGGCTGCTCTTCGTCACTTGGGATCCTGCCGAAGAGTTTCCCTCCATAGAGGGAACGCTCATTTCTTCCCGGAGCTGTCTTAAGGCAAACCCTTCTCCTTTTTTGCTGTGCTTTTCCTTACATGAAGCTCAGCAGAACCAGGTCTGGATGAATATAAAGTTTGGGACTGGCTGCTTTGGGCTGTCAGTGTGCTGCAGCTGGACTTCAGTCCTCAGGGCCTTTCTTGCTGGTACCGTTGGTATAGTGCAACTCAGAAGGCATGTCCTCCCATAATCCTCATGTTCTAACAAAATATGATTTCAGTATGATGTCCCAGGATTTTGTGTACTGTTGCTTGTACACAGGATGGCAGGTTACTGCAGAATGCCTTTCACACCCAGCAACAGCAGCAGGTAATAGTGGAATGAGAGAGGTAGGTCTGTTACACACCTACTGATGGCCAGAGGCTCTCTGAAGTCTTGGACAAACTTTTTTTTTTTCTTTTTCCTGATACTGTCTTGTTCTGACGTTTGTGAATCGGACCTAATGACGGCTCATCGTTGGAGCCTTGCCAAGTGCTGAGCCCTGGTGATGAAGAGCAAGACCACGAGATGGCAGCAGTTTAAAGCAGAACCAAAGCTGTTGATCACTAGACACCTTATTTTGTAACTAGTTCCCTCCTGGCTTTTATCACTGCGCTTTGTTTTCTTCAGGAATGTAAATATTAGCAGAAAAACCTAAGAGGAAATCTATCTTAAGTCTTACTGGTCTTTTAATATTTGAATGGAACAACCTTTCTTTCCAAATATTTTCAATCCTTGAGCTTCTAGGGTAGCTTTTAAGCCATGGAATAGTTTTTTTGTCAATCTACCTGTTATCCACATGGCTTAAATTAGGTTCATGTCACCTTCTCCCAGTTCTTTTCTAGGTGGTGTTGGGTTTTTAATTCCTTCTTGTAGCATTTCTTCATCTTCATATTCTGCTTTGTCACTGTGATCTGCTGGATCAAAGCTTTCATGGGTGTAGCTGTTCTGCTTCCATGGTTTTGTGGGGTGTATAGACGTAGCACATGCTGTCCAGTAATATGTCATGTTTTACACTATCTACACATCACTCTTTATTGGGAGAAACGCTGTTGTGAATCAATACTGAGTAAACTGAGATCACATAAGAAGCTGATTAGTAAATACACCAAGTGTGTGGAATATAATTAAACTCTTTTGTTGTGCCTGAAGGTTTTTTTGCCTTTAGCATTAACCTGCACTAAGAAGGGAATCTATTGAGATCTGACAACTAGAGGTGGTGAGGTCCCTCTTGATCTAATCAGAATTCCTTCTGGCAGTACTGAGTTTCTGTAGTTCACAGACTAGACTAAAAACCTGTTGATATAAATCATAGTGCTCTTTTGTCTCTCCTGCTGAGACTGCAAGCCATGTAGGTTCCTCCTCTGCCAACCAGAACTTCAGAGTGTATGTTTGGGCTTCTTGGATGGCCTTATGGAGGAAGAAGGTCCACCTTTTGTTCTTTTTTCTACTAGCTGGCAAGCAGTATGTCTTTCTGAGATTGTGTCCTGAGGAACAAGCTTGTTTAGAAAAAGAAGCAGCTTTTGCCTCCTGGGCTGTTCTCCGCTGCGTACTTTGCAGGAATTTTATCCCTCTCTGTATAATAAAGCTGAGAAATGAACCCCTTGCTGAGAAACTGTTGGTGGTCCTCTGAGTCCCAAAAGGACTTTGTGGGAGGCAGTCTGGGACATGGCACTTCCCTTATACAACAGGTCGTGGAACACCACTGTCTTCATGGGCACAGGAAAGCACTTGTTCCTCATGGGGAAACTTGTACTTCTCACAGCTGTGTGTTTTATCCTCTGCACCTGATGTTTTATCTAGTGCAAGGAGTGAACAGCCACTGCTGGATGAGTTAATGATTCCTGCTCATGAAGGTTGTAAGGACTTGAAACTTCACATCCTAGTATGGAGCTGAATATTACTAGGAGCTGTGGGTTGTGCCTCTGCAGCATGTTGTCAGCCTGGAGCTGCCTCTAAGGCACCCTGGCTGCCCCACTGGCCAAAAAATGTCCCTCTCTTCAACCTAGGTGTTGCAGAATGAAGGTTGTATCTTGAAGTCCCCCAGCCATGTCTGTGTTGGTTCTGAGTGTGGTTTGTGGGTTTTTTTAATCTGTTTGTGCTGCAGGTGGAGATATTTCCTTCTGAGAGAGACTTGATGGCATTTGTAGGCATCAGTAGGTGGAATTTGTTTACCCATTGTTGGATATGTTACAGTGAACAGGACCATTGCTTAGGGGCTGATGAAGAATGGTGGCTTCACTTTGGGGGTCTTTAATGGATGTTCCTGCTGTTTACATGAGGCTGCCTTGGAGGGAAAGGAACACTTTTTGCAAAGCAAGCAGACAGCTAGCAGTAGCAAGCTGGAAATGAAATAGGTAGAGGTTGCAGAGGAGCCTGTATAAAACAGTGGCTATGTTAATGTATGTGGTGGGATGCTTGAAAGAGGCAATGTGGAAGATTGTGAGTTCAGAGTTCAGAAGCCAGCTGTGTGTCTGTGTTGCAGCAGTCAGACTGCAAAGATTTAAACTGGGGAAGAAGGAAGACCTGCCATCTGTAATCAATGCCATGGCTTCTGGTTAGCCAGTCTGATCCCACTTGCTCTGCCTATGGTTGTGGCTTCGGGCTAAGCTTCTGCAACTGCTTCCCTAGAGGAAGGCTGGAGTCTGACTTTACTGAGTAGCTAGTTTTTTCTCCTGGTTGTTGTCCTAAACAGATCTGAGGGAATTTCAAGCCTGCATGTGGGACGTGATTTTTTTGTTGTTGTTTTTGGTAGGCTTGTGGATGAGGGATGCTGGTCTTGACCACTTTCCATAGAAGCTCTGCTTTTCCCTGCCTTTTGAATACTAGCACTCTGGCAGAGAGATGCAACGAGTTTATATGATAATGCATGAATTTCCATGACTCCGCAGAGTCTGTCCTCCCAGACCCCTCATCTATAAAGCTTAATTCACAAATTCATCCAGCAGAGACCCATGTCCTTCCAATTACTGCTACCAGTATGTGTCTAATTTCCAAAATGTTAGTCTTGCCGAATAGATCATTCCAGGATCTCTAGTACCAATCAGGGTCCAGGGGAATTTCGTTGATGTGTGTCTAGATGTTACATTTTCAATCGGAACAGACACTTCTAGCTATTGACAAGCACCATTTGTCAAAAAATGCTGTGGCTATGATGTTTTGTAACTCTGCACCCTGCTTTTTAGGGCTACATAAGGTTTTTGTTGATGCTTAGCTGGTGCTTTTCTTATAAATAGCTGCTTGGATCAGACACAGCCCTGTTTGCCACTGGATGGTGCCAGTGAGAACCTCTGCAAGGAAAATTGCAAAGGGCCTTACAAAAAACAAACAAACAAACAAAACCTGCAAAAGAAACCTTCCTGGTGTGTGATAGGTGCCTGATCCAGGCTGGGATCAGACCATGGTGCTTTCTGGAAGTAGCACAGGGGGTTACGGACCCTCAGTGGCTTCTTATAGAGCTTAGTTTCCTGCACTGTGGGGCTCAGCTGTACCAAGGAGAAACCCTTTGTGTTGAAGCCATCCCTGGACAGCTTCTTGTCTACCTACCACAAGGGGTTCAACAGTTGGGGGAAGTATGGTTTTCTGTCTTATAACTAACACATTCTGATTTTGCAAGGACATGAGAGCGGGCACAGAGTTTTAGTCTGCCACAAAGTGGCATTTTTCTGCAGTGCATAGTAGGAGCAGAGAAGTGCAAAAACCAGTTAGGGCAAGCACGCCATGGGAAGCATAACACTTTGACTTCCCTTTCATTGCCACCTCCAGAAAAAGTCATTCCACTTGCAAAAAGCAAGCAGGAGGTCTTCCCCACCCAGGCAATTTTCGGGACACTGTCAGGAACTGATCGTGTATCCAGCAGTGCAGTTCCAGACTTTTAGGTGCTAAAGTACAATCTCCTGGAATGGAATTAATGGAAGATGAATGACTTACCCAGAGCCCTGGAAATCTGTCACAATTAAGGCTGAACAGGCGAGCTGTTACTTTCCAAGATGATACATAGACTGAGGATGAGTTAGTCTCCCAGAGCTTTCATTTAAAGCTGTATACGTTGCATGCATTAACAGTGTGAGAGGTTCATATAGGCTCTCTGACTTGCCTGATTGGGCCATTTTAATTGTTCATAGACCTTTTCTAGGGAAGCAAAGTAAAGGAGGCCTGTAGATAAAAGATACAATATGAACAGAAGTAGGGGTCCTGTAATCTGGAGAGAGTTTGCCTGTGTTAGTACTTGTTAGGGACCTTTCAGGCACACAGCATTGTCTGTGGCCATGAAAATGAGCGGCCCTGTGAAATAAGCATCCATGCGAATGCCCCTAATATCCCATCTGGGAGTCTGCTTAATGACACAAACGTACCAGGCAAGCTCAGAGTGCTCTTCGAAAATGTCAGCACCTTTCTGTTCTCGAAAACATCATGTGGTGCCTGGCTCCCTTGAGGGTAGGAGCCTCCAGCTATGTGGGGAAGGCTGCCTTTCCTCAGCATCTTCTCAGAGCCCCTTAATTTTTCTTCCTTTTCTTCATTTTCTCCCCATTTTAATGGGATGGTGAGCCAGAGGTTCCTGTTTTAAGCAGCAGAACATTGTATTTCATTAACTCTGTTACACACTTGGTTTAATTCCCAATTAGCCTGGGATGCTAGCAAAATAATCTGATTGCTTTGACTGTTTGGCGTTCTAGATCTGCCTAGCTTCCCTCCTGTCCCCCCACCCCCTGCAAAGCTTTTCCGTGTGGGTTGATAGGCAGACACTCAGGTTTTCACCCACCCCCTTTCCTCCTTGTTAATGTATTTTATACCATTTGCTCTGAGATAAAGGTTTGAGCTGCCAGAAGGAATAACTGGCAAATCAGTGTTCCTACCTCTGCAGCTCTCCGTGAGGTCGGATCTGGTCTCTCCGGCTGCAGAAGGGGTTTGTCTGTAGGTGGGTTTAAAGATGTTGGGTTCTTGTTAAATCTGTAATGTAGTTTTGAGTGGAGGGTTTATTATTTTTTTTAGTAAGAGCTTGTGAGATTTAGTTATCCTTATCCCAATGACACTTCTCTGAGAGTCTAAATTTGTTGGGAAATTCCAGCCAAAAAGCAGATTTATTGTCATTCGGCTCAACTGTGCTCTAACAGGATGTTGCTGTGACTGCATTTGAATAATGTTGAAATGTACCCAGGGTGAACTGATTTACATCAGCAAACCAGGGACCTATAATTATTATTATTAAATCTTCAATCTGCTCTGCATTTGTACTTCCTAGGTGTTTTTTTTTTTTAGGCTGAGTCTCATTGGTTGGTAGCTGTTAGCTTAAAGACAGTATTTTTAATTGCAAATCAAGTGAGGCATTTTGCCATAGAGTTAACTTATTAAGCTTTTAAAAGCTTTTCCTGTTCATTAACTGTTTGGGCTCACATATCTTTGGCTGGTGGGTTGACCTTGTTTTTTTTCATTATTTTTGAGAACTAAAGACTATACTAAATGTTAGTTGCTTGTCCTTTTAGTCTCCTTCTTCCAATCTGTGAAATAAGTTACACAACTCCTGGTTGGTTTCTCATCAGAATGAACTTGTTGCATGTTTTGAAAAGCAAGGAGTACCTCGTTTGCTAAAGAAGCTTATGGCTTTTTTCCTCAGCCGAAGTGTGGCATTGGCTGTGAAACTTGTCCAGTTCCATGGAGGACTTTGTCCTATACCACTTGTAAAGCTTTAGCTTTACTTTTAATATGTCCCCCAGCAAGTACATCATCACTGCTATTTATTTTCAAGGGAAAAAAACCAACCTGTTGTGTAACTTATTATATCACTTTGTACCTTGTACTTGCTGTTCAGTGCGGTTGGACTTCATTATCTTGTGTTGCTCTGTTAAGGATGAAGCATCAACTGAGTTGAAGACTTAAGGTTCAGCCTTGATGTTGTAGATTTTCTTTGGCCAAAACATCTTTCTAAATAGTTCTGATGACACTTATGTGACTGCCAAACTATATACTAGGTTACCAGGTGACGTAATACTTGAATTGGTGTTGACTGGTTCTTAATAGGCTTTTTTTTCCATACCTAAGTGATAACTGTTAGTATCCCAACTGTGGACAGAGCTTCAATCTTTGTTTACATGTTGCCTGAGCCATCACTTAGAGAGAGCTGTCAGCAAAGCCGGAGTCGTTGTGTACTGGAATGAAACCATGCAGTGCCAGCTTGTATTGCTCTATGTTCCTATCTCGTAATGAAGGCGATGGCAGTGCCAATGAAGAGAGGTGAGCATGCATACTTGAACCAGTGTTTATGTTGGACTGGTTCCTGAAATCTGTTTTCATTTCAACTGTGCTGCGGCTGTGTAAAAAGCCTTGAAGATGCTAATTATTTTTGTTGGCATACCATAACATATCAATATGTTCAGTGTGAATCGCCAGCAAGTACTTTTTTTTTTTAATAAATGTTGCTTAAAGTTTGAAGATATTCCCCATCCCTTCCCTTATCCCCTTTTGCTTCATTTATCTCCTTGTCACCAACTTGACAGCAGCACTGTTCTGCTGAGGTAGAAGGTGAGGACCAGCTTTAATTGTGGACTATGAGATTATAGATCCCAGCTCGTCTGGCAGAACTGAGCTGCCACCAGGTGTTTCACAGCCCTTCTAGTCCTTTTTTTTGTAACACCCAAGGAGACCACAGCCCAAGCTCCTAAGTGCATCTTGCTATGTGACACTCTTTCTCATGGATGCTTTTAATGGAAATCTGACATCTGGTGGGCTGTCATGTAGTGTCCCATCCTCAGCTTTGATTTAGACACTTGCATGTATGCTGCCATGTTAGTTTCTGAAAAGAGCCCCAAAAGATCCTAAAAGCAATACCTCATTCACAGTCAGGTCTCTGGGTTGGAGCTAGTGTGTACCGGGCAGCTCATGGTAACAGCATTTCTGTGCATCCTTTGCCTGTGGCAAACTCAAAGTGATAGACTTTACTTACTCTGCAAGGAAGGAAACTTAAGCATAGCTGCTTTGACTTGTATTTGCCCCAAGGTTTAGGACATCCACATGGCCCAATTACTGCAACACAAGTAGTGCCTGGCAATATGCATGCATTTGCCAGACCTCAGCCCTATTCTTTACTGCAACTGACAGGTACCTTTCTGTGATGCTTTGGCTCTGTAACTTTTTTTGTTACTTCAAAATTTTTTTTCTGAAGTTCTCGTTTCATTTTATAAGTGCTTTTTCATAATGATTTTGAACTTTTCAATTGCTCTTATGATTTGTCTTCACTTGTAAACTTCCAAAATATAGTGAAATTAAAACAGTCTTTCACTTCAGTTTTATGCTGTGTCACATTAACCATTCAGGAATTAAGCAAATTAAGTAATGGGAAGAATAAGCAGCATATCTTAGTAAGTTACTCATTAAAACAATACCAGAAGACAGCAGTTCTGATTGCTAATGATTTTGGTGACAGAAGGCTCATTCAACTAATGAAATTCATAAAATCTTGGATCAAAATCCTATCTCTGACCTCTAGGTGTGAAATGCAAAACAATCAACATTACTGTGCTTGTGCAATGACTTTGGAATATATTGGTTTAATGACAAACGGTGATGGGAACAATGCAGAGAATTTTCTGGTCGTGGTGTTCTTGTTTTCAGTGTACTGCATCAAAAACATCTTTAGTCATCCAAAGAATCAGACTATTTTAGTTCAAGAATCCAAAGAATCAGGCTATTTTAGATAAGACATTTCTCTGGCTTAATCCCTTAGAAAATAATGCTATAAATCTTCATTTTAGTGAGGTAGCTGGACATGATATACATTGTAAAATATCCTGAAAATCCCTTTTCATAGGGTATATCAGTTTTGTGTGTCAAACTCAGGCTTAAATCCCTTTTCTAGTTAGTTAAAAAAGATAAGAGACTTTCGTCTCGTCTGCAAATTTCTATTTTTGTCTATATATTCTGCAACTTTTCTATTTTAAAAATTTTCACATGGCATCTGTTAGAATAACTGTTGAACTTGAGTATGGAACTAAGAATTAGAAAATTGTGTTGCACTCCCACTTCTTGCTCTTGTCAAGCTGGACCCTGGACCTCCTCTCTGCTTCCTTTCATCCATGCTTGGAAAAGAGAAGACCTTATATAGTCTTAAATGTAGCAAGAATATGTTCAGTGATGAGTTGTGCTAATGCAAGCTTTGTCTCTGTAAAGCAGACAAATGGATGATATGGAGACTATTTGGAATTGAAATATGTGTTATTAAAAATTTAGCAGGAATTGTCTATTTTAGGGAAATTGTGTGTTTGCTTTCAAACTGGGTGACCTGGCAGAATTGCTACAGAGCTGAAAGCTGCCTGGCACCTGACATCTCCTCTTACCGAGGAGACGGTTCTTCTCATTGCTCGGATTGTGTTAAGCAATGTGCCATGGGACTGCCAAGGGGAAATCAGGCAAGAGGCATCCATTCCTGAATGAGTAGAGCAATTAGAGGTTTTGAGACCTTGACTCCATCAGTTGAGCATCTCCTGGAAGTGAGGGGAGATGATGCCTACTTGAAGCAAGCCAGGGTGCAACTCTGGAGCCTGCAGGAAGGTGAGGTGTTCTTGTTCCATGTGGACTCTCTCTGATGCCATCTTTAGTTCTCTCCAGAGTAAAGTTTCTTGTGATGTCCTGGTCCCAGGTCCCCATTCTGTCCACCGGTGACTTTAACTTTCATTTATCTTCAACAAAAATACTTTCAAGTTGTAATTTCTCTAGCAAAATGCTCTTTGCACCCATGCTGGCTTTTCATGTTTCCTATGTATGTCAGCAGCCCCCTCCTGCTGTGCTGCTATTCTTTCACTTCCACCCCAAGAGACCCTTCAAATTTTGGCAAAGACCAAGGTTACAGTCAAGCTTTGGGCTCACCAGGTTGTTTGTGAGGTTGTACTGGTCCCTGAAGGCTCGGATGACTGACACGGTGGCTGCTGCTCAGCAGCCGATAGCACACACCAGAATCTCTGTGGTTTTCCCCATGTGTAACCCATGCTAAGCCCAAGTTAATCCTTGCCAAGTCATTGATGACATGCTAGCAAAGAACGCGTCGTCTTGTCTCTCCTTCCAGGTGGTAGCAAACGCTGTGGCTGCCTTGTCAGAAATCAGTGAATCTCATCCCAACAGCAACCTGCTGGATTTGAACCCTCAGAACATTAACAAGCTGCTGACAGCTTTAAATGAGTGCACGGAGTGGGGCCAGATCTTCATCCTGGACTGCCTGTCCAACTACAACCCGAAGGATGATCGCGAAGCTCAGAGGTACGGTTGTTCCCGCTCTTTGCATGGGCTGCTTGGGGTTATTTGGTAGCAGGGCACTTGCAGGCTTCTGGCAGTGTTACAACTCCTGAAAAAGACTTGTGATAACAGGAGTCTCTGTTGAGGTCTGTAACAGCACAAATAAGACTTGAAGTAAAAGAGGTTTAAAAGGAAGGCAACTTTTGGTACTTTGGGCTGATGCTGGAAACCTGCCCCTTCCCTTTGCAGAACCACTTTCTCTGTTTATTGTTAGCTTTTTTCTTTTACTTTTTTCCATTTAAAAGGCTAATTCTTATGGGAACTGGCCCTACTAAGAAGCGATCAGCCCAAGACAAAACCTGTAACAATGGAAGCACTGTTTGGAGGATTTTCTGGTTTAAATCAGAGCTTTCAAATCTGGTTTTGCTACTTTGAGACACAAGAAGCCCTTATAGGTTTGGGGGCTTCCTAAGTACTACAGGTCTGAGACTGGAATATTTTTTCCAACTAAAAACTGGTCTGTGATATGGTAGAACTGAAAATAAAGGTAAGGAAATGATTTTTCTTATCATTCCAGTTTCATTCTTGTGCTTTTACCTTTAGCTGCAATGACTAAACCTAAATACAAAGACCTTAGGGTTTAGGTAGTGGAGTGTTAATTCATGCACTTCAAGCCTCCTCCTCATCTGTGTCCAGAATCGCCAAAAGTCATATCCTGTACCCAAGAGAACAAGGAACCAGCAAGAAGAATTATTAGGAACAGGGGAATTCTCAGACTTGATATATTTCATGTAGATGATGTGGGGGATGGAGGGGGAGGAAGGGGCACAAGCCCAAGTGCAAAATCCTGGGCAGGCCTTTTTGAATTTGATGGGTTTCTTCACTGACTGGTGTTTGAGGCACAACAGATAATCTGCTTTTTAAAAAAGGCCTGCCAGTAGTCTTGCTGATTTTTTTTTTTCTCCCCACCTCCCTCCCCCTTGTGTTCTGTTTCTGTGCCAGAAACAGCTATTAATGAGTGCTAGAAACCTGCAGAGATCTCCAGGGTGTCAGGCTAGTATTATTATTATGTCAGAAAGGGACCACTAGTTTGAACAACTGTGAACATGTCCCAGTTCCTCATCCGTAATTCCTCTGAAGTGGTGTGTAAAACTGGATGGGCAGTAACTCCTCTTACTCCTTTGTGTGGAGTTTGACTCTTGGAGTCTGCCTTATTTCAGATAGGAGAATGACAGCACTTAGTTTTATATAGTGTTCTCCTTCACAGCAAGGCTGATGTTGTTACCCCTGTGCGTGGAGAAACTGAGGCACGGAGAGATGAAGCAGCTTTGGCGTGCCAGGTGATCTTGGGCAGAGGTGGCTGGGGACTGCCCCCAACTCTGACTTAGACTCCTCTGCTCTTCACTTAGCCATGCTGCTTCCCTTCCAGGGTGGCTGAAAGCAAATCTTTCAGGGAAAGAAACTTCAGGAGGCACAGATGGGAATAAGATTGTTCTGGGTTAGCAGTATGCGGGAGGGGGTGGAAAGAAACTTGACAGATGCTGCAAGAAAGACCATATGAACCCAAACTTCCTTTCTGCTTGGGATGGGTTGTTTAGGATGCTGTTGATTGTAGGATCCACTGAGGCAAGTGGTGAAGCTGAGACTTGGGAGGGTATTTAGGTCACTCTTTCCCTATATCTTCAGAGTAACAGAAACCTTTCTTTGCAGAAACAAATGGTTGAAATGGCAGCAAACCCCCCCAAGCAAGCCAGAAGCGTGTATCACCTCTGAATGATTATATGGGGGCTAAGGTGTTTTTCTCATAGCTGTTTTGTTAAAGTTGTGTTTGTAAGTGACAGACGAGATCACAGAAATAGAGAATACCACCAGGCAAAGGCAGGAAGCACTAATGACTGAATATGTGTTGGGGCTGTAATGCTGAGATCTGGAAGAGTTCCTGAGCTAACTGTGGCAGGAGAGAAGCTTGAAGCTGTGAGAGAAGTCATTCTTGTCTGCTTCCTGCTGTGTTCAGGAAAGCAGGACTTTGCCTGTTCTTATGAACAAAACCAAAGCAAAGTAGTGTCTGAGAAGCTGTTTTCAGCCATGTACAGTCTTCTAAATTCAGATAAGACCTGAAATATTTGACATTCTGAAATACATGTGAACCCTTTCTTACTCCCCTTTCTCCAGTATTTGTGAACGGGTGACCCCTCGGCTGTCTCATGCCAACTCGGCAGTGGTGCTGTCAGCAGTGAAGGTCTTGATGAAGTTCCTGGAACTTCTTCCCAAGGACTCTGACTATTACAACATGCTGCTGAAGAAACTTGCCCCTCCACTGGTGACCCTGCTGTCTGGAGAGCCTGAAGTTCAGTATGTTGCCCTGAGGAACATCAACTTGATTGTGCAGAAAAGGTAAAGCCTCAGGGAGCTGTTATTCCTGGGTTGTCGAAGGGCATCTAGTTATCTCAGACCTTCAGATATTTCTACATGCACAGAACTTCGTTTAATCCAGGTTCAGATCCCTCGAGGGACAGTTTAAACAGTCTCATGACTCTGGTAGCCTGAATTAATTTTCTTTACAGCATACTTGTGATACTGGTATCATACAGTATTTCTTTACCTGACTCTCTCTTTGCCACCTTTTTAAGAGCCGTAAGAACTGCCCTCTAATCAGACTCTAAATTAGATTGCAAATAGGAAGGAGGGTGTAACTGTACAGTTCATAGTGACCTGTAGAAACTCAATGTGCCTATGCTCTTCTCTTCAGCATGGAAAAAACAGGCTGGTGACATACTGATGTACAGTGGGTTGGTGTTTTCACCAGTTTACTCCCACATGCATGTTTAAATACTGTTCCTTGCTGGAAAGGTGGGATAGGTTGGATAGCACTTTGTAGATTGTATTCAGGGCAGAGTTACTGTGCACTGGCATCTTGCAAGTGAAAGCAGAAAATGAGTTTGTAGGTGGGGTTTGCATTGAGATAAGGATGTTAGTCTTTCACTGAAAACACTGTCATCCACTGACTGACTGCAGTGGTTGGCTCAGCAGTTCAAATGGAGGAAGTAGAGATGTAGGCATAGACAGACTTAAATTCTGCGGTTTGTGTCTAAATCTTTTTCTCCAGCTTCTAACTTTCTTCAAAATGTTGTTCTTGTATGTTTGTTTGCATGTCCTGGACACAAAGGGACACCATTCTGTTTCTCAATGAATGTTTGAGTAGATTTCTAAACAAAAGATACCTTTGGTTAGGATATAGCCCATTGTTTTTACCAGCCTTAAGTGAAACAACGTTATGTTCCCTCCAGGCCTGAAATCCTGAAGCAGGAAATCAAGGTGTTCTTCGTGAAGTACAACGACCCCATCTATGTCAAACTGGAGAAACTGGACATCATGATCCGCCTAGCTTCTCAAGCAAACATTGCCCAGGTCAGCTGAGGAACTTCCGATGTGTTCTGCATGTGTTCTGGGGATGGAAAATCATCTCGGGGTCCTTGCATGAGGATATATGCAGCTACTTCTAGTGTTGTCCTGGCTTTTAGGCATCACTGTCCCTGGTAGAGTGCTCTTTGCAGCTACTTAATGGGAGGTGTTGGAGTTTCCTCCATAATTTAAATGTTAATAGCACAGCATGTCTTAGATCGTGACCATTAGGTAGATCTTGTTTTACAGATTACAATTCCAGGAGGAGAGCTGATGTCTCCTGTCAAATGAGTCACTGCTAGTGCTGAGGTTGGAATGAGAGGCTTGTTTCAAGTGAGAGAGGTGTGCCTGTAACGGGGGCATTCAGAAAGGCCAAACATTACTGAAGTGTGGATTTCAAGTGTATTAGTTAAATTGTTAAACCCTTGTATAGGCACTCTTCAGAGCTAAAATAACCTTTGTTTTGTTTAGCTTGCTTCCAGAGTTGAAATAGCACAAAGCTAAAGCTAAACTGAATTGAGACTGCTTTACAGCGTAGATTCCCCTTGGATTTGATATTGTTTTAATCCAAATTCCTTTCTGAGAGGAAGTGGTCTTGAGTGCAACCCTTGCCACAAGGCCTAACACTAATGTAGAATGATTAATGTCTCTGGTTAGTGCTATTATTGTGCTATCCTAATTGTCACAGAACAGTTTCATTTAAAGTGACATTTTTAAGCAGCTCTCTTCAGCTCTCTCCTCTGATGTTTTTTGGAACAGAGCAAGATAATTCATGCCCCTTTTGTGCTGGGGACATGGAAAACATTTTAAAAATCAGTTTCCATGAGAATGTATTCAGAATTTTCTATTTACTCTTGGTAGGTTCCATACCAATTTTAATGCATAATGTTTAGATAATGCAGGTTGTTTGGATGAAAGGCAGTGGTGTCTGGAGGGCAGAGTCTGAGATTGGAATGTGCAGACTAACGAATGACTCTTCTCCTGGTTCTAAAGAGGCATTCCTAAAAACAACCCAAGCTGCATCAGAAATATGCCCTGAAATGAGACGCAAGGAGAGCAGGCTTCTACCTGCATCCTCCCTGTGTGGCTTGTCAAGACTGTTCATCTCCATGCCTGTTCTAGACCAAGGCAGCAGACTAGTTGTATCCGAGTCACTCAGACTTGGGCAGTATTTGAAAAGCATAAGCTACTAAACCTGGGTGCTCTAAGTACTGTGCAACATAGATCATCCAAGGAAATAATAAAACTTCAAAACACAGATGTCCTGTCTACTCCTTGAAGATTTATTTGTCTGCAGTCTGGCCCTTCAAGGCCTCTTCATCTTGTCATTGTTCTGAACAATTTGCATTGACTAGAGATTTTTTCAAACCACTGTCTCGCTTTGTGCTGTTCACCTCTCCTTTGCAATCTATTTGTGACATCACGATGAAATCCCTGATGTCATGTTTGACATGTGAAACTGAAACAAATGAGTTTATGAGGGAATATAAATTGTGTAGGGTCTTTTTCTAAATTTTTTTTTCTTTCTAAACTAAGTGATTTGTTTAAGACAAAGTAGCTTTTTAGTTAGTGGTTTGTAAGATCCCAGCAGGTCCTGGTTCAAGCCCTTGTTCAGTTTCCATTAGCAAAAAAACTGAGACAAAACAGTTAATCTTATTCTTAAGAGGGGAAATATCTTCATACTGCTGTTAATATCTGTATAGGTGTTCCAGGGTGTCCTCAGATCTCCTCTGGATCCTCAGTTTGGATCCAGTAGAGATCCAGATGTTCATCTCAGCACAGAAAAGGAGGGATTAAGAATGGTTGTTGATGAGAGCTTTGCATACAGTGAATGTAGAACAATAAGTACAATAAACCACACATAAAATCTATGTGTATGGATGTGACCCCTACTTCACTGTATTTTCAGTGTAAGAATGAACAGCAACATTTAAGTTTGGCAGGGCTGACTTTGCCCCCAGCTTTTGTTCAGGGGAATTTGAAAATAATCTAGACTGAGACATCTTTTGGCTTTGGCCAGCCTAAACCAAGTCTTGCTGCCAATCCAAACCAGTGGGTTTCAGAGATAGAGATTGATTACAGAGTTTGTTAGCTTTGAATGTGTGTGGCTAGCTGTGGAAGAATACATCCTGCTCGTGTTATGGTATTCAAGTAGCATCACTTGTCAGAGTGGGATGTACTCTCTGTGTGACCCCAGAGATTCACATTGGTGTGCTTTCTCTGCAGGTCCTGGCAGAGCTCAAGGAATATGCTACTGAGGTGGACGTTGATTTTGTGCGCAAGGCTGTCCGAGCAATTGGGCGCTGTGCCATCAAGGTTGAGGCAAGTATCTGAATCTTAAGGTTTTCTGTGATTCTCTGTCTTCAGAAACAATGATGAGCTTTGCAATCTTGTTCCCATGATATGCAAAGTTTCTTTGCTCCCGTGTTGGCAATCAAGTGATCTGGATATATCATGCTCATGGGCAAAGCCCCAGCTGAACAGTAGGACTCGTGAGCTCCAGGTGAGTACATCACAGGAGGGTGGTGTGCTCCTCTCAGACCTCAGCTTGCAGGCAGAACAAAGCAGCTAAATCATCCTTGATGGAATATTTTTCTGCACTGGCTTCAATGGAACAATGACCACTTGTCCATGAGGACCTCCTTTAATAGCTGTGGCCTGACGTTTTGAAGGCGGAAGGAGAGGATATTGTGCAAAGAAACTCAGTATTATGAAAGGTTTTGTCTCCCTCGTTGCAGCTGAATAGAACACGCATAGAATTACAGAGGTTTGGCGCATGTAAGTGCAATTTGCACAAACATAGTGGCTCCATCCTGCTTATCTAGTGTTAAAGGTCCATATAGCTTGTAGCTTCATTTGGACTGTGCTCTCTTTAGCCTAGATGCTTATCCAAGTAAGTTCCCAAGAACCTCTGCAGTTACCCAAAACAACAGTCTGAAATGTCCTCTGCCAGTTGAACATCCACCAAAATGCTCATAACAGACTTATTTTTTTTAGTGATGTCCCTGTTAATCTCCCTGTAAATGAATCTGCTATGCCTGACAGGAGCTCAGAAAGCCTGTGAAGAGAGGGAAGACTTATGCTGTGGTGTCAGTACTTTTCAGTAAACTGATAACTGAGTGCAAAATGTCACATAAGTGGTCTAATTTCAGCTGAGCTCATTTAGCTTTTGCTAGAGTGTGTTCCTATGAGCATTGCCTGACAGCAGATTTAAATAAAAACCTAATCATGCCTGGCTGAGTATAGTGTCAGTGCACAGGTTTCCCTTGTTTCAGCTAAACTACCCTAAGTCTGTGTAGAGGCCACCAACTGCTGACACCACTATCTGCACCATGCAGCCTTGTCTTCCTTCCTTCAGCTCCTAAAGATTTATCACTGCCATGGGCTTTCTTTTAAGTGTGGCCCAATAGAGCAGGTGATTGCTGCCTCTATTTCATGTCTGCAGTTCAAAATACCAGAGTGCTTCTTCCATGTTGTGTGCAGGCAGGAGGCTGTCTGGATGGAGCCACAGCAGGGACAGTAGAAAATGCTTGTGAGTGGGGAAGAGGGCTACTGAGAAGCCAAAAGAAGCTGGTGGCAGCCTTTTTTTGTAGTGGTGCTTGTGCTGGGAAGTGGGAGTTTGCTTTAGTTCTCAGTAGACACTTTCTCACTAGGATTTGACCATGTGTCTGTCTTAGTTTCACATGAAAGGTGGTGGTATTCCTGCAGTATCAAGGTGTTTTTAGGCGTTTTTACCCCTTTTCTGCCCTCATCCCCTACATTCTTTCTTCCCACCCCTGATATGAAGATGGCCACATTCAATATGCAAAGGACTAATAATAATGTCCCAGCAAATGTGCAGTGACCCTCTAACTGTGTAATTGTCTCTCAATAAGTCGCATTAACCTTGATTTTTAGCAATGCTCCTTGGAAGACACTGCTGCTAAAGATGAGGTCTGTTTACTCCTCTAACGAGAGCCAGATTTAAGGAGGGCAAATATAGAACAACTCATTACAGTGTCCTCATCTCTAGGTTAATCCCTGTCCCCAGTGCATCTGTGTTTACTAGAGGCTGTTTGCACGGTGAATTATGACTAATGGAAGAGCATTCTCTCAGCCATCAGTGTCCAAGTTCCCAAGGCTTAGAAATCTGCTTTTTGACATAGGGCACAGCCAGCAGGAGCTGTTGATGAATGAATATTCATGGGGAACCTCAGCTCTGCCTTCAAGGATCCTACCTTTTGTCTAATTGTCTTTCCGAAAAGAGTAAGACAGTAAATAAATTTGTCTGCTGTGACATGCACCATAGAGCAAGTGTGGCGTTACCTTTGCTGCGCAGCAGCGCATGGTACTAACAGCAGAGGTAGCGCTTGTTTTGGAAATGTAAGCGATACCCATGCTGACTAGCAGGGCTGATGGGTTTTGCCCAAGCTTAAGTAGTCATATTGATTTGGGGGATGTCAGAACAACATCATTTTGCATGGATAGTCTAGCTGGGCTCAGAGTTAGTTTGAGTATGTCTACAGCAAACCGTGTGGTGTATCTAGACTTGACAGCCCGAGGTGAAGGTATCTGGCTTGTGTATCAGTTTGCTCCATTGACAGCACTAGATGAAGAAGTCATCTGATGCTTTGATTGTACGGAAACAAAGCACCACTCCTACAGGAAAAGGAAATTAAGTGGATGCAGTAAGAATAGTGATTCCTCTGAAGCAAAGGAGAAGCAGAAGGAGCCATATTAGAAGGGGATTTGTCCCGGTTCCAGGAGATTCTGCCAGCAGTCTGGTTCTTAGAAATCATTGAGGCTTACAGCTGTGAGCATGGTGTGTGCTACTTCAGTAATCTTGCAGGATTTCATCTGGTGTCTACAGAAAAACAAAGCAATTTTGATGTTGGTTGGTTGTCCTTCCTCACTCCAACTTGAGTGCTGTTCTGGTTGGGGCACTCTTTCATCAGTTTGCAGAACACTGCAGTCCCCAGGGAGGTCCACCTTCAAGTAGCAGTGTGTTTACAAGGGATGGGGTGAGCTGAGATGTATTTTGTTAGAGGAACTGCTCTACTGTGCTCATGCCCACATGACTGCTCACTTTCCAAAGGACTCTTGGGCTAAAAATCAATACTGCATAATTTCAAAGTGGATGTTGTGCTCTTCCTGGAAAAATCATGCTTTGAAGTGTCTAAAGAAAAGAAAAATAAACCTTAATTTGCTTTTCCTTGAATTCCACAGCTCTTAAAGCTTTGCTAGTTGTAGGCTTTGACAGGGCTGGACTGCTTGTTGCAAAGAGTGACTGATGCTGTAAGTTCTGTAGAGCTGGCTTAGGACAGATTTACCCCAAGTGCCCCAAGGCCCGCAGGGCCATGTGTTAAAACATCTAGTGAAAGTTGTTGAGAAACTGGCAAGAGATGAAATTGCAAGCTCTGAAGCATCTATCTTGCAAGGACTCTGAGTGGGGTTCCTACTGTGTGCAATGTCAGTCTGTGTGGAGGCAGGTTCATGGTCAGTCTCAATGAAATGGAAGAGTCTTCCAGGTCACAGGCCTCAAATCCCTTCTTGAGCAGGAGAAGGGTGCAGAGTAGGATGTTGTCAGATTGCCATTTCACTGACTCTGTAGTGGCACAGTACCTGTAAAGCTGTGCTAAGGAGGGAGAGGTATCATAAAAAAAATGTTACCAATCATATAAAATTACACGATACCTCTCCTTACTCTGACGCCATTTGTATTGGATTTTTTTTCTGTTTGGTGTGAATTGCAGGGGAGAGCCTTACGACCTTTAGAGCCAGTTTGCAAAGACAGAGCAAATGCTGGTTTACAGTGTCTCCTCTCTTGGCTGATCCCCACGCCAGCATTGCCAGTGTTTGTGCTTGTAGGCTGTGTTTGTAAGATACCATAGCTAGTCACGGGGGCAAGAAATCAGCAAAAGGTTTCAGTCTCTGCTTGTCCCAAATTCAGCTCCACCAGTCTTGAGGTTTGTCCTTGAGATTTTTGTCCATTTTCAAAAAAATTATTCCTTTGACTTAAATGCCAGAGCATTCCTCTTCCTCCTCCTTCTGCCCAGCCTTCAAGTGCTCTGAAAGTGAAGGGCACTGTTAGCTCACTCGAATTGAAAAATCCACCTACGTTGCTATTGTTTGTGCCCTACGATATTTGTCTCGATCCTGAATGCTTTATGAATGTTCTGATGGTGACTGCCTAGGCAGTGTCATGAGCAGTCTGCTTCTCACATTAATCACCAGCTGTGTAATGAGGCTTCATATGTGCTCTGCTAATAGCCAAATTGCTGTCCTTATTTGAGACTCTCTGGTGCTGGAGTGGGTTGCTCCTGTGATGTCCTGCCTCACTGAGCTGTTTGGGAATAGACCTCCCTGAATTATTTGCCGCTGTCTCAAGTTCTGGTTCCTGGACCATGCCAGTGTCCAGTCCTTGTTATGTTACAGTGCCTGTGGCTGGCAATTTTGAACTAATTAATGTGAAAGCTGCATTAGCAAGAGCTGGATTTCTATTTATAGCTGTATCTTCATGTTGCTAGTGACCTCACCCCAAAAATACTGAACCTCTTGCTGGTGTGAGCTGCTTTTTGCTGCTGTTCTTGCAGCATGATTGACAGCATGGTTTTCTCCTGCCTACTAGCTTCCCCAGACACGTTCCAGCAGTCCTTGTCAAAACTCTCCCAGCTTTGGTTGCCACAGCTTGGGCAAGTCCAGGAGAGCTCATTCAGTGGCCTTTTTCAACTGCTAGCCAGCAAGAGGGTGATATAAGTAGTAATGCAGGCAATGCATTTCTTGTGTGGTGATCCAGCTATCTACTGGCATGGTTGCTTCAACTGTTACTTTTTGCAGGAGTTGGAGTCTGCTGATATCTCCACTGTAATACACAAGCACTTGTCAACCTGTAGTTTTTTTCTGGACATGCATATTGAGTTGGTAGCTGTCATCCTTTTGTTTTACCACTCTGGGCCTTTTCTCCTGTGCGTGCCTTGTGCCTCAATGTGCGCTATGGGCTGGGAAGGAGTGTTTCTTCAGCTTGTTTTAGTTGTACTGTTCTGTTCTTCTCTCTAGCAATCTGCAGAGCGCTGCGTGAGCACACTGCTAGACCTCATCCAGACCAAGGTCAACTATGTGGTCCAGGAGGCCATTGTGGTCATCAGAGACATCTTCCGCAAGTACCCTAACAAGTACGTGAAAGTAGTATAAGGTTTTTGGGAAGCTCTTGTCTGCTAGCATCAGAATAGAGCAATGTAAAACTCACTCAGCATAGCTTACCAGGGCTCTGAAGCAAAGGTGGCTGTTTTTCTGAAAAGCAGTGTCCATTCTGATTCTAGGTCCTAGGTAGAGTAGGATTCGGAGGCTGGCTCTAGATGAGGTATCACCCTGACACATTATTAGTTTGAATTGAAAGCTTCCTTCCCCACCACTCCATATTGATGCTGAGTATAAGCCTTAATCAAAAGCTAGTAAAGCTCTTGTAGAGAATGCCAGAAGGAAGGTTTGACCAAGTTTACAGCATCAGGCTTCTGGTTTTGCTCGTCTGCTCTAGAAGGCTTATACAAGGCCATGAAGGTTCATGGCTCTCATGGTCTGAGATCCCAGTCAGATTGTGCTGAACAGAACACTGCTGGCTTTCTCCATGGAGTGTTCTCTCTGGCTTGGGCAGTACTCAGCTTCTTTTAAGCTGTTTCTGCAATAAGGTTTTGTCTCTTCAGCTACAGAACAGCAGCAGTGTCTTTCAGCAGAGACTTCATGATCACCTAAAAAAGTAATATGGGACATCTGCAGGCCTCTCTGGCAATTTCTGCTGTCAGCTACAAGATAGATTGCCTGCTTATGACAGGGATACCCACGCATGGGAATAGGGGAAGCTAAATAATTAGTGTGGGGTATTGTCTGTTTTACAGCAAAGCCTTTCGGGAAGTGTAATATGCAGTTTAGAGTTACCAGTCTAAAGATGCCAGTGAGGCTGCAGGATCTGATACAAACTCATGGTTTGAACTGTTGGATGATCAAATGTTCCCTTTAGCAAAACAGGGAGAGGGAGGCAGCTTTGTCTTGCATTCCACATCTGGGTGCTCTTGCTGGTTAATGAAACTGCAAAGCTCTTGAGGACCCTGTGACATCTTAGTACTCAGCCTGGAAAAAGAAAAAGCCTAGGAATATCTTCCGTAGTTGAGTGAAAATGCTGCTTGTTGCATAGAAATACAAGACATTGTAATTCAGTGCAGGATTCTCTGCAGAATTATGTGTGCAGAGATGGAGTAACAAGTTGAAATAACCCCAGTAATCCACCTGTACTCTGACAAATCAGGTATGAAAGCATCATTGCCACTCTGTGTGAGAACCTAGATTCCCTGGATGAACCAGATGCCAGAGCTGCCATGATCTGGATAGTGGGCGAATATGCAGAAAGAATTGACAATGCAGATGAGCTGTTGGAGAGTTTTTTGGAGGGCTTCCATGATGAAAGTACTCAGGTAAAATTGTGTTGTACATCTTATCTGTAGTGTTTCATGCAGTGTATGTATGGGATGGAAAGTAAGTATTATTGCAGTGGTCAGAAAAAAACCCCCAATGAAAACTTCAATATTTGGCTAAAATAAAACTCTTGGGAGACTGTAGACTTGCTCTGTTGTCTGTATCTCCCAAACTTCTCTTCTTGGAAGGATAAGACAGAACAGGAGGGGTTTCTAGATGTTGCATGCTTCTTGGGTAATAGCCCTACTAGGGACCAGAACATACAGAAGAATAGTGATGAGATGCATAAAAGTATCACATAAATCTCAGTGTGCTGATCAGGGACTTGTCTGCGAAAATATTTTGCAACAGGCAAGATTCTGTGTCTCATTGTAATGGGTTTCACTGGCAAAGAATAGTATAATGCTGTTATAAAGTATAGGACTTGAGTTTCATATCAGTAAAGGATGTTGAGACTTGGGAGGTGTTGCTAAAGCATGGATGAATTTTCTTATCTCTACTGTCTCCCTTTCTCTTAGGTGCAGCTCACCCTGCTGACTGCTATAGTGAAGCTGTTCTTAAAAAAGCCTTCGGAGACACAGGAGCTGGTTCAGCAGGTCCTCAGCCTGGCCACGCAGGTAAGCCAAGATATCCAGTGAACCAGAGCCCTCCAGACGCTGTGTTGGCCTGCTGTGTGGTGTCTCCCATCTGCCAAGCCAATCAGCTTTGCAGTAGATAGGATTCAAGCGTGTTTCTCTCCCATAGCGACTCCATTTAAGAGCTGCTCTGTGCCTGTTACCATGCCACCTGGCATCTGCTCTCTCCTCCTTAGCTCTTGCTTCATCCTAATTCCTTCCTTGTTCCCTCACCAAATGAAAAGTTAGAGACAGGGTAGAGTTACGAAGAAACCAAAATGCTTTCTCCTTGAAGGTGGCTTGCATCTGGAGCTATGACAGAGGGAAAGGGCCTGGCAAAGACTTTGTTTTGCGAACAGCAAAGCATAAGTAGTGCTATGAAAAAGAAAGAACTGAGGTTTGGTTTTTTTCCTTTGTACTTGGATGCTGTCAACCAATGTGGCAGCTTTGCTGGAGGCTGTAACAGTGGGTTAAGATCCCAGATTCATTATGCATGAGGTGCTGAGTTATGAGCTCAGATCACTGCAGGCGGGGCTGGGCTTGAGCTGGCAGACAGAAGTGCTGTAGTTCAGGAGGACAGAAGTGGAGATGTGGTGGCAGGAGTGGGGAAGACCTCAGCTGATCCTCCTACGCTCCCTGTCTGTAATGACTGGGGTAAATGTGTGATGGTGTAGTCCAAAAAGAGCAGCTCCTCTCCAGACCTGCTGTGTCAAGTGATGGAAATAGTCTCCCAGCTGTTCTGAATAGGCTGCGATTTTTTTCTGAGCAGAAAACCTGGAGTCAATCATCAGCGGGCCTTTTTGGTTGTCTTTGCTGCCAGAAGTCATGGCTGTGGACTATTAGTACTTAAAACTTTTATTCATCCCTTTGGGGGTGTTGCATTGGTCAGTGGCAAGAACTGCTTTTCTTGCTTCAAAACCTGCTATTAGGCAGGCTCTCAGCTTCTCTTTAGAGAGGGGTGGGCCAAGGGCATGCTGTGTCATTTGTCTAAGTCAACAGAAGAAAGGTACTAAGTGTTAAAACCCACTATGCTGAGTCACAAAACACTTAATGGCACCCTAGGAATATAATAGGCGTCTGTTTTTTCTCTGTTTGTCACAAATGTTGATTCAGTCTGGCTTCTTGTATTTTATGTGAATAATAAGTCAGTGTAGGATAACTGGCTGTAAAACACTAAAAAGCCTCATGCTTCAAGGTCTGATTTCTAGGTAGAGATACTGTTTTTCACTTGAGTGGGAGAGTAATTACATGTGTGTTTCTTTCCCCAGCCTTAGGTATTGTTGCACTTTGAGTGTCTCAGCAAACTGCAGGTGTGATTGTAGCAGGAGCCAGCTTAATCCAGCCAACACTGGTGAAAATAGCAATGAAGCAGCTGGGGATGGGAGGGACACAGATGTGTAGCAGTGATCAAGGTCCCTGGCAAACTCATAACCTAATGGATGGCACAGAGCCTCTACATCTCCATAGCTGTTGTCTGTGTGGCGTGGGTGGGTAACTAAGCTAGCATGGTTTTGTTGGTATGCACCACAGGTGCACATGCAGACCCTGGAGAGGGGAGAATTGGGAGAAATGTGGAAAGGGAAGATCTGAGCCTCTTGTTCCAGTAGATTTACTAAAGTTTCAAGTCTGTTTATTTGGCTGTGGGAAGAAACAGTCAGTCTTGAATCTGTATGTGCCTGCAAGTAGATAGGAGCATGTGGTCTTTCATGCCTGCCCTTGTAGAAGTCCTGCCTGATCTTGATCTGCCTGCCGCAGGCAGCCTGCAGAGAATCTTGTAGGAATTGTTAAGGGCGAAGGGTGTAAAGAGTCCACGACTCCACCATCAAACTGAAAAACAGCACTGCAGAGAAATCTATCAGTTGACCCAGACATTGTATCTAGGTCCTTACAAGCAAAATGAGCTTAGCGTGCTCAGTCTCATTACAAATAGAGGTTTTGCTGTGTGCCCGAGAATGTCTTGAGACAGACGGCAGAGAGGCAGGTTATAGCAGGTCAGCAGCAGCGTGAATGAGATCACAGAAGAAGAAAAGAAATGACAAGGAGGAACGCCAATGAGGTATACAATATGTTGCCAGAATTTTAGGGGAAAGCCTCGGAAACATTTACCCCATTATTCTGCTGATGTGGGGATTAAAAATCCCAGCTCTTGTTTCCATGAACAGTTCAAAACATGTTGCACTACAACATAAAAAGCACACCACCTCCCTCTCCCTAGAACACTAGCTGCAAACTATCACCAGTCACTTTGCTGTTCTGGGCAGAGCTATTTGAAAAGGAGAGAAATAATAAGCACTTCATGCAGAGGCAGAAGTATCTGCAGTAAAACAAGGGTATTATTGACAGCTGGAGAACTGATGAAGTATCTGAACTGTGTATCATTAGCATCTTTCCATGTGTCATTAGATAACTAAAAGGTAGGATAAATAAGATCTCTTTTAGTATGAAGAATATGGCCTATTAAGATCCATCCTGTAGCTCTGCAGTGTCTTTTTGTCCAGCAGTGCCCTTGGGTAAGTCATATATTTCCAGGAATCTTGGATCATTCTGTTACAATATGCAGTATTGCATGTCTGCTCTTAGTATGTGACAGAGTCATTTTGACTCGCGTTCTTTTCTTCTCTCTACACCCCCTTGGATTTCTCCTAATACTTACTGTTATGTCAAGTGGCACAGAGTTTGGAAAGTAGTTGATGGCTCTGTGGGTTGGAGCAAATGTGGGAAGTAAATCCTAGGCTTTTTGCTCCCTGACCTGCTGAGCAGGAAGCTAGGCATTAATATTTTGGTTCTCACTTTTAATTTTGGGATGTTCTTCACAACAAGCAGTTTGTATCATCATTCTGAAATTGGTGACTGTCGCAACTGGATGGTTGGTTTTTTTTAATCCAGCAGAATCACTGCTAGAAAAATTAAGTGATTACAGGCATTAGTCTGCCTCAAACCTGTGACTGATGTATTGCTTTGTCCCAGGATTCTGACAACCCAGACCTGCGGGATCGTGGCTACATCTATTGGCGCCTTCTCTCCACTGATCCAGTGACTGCCAAAGAAGTGGTCCTGTCAGAAAAGCCACTTATTTCTGAAGAGACCGATCTGATTGAACCGACTCTGCTAGATGAGTTGATCTGCCATATTGGGTCTCTGGCTTCTGTGTACCACAAACCACCCAACGCTTTTGTGGAGGGGAGCCACGGGATCCACCGCAAACACTTGCCAATTCACCATGGAAGGTAAGTTGAGGCAACCATGGTGATAATGGGCAGTATTGGTTGTTTCTTTCTAGCAAACAGTCCAAAAGGTGCAAAGATTATTTTTTTTTATAACACTCCAGTGGTGTTTTGTTGATTGTGTAGGGGCTTGCAGGTCATTCAAGGGACCATTTCATTGTAGAATTTAATCCTGGGTATGGAGTGTCTGAGTTCCTGGGTCAGAAGACAGAGGAAGTATCAAAGTTCTTGTGTGAGGAGAAGCTATGATGTTTTTTCAGAAGGTGCTGGCTGTAAGCCCTCTTGACATGAGAGTTTGAATAAAAAAGCAGAAGCTTTGGATAACTGGTGCAAGGGCATACTTCCAGGAGGATGACTGTGGTAAAAAGAAACATCTTTTTGAGAAGGATACACTTCTTTGATTTTATAAGAGCTTTTGCTTCAGCAACAGCGCAGCTTTACAAGCCTCACTTGTGTAGAATAATGCTGGTTTCCTGGAACAGGCAAGTACAGGGATCCTTTGCTGTTGGAATATGAAATGGGGAAGGACTGGTAAAACTACCTTTCTCACTTGGTGCCTATTAAGCAAGGGGAGTGTACAAGCCATCTAAGCCCAGTTGCTGAAAACTGGGATTAAAAGAAGATGGCTAGACTGCTAAGGTTCTGTCTAACCTTTGGGGGGGGAGGAGGAAATGCTTTGGCTTATTGTCTGGGGCTTTAATGCTTCCCCGTGATCATAGTCCTGGAAGTGGGTTAGATCTGCAAGAGCAGGCAGTACAGTAGTCCTGGGCTGCGGCTGGTTTGCTGTTGAGCCTGTTCCTGTGGTTCCTCATTCAGGTAAGCAGTGCTATTTGCACTAATGGTATTAATGACAAATGTAAGTGTGCTTTACAAGAGGCAAGAGTATCCAGGCTTACCTCTTAATAATATTCCCAAAGTGACATTTGGAGTGCTATTTTTTGCTGTTGCACTGATAAATCAGTGTGCGATGCTGCTCCTTGTCTATTTTCTGACACCACTTCTCTGCTATTCTTAGCAACTAAAGCTATTTCTGTAATAACTAGCTTTTGGAAGCCGAGTTGTTTTCTCCCTGCCTATGAAATCAAGTCTGGCTGCATTGACCCAGGACCAGGAAGCACAAGTCTACCAGTTGGAGAAGAAAAGCAGTGGCTGCTTTCCACAGCTACCTCTCCTAGTCAGAGATTTGCCTCAAAAGCAAAATGAGCTGGGGTGGGGGTAGCTTTGGTCTTTGGTGTTACCAGCCTTCCTTTACACTGTTGTTTCAGGTCACTATGGAAGCTAATGTTTTAGGGGTTTTTAGTCAGCTCAAGGAATTCAGGTTTTGCAAGGAGTGGTCTTTTTACTAGCTTCTTGAGTATACTGTGTACAGGGCTTGACTCTCATAGCTCATGCTCAAACAGTCTGCTGACCTCAAATCTTTTCTGACTATAGCAGTGTTGTACATTGCCTTGGTGGTGTTTACTACCAAATTACCCATTCCTTCAACGTAAAACCTTCAGGCCTCAATCAGCAGTGGCAAGCTGAGGAAGCCAGAGTTGGGGGAGGGTCTCAAGGGTGCTCAGCAGAGCATGCTGCATACTGATGCAGTGCTCTAGACTGTTTGGTAAATTAAAAAACTGAGTGGTGTTACTTAATGGCACACCAGGCTTCTCTGATGTGAGCTCACCTTGTAAAGACACCCCATTATTGTGGTTTTCTGCTTTACTATTAGCAAAAGGACAGTAAAACCTTACTAGCTGATGCTAAGGCCTCCTTGTACCATGTCACAGCATACCAAATTGCCACTTTCAGCGATGAGAATTACAGTGAGCAGCTCTGCAGGAGCATGGTTGTGGGGAGCCTGAATTTGGGCATCCAGTATGATTTTACTGATGACTAAGAAAATGGTTTGCCTCTTTCTGATGCTGAATGTGCATGAAAAGATACATGAAAATCTGTCAGTTTAAGGCAAGTTAAGGGTGTCGAGTGAAAGATAACCTCCTCACCTAGCTATTTGGAGTTATCTTCATTACTTCTGCACTCCAGTAATGACCATTCTGGTGGCTGACCCATCCGCTAGAGACTGAGGTTTTCCTTCAGATTGCACAGTGAGATAGAGGTGGAAGCATGGAATTGTGGAGATGTCTGCAATGAATGTGGCTTAAGAGAGTCAAGATAGCATTGCCTTGAGTAGATGGGCAGAAGTAGCTAGGTGAGTGGTGCTTTCCTGGGTATAAACCTATGAGGAGTTAGTTATGGTTGGGAGAACGCATGCACTACATTGCATTTTGATTCATTTCTTTTTCATTCAAAGCAGTGTAGGACAGGTTCCTTTCAGCTCTCAGCTGATGGGAAGACCCATTGAACAGCTCACAGATGGTGAGATGTTCCTGCCTCTTCAATGAGCCCAAGTGTCATAGAGTTGCAGATGAATCCTAAAGGTGGGGGAGAAATCTCCTGATTGCTTGGCAGTGTTTCCTCATGTGGTGGCTTCCACCACCCCTGCTCAGCTATAATGCAGCTGGGAAATTTGGGGAGATGTTTACAAGGCTCCTGGGAGAGGAGCAGTCTGGTTAGACCTGGGCAGGAGTCCCCATTCCCACATAGGCAGCTGCAGGAAATTTTTGATTCTTGTTCAGGCTGTGCATCCCTTGTGACACCCAACATCTGGGAACCACTGGAGGCTGAACTCACAGGAGCGCCAAATCTCCAACTCGCATGGGCAAACCCAGCTGCTAGTCACTGCCCAAGACTATAAGGGAGAAAGCTCATGTCAGGTCTTTTTGCCCTTTATAACCCACATAATCTTTATTCATTTTTTCTCTTTCAAAGAAAATGCAAAGTTGTTTATACAAATCTCTTTAAAGAGGCCCATTCTGTACAGGAAATGGAAGGCCTGCTGTTTTGGTTTTTAATACAAACTGACTTAGCTTTGTCCTTTCCTAATTTCTTGTTGGGCTTTGGGGCAACTGCAGTTACACAAGACCTTGAAGGATTGCTTTATCTCCCATCAGAAGAAGGATGAGTAAGTGTTGAAGAGGTGTAGTGTTAAAGGGATTATATACTGGGAACGAACCAAGTGTGTGCACTACCGGCTTGTAGTGTGCCTCTGCTCATACATGCTGTTCTTCCCCGTTCTCAGGTTGGGGGTGGGAGTGCATCACGGTAACCACTTGCTCTTCAAAAATCTTTTAGTTAGCTGTTCAGCATACTCAGAAATCTCCCTGCTGAAGGCAGAAGCAGAAAGGACAACTAATATTAGTACTATTAGGGGTCTAAAGCTTTTAATGCAAAAAAGCTTTCAACTCTTTCTGTTGCTGCCTAGTAACTAATTCATTCTGCAGTCCTTATGCTACATCTTTTCCTCTTGGCACTGAAGTTGGGAGCAGCTTATACTCTGTTGCTAAAGCTTTCCCCTCAGTAACTGAATAAGGATAAGGAAGAGAATCGTGGCTACTCAAAATCAGGAGCTGCAATCCTTACAAAAGAGCCCCAGTGTTAAACACCTTGTCAGGACGCTAATTCCCATGGCATTTGTGTGCAATTACCTGTTGGCTGCATCTGCAGTAATATGAGCTAGAAATAATTTTGTCAGTTACTGCTGGCAAGAGGATACAAAATAGATTTTAAGTTATCTAAAATATTAGCATCTCTGGATTTAAAGAATAAATACATTGTAATGAGATCTGCCAGAGCTACAGTCAGTCTTACTTTTTTTTTCCCTCTCCTTCTAAAATTCAGTGGCAAGTGAATATAAAAGGTAGCCAGACTGCATATGCTGAGAAATTTTGGAGCTGTATAATGAGCATTTCTAGACTAGTAATTAACATGCCTGCTAACTTGGAGAAAAGGAAATTACTGATAGAAGGGAGGAATCAGTTTTAGATTGAGGTCTTTAATTAGAAAAGAGTTGCTGGTCAGTAGAAGGTGGTTAATCCAGATCTGTGGGGAGTGGTTAAGTTTGCACTCATTAGAGTCAGGGCTCAAGGATTTTATCAGTGTTAGGTCTCTGAGGAAAGCTGGATTTTTTTTTTTTCCCCCCTACGTTTACATGTGGTTCTCCAGGGCCATTGGGCTGAAAATCATCTCTATGGGTTTCTGAGCTGGGAAATAGTTATTTTCAGTGCTGCAGTCCATGTAGTACTCATGGCTCACTGTTTTTGAGGGGTCTGTGGTTCTCAAGGTGGGCAGATTTCACACTTTGAAGATTCCCTTTTCTGAACTGAAAACCATGCACAGTGCAAGGAACGTCTTTGTGCTCAAAGCATGTGTTGAAGAACCACTTGCCATAACACACTGCCTTGTACGTGGCAGTGGTCAGATAAGCTGCTAGGATAAGCTTTTAACTGGCGGCTTCTCATGAGCCACCTCTTGCTGTGTTTCCCCATGCTGGGAATCTGGAGACCGAAGGTGACTAATGTTTCTCTCTTCTGCTTCTTATTCCTCCCACCCATAGCACTGATGCAGGCGATAGCCCTGTGGGCACAACAGCCACTACAAACCTGGAGCAGCCACAGGTCATTCCATCGCAGGGTGACCTTCTGGGTGACCTTCTCAACCTGGACCTGGGACCCCCAGTGAATGTTCCCCAAGTCTCCTCCATGCAGATGGGTGCTGTGGACCTCCTGGGAGGAGGGCTGGACAGCTTGGTAAGCAGCATCCTCTTTAGCTTCATCTGATGTGAAATAATTGGAGCTGTGCTTATCTCTGCAAAGCCTTGATCATTTGTGCTTGTAATGCTTGGATCACTGAGCTCCCAGTGCTGAGTCCTAAAACTCCAAGAGGATTTAACCAGTGCTATTGTACCAACTTTCAGCAGGTTTTTCCTGCTATAAAATGAATGTTGCTGCATGCTGTAGAATCCCTATGGTCAGCGGATATATTTGTTACATGCTTTTTCTGTCTGTAGAAGAAAACCAAAAAGTTGGTTTAAGGATGTAAAGTGTCCCACTGCTTTGTAATTGATTCAGGCTCCCTTTCAAGAAGGTGTTTGTTCCACCCGCTTCCCAACCCTACTGAATTTCAGTGCAAAACTCTTCAGGGCTGCAGGCCATAGCCCCGTGTCATCCCATTCGTATATTCTCCAGATTATGTCACGGTTTAATATCGGTGACATTTTAATTGCAGTTAGGTCAAGAGGGAAGCAGTCTGTGTAGTCCTCCCCATGCTGCAGCTGCTCATGAGGAGGTATTCTAGTACTAACAGGGTCAAGCTCCAGAGTATGAGTAATTACACATTGCTTCTGCTCTGGGGTGTGAGCTGGCCATGAGCTGCAATGAGAGAATCACTTAGCAAGGAGACCGCAGCAGTGGAGAGGAGCTCAGTGCTGTGGTCTTACGCTGGTGGCAGCCAGGCATTGAGAAGTGGTGAATGTAATCGTCAGCCTGGGAGTTCTTCCCATGGGGTGGAGCACAGCACACAGATCCCTAACACCCTGGTGACTTGCCTACAGGGGTAAGAAGCAGTCTAGGTGTATTTGCACCACATAACCTGAGTAAGACTACCCCAGAGAACATAGTTGGGTGTTTTTCAGACCTACAGTGGCTTTGTCTTGCTTTGGTTTGAGGTTTGGCTTGTCGTGAGCTGGATTGGGTTATCTGTGTGCCTGGTTTAGGTGCGGTTCCAGTTCTGAGTCAAGTTCTGAATAATAGAGGTAGGAGGCAGCTGGATGAACCCCAATCCTTACTTGTCACAATCTTATTAAAGCAGACATTAAACACGTTTCCAGTTCCAGTGCTTTGTGAGCTAATGAACTGGAAACAACCTAACCCTTAATGGCATTGGTGTTCACAGAGGTCAGATGTGCTTTAGCCTCTGTGCCATCTAAACAGCAGTTTGCTTATTTAACAAGGAGACTGCTTTTACGCTGGGGAGATAGGGAAATGGTTTAAGCTGGAGCTGCTGGGAAAGCAGACAGTGAGCCCAGAGCAGTGACTTTTGCAGCCTTTGCTCTGCATTGCATGACATGCCACTAAGAAACTGGGACTTTTAATTATGTTAAGGCATTGCAGAAAATGATGCTATCTGTGGTGGCTCAAAATGGCTAGGAGTTAAATTTCTCTGTCTACTGTCTTCCAGGCCACTTATAGTAACCCTTTGTTTCTCATTAGTGTCAGAGACAGATAAATGGACACAGCAGGAGGACTAAAGCTTGGTTTTGGGAGAAAGAGTTGTCTCACAGTTGGCATTAATGGGCTTAATTTAGTGACCCGCTTTGGCAGTAGAGCTGTTAGTTGATACGGTACTAGGCTTTTACTTAATATTTTTCTCAAGCCTTAAGTAAATCTATGGGGCTGTGGAGTATGATCTAATAAAGTGATCATGTCTGGACGGGGAGTAGCTGTGCCTCGGGCTGTGTGGGCCAGCAGTGTCTCAGCTGAGTTACTAGATGGGGTGAGCACTAAAAAAAAATCTGGTGATTTTTTTTTTTGTCCCCCTGGAATGCTTTCTGTTGAAGTGCTGTTGCGTCAAATGTCCTGTCTTCTGATCCCTTGCATGTATAAGTGAATCTTTTCCTGATAAAACTCTATTTCTCAGGCTTTTCCTTCCCTAATAAGCCTAACTGGTGTGTAAGTGAATGTGATCTGTGTCTTTTGTTTATTGTTGTGGGCATGTATTTAACAAGTATCAAGCTGAGTTAACCCTAACCTGGTATTAGCTAAATTGCTAGGCAGTGTGTCTTGGCTGCATGGCTAGCCAAGGGGATTGGTGTTTGGATCCTAGGTTAATATTAAGCCACACTTGTGCGGTGCCAAAAACACAACCTCAGACTGCAGGTACGCACATGCCTGATTTGTGTATGTGGTGAGGTGGTGAGATGCATCAAGGTGCCTCATTGAAGAAGGGCTGAGCTCTTCACCCTTCGCCAGGGATCAAAAATGGTTGGGAGCCAGGGATGGTGGTCACTTGGGCTGTTCATGTAGTCAATTAGTGGGGTTGGAGACTGGAATCAAATCCTCTTCCTCTGTCCTTAACAGTGTTCTACCCATCAGTAGGTGTTCTGGCTGTCAGTGTAGCAATCCCTTTCTCTTTCTTCTCCAGATACCTTGTACACAATTTGCTTTATGTTATATTGCTGCCTGATTTGTTCTGCTTTGAAGTTTCCCTCTCCATTACTCCTAATGTCTTTTTTTTTAATGCATTTCTTCCCCTGCTTTGTTGGGAAGACTGAGGCTCCCTTACTCTTGAATGAAGCGTGGAGTGGTGTGAGCAGTCCCTCTCTCCTCCTCAAACCAGAGTTTACTTTGCTTTGGGCCCTTGTGCTACCAGAAAGTAACCCTGTTTGGTTGTGAATGCTGAGGCAGCTGCCGTCTTCTGTGTGTGCTGCTTTGGTCTCTCTTTTCCCATCCCTCCTGTTGTCTAAAGAGTCTTAAGTAAGAGTACTGGAACCAAATGGGGTTGGGGTCTGATCTAAGGAAGGATTGAGTATGCGTTTTCCCAACAGGAATTTGTCTAGTGTAAATTTTTTTAAGGGTCCCAGTGATAGAGTTTGTACCAACTCTACTGTTGATCCCTGTTTTCTGCTCATCACTAGCAGATCCCTTTTGGATCTCAGGTGACCTGAGAGAAGACAGGGGAACATGAGATACTCGAATGCAGAGTATTCTTTGCATTGTGCCTCTGGCATTATCTGTCAGCCTGAGCGGGGATGTAAGTTGCTCTATTGCCAGAGCAGAGCAAACCTAAACTCTGCTTCCATTTTCCAAGCAACTGTTTGGTATGTGAAAAAAAAAAAAAAAAAAATCCTAAATAAGCCTCTCTGTTACAGTGGAAGAAAATGGTTTGGGATGTGCTTGAGTTAATGCATGAAATCATGGTCTGTTGCTGTGATGGTGAGATTGCATCAGTGCTGTGAGTGTCTCAAAGGCAGCTGAAGGTCTGGAAGAGGCTGCTGGCAGGATCTCTGCCAGTTTGTCACATTCACTCAGTGTCATGTGTTGATCCCCTCAGATACTTGTTGCAGCTCTTGTGTATTTGATAATACCTCCTTGTCTTTGGAGGGCATGTCTGTCTTCAGAGGGATGCTTTTGCAATGAAAGTCCCAACAGGACTAACCCAGAAAAATCAACAGCAGCGTTAACTTCCATGGCAAATGTCATTCTGCATTTCCATTTTTTAAACTGTGGGGTTTTGTTTTCTTCCAGGCATTTAAATAGAGACTGCATGGTGTAAAACTGGAAAAACACCAAATTAATATTGTTCATTTGAATTTTCCTCAGCGTTGCTAGATATTTATCCCCATGACCAGTGAGACTCCAGCTGCTTGATAGGTTAATTTCTTTAGTGAGTAACTCTTATCTCCACAGCGAGTCCTGTAACTGGTATTAGATGTAACATGCATATTGTGCATGCACAGATGCTGAGCATGTGTTAACAATTAAAAAAAAAAAAAAAAGATAAAAAGGGCCTTTAGTACAAGAACAAGCTATGCTTTGCTTATAACCGAGCAGACTCACTATATGAATTACGGAGAGCTGTTCTCTAGTGAACAGAGCCAGCACTGAATCTGTTCCGGGTTGTGCCCCTGTCTACCACCCTGGGCAGATCTTGTTCTTCTGCTTTGCTTTCTTTTCTGTAAAATGGTGACCAAGCCCACTGTTACAAAGCTGATTGAGATCTCCAGCTCCACAGTGTAAAGTAGTGATACCAGTCACTAATGTAGGAGAAGCAAAACTTGCTTGGACAGCAGATTGCCGGATGCAGAGTTGTGCATGCTGAGAGCTGGAGTTTGATGCTTTATCCCCTTAAAGCCGGCTCTTAAGCGGCTAAACTTCATGCAGATTATAGGCAGCCCTCCAACTCCTGGTTTACTGTTGATGCAGCGCTCTGTAGGATATCTATCCGTGCTGTAATGAGCCAGGGTCATTTTGCCTTTAAACCTTTTTGTGTGTTCATTTGTTCTGAAAATCCATTGGGCATGAGAACTCTGCGCTGCCCGGCACATTGTGCAGCTCGCTGTGAGTCCGTGCGTTTAACAGGAGCACGGCACTGTGGCCAGGAGCCAAGGAGGCTGGCTTTCAACCCGGGGGCAGAGCAGTAAATTTGTAGGAATGGACAGGCTTGGATTGTCTGTTATGTAAGGATTTTATTTAATACTCTAGCCACTCATCTACAAGAATATTATTGATTCAAGGCTGGCAGCTAGTCAGACTGATTTATGTCCTGAATTGTAAAGCTTTTTGATAAACACTGGATATCCACAGTTTTTGACTGGTTTGGGCTGTTCCAGCTGGAGCTGTGCCTCTCTATGTAATCAGGTTGGATATAGGGGAGTCTGACCCCCAGGGTCTCTTCTGCACGGTTCAGTGCTGTATCCCACCACTGTGCTTGCCTTGAAGTGTGATGAAGGGCTGGGACCTGAGTGCTAGCTCATCCTCTCCCGTGGGGTGTCCTGGGCTCTGGGCACCTGTAGGCTTAGCAGCCTGGAAAGAAACGCCTGCTCCAGTGGTCCTGAGTGCCTGCCTCATCCAAAAGGCTGATGAGCAGGGGCTGCTGGTGTCACTCCTTCCCTGTCTGACTGCTTTCAAGTGGAGAGTTCGAAGTCTGGCCTTAGCGGGCAATGCCCTGGCTTGTTGAGGTTGATTAGGGACTCACCGATGTTTTATAAAAAACCAAACAACTTCTACTGAGTTATTTCATATACTCAGTGTAGGAAGCCTCACGTAGTTGTGGAAGCCCAAAAGCGACCCCCAGTCTGCCCTGGGTGCCAGATTCCTCTCCTGGCTCTGCAAGTGACTTGCTATGTATAATCTTGGGAAAGTTACTTCATTTACCTTTTCCTGGAACTACAGTGTGAGTGTCTATGCTAGGTCAGCCCCAACATCTATTTATGCAGTGGATGTGATGCTTCCCCGGGGTGCTCCTCCAGCCTCTGACAAGGAGCTAAGCATCTCCTTTGATCTGGGCTGTTCTGGTTTGATCTACAAAGGATGTCTGTTAGGATTTCTGACAAAGGGCATGTGTCCATTGCTGGAGCAGTGCTGATACGGAAAAGGAGCTCTTCTGGTGGGTTGCTCATTCATGTCTGATTTAAGGCTGCTGTTGCTGTAACAATAATGGGACCACCAGAGCTTTGTAGAGCTGCTTTTTTTTACACTTTAGGAAATGAAAATGGTTAGTACTTAGTTTCATTTGCTGATGGAAATCATTCAGCAAGGTAAAGTATTAGTAGTAAGTGCTGCTGAAACTGGTGGCCGTGGTATTGGCAACATGACCTGTCTTCCACCACCTTTGATACAGCTGTCCTTGGTTTGGACAGTAGCCCTTCTCCTCTGCAAGCCTGGCTTGGCAATATGAAAACAGACACATAATATAGGCAGCAAACAAGGTACTGAAAATGCCTCTGTGTGAGCCACAGTGGAGTCTGCAATGAGATATCTACAGCCCATCAGGATGTCAGAAGATGCAGACCATGCATGATCTGTCCTGCAGTTAAGAAGTCTCTAACAGGATTAGCCCAGATCAAGTGGCCTGCTAGCAACTGTGCTCTCAGCATTTCAGTCAGCCCCATCACCGGATTCTTGTTAGGTAAATGCCTTGTGTTCCTTGCTGCTGGGTAACTGAGTGCACACTCTCATCTAGCTCCTTGAGCTGTGATGCTTAACTCTTGGTTTGGGGTGCGAGGGAGGGAGGAGGCAGCAATTGTCCCCTGTTAACCCATGAATTATGGCTTCATGAAATGCATAGCTGCTCTGAAAGCCCTGGCTATGCTATGGACACAAGGCAAAGCGGTTGCGGAGCAGTGGTTGTTGCAGCTTCTGTCCCTGGCTCCACCCCCCCTGTTATTTTTTGGAGCTCTAAATGCCTCACGTCATGTTGCAGAAGTGATTGTAACCCCTCCAGATCACATGAACACTTCAGCAGAGTCACTTCATTACAAGCTGCTGTTAAGATGCAAATAAACCCTCCTAATGCAGTAACTCCAGCACTGCTACACTTCATAAGTCAGCATAACTGCTTACACGGAGCTGAAATTACAGGGCAACTGCTCTTCAACTGCAGAGCAGCTGCAATGCCATCCAAGCCAACTAATACAAAGTAAAGACGCTGATGCAGTTTAGGAATAGGTGCTAGTACTGTTTTTGTTGATACAGGGTTGAGCTCAGCATCTTTTTTAAACCCATGTGGCTGCTTGAGTGCTGTTGTGGCAGGATGGGTTTGAAGGGAATAAAGAGAATTCCTGTTTGAAGAACTTCATGTGTTTGGTGGCCAAGGCTCCCTGTTCATCTCCTGAAGCTGGCAGCTCTCCATCCTGGACAGAGGCTTTGGGCTCTTCAGCAAGAGGCAAGCCAGCCAACTTTGGGCTCAGGATGAGGGCTTTGCAGTGCTACAAATTCCCCTTGGCCATCAAGTGGCAGCCTTCGTCCACCCCACCTTCACAGCGAGCATTTCAGCCTGAGTAGGGCTGACAGCTGTATTAACGTGGTCCTCTCCTCCGCGGCGCTGTTGCCTGCTCTTGTGTAACGCAGGTTCACGATGTCCTTCCAACAGGAGTGGCTGCCTGCCCATGAGATGAATGGAAATGGTTAACTAGAGCTGCCAGCCCTTGGGAATTGGTTCAGCAGCACTTCGTGCTTGACTAATAGCTGCTTCTTTCCTTCTGCACTCTGCCTGTCACTCCAGATGGGAGAGGACACTCCGTGGGTAATTGGTTCCTGTTCCCTCTGTCTTCCTCCTTCCCTCTTACTCACACACTTTGCTGTTACGTCTCTTTCATCATTTTGAGTTTAGAATAAAGTTAGGTCTTGGGCATCTTGCAGGAGGATTGGGTAAACCAGACCTGTAGTTTCTGAATGAGGAAAGCATTGGTGCTAAGGGAGAGTGACAGGCAAGAAAAATGGAGAAAGGCACTTTGTGCTGCTGCAATGGGTAGTGCACCCCAGATCTGATGTGGAACTGATTAGTTCTATATTAACTTCCCCCCTTTAACTTCTGTTGAAGTAGATACGTTGTCACTTCCCTTTTCACTATATAAGTAGAGCCAGCTCTGCCTGTAGGGACCTGGTGAAGCTGCCAGCTCCTTTGAGCTCGCTCTGCAGCTTTGTAGCACACATCTGCAGTGCTTGGTCCCAAGCATAGGAGCCAAGAGAGCGGCAGGCTACTGTGTGCAGACCTCTCCTATGAGTAACGCGTGGCTTCAGGAGGAGCAGGTCAGAGCTTCCCGGCATTGGAAAGAATCTTTTCTACCTCAAAGCAGAGATGTCGGGTGCAATTTAGAAATGTAAGGAGGCTCATGGTAAATCGTCTGAGCCAGTGAGGGTTTTTTTTCTCTGCCTTGTAGGGAGTGAGAGCTGGAGTCTTGACTCAAAACAAGCAATAAATCCAATTTCTAGTTTTCCCTCAAGGCCTGACAGCTAGGGAAAATGGAAGACTTGCAGATAGCTTGAGGAACCCCAATATGTCATTCCTTCCCTCCTTCACATTGAGTACACCCAGATACCAGTGTATGGGTTTCTTCGAGGTTGGATTCCTAGCCTGCAGCTTCTTATGATGAGTGTAGTAGGAAATGGTAGAATAGTTAACATCTGGCTTGATTATGCAGAATTATTCAGTCATTTCCATAATACCCTTTGTAAAATGTTTGCTGCTTGAGAAAGACTGGTTTATCCTGCTTCAGACAACAGTACCAGAAATCCTCCCTGCATGCAATATTATCTGGAAATGAACTGGATTCTTCACCCTTTTTTCTTTTCCTCTGGACTTCACTGCCTGTCAGTATAAAGTGTGAAGTTCATCTGCGTGCAAGACTATGAATAGGGATGAGGTGTAATAGTTGCATTTATTACTCCTCAGTGAGCCAGTAACAAGATGTAAATGATCTGATGTATTAATCTAAAACACAGCTTGGCTTAAAGAGCAGTCTGTAGAACAAAACTCTGCTCTGCCAGCCTGTTTCAGTGGGGGAGACCTGACAGTGTAATAAGCCCTATTTTATAAGCTCAGTATTAATTGGATTTGCATCCTCTGGCTGGCTTCCTTTGGTCTGTGACTGATTCTTTTGACTTGGGAATTGCTCGCTTTTATCTCCTAAGTAAGCTAAGAAAAACTGGACTTGCGCAATGCACCGCCGTGGGCAGCAAGAGGATGGATTGCTGAGGTGGCCTCATGCTGAGGTATGAAGAGGTGGCCGTTGCAGAAGATGAGGGATGTCCTATAAATTTCTGCCATGACTTCAAGTAGGGATAAACCAAGTCTCACACAGGAAAAAAGCTCTGAAGGCTTCTTAACTAAAGGCAAATTGTGTGTGATTTGTACTTCTCTTAACATCTACTGATGGTAGCTAATATTGCATCAGGTGGTTCCTGTGGGGACTAGGGGAAGTAGAAATGCCAGAGGATAGAAGGGGGATCCAGAATAGCACAAGGATTTGTCAAATTTTACAGGTTTTTTGGAGGATAGTTATCATCTAGTAAGTCACTGTCTGCAACTTTGCTGCTGTTCTCAAGGCGTTTTATCCTTTTTATCTGTGCTTTGAGGGAGAGAAGTATGAAGCTTTATGGTATCTCTTGACCAGTGTAAAATGTATTTGCCATGAGATATCCCAGGTAACAGGCTAGCAGGGACCAGAACAAAGTTAAATTTCCAAGTCTTTTGTGCAGAGGTGAAAGGTTGGAGCCTTTTTGGCTCTAAGCACAGACACTCCTGGAAGCTTCTGCTTTAGCTATATGGTGCATTTTTTCAATATCGTGACACATCACCGTATATTTGAACAACATACCTAGAGCTGAACCATTTTGTCAAATGCTTTTTTTTTTTTTTTTTTTTAAAGCAAACAAACTCCCCAAACCCTAATCAAATGGAAGAGCAAAGCCATCTACGAGGCGAGCTGTGTTGTTCTGGTCTGCCAGTCCAGCCTTTCCTCCTACCTTGCCCTTGCACTTGCTTCATCCTCCATGCACGTTGTCAGGTCATGATCCTTGTCTGAATGTGACCAAAAAAAACCCCTGCACTAGGCAAAAAACTACCATGGTCTTCTGAACAAATGCCTAGGACACAGATAAGCCTGGAGATGTCTCTGTAGCAAATAACCGCTGCCGATCTGTGCTTGTTTCCTCATGGCTATCAGTCATCTGTCAAGTGCTTTATAAATATTCACAGAAGTGATGTTGTACTCACAAACAGCACTTGTAGCCAGCTTTGGAGTCTGTCCTGATCACTGAATTCTCTCAAGCTTGTAGAATGGCGTGGATGTTCAAAAAATGGGCTTTTTCACTGAGAAAGAGGTCTGGCTGCTTTGTAAAGGGAGTTCATGGTAGGACAGCTTCTAGGTGGGCTGCAGGATGGTTTGTTAGAAGGGTACCAGAGACGATTTAGTGTTTATGGAGGGTTGCGCAGGTGGTACACCGTGCCTATTTCAGTTACTTCAAACTGTAGCCATGTAGCTTGGCAGAGATGGTTACTGAAATATCCTAGTGCACCGTAGGTCTCTTTACCATTTCAGTGGCCCATTAACACATAAAGCTGGGGTTTTTTTTTCCTTTCTAAGGGAGAGGGGCATCTTCAAAGGGAAGGCAAAGCCCACCTATCTGAGCTGTTGTAATAGCCAGCATGTATCCTGTTCTCTTTCTTCCTTGTTGTTGAAAAGAGCCACATGTCAGAGGAACGTAGCCAAGATGCATTGTGTTTTCCTGTAGTTTGTAGCTGTTCCCTAGAAAACTAAAGCTTTCAGGAAGTGAGCTTCCTGTCAGTTTTATTTTTATTCCATTTCACAGTTACCCCACTGGGTTTTGTGGAGCTGCTCAGGACTGCTGGCAACCAGCGTGGTGGGTTGAAGGGAAAGCACTGATGCGTGAAACGTGAAGAATTGCGCAGAGTTTTTGGTGCAGATGACAGGTGCAAGAAGGGATGAGTTTTTGTTCTTATTAACCTGCAAAACACTCCTGTCCGCAGTACGTGCGTGGGGTAATTTCCAAATAGCTCTGCTCACACAATGGCAAAAAACCCCCTCTGTTCCCTGTGCTTTCCCATCATTGCATTTCTGTCTGTCCTGTATGCAGCAAGCGAGTGAGACGTGCTCGCAGCAGTGCAGTCAACTGAGCTCCACTCCAGCCATCTGACACTTGGCTTAAATGAACTCGGTCTTTCTCTCCTCTCTCTCCTTCTCTCTTTCAGCTTGGCAGTGACCTTGGCGGGGGCATTGGAGGAAGCCCGGCAGTAAGTGCCATTCCATTTTTTTCCCCAATTTAAAAAGCTGCTCAAAGCTCAGGGTTTTTAAACATACCCTCACCCATTATGTGCTGGAAGATGCTTTAAATCCCTGAAGATGTTTGAAAATGGACAAATGCAACTGAAACACACAGGTCCCCACCTATATTGCTTTGAGTCCAGCTGTCACCTGGGCTTTCCTAAGAGCAGCCAGGGCCAGAGCTGTTGACTCTATCTGCTTAGCTTTTCTTTCTCAGAGCTTTTAGTTTGAGCACCAGCGTTAACACTGGCAGAGTTGTGCAGTCCTTGTGCAACTGCTTTGGCAGCTGAAAGGCCAAGGATGCTTACCTCTCTACTCACAAAGCCTGTTCTGTTGTAACCCTAACCCAGTGTCACCACAGGCTTGTCTGAACTCAATGCTTTTCTCCTCCCAAACACCATGTAAGATTTTTCCTGGACATCAGGATCAGGTGCTCTGAGCTTTCCTACTACGTGTGGTCAGTGTTAAACTCTACCTGCCACCGGCCTCCTTCTCTGTGCCTGTGCTTTGTGAGTATCCTAGTGCCTAGAGCGCTTGCCAGGACATGGGAGACTTTCAGGCTGCTTCCAAAGCACCCTTGGTTTCAAATGCTTACCAGCTTCTTCCAGGAAAGCATGGGAAAAGGATGCAAGATGAATTGGAGATGCAGTGGGCAGGAGGGAGTGTGCCTCCAGCCCACAGCCAAAAGCAGTCTCCTCGAGAAAGCTCCAGTCCCTCTTCCCAGGACTGTGCAGCCAGTAATTCAGTGAGGAAAGCATACTCAGTTCTGGAGTGAGGGCTTTTCAGAGATCCTTGTTGTGGCTGCAGTAATTCTCTCTCCTTCTTTCCCTGTAAGTCTTGCATTCCTTTCTAACTTCAGCATGAGGCAGAGGAGAGCTGGTGGTGCAGTACACCTGTAGCCCCCAGGCAGTACACACCAGGACGCGGGAGATACTTAACTCTGTAGAGATCATACCTACAAAGCCAGGTCTCTGCCTTCCTGGGCCAGCATAAACCCACCAAGCAGTTCTATAAAACCACTGGTCCTCCCTATCCAAACGGTTGATTGAAATACCACATCTCAGGTGGGTTCCTGAACACAGAACAGTGGTGAGACTTCAGACTCAGACCTGTCATCAGTATTTCCTATTGCCTGCCTTAGTCATTCTGCCTTTTTCTGGGCTGCTGACTGGTGAATCCTATTCTCAAGCACGTCATTCTTCCTGCTCACAGTAAAGAAGAGAACCTGGGAGTCTAACTTGAGTGTGACTGTCCCACCTGGAGCTGGGCACCTAAAGGTTAATATTGCATTTTTGGTGCCTTCATTTAAGTCCTGAGAGGGAAGGATTGCCCTTCTTGCAGAAAGGTTGTCCTCTGGCAGACAGAGACAGCTAGTTCTGCTTCATATCATGAACCTTTTGGACCACAGTGCTGAGAATGCAGAGCTCTGGCTTTGGGTGGGAGTACACAATATGGTCATGACTCCCTTGCTGTCTCTGGATATGCAAAATCTTGCAGGTTCCTGAAGACTGTTGTAGTTGGGGGAAGATTTGAAGCATTTTTTCTTTTCCCTGGGTTTATGTAGGGTAGATCCACAAAGCATATTGTCTTTATGAGGAGGAGAGATGTAGAAGAATGATTCCTCTACAGTGGGAATAGATAACTGGAGCTATAAAAAAACAATGTGAAAGCTATTGCATGGTTGAGGTGACAGCCGAGCGTAGGGATTAGTTGCCAAGAGCTTTGGAATTCAAATGCATTATTTAACACTATTGATAATTCAGCGGGGAAGCTGCGAACAGCTTTAAAATATTTAGGATATTGCCCAAGTTCATGCTTTATTTAATAAGTAGTGTTCTTCATATGTGATGTTAATCAGTGCCTGTTCTTTCTAATTCCTCCAGGTGGGGCAGACCTACATTCCCTCCTCTGTGCCAGCCACCTTTGCCCCGTCACCCACCCCAGCGGTGGTGAGCAGTGGACTCAATGATCTCTTCGAGCTCTCATCTGGTATAGGCATGGCTCCTGGAGGATATGTGGCTCCGAAGTCTGTACGTAAGGAAAATGAACGTCCTCAGTATGTTGCCTTACCTTAGGCTACAGGAAGTCTGAGATTGCTCACTTGTCCCCTTTATTGTGGGTCTCTGGTGCGATCAGGGCACCTTAGTTCAACTCAGTCCCATTAGGGATGCCCTGGTTTTTTCCCAGGCAGAGTGACTGTATTGGAGACCATGTTAGTTGTTAGTTACAGACTTCTGTTTTTTTAGCAGTTCCCTCATTTTGCCTGTAACAATATTGCTCTAAAGAATGGCTTATATAAGATATGAGAATTTCAATTTTGTCAGAGCAGCTTTCCTGGAGACCTACTTCTCAGCAAGTTTCCCCAGGAAACTGAGGGCAGGATACAGTTTGCTACAACTTTCATAGAAGATTCGTTTATTTGAAGGAATCCAATATGATGGTGAAGATGAAATCACGTGATTGGGATGAGCATGCCGCAGTGTAATGCGGATAAATGCTCTGTTAGTGACAGAGATCACAGATGCACTGACTGAAGCGTGCTTCATGTGCAGGGTTTGTGAGATACAGAACGTGGTTCTGGTAACAGGCTGTGGAGCAGCCACAGGGTTAGCCTATCATGCCTGAAAGGGAATAAACAAAAATTAGCACTCTTATTAAATAGTCAATGGATGAATAAACTTAAGTCATCCTATGAAATCTAGGATCCCAAGGTACTGCAGAGCATACTCGAAGCTTTTGGTCCTTAGCTGCTTGCAAGTATTACACCATATGTAAGACCAAGTATGAAAGAACCCAGTAATTTTGAGCTAAGTAGTACTTCATTTTGCACCACTCAAATTTGCGTTTGGGTTTGGGTTTTTCCCCCAAAGATGATTCGGGGATCCAGAACCCAAACAGCTAATAGTATCAGCCCTGTGATTTTTATTTGGTTCAAACTTTAGTATTGTCCTACCTCTAGTAGCCCAACAAGTCCTTGGAGAAGCCTGTCCATCAGCAGACTTGGTAAGTCTCACATTAGTGTGATGGGCACAAGCTTTCACTGTTTCTTGTGCACACTAATGCTATAGTATCTTTGAATTATGTGAGTGCTGTGAACAAATATGGATTAGGAGCAGCAAGCTTATTTCTCATTGGTGAGCTTGATCCTTTCAACACCCCATGTTGTATATTCCCTGCAGTGTTTCTTTAGTGTCTGTGGGCTTAATGTGCCAATGTAGCTGGATTTCCGAACTCAGGACTTCTCTGCTGTTTGGAAAACTACTTGTTTGTTATCTTCAGGCCAGATCTCTCATGCTGAATGACATCTCTTGTGTTAAGGTTTGGTTGCCTGCAGTGAAGGCTAAAGGATTGGAGATCTCGGGCACGTTCAGTCACAGGCAGGGACACATCTACATGGAGATGAACTTTACCAATAAGGCTTTACAGCACATGACTGACTTTGCCATTCAGTTCAATAAGAACAGGTAAGAAAACAACACACTTTGTCTGCTATGTTAAAAAGATTGCATGCTCCTATGAAAGGAGTCTGTCTACACTGCTAGATATAGGGAGGGCTTTTATGTAGGTACATAATGCAGTCATGGAAACAGCTGGATGATGCAGCCTGAACTCTCCATCACACCACAGTTGTGTGAAAGGGCTGAAAATATAGACTGATAAATCTGTGAGGAAACAGGCAGCAAACGGTCCCGTCATTCTCCTAACTCTGAAATGGCATCTGCCCCATTTAATCTCTGCAGCGTTTTAAAGCAGCCTCATGAGTTGTTAGGCAGGTTAGTGGTTTTAGAGCCAGTAAGTGCCCCGAGGAAAGCAAGAGTGTAAACAGGCAAGCATTTGAGCTGCACAAATATCAATCCATAATGCCTCTACCTCCTGACTTAATTGCTGTGCTGCCCCTCAGACTGTCTGGAAGTATGGGTCTCATTAATAAAGCTATTTGTCAATGAAGAATTTGCAAGTTAAGAGTCAATGGCACATGTTTTCCCTGTAATTGGCAGCAGAACAATTTTGTCAGAAGTAGCAGCCACTTGAATGTTTAGAGCATACAGATTGTTCTCAGAAACCCATCTCAGCCAAAAGACATGACATGGCAGTACAGCCACGATGTCTTCCCACAAATAGCCTTCCCAGTTAGAGCTTATCATGCGGTTTGCTGTATGGTATCTTGAGCAAAGACCAAGCTAGTTCTTATCAAGACTGTAAAGAATATCTTGTGACTGAAATGTTCCCTGTATTTCTTAATATCCTTTCACTGGAAAAGGGTTTGCTATGCTAAAGATCCACTGAAACCATCTCTTTATATCACTGTTAGCCTTGCAAATTTGGGATTTCTTGGGACGAATAATATTTACTTACAAAAGACATTATGCTAAGTAAGTCTTAGTAAATGTTCTCTCTGGACTGCTATATTTTCTGGAGAGTTTTGCTAAGCTGCAATATGCAAATGTTTCATGCAAATTGGCCTGAAAAAAAAGCTGTTTTCCTTGTGATTTTTCCCCATACATCAAGCTGTGTTCTAGCCACACCTACATGGTACTTCTCAAGGATGTAAGAAGTTTAAGTACTGTACAGTAAAACAGCAGTTTCTTTTGCAGGGTATCAGCACACGCTCCCAATACAATCTACTACTATTTACTCTTCTACAAATACTGTTCTCCTGTCACTGCTTTCCACTGTGGCTGGTGCATTGGAAAGAGCTGCAGTGGGCTGGCTCTTTAGGTTTAAATATTAAGGTTTGTGACTGGGAAGTTTCTATTGCTTTTCCCCCTTTCCTGCTGCTACTAATCACATTCACTGCAGTCTTGGGATAAAGCTTTAAAAAAAAAAAAAAGAAAAGAAAGCTAGAGCTCTAGTGTGCTGTAATGTCACAGCCACTTAGTAGCAAAATGCAACTTTGTTTTCCCTCTGAGTCTTAGGGAAAACACTAGGGCTTATGTCCCCCAAGGTGAAATGGCTGCAGAAGGCAAATCATGTGGCAAGGCCCTTGCTGACAATATTTTTATTTCCGCTCCCTAGAGTGAAAACTGAGAACAAAGAATGGGGCATCTACTGGTTTCTGAAAGTGACATACGCAATACACATGCGGCTGACTCTGTGCAGAGACAGTATCAGGTTTTTAGTGCATAAAACAAAAATACACATCTATACATCTTTGGTCCTGTAAATGTTCTGTCACCTCTGAGCTAATGTGAATTCTGCTAAAGAGAAACGCAGTCACAAGTGGACACCAAAACTATCTTATGCATCTGCACTTCCATCTGCTTTCGAAAAGAAGCCGGTACATGGTACAGAAGTGTTATATTAAATGTTAGCTGCTTTTCCTCTTCTCCACTAAGTAGAGGTGCCTGTGGAATTAAATACCTCTTGGACTGAACGGGCAAGTAAACATTCGCTTTGCTATGGTTGTATATGTCTCCAGCTGAAGGAGTCTCAAACCAAGCGACAGAGCCAGACGCTGTCATTTTGGACCAGACAGCTGGCTGCGTTGATTCATTTGTTCTACAGTGCTCTGTTACAAACCACATACTCCTCCTTGGCTATCTATTTGTTCTGTTGGCTCCAGTTCCTTCTTCCATGCTCCCAATGATATAACAGCCATGCAGTGTGTGATATACTCTATTTGCAGTGCTATGCAGCTCTGTAAGAGAGAGCCAAGAGGCCTGAGTCTGAGTCCAAGTGCCACTCCTTGCTGGGCAGGCTGCTGCTCGGCACATAGGCCAGTGCTGCGTGGGTAATGGAAGAGTTCCCAGATGCTTGTCTCCTGGGCAGGATGGTGCATGTTGTCAGCAAGACCAACCTGATTGAGTTTCCTGTGCCTTGTCCTACTTTGAGTGTCTGCTGTTTTGAGCTGTGTTCCTCCCCTGTAGTAACAGCAGGGGCAGCTCAGGAGTAATGGGAAGATGAGCTAGCTTGTGCTTGGCAAAGGGGGAGTAGGTGTTGGGCAATGCAGTGCTGCTCTCATCGCCTCTGTTTTTCTCTTGTCTAGCTTTGGGGTCATCCCGAGCACCCCGCTGGCCATTCACACACCTCTGATGCCAAACCAAAGTATTGATGTCTCCCTGCCCCTCAACACTCTGGGACCAGTCATGAAAATGGAGCCTCTGAACAACCTCCAGGTAAGGATTGTCTCATTCAGAGCAGTGCGGGGATCAGCAGGTGCTTAGCTCAGTTTGTTTGGCCCAACACAATGTGGTAAGACTCTAGTAACAGAATATCATGTGTATAGGGTAACCAGGCAGACCTCATGGATTTGGGCCATGAGTCTGGCCGAAACTTCTTCCCATTCCCTTTTCTAGTGTCTCTTAGAAGGACTGAAGCAGAGACTTCTTGAATTTTGTGACTTTTCAAACACCTTAAACCCACTGCTTGCATCTGTGTAGATTAAGGTCTTTGCTCCAGTAACACTCTTCTGTAAACTGGGCATGAGGTTTGGTGGGGCTTATGAACTGAAGCTGTTCTGAACAGAGAAAGTGCATGCCTGTGGTGGAGCAGGCAGCGAGAGCTGTCAGCAAGAATTGAGGTAATTAAAGGGATTGCAGGAAAGATGGCAACTGCTGAGTGATTAATATTTCTCTAGTGCTCTTAACTTCCAGGGTGCTTTACAAAGGCATTGGCCCATCCCTGCCCCAGATAGTTTAATCCAAGGCAAATGAGATGTGTTCCAGGAAAAGCAGAGGAGAAATGACGTAAGCAGCTAATGTTTCATTAATGAGGCTGTTGGTGCACGTCAGGGACAGCATTCTCTAGAAGAGGCTTTTTATCAGATTGGGCTGCCAATCTGATAAAGGCACGACAGATCCAGGGAGATGTTCTCCTCTGGTTTGGACCACAGACTGTCTCTGTCACTCCTGGTGTGCCTCAGGGGCATTGGTCTTGAAGTACTCATCAGGCAGCCAGTTCTCCCTGGAAGGAGGCTCTTCCCCACTACTGCCATGTGCAGCCACTCTGTGGACCGGAGCTCAGAGAGTGACTTCTGGCTCTGCTCTGTGTAGCTGGGTCCTCCAGGATGATTTTCCTAGTATCCCAAAGATGTGGTTAACTTGCACCATAGCACGTCTCAGTCGCCTCAAGTCTCCAGGAGATGTAACTAGGTTGGGTTCCTGTAGCGTAGCAGCCCATAGAGGGGAATGTTTTGAAGCAGCTCATTCTCTTTTTAGATTAAGAGAATGCAATGGAAGTTACTATTTATTCTGCCTGAGCAACTGTTTTTTTTCCCTTCTTTTGACTTCCATTCTGGGGCTTATGACTTATTGATGAGTCTTTGGGCAAACAGCTCGAAATAGCTTCTCTGGCGCTCAAACGAGCAGTCCTACACTCCGGCTCTGAGCTCAGTCATGCGACGGGGGAGCGTGTGGACAGTGAATGAATTACATGTTCTTGTCTTCCACAGAGGGCCCTTCCAGCTTGTGGAAAAGCTGGATTCCCTCTGCGTCCAGTTCATGAGGATGAGGTTGCATCACTGCATTTGGGTCAGCTGTGGTAAAATCTACCTCCTGCTCTGAAGGAAACTTAGAAGTCTCTAGGAGGTGACGGTCCTGATCTGCCTCCATAACACCGGGGACTCTCTCAATGAGGCATTCTCAAGTTGCTGCTTCCTTTGATCAGGAAGGAAGTGAAGTATTTGGGTTATTGAATCTCTAAAGGAATCGGAACACAGTTTGTTTCTTGTAGCATCTTCTGCAAGAACAAAGCAAAGAGAAAACATGTGAGGAAACCTCCAGCTACCTTATATTGAGGCAGCAGAGCATTCATTAGTGCCAGACTTAGTTGCTAATTTGCTAGCTCTCTCATTGCCATAGAAGTTGGCTGCCCTTTTACAATTGGGGAAGCTGCCATATGGAGTAATAGTATATTTCTCTGCAAAGAGTTGAGTCATGATAGCAGATGCCAAGTTAAAAAGAGCACTCCCCTTACTTTTTTGACAGCAGTGGGTTTGATGGAGATCTGTCATTGCCCTGACAGCCAAGGCTCTGGTTTTGTTTTGTGAGTTCACGTAGAAATTATCTGTCTTGAAACATTCAGAAATCGTTTTGGTGACCTACTTAGGGAACAATTTATAGCATAATATAGGAGTAGAGAATACAAATGTTGCTGTATTCATTGAAGAACCAAAACACTCATCAAGTTGAATTTGCTTAATGCGGTTTTTCTGAGCTGGGGAACATTGAAGTAGATGCAGGGCTGGTTTGAACCCCTGAGGACCTTATGTTCAGCTCTTATTCTGGTGGGGTTTTTTTGTTTTAGTAACAAGAAAAGTAAGTCCTGAAGTAACCAAACTGATAGCTTTCAACTTTTTGTCATGTTAATTAGAAACTTCAAAGACTAGTCGTACATTCCTTAGGCAACTATTTCAGAAGTAATGAATTCAAGTCTTGTTCAGGTTATTTTTATTACCATTTCTAATCTTTCGCCCAATACAGCTGGTTTAATCTTAACATTTGTAATCACGCAAAGAAACTAAAATACTTGACAAGTTAACAAAAAAGCCATTTTTACAAGAAGATGAGGAAGACTGAAATATTTTCAGAGGCTCACTTAGGTAAAATATAACTGAAGAGTCTTCTGTTTGCCAGTCACCTTGCATCTTGTGATAATGAATACCAGGCTTCTCCCTCCCATCCCAAAGTAGTGATGATAATTTTCTTGACCTGTTGACTCAGATTCAACCCCCAGTCAAGCAGTGATTTATTCAAAGGATAAAACCAAAGTTAGATTTGACACAGCACTGTAGGCCTGAACAGAGTCCAATCCCTGCTCTCTGGTTCATCTTTTTTACTTCTTACAGATTAAAAAGCTGCTGTCAGATGCCTTTGGAGTGTGCCTATTGCTAAAGAAAATCTGACTTAGTTATTTGTGCGCTGCTAACTTCTGCTGGGAGACACTCTTGCCTTGTCAGCATTTCGGAGGCTACCTGGCACTCATGGGTGCTGTGGTCCCCTTGCCCAGAGCTGCCTCTGCAGAGCAGAGCACTCGTAAGTGACAACAAGCTCTTGCCAAAAGGTGTGCAAGAGGCTGCATTGAGCTTTGAGTATTTGATAGCCGTGTCTCATTTGCCAGCCAGGGAGATGGCTGTAGTAGTTGTATAGGCTTGCTTGGGTCCTGTAGTTGCCTTTTGGCAGCCCAAGGAGTGATACCCCTCTAATGACATGTAGGCTGTTAGGGTTGTACCTAGTGGAAGAGGTGGGGTGGGTGAGGTATCTTTGCCACCATGTGTGTGAGACCTTGGGCTCTCAAAGAGGAAAGTGAGTTCTGAAACAGGGGTTTGCATTGGTGAGGAATATTAACTCTTTCCAGATACTTCTTCAAGTCAAATTTGGAATAAGTGCCTGGGATGAGAACCTTTCTATGCTAAAGAGCACCACTGTTCCTAATAAATGGCCTTTCAAGGGCTGTGAAAGGCTGTGAAATCAGAATACCTGATTTGCTCATTTGGGTACATGAGAATTGCTCCCCTAACCCTGGAAATGGGTGAAGTGGAGCCAGCCTGCTGTGAGAGTTTCAGAGCTCAGGCCTGGCCTGTCATGGCACGAATATGATAATCTCTTCTGTGAGATGGTAACAACTTGCAGGAGACAATACAATTGAAAACAAGCTGCAGGGACTCCTGGAGCAGTAGCGAGTCTGCCTGAGCCTGGAGCATTGCCATTCTCTTGGGATCCACATTCAAAATTGACAATCAGTGTGTTGTGTTCCCCAGTGTTACCTGCTGTCAACTGCCAGGGCTGTTTGCAGCTACTGAGCATGCAACTGAAAGAAGCATAGCTTCAGTTTTCAAAAATGCCTGTAAAATGATCTGGCGAGTATTGAAAGGGGAGGATCTGCCAGCTGCATTTCTTCCTGAAAAGTGACACTTGGAAACACAGACCTCTCCCTTGCTGCTGAGCAGTGTGAGGTGCAGAACATTTTCATATCTTCCAATGAGTTTGGCAAAACATTTCTGTAAAGGCAGATGAAGGTGCAGCTTCTTCATTGAGAAAAGATCAGTCTTGCTAATGCACTAGATCATACTTACCCTTCTACGCTCAGTTCTGCTGTAACTCATCACCTGTGCTCCTCCACTCTTCGGTGTATCACTTGCAATGCAGAACCACTGGAGCTCTCATTCATCAGAAGTGTTAATGTATCTCAGGTCACAAATGCAGAGCTCTCGGTACTTGGAAACAGATTTCACGCATTCAACTCTCCATAAAAACAAGGTTGAGAATCAGCGTAAGCAGCAAGTCCAGCCAGCAGATGTTCTCCCTTTAGAGCCTGCTTGATAAATGGCACAATATCTGCCTGTGTGTGAGCTGCGTCAAAATAGCTGGACCAACCGCTGCAGAACAAGCTTGGGTAGCCAGATATGGAAGGTGCTTTCTTGGATTTGTTGCCTAGGTTATTTTTTCAACAGCCTCTACTAGAGAGGGTCTTATTCCAGCGAAGAACAGAACCCTCCTGGGAGCTCCCTGAATTAAGGACTCGGATCACAGCTTGGCATCTGCGGCCAGTTCCTATCTCAGCTGTGGAAAGCTGTTGGCTTGCCGATTAAGGGCAGGTCTGCCACATGGTACAGCTCATTTGATTAAAATGTACGTTTTGAACTCCAAGTACAGCCAGGCACACATGAGAGCGTAACCCTCCCAGTAACTCGCTGTTCCCCAACCGTTGACGTAAGCAGCGTGCCTGGAGATGACAGCCGCAGCCAGGGGCGCAGCACCCAGCCTTGCTGTCTGTGCACAGCTCCGCTGCCCGGGCTCGAGACTTGTGCCTGTAGGTAGAGTATCTGGCTGGCAGCGGCTGTCAAGCGCCTGTAGGATCCTGAGAACCCTACCTGTCAAACAAAATGAAGTGAAGTAGCTAGCACTCCCTGGGGGCATCCGACAGCCAGAGCAGCAGACTGTCACAGAATAAACCGTGACCTTGTGCTGGCAGAGGTAAAAAAGACTCTGCATAGGAGAGTTCTTCTCGCCTTAACAGTTTGGCTGTTACCAGGCTCTAAAGCAAAACCCAACTTGAAGTAAATCCTTAATTTAGTGTAGGTGCTAATGGGATTCCAAGTGGGTATGTTGTGTACTTGCTGCTGATGGAAAGCATCTGTGTTGCTTTCAGACTTGACTTTGAAAGTCAGTTCTTATGCTCAAGTCTGGGATTTAAAGCATCAGAAACCTACACTATTGAAGAAAATAACTGAGCATTGTTCTTATGAGGTACCTCTTCCCCAAAATACCATGTGTTGGCTATCAGAGGGTTGCACTGCAAGAAAGGACAACAGAAGGGTGCTCATGCTTCAAGGTGGGCAAATACTTTCCAGGGATTATTTCTACAGGTGCTGCTTCCCCTAATCAGATCATGAACAAGATGTAAGTGATTGGGAACCTTGTGCCAATTTTTAGTGGGTTCATACCGTTTCAGCAGTGAAGCATCACATGAAAATCTGGCACCTTTTGACTTTATCCCTTGGAAGCTTTGACTAAATTCACAAGGTAGCAATATTACTTTTTTTTTCTCCTTTCAAAAAGATTGCCGATGGAAAGCCCTTTTTTACTTAAAGTGCTTCTGTTTATTCTATTTAAAATGTCTGAAACTGAAGATCTAGTTTAAGATTTAGTAGTTCATGTCCAGGTGAGCAAGTTAAAGCTGCAGAGCCACAGGCAAAGTTAGTCTGGACTGGTGGATTTATTGAATGCAAGTGAAGGTTCCTTTCAAGCATTTCAAACCTGGAGAGACTTCTCAGCTACTGGTATCACTTTAGATGTCATTGATTGTCTCAGGCCAATGTTCCCACCTAAGGAGTGCTGGATTTTTTTGGCAAGTCACTGTTATTAGCTACTCAGTTTCTCATAGGCGCTGCTGTGGATCCGCTTTCTGCCTGCAGTTGCTTTTGTAGCCTGTCAGATGGCATTGGATGCTCCTGATGTGGCAGTGCAAAGGTTGAAGCGTGACTTTGGAAAGCTGTTATCAACTGGTAGGGCCTCTTAGCCTCTTCTTGGTGCTAGTTTCCCCATCCAGGTATCTGCAGGTACCTTTTCATGGACCAGATCTTGGGGACCACAGCACTAACAGTGCATACCTGGCTCTCTGGGGGAAGTATGTGGTGTTGCACAATGAAAGCTAGTCTTGAAAAGCTTACCAGACTTGTCCCAGTGCTATAGGTTTAAGGAGACTGTAGCATTTTCCTTTCCTGTTTCCAAAAATGATTTGTAACAGCTGGTTTCTGCATCATTACAGATACTTGCAGGGTGACACGTGATGTCATTACTGAACCCAATGATGCAGTTTGGGAGGAAGGCTGGCGTGTGGCTTGCTTTTCTTTGCTGGGAAGAAATTGCACTTCAGAGCATCTTAATTGGGTAGCTCTCCAGAGTATAGCCAAAGCAGCTTACTCAGTATGTTTCTGCAGAGTTGAGAAGCAGGTCAGCAGATACCTTTTTATAGCATTCTTATAACTGCAGGGACAGGGTTAGCATATTAATTTGGAGTGTGCCTCTAGAACTGTGACTGGAGAGAAGGCACTGCTTTCCAGCCCTTCTTGTAAGAAACTGTTGTTGTATGGCAACAACAATTAGCTACAAAAGCTAAGTAATCTCTGTTGTTCTAAGGCAAGGCAATTAATCATTAAATCAGAGTTGGAAAGATCTTAGGTCACACAGTGTAGTCTGTGCTATGCTTTGTTGTTTTGCTACAGTTCCTCTTATTGAGAGCATTGTCAAGCCTGATTTTAAATACTCCAAGCACAGAAGCTTCTGTCTTCCTCAAGAGAATCTTTTGCTGCTTAATAATTCTCACTATCAAATTTTCCCAGACGTTTAACCTAAATTTTCCCTCTTCTGGCTCATCTCCATAACTTATATCCAAGCATAGCGTCTGGAACGGCTACACTGCTGTCCCTTCCCCAGCTCTTCCCTCCCAGACTCAGAGGTGCATTTTTGGCTACTCACCCAGTCTGTTCAATCACTTTTGCAGAGGTGAATCAGCTAAGTCTATCCACCAAACTGCTTTTACCCCTCTGGCTTTGGTGCCTTTAGCTCAAACACTGGACATTCCAACTGTGATGCCAGTGATGCCAGCAATCAAAGCAGGTAACAGCTCCCTATTACAGAGGATGACTTCCTTTTTTTTTTTTTTTTTTTTTTTTCCCTAGGTTGCACCATCATTTACATGGTTTTACTGGGCTTTAAACTAATCCCTTCTTAAGCTGGTTTGCACTGTGGGAATTAAATATAAGCTGCTACCTTTAGTGATGGCTGAAAGTAGAAACCCCACAGACTGTCACATCTACCTTTCTGCTGTTCTTTGCACTTCTGGGACCTTCCCAATTGCTAGAAGAGTTTGTTCAGGAGCTTGATCTCCTACCACTTGTCCTCTGGCTTGCATGCATGTCTAATCAACTGACTTGCATTTGAATTCTCTGGTTTATTCCCCTCCCTTGTCTATCTGCAGCTGTTTTTACTGACATTTGGGGATGTCTTTCTAAACCTGCCACTATGGGACAATAGATTTTCTCAGCAGGACACTAATATATGTAATTATTAATGTGAATGGAGTTTGTCTTGGCATAAGTCTTTGTAGCAGCAAATTTATTTCTTTGGCTCAGCATTTAGCATGGTCTGGTTTGTGTTTCAGCTGGGTGACAAATCAGAGAATTCCTTCTGGGATTTTTCAAAGTAGTAGCTCAGGCGGCTCCTGAAATTCAGGGCTCCCCACAACCTCAATTCTAGGTCTCTCTTACAGGCTGTTTCCTTCGTTGCAAGCAATGGCAGGTGTCTGCTGAACTGTACTCCCATGACAGGCTATTGCTGTGCGGGATGATGTGAGGAGAGCGTGAGAGGCATAGAAATAAAGCCCACAGCTACCTTTTTCTGTGCTATATTATGACAGTGCACTTTCTCAGACCTCCCGTTTGCTCCTGCTGTACCGTTAGCTCTCAGCCTGGGGAAAACTGAAAGTGAGGTTGCTCTGTGTTAGCAGAGATTAGTCGGTAATGTGGCAAGCATGTGTGATAAAAGGCAATCCAGTGCATCTCCCTGGCTGGTGGAGTTTAATGACACTGAGAATTAAGCCTTTTGTCAAGTGATCTTTTTTTGCCTGCCTTGATTGCTCTGTAGCAGGGCTTTCTTCCAGGAATCAACATGCTGCATGTGTTTGCTATATAGCTTTCACTAAGGTAAAGGCAGGAGACTTGGGAGATGCTGCAAGAAAGGTGCAGGCCATAGATGTACTTCAGGCTTTTTAGAAAGTGTCCAGGGCTGAGATAGGACTAATCAAGGAGGTGAAAAATAAAGAAATGGGGATGAAGATAAAGAATATGCAGGGATTTGAAGCTGGAGAATTACAAGAGTGAGATAGCAAAAAGGGGTGATGAAGAAGCTCTTGTGCAATATGACAGACGTGATAGTAGCTGTGTGCAGCCAAGAGGTATGAATGCACCTCGGCGGTGGAAGAAGTGAGTGAAGGGAGAGGCTGAACAAGAGCAGAAAAGAGCAAGGATGCTGGCTGTGACCCCATCAGTGCAATTGGCTCTGAAGCAGTGTGGTGAAATGCTCACAGGTGAAGATTGAGCAGCTTTTAGTGAAAAAGGAGTGAGCACGGAGGGGCAGGACCGATCCTTGTCTGAAAATACCTGGAAGCTCAGTAACATCTCTCCAGGTAGTCTCATGTTCAGAGCTGGCTTCTGCTCGGAGAGATAGTCCAGGGTGCGCAGGCAGGCGATGAGGCTGTGCAAAATCTTGGGTTCCCTTTGGACTTCCAGCTGATAGAGATGCTTTAACCCCCTTTGTTTCTTCTATAACAGGTGGCTGTGAAAAACAACATTGATGTCTTTTACTTCAGCTGCTTAATTCCTCTCAATGTGCTTTTCGTAGAGGATGGCAAAATGGGTGAGTGCTTTTAGGTCTGTGGTCAGCCTCCTTCAGCCAGACTGCTTGCAGCGCCCAGCTGGGTGCAGTTGTCCCATGGCTGAGATTCACCATGTGCTTGGCCATGACCTTCATGCCAGTGCATCTCAGCAGCCTGAATTGATGTGGTTTGATAGCCTGTCTCTGTTGTCCTGCAACTCCAATAGTTACCAAAACCCAAGTCCTCTGCTCTGATTCTCTCTGCAAGACAAGGGGTGGATCTGTTTTCTTTGAGGCTGATTTTTGGGGTGTTTGTTTTGGCTTTTTTTTTTTTTTGAGGGTTTGACTTACTCAAATGGGTCTAGGATTTGCCCCATACCACTTTCACTGTAATTCGTGTATTCCTGGTCACCTTTATTAAACTGTTGTTGGAATTGGCTGGGAAGTTGCCTGAAAAGCAGCTTTTACTAACATAATCCTAAATGTGTGGATCTCCCTCCTTCTTGTCAAATCCCGCCAGTTCTTGGTTTGTAAACAGCGCATATGGTAAAGACTGTCTCTGGTTTGGGGGTTCCAAAAACCATCAAAGCTTTGCTGCTTTTACAATGAGACTGAGGTTGTTATAGGAGCAAATCCTGGATCTGTCCACGGCAGGGCAAAATGTGACTAAATGCTCTTTTGTGTGCCTACCTTGTAACATTCTGCGGTGAATTAATTAATGCTACGGTCCTATGAGGATCCAGGAGTGCTGATCATGTTTCTTGTTTCTAGAGCGCCAGGTCTTCCTTGCAACATGGAAGGATATTCCAAACGAAAATGAGCTTCAGTTCCAGATTAAAGACTGTCACCTGAATGCCGGTGAGTAGCTTAATTCTACCATGCTGAGAGCACTTTTGATGTACAGTCACTAGACATCACCTTATGAACAGCATTGTCTATGGCTAATGGATAGATGGTTATTGCACTTATAAACAGAACAGCCTTGGATCCTAGGGCTTGTTTCAGTCAAAAACTTTAGCTGGGTCCCCATAAAAGCACATTTAAAATCCCAGATCTTAACTTTACTTGTTTCTTCCTTTCATTCTGGATCTTGTATTCTTGTTTTATCTTTCACACTTTGCTTCTCTGCAAAACTGCTCTTTTTAAATAGAGCTGAATATGGTGTTGGGGCTGTTCAGCAACCTTGTCCTGCTACTGTGTGTTTCAGGCAAAGTGTTCCAGCCCTGACTAACCTACTGCATAATCCTGGGCCAGTCACTTCACCTTTCAGCATCTGCTTTCTTCTTTCTGTTGTGAAAGAGTAACCCTACATACACTATAAAATGTTTTGACATCTGTGGAGGACAGGCCATGTGAGAAAGAGTTTTGGTCTGCTGCTGTTAGCTGATATATTGATGTATTTTGATCATAGTCTGTCCCATTCAGCTCTGTGTTTATCTGTCTAGTTGCCTCTCTGAGTATCCTGCTTGTACGTATGACCTTACTACTGCTGAAGGATGAGGGAGTGTAAAAAAAAGTGGAATGGGGCCAGCATAGCAGCTTTGCTCCTGTTCAAGAGGTTCTGGGCAGGAGCCAAGTGATTCTACCAAAAGCTGCTATGCTTCACAAAGGAAAAAAGTGTCCCTATTGATTACAAACTCCGTAACCTTTTTATTCTCTCATGTCTGCTATTACACAATGAACACTCTCTTGCTTCAATTGCAGACAGAAACCATGGGTCTCTTTGTACTCATAATTATTACTGTTTTGGAATGTAAAAGATGGAGCACGCAAGAGGGGAAAAAATAGCAGCTGTTGGACCTTATGACTTGATTTCACTGTGGGGTTTCAAGTGAGAACAACCTCTGTGCCTCCCCCAGTCCTCCCTCTGCTCCTGACCGAGCTTGGCATAGCCTCTCCCCCTGCACTGCAGTCCTGCTGCCGGTAATGCCTTCTGCCTTTGCCATGCCCTAACGGCACTGTCCAGAGCTCTCTGCATCTCCAATCAGAAACATTGGTAACTTCTCATGTTTGGCAGTGGGGTATTGCAGTGCTGGTTAGCGGGGTGTCATTGGGGACGAAGCGGGGGTCTGGGAAGATGAGCACTGGTGATCCTGCAGCCTCGCCTGTGTTCCCTTCTCCCTCTGGAAGAAAATGTTAGAAAATGTGGAGTGACAGGCAATGCTCCCCATTCAAGGAAGGTTTTGCCAGCTCAAGACCAGATTGCTTGCTCAGGCCTGCCTGAACTGGTGATACTCAGTGGAGAACATGTTACTAGCTCGCAGGGAGAGCATAGGAATGCCAGGCAGTTTCTCTGCAGTGGTATCTGCAGCCATTCCCAGGACTCAGGCGGGAAGAGGCTTCTCTTGGTGCTTTAGCCAGAGCCCTGGACGCAGTGCCTCTCCCAAGCACAATCCGTCACTCAGGATGCTCGGGGGTGTGCAGGATCTGCCAGCCTCTTTGGCTTATGTGCGGTAGAAAGTGGGTCACGTCTCATAAACAGATTTCAAACACTTCCATCCGCTGAAGCTTCTGGTTTTGTATTTCCACTGCTGACACCTCCTCCCTCTTGCGACTATACTGGCCGTTTCCTTCCTTGACCACCTGGGCTTCGGCACGGAGCAGGCCAATAGCTTGCAGGAGGGAAAACTAGGGAAATCTTGTGTGCTTGTCTTAGTCCCTTGTATTTTAACTACCAATGCAACCCTGACTCAGTCTGCTGCTCAACTTGATTTCATCTAAGCAGTAACCTCCTCTAGTACAGGCCATCATAACAGCATCAAGCCTTGCCTGTCCAAGGATCAGCCAGATCCCATACCCTGTCGAGGGCTGGGCTTCCAGCATCCTCAGGGATGAAGACTTCTCACAGCATGGCAGGTGGCTGGTGGTGCACACCAGGGCAGAGGTGAAATAAGCTGGATGAGCTCTGATGACAGTTGAATCCATCTTGCTACTAGTTTATACCAGAGCAAGGGTGCGTGTCTGGCCATGTGCTGCAATAGGGCGATAGTCTTTCAAGGTTCACAATCTTGATCATTTAAATCCAGTGAAAACAGCCTTATTTTAAGACACCTCCTTTCTTCCAAGAATAGCAGCTCTGGGTATAAAATCTTTAGGAACTTGATCCTTGTGGAGGAGAGACTGGTTCATGTTCAAAAGACTCTCTGGTAGGAGATGCTGAACCAGAATAAAGCTCTCGACTTGGGCTGTCGGCAATTCTATTGTTCACTGATGAAATACTGCCGCGTGCAGCTCTCATATCGCTGCATAAAATAAGGTACACAACGGCTGCCATGGCGGAGCTGCGCAGAACAAAGTCTGCAGATTTCTACGGCTCCTTACTAAAACTTAGGAGGTGCTGGGTTTTTGCAACCCTTCGACACAGACGAAAAGCTTCTAAGCGCCACTGGCTCCGCAGAGGTGTGCAGCCACCGTGTGAATCGTTATGCCTCCTCTCGCATCTGCTCGGATAAGTAATTCATGCCTAGTGTGAGCCCACCCACTGGGTGGCGAGTTGCTGTTGAGGCTCAGGGATGCACTGCACCATTCATGTTTTGGTCTAACCGATTCCGGCCCAGTGACGCGAATTTAGCTGTGAGCTAAAAATACCGCTGCTCCCAGCTGATGTGCCCTAATCGCAGCGCTACCAGCCACTTAAATAGAGCCGCACGGCTGCAGCAGGCGTCGGACAGATGGAGCAGAGTGTGCCGAACAGCGTGCGGCTGCTGCTGGGCAGAGAGCTGATCAGACCTGTGGTCCCTGCACCCTCGGTGCCTGGCTTTTCTTCTCCTAGCTGCAAAGAGCCTTCGCTTTCCTAAGTGCTCAGATCCGTGCTGTTTCTGCACTGCGTGAGAAGTGGGGCTGAAGTTATGTGCAGATATGCAGGAGGCCCTACTGAGCAGCTAAACAGGGGATGCTGGTTTTCTTCGATGGAGAAACTGAAATTTGAATTTCTTTTTCTTTAAACCAAAGCGAAATGAGCTTGGAACAGGGGGTTTTAGGGGGCTGGGATTTTACCTGTCAAGAAAGCAGTTTGTGCATTTCTTGCACATCCAGGGCTGGCTGGCTGTCACAGCACCTCCTGTGTAAACTGCAGGCTTTTCCCCAGATAATTTGTTTTGTTCCTTCAAACAAAAGGGAGATAAACAGTCCATCAGTGGAGATACTTCTGAGTGAGTCTGTGCTCCCAGGCCTTTGTAGGTAAAAGGACCATCCTGTGCCCATGATGCAAGCCAAATAGGATTGACTTGAGCTTTGATGGTTTGCGACGGGGATGGCAGAACAAGCTCCTATCCCTGGCAGCTCACCCCATAACAGGGCACAGAACAACCAGAAAATCTTGGCTGCTGTGGGTAGCCCATGGCACCACAAGCTGAAACCTAGGATAAGGTGCCAGGCTGTGGGCTGAGGAGCAGGTACCCTTAAATGGTCAGAACTTGCCACTCTGATCCTTGTCTCCAGCATCTTTGTTTCAAAAAAACCCCATCCCCAAACCCAAGTCCTGGACACTTGAAGATATTCCCATGATTCCCAGTGACTCAGTGAGAGATGAGTGCTTAATTCTGGATGAGGGATTTGGGGCTCAGGTTCCCAGCGGTGAGAGCTGGCACTGCCCTGAGGCTGTTCTTTAGGGCTGGAACCATATGGCTATGAAGGAGCAGGTCTCTCTGGACTTGTATCATGGGGCCAAGGTGTACTTAGGATGCACTGCACATGATGAATTCATTAGAGCTGTATCATGCATCTATCTGCCTCTTAGGAAGAGGTTATGATAGTTCCATGGAGAAAACCTTATTCAGAAATGCAACTTGTAATGAAAACACGAAGTCCTTGTTATACTCCAGCATTCTCATCTCTTATGAATCCAGTGCTAAATTAATTGATTTTTGAGTTTTTTAATGAAAATATAAGAATCTAGTGCATGAAAATAAATTCCTAGACTGTTATAGCTCAAATAATCAGGGTACTGTTGGTACAACTATACCAACTGAGGTTTCCCCTGCAACTGAGCATGTGCTAAAGCTCAGTTTGCCTTGTTTACGCAGGTTTTTCAACATCCTAAGTTTGATTAGATTTTAAAGGACCACTACATTAAGCTAAGATATGCAAATCAGATTAGCTAAATGTTTTTCCTTTTTAAAATTCTGCTTACCCAAACCCACAGAGTGAAAGAGGACAAGCTGACTTGCACATGGAGATTGAATGCCATTAAGCAGGAGGCAATTAGTTGCTGTGCTGTTCAGCAGTTCTAGGAACTTTGGTTTTGCTTGCTTATTACTGGTCCCCAATTTGCTGTGAAACAACAACTTTGGTATTCGGAGTTAAATATGGCTTTATTGATATGCAGTGGTCACTTTGTTTCTCTCTGCCCACCCCACCCCACCCTGAGTAATTTGCTAATGCTAGAACAAAGAGAAATTGGATTTTCTTGCTCTAACAACCTTGGGGACAATCATACGCAAGCTTCCTGGGGGGGGGTGGTTCTGTACGTGCGGTATGGGTTTTTTCTGTATGTGCAAATCTAGTAACCTGATCGTTTAATAAATTATAGAATCCATGCATATTACATGTCTTGGAAATGAATGTACTGTCATAATATTGACCAGAGTGCCTCCCCACTGGATCAGAGTATGCAGATGCATTTCGTATTTGAATGCAGTTCTTGGCTGGATGCTCAGAACCATTCAGGTGTTGCTAGAAATGGCATGGGGATGTTTTCAGCTACCACGGCATAAAATATAGTCATTAAATTTTACTTCCTGAGATCCAGTGCTTGTTGCAAAACGCCACGAAGGTCCAAGTTCAGAAAAGGTATATTGTCGATGTTGATTCTGAGTTGTGTGTGTCCTCTGTGAAAACTCCTGTTATTGCCAATTGGTCATCTTGGCTGTTTGAGTTCAGAAGTGAAGTTCTTATGCTGTATGGGTAGAAGATTTAAGCATGTCCTTCGCTTTGTCCAGAAGGAAAGTGCCATTGAAAAGAATTGGATTACTTCAGTGCAAGGGAAGAGACCTTGTGCGGTTGTTCTTTCCTGTGTGGCTGTGTTTCTATGTGTGCTATTTAGTTGTTGGACTGAGGTAGGGTAAAGAATTCTGTTTAAAAAGCAAAAGAAAAGGAAAAAAACAAAAACCAACTAAACCACCAAAACAAAAAAAAACAAAACCACACCAAAAAAAACCCCAACCCTGAAAGATGGACTGATGTCAGAGTCTTTCCTGGCCTTGGTGATGGGGGAATCTTTCTGTATCCTTATACTGTGCTTCAAGAGGGTTTTGAGAATAATCATTGAGCCAAAAGAAAAAGCCCTGCGGAAAGTTGCTTAGCAAGGTCAGATGTAGACTGTGCTGTCTTGCAGAAGGACTCGTGTGGCTCTGGTTTGCAGAGTCACCAGACTCCACGTGTGCAGGGAGACGTGTGCCCAGGCAGTGCGGCTCAGCCCTCCTCCTGCCTGCGCTGGGCACTAACCAGGGCTTCGGTGGGCGCTGCGCCCTCGCTCGGAAACCAGCAGCCCTGTTCAGAACTGGCCTCAGCTCTCTGCTCCCAGCAAATATCTGCCTTTTTTAATTTTTTTTTTATTTTGAAAGGCTGTGCTGTCACATGGCATTAGCGGTCCTGTCTTCAGCCAGGCACAGCCTGGCACTGTTGCTTAGCAACTCTGCCCGATCTCCAAAATCCAAAATCCTGACACTCGGGAACACAGGAGGGATGGGAGCTGCTACCTGGGGGGAGAGGGGGTAGGCTCTCGCCAGTCCCCAAACCAGTGCCGAGAGAGGGGGCAGGAGGAGTCAGACAAGCCAAGCATCAGCACTCCAGCCTGCTCACAGTTGCTCTGGGTGTCTGGCTGAAAGAGGGTATGTTTTGGTAGGGTTTCTTGTATTCTTCAGAGGGTAACTGAGGTCAGACAGGGAGGCAGAAAACAGGCTTTCTTAGGAGTTGCCCTGCCTCAGTTTCCCTCCCTGTACCCCTCTACAAGCACACCCCTGCTCAGAAATCTTCCCCCAGCAGAGGCAGTGGCTGTTTAAATTGGAAGAGGTGCCATGGCACGGTTGAAGGCTTTGGTGTAAGAGCAGCTGCTCTGCGGCCCCGTCTCGCCCCTGTGCCCCAAAAGCACAGCTCCCCAGGCAGCAGGAGCGCTCCCCTCCTCTGCCGTCACACCGTGTGATGGGAAAGCAGCCCCACAGCTGCCAAAATTACAGCTTCCCGCTTGCAGCCTTGCTTCTGACCCTGCACCCAGGCTCCCTGGGGAATGCCTTTGCTCTGACAGCATACCCCAGCGGAGGGGGAGACTGCTGCCGGCAGATATAGAGATTGCTGGAGAAAGTCTCGAACCCTTGCCAGCAGTTCCACTTCCAGGATACGAGTCCAGAGGGGCTTCAGACCGGTGAGATTTAACCACAGCCTGTTAAAATTGGGCAAACAAAATCACATTTAATACCAATATCCCTTGCAAACAAGGACGCGCTCTCCGAGCCAGCGCTTGCGTTAAACACCATGCCTTCGCAAAGCCCCAGGGGCTGCTCTCACCAGCTGGGAGGGCATGAGGAAATGGGATTTTGGGCTTCGTCCCTAGTGGGTGATGTCCTTCCAGCGCGGGTCTCTCCCAGCCACGCTCCCTGCAAGGAGGGGACTGCTCTGCCTCGCCCGTTTCCCTAATCTGGATGAGTTTATTGTATAGAGGAGGAGTAGAGGTGGGAGGAGGAGACAGAGGGAATGAGGGTTTTTAAGCAAAGGATCTCATTAGTTACTTATATCTGCCGGTTTCCATAGTAACTGGGGAAGAGAGGAAACCTAAATCTGAGTGTGTCTGGGTAGCTGGATGCCTGAACCCTCCTCAACCTGCATGGAGCTGCTTTGAAGCCTGGGGAGCAAAAGGGTTTAGCCCAGCCATGGTTGGAGGGTCCAGGCTGCCCATGGAGCTGCTCTGCAGCTCTGGTTATCAGCACTGCCTTTGCGAGAGGCAGCGGGTCCAAGTCTCTGCATCAGTGTATGGATTTTTGGGGCCTTTTGCTTTCCTGCTTCTACCGCTCCCTGGTGTGTGAACTGACTCTGCTGTCCCCTCTCTGATCCCTCCATGCACAACTTGTGTCCATTCTCAAATCCAGCACTGATGCCAGCGGATCTCGGTGTTTCAGGGATGGATTAGAGCTGCACGGTCGCTTTGTGCTGCTTCTATGCTGCTGTCCTGCTCCTTGCGCTCCTTGAAATGGATCCCACATTTCCAGTCTCTTGGCTTTCAGTGCAAATTGGGTTAAGGCTACTTCTCTCCTTTGCTTTCTGTTGAAAGTGCCTAACCTGCTGATAATGGTCCAGCATAGACAGGGTGTTCCACCCAGAGCTCTCCAGCAGAGAGCTTGAACAAGTTAAATTTCTCCTGTTGGGCACCAGGAATGGTAATTTGCCAGTGATGCTTATCAAGTGTGGAGTCCTCCTCCCTGAGCCTTCCACCCAAAGTGCAAATATGCCCCTTTTACTGGCATCAAAAGACTGAGGCTTGCTCTGCTCTGTGCTGTGCTGAGAACCCCCTTGGCATCTAGAAGCCGCTGGTTTGGGTCTTTGTGTTCTGCATGTTTGCCTCTGTTCTTGTTTCTTTGAAAGGTCCCTTAGAAGTAACGTGTGTCATGGTTACATCCATACAGGTCTCCAGGTGAAATCACACATCTTCTGCAAGTGCTGAGGTTATACAGTGTATTAAAACTGTATCGCAGCCCTATGATGTCTAGAGACAGGTGTCTGTGGGTTTTTATCCTTTCAAGCAATTGCTTTTAAAAAAAAAAAAAAAAAAAAAGGAAAGGATTTTTACTATCTTGTAGAACATTAGTTTGGCCAGGGGTGTCTGTGCATGAGAGGGGGGGAAGCAGGAGGGAGCCGTCGTGGTCGGGACAGGACCTCAGAAGCAGGTACCCAAGCAAGCCTCAGGCAGTGATCTTTGTTCTTCTCTACCTTTGTCTTCTGACTTTTGGCTGCCTCCAGGTTAGCCTGCCTGGGGCTTGTTGGGGTTTATAGATAAAGCAGAGTCCTTCTACTCTCTGAACTGTAGACTCTTGCCCTGATAAAGGCAGCAAGTCCTGAGTGACCCAGAGCAGTAAGCAGTAAGGGAAGGCCTTGCAAGGTGGGCAAATACTTCACAAGGGATCACAGCCTGAAAGGAATGAGGTTGGTCCCTGGAAGCAAGTTGGAATTATTTCTCCTTGTGTCATGTCTGCTTCTGTCCCCAGGGAAAACTCTAGGACTGAAGTCAGCGTTTCCTTGTCTGCTTGCATCCTGGGAACGCTCCTCTGGGCTCTCCTGTTTTCTCAGATGATGAATCTGAATTAACAGATGTGTTTTTCTTTCTTCTCTCCGAAGACACCGTCTCCAGCAAACTGCAGAACAACAATGTCTACACCATTGCCAAGAGGAACGTGGAGGGCCAGGACATGCTCTACCAGTCTCTGAAACTCACCAATGGCATCTGGATCTTGGCCGAGCTTCGCATTCAGCCAGGGAACCCGAACTACACGGTGAGGTGTCGGACTGCGGAGGGCACGTGGTGCAGGCTGGGATCCTTCTAACTTGCCTCGCATGCAGAGCGATTTCTCCCTGCTTTGCCTAACGTGCTTGTTTTGGGGGAGATCCTGTTAATTTGACTGAGGGGTTAGGAAGGCCCACTGAACTGGAAAGAAGCGAGAAACAGCAGAATTGCACTGCTCTGTTACCAGTGAGCTGGGATAGTGCCCACTCAGCAATGAGCAGTAACTTGCCAAGGTTACCCAGAGATAAAGCCAAGAGACATTAGCGAGAAAGCATTGCCAGGATGCCCTTCCCCCTCTCATAAACAAGGAGAAATTTATGCCCCGCTGCGTTCCTGCAGCGGAGACCGGCTGTCTGGATGTCAGAGGCTCTTTGGCCTTGTGCTGGCATCAGCCTATGGCTGGTGAGAAGGTGCTGTCTGTCCTGCGTTCTGCACCTGTATAGCTATTCCCTTTGCTCCCCTGCTGAGGACCTGTGTGTCTGAGCATCCCGGTATTAGAGGATTTATCTCCTGTTGGAAGCTGTTCCAGGAGTTTCAAGAGAAATCCATGGTCTGGGGACCTGCGGGGTGAAAGTGAGTGTTGGAAGATGATTTAAAGTGTTTGCACAAGGATTGATGCCGCAAGCCTCATCTCAGCCTGATCCTTGCTTTAGAGAGGGGTGACAGCCAAGTTTGTGTCTGTCAGGACTGAGCAGCAAATCATTAGAAGCCCCCAGGTTTAGTGCTGTGATTTACAACATGAGGGTGAGTAAGCCCCTTGTCTTGGAGTTTGGGGCAATGTCCCCTTCTTTCGTGCCTGCAGAGGCACCTACATTTGTTAAGGGATTCGGGAACCCCACAGTGGGAGTTTGCTTTCGTGTATCTCCTCCTGCTTGTAGCAAGCTCCGAAAAGGCAGTTTGGTGTTGGTGATGAAGAAAGCAGTACCCAGGAGAAATATTCTGGGTGACTGTCATCAGCCACGTCCATGATCTGTCCAACCCATGCTGTAGGTCAGACATTTCCAGTTGCTTTTGTGGAGATGGTAGAAAGCTCCTGCCTTCCTTTGCACCACCGCTAACCTCTCCTCTCTTCTCCGCAGCTCTCCCTGAAATGCCGAGCTCCCGAAGTGTCCCAGTACATCTACCAGGCCTACGATGCCATCTTGAAAAACTAACAGGAGATCAGCCTGTGCCTCACCCTGCAGAAGGAGGGGGGAGAAAGGGGTCCCCAGATCCTCCTTCACCACTGGCGCGGGGAAAAGCACTCTTAACTGGAAGCAGCTGTATTCATGTGTAGGATTTCAGTCAAAGGCACTGATTAAACAAGGTAGCAATTAGTATCCACGTGCTAATGATGATAGGGAACAAACCCCTTTGATATTTTTAGCGTCCATGGAGTTTGTAACCACTGCTTCAACTACTCCCACGTCCCCCTCGCCCCTCACTCGTTGTCCGTTCTTGTGGGCTTCTCCATTTTGTGCCAATGTTCGGTGTTTTCTAAATGGCTTTAGGCGTAGTTACAATTTTGTAAAATACCGCTCACTGAAAAAAAAACAAGCAAAAACCACACGTCGGCTCATTAAAACAAGGCAAAAGTGTCGAAAACATAACACTGCACTTTATTTTATATTTTTATACTTTTTTTTGAGTTTTTCTATTGTAATTGGCTTAAAGGGAAGGTGATTCCAAGGAAGTATTGGGAGCCCTGCAGGGACATCGGGCTCTAGCAGGGTGAGCACGGCCTCGGGGAACTAGGAACAGAGCCATCAGTTCGGTCCGTGGAGGCGGATGGAGCCCTAAAGCGAGGGGGTTTTTTATTACACTTGTGCTGGCAGACTCAGCTCTGCTTTTTGATGGTGTGTTTTCACTCCAACCATCTCCCTGGCTCATTAGCTGCTGATTTGAGAAGTGAGGCTGCTTTTGCGTGGGGAGGAGCTGCAGACCTAGATTGCTAACGGGACAGCGGTGGATGAAATGATGGAAACGAGCCCTCTCTTAGAGCAAACGGCTATTCCCAGAGCTCCAGGTATGGTCTCTGCATCCTCACCCATCCCCAGCCCCTCTTCTTGTACTTTCCGTGCCTGCTATGGCCAAACTGCCTTCTCGGCCATCCTCTGAGCTGTGCCACCTTCACCCAGCACTGCGCTAACCCCTGGCAATCCCCAAGGCTTGCGATGGTAAATCTGAACGTGTCAGTGCTGCTTCCTCGCCAGGGCTGTGGGCATCAGCCGTGCCCCTATGGAGAGGGGCTGCTGCTGGCAGTGTCCCAGGGTGCTGCGGGTAGTTGAGCAGCTCTCCCTGTTCCCGTGCTGTCTCCCAAAACCCAGGCTGTGGTGTGATGGGAGATGCTTTGGGGTTAGTGGTGTTTGCACCCTGCCTGCCTAGGGGCTTCAGGTCCTGGCTCGGCTGAGAGTCGAGCAGATCGTGGAAGCGTTTCTTCCAGTTGCAGCTTGGCTCTTTGTGCCCAGAGGTACACGGTAACAAGGGCCAGTCGGGTTCCTGCTCTCACCCGCTGTCCCGAGCAGCCCCATGCCCTGGCCCCTCTTTTCCAACCTGTCCTTAGGGCCAGGACTGCTTCCCTTTCCAGTCCCTGGCTGTGGACTGACCACATTGCAACCACTAAGTGCTGCAGCAACAGCAGTGAAAAAGCAAAGCCTCTTGCATGTCCTTGCTCCATCCATAGCTTGTCCTGCTTAAACCAAGCCACTAACCAGAATGGCTTCACCCTCCTCAGCATGCTTTGATGCCATCTCCTCCCCAGCGAGCAAAGCGCTTATGCATAGCAACCCCCATGTTGTCTTTTTAGATGCCACATTCAAAGTCAATAAATGTTATACGGTGGGAGATGGTTCATCAGGGCTTTGGCACTGTCTGCAACCAAGAAGCCAGTGCTGGGAAAAGGTCACAGTGCCCTGGAAAAGACTCCAGCAGGGCACAGGAGCTGCAGGACCCTGAGGAAGGTGGTGTCCCAGTGTAGGAACCCCCCGTCCTCTGGCTGAGAAAAAGTGGGGCAGAGCTGGAGCAATTCAGCCCTGAGCTCTGCCCACGTGTGCTGGGAGGTGATTTGCTCCAAGCCCTGCGGGTGCACCGCAAAAATCATTAATAGAGCAATTAAGGAAGCACCAGTGGCACTGAGTGCTATGCTGTGTCGGGGCAGGGAAGAGATGGTGCAGGGTCAGGAACAAACAGTTGAGCCTCCTCCACTAAACAACCAGTGTAGGTTCGACGCAGGGAGGGGTTGCTGAGCACCCCTTTCTCTTGCCGAATTTCTTCCCAGCTTTTCGGGCGCGTGGGTGTTTCTGCGCTGCAGGCCAGAGCCTGGGCTCGGTCGGTGGCCTTTCGCCCGCCTCTCCCGCCGCGCCGCTCGTTCGAGTGTTCGCCGCGTAGTTGTGTTGCTCTTCAGGCTTTACCTGCCATCCGCGTCAATAAACTCATTTCCATGATGCTGTGGCTGTGTGTGGCTCTGTGGGGCCGGGGAGAGGATCCAATTTTCCTGCTTTTGGCCCTGCCCATGGGAGCAGGCAGTGCTGAAGGCTGGATTTGGTGGAAGGGAGGCTGTTTGCTCACCGAGAGCCTGTTGTCCTCTTCACCAGCCACTTCTCTTCTACAGTGGAGACACCCCAAAATAGGGGCTTGCAGGGTGAGGAGGTAGCAAGTGTCCTTGGTCCTCTGCCTCTGGCTGTTGCTGTCTTCTCATCTTGAAGGCCAGCAGGAACAGGGTCCTGGCTTGCAGGGGGCACTGGCACCTTGGCACGGACAGCCTCTGCTGAGGAGCAGAAGATGGATGTACTCATTTAGTCCTTTCTGGGCCCCAGGTGGGCTGTGTGTAATGTGACCCTGCGGTGAAATGATAAAGTTGTGTGAGTCGGTGATGCATTTGGATTGCTCTGGTCCGGTGCTGGCATTTCCCAGAGCGTTTTGCCATCATTGGTCCTGTCTCAGGCAGGATGGATTGGGCTGCAAAACCGCTGTACTGGGCCAGAGCCAAGCTCAGGTGGACCCAAAGTCAGTGCTCAAAGTGACCAGAAATGCAACAAAAGAAGCAGGTTGGGGCAGTGCTGCTCTCGAGCAGAGTGACTCTTTCCTTTGCCTTTGCCCAGCCTTGGTTTAGCAACACTTGGAAGTAAAGTAACTTCCACCCTCTGAGGACCTGGGGTGGCAGGTACCGTATCAGCCCACGATGTTCTGCACTGGGATGTTTTTGTATTAGAAGCTGGTGTATGTGTCTAGCAGCAAGTGACAGGCTGGTTTGGGGTCACTGATGTTGCTGTTGTGTCCCTTCGTGCATCCCTGGGATGGCTGCATGCCCAGCCGTTGGGGATGGGATGGAATTGGATTGTCGTTCCCCGCTGCGGGTCTGCTCCTGCCGTGATGCTGGGGGTGGGCCTGGGGCAGCATTTGGCCCCACAGGAACAAAAGCTGCTGCAAGATGCTTAGGGCTCTGCCGTGTCGGCTGCTGTTCCCTTCATGTCCCGTGGCAAAGGGAAAGGTTTCTCCCTCCCCGTTCTGCTGGGGGCTCCTTGGGGAGAAATAGGTCTTTCCTGCTGCTCTGGATTTGCAGCACACTCCTGCCCCGTAAACGGGGACACACCAGCCCTGGTCCGTTCTGTACCTTGCAAATTGGGTTTGCATCATTCACGTTGTTAGCCTCCGGTGCTGGGAGCTCAGGGGACGGAGGTGATGCTCCCTGGGCTGGGAGCTGCCATGGGAGCGGATGGTCCCCACAGCCTTCCCTGGTCCTGAGGCCCACACGGTGGGGCAGGGACCTCCCGGGTTGCTCCTTGCTGGAGATGGGACCAGCCCTGCTGTGCTGGGCGGGCTCCCCAAAATCCCTGCTGCTCCTGCCGGCCTCGCACGCATCCTGCTCCGTGCCGGTGCGTGCGCTAAGGGCCAGCATCGGGTGACAGCAGGTCCCTGAGCCCACGATGAAGTGGGGGGAGAGGCATTTTGGAGGTCTGAGGATTTCGGAGGCTGTGGCAGAGGCGGGGGGCTGACCACAGCCCCCCGAACCCTCAGCTCTGCCTGTCCCCTGCTGCAGCCTGCATGCCAGGACACGGGAGCTCTTTGACGGATGATTTTAGGTTTGCGTCGGTCTCCTGTCACTGAGACTGGGATAAGCTTCCCAGCCAACGGGGACGTGCCAGGATCCAGCCCCGCTCCCCTCCCCCCTCCCTCGTATATTAAATTTCACAAATAAAACTGCAAGTGAAGAGCATCTCGGAGGGAACTGCTAAAAATAGCCCCGAGGCTGGAGCCTGAATTGTGCAGGCGAGTTCACATGCAGCCGCGCTCCCTGCCCTCTCCCAGAAATATTTCAGAGCTCAGGGCTGCTTTATGGCGATGCGGGGAACCGGAGCCGGGGGGCTGTGGAAGAAGAGCAGCATCTAGGGCTGGTAATAACCCCCAGGGACACGTAAATATTTCCCTAGCTGTGAGTATCAGGCAGCTGTGCAGGAAAATAAGCTCCAAATGTCTGAAAGCCTGGGTGTAATGTGAGACACGGAAAGGGGGCTCTGACTCCCTTTGCCTCAGCCCCAGCCTCGGTGCAGAGTGGCACCAAGGCTGTCCTGTGTTTTGCCAGCTGCCCTTATCCCCCCGAGCCATGGGACTGTGTCTGCCGTCCCTCTTTCCCCCAGGAAAGCTATGGCAATATATTCCCCCTTGCACCACCTCCTCATCCTGGAGAGGAGCCCCTGGAGACGATGTTTTTCCTGGCCAAAGGTGCTGACGAGGCTGGAGGGAGCCCGGCCGTGCCGTGGCCGGCGTTCAGGCTCAGCCAAGCCTGTGTGGTCACAGCCAGACCCACGGAGACACCCCGGTGCTCCCCGGTGTCACGGTGAGCTGGAGCGGGGTTCGGGGTTTGCTTCGAGGAGCGGAGAGGTGCGGGGAGGCCATCGGCAGCGTGTCGCGGGGGCCTGGACCACGCTCCCTGGAGGTGCCACCGCCATCTTCCTCGCTCTCTGGCCCGCAAGGTAAATGCTTGGTGTGAGATATCCCAAAAATGCAGCCGCTGCAACAGAAATGTCCCTCCCTTAGTGGGGCCTGGCACCACCCTGGCCTGAGAGCAGCCCCCCGGTGATAGCGGGCACAGAGAAACCCCCAGCCCTGCCAGCTGAACCAGGGGCTGGCACAGCAAGGGGGGGTGAAGTGATGTGCCCAAGAGCGTACGGAGCAGCAGTGTCAGAGGAGGGAAAGGCTCCCGGGGGGGGGTCCTCCCCTTCTCCCCCAAAAGGAGTCTGGCCTCAGGGGGTGGGGTGGGCAGGAGGGCACGGATGCTGCTGGGTGCCAGGGAGGGAAGGGGTGCTGGTGTGGCACCCAGCACACTGCGGGGGGGGGGGGGACGACGACACATGGGAGGGTCTTTTCCCATCGGCACCTCCCCAGAGCCCCGGGAGAAGCCGGTGTCCCTCCCGGCTTGTCCCTCCCGGCTTCCTGCGACTGGGTCTGGGTATTCCCTGCCTCCTTTCCCGGGCGCTGCCTGCATCCCTCCCCGGGCATCCCCTGCATCCCCGCCTGGGCAAAACCTCCTTCCCTCCCCGGGCACTGCCTGCATCCCTGCCTGAACATCGCCTGCCTCCCTCTCCAGGCACTGCCTGCCTCTCCACCCGGGCATTCCCTGCATCCCCCCCCCCTTCCCCGGGCACTGCCTCCATTCCCGTCCCCCCCCCTCCCCGTTCTCCCCGGGCTCTGCCTACCTCCCCCTGCCTCTCCCCGCTCCTCCAGCCCCCCCCTCCCCGTACCCCGGCCGGGTTTTACGACCCAACGACGGCCGCCCTCCCCGCCCGGTACCCCCCTCGGTAACACCGAGCCGGGCGGGGACCGGGCCGGGCCGGACCGGGGCTCTGCAGCGGGGCCGCCCGCCCCGCACCGGGCTCGCCGCATGGCTCCGCCGCCCGCCGGGGCACCGCCGGCCCGGGCCGCCGCTGCAAGGTACGGGGCGGGGGGGGGGGGGGGGGCACCGGGAATAGAGGAGGGGGGCAAAGTTGCTGCTGGGCACGGCCCGGAGGGGGGGGGGGGGGTGGGAAGAGGGGGGGTCCCCAGCGAAAGTTGAGCGCCGGTGCTGCCCCGGCCGGCGGGGGGGAGGATGGGGGGGGGGGTGTTGTCGTCCCCCCCCCCCGACCTTCTCCAGCCCCAGCATCCCCATCCCGGTACCGGGGATGCTGCGCTGCCCGCCGCGGCGAGAGCCGGGAGGGTCGGGATGCGGGGTGGGGGGTGCGGGGTGGGGGGTGCTGCCGCCGCCTTCGCCCCGCCGGGGGGGTCAGGGCTCGCTCCTCCGGTTGCCCCCGGTGGCGGCGGGGACCGGGGCACCATCCTTCCCGGGAGCGCTCCGCGAACCCCCGGCCGGCCCTGCAACCCGCCGAGCTCGGCCTTGTGCTGAGCCTCTGGGGCCCCCCCGGCTGCTCCCCCGCTCCGCCACCATCCCGCGGGGCCGCCCCGGTTTGCGTCCCCCCCCGCTGCGCCTCAGTTTCCCACGGTGGCACGCTGGCGGGAGATGCTCGTGGGGCCGGGAGCCCTCTGATGCTTTGGGGTGCGAGCCCTGCTTTTTGGGGCCCACGAAGCCGGCTTTCCCCCTACGTGGGCCCTGGTTTGGGTTTTGGGGTGGTACGGCAGGGCTCAGCCCGCTCCGCAGTTCAGGGCAGCCCTGTGGGTGCTGGGTCTCTCGCTGTGTCCCTCCGTCACCCACCGGCCCCGCAGAGGAGCTGGGGTTGCTTCTGCGAGGAGGAACGGGTTGAGGGGACGGGGTTGTCCCTGCAGCAGAGTGGCCCCCCGGGACTTGCAATGACAGTGCTTTCTGCTGGTGGAGAAAGGCCCCCGGCGGGGCTGCGTCTGGGGGGTCCCGCATCCCCCCGCTTTCCCTGCATGTGCCGCGGAAACGCTCCCACTGCTGGGACTGGGGTCCCCGAGAGTACAGTCAGCACCCCAGGGGATGGTCCCAGCACCACAACGTGCTGTGGTCCCCAGCCCTGGGCACAAACCCACCCTGCTGCCCTGGGGCTGGATCAGGCCCTGCCTGCGAGGATGGTGTGAGCCATGGCCCAGCTTGGGGGACCGCGGGAGGCTCAGCCTCCCCGGCACCCAGCAGCAAGAACCTCCACCGCCGGGCTCTCCCCGGGGCAAATAACCTCCATCAAACAGGCAGGACAGGATGGTTTGAACCTGTCTCCTCCTGCCAGCTCAGGGACCACTGCCCTGTGCTTTGGGGATGGTTTTCAGGGAAAACAGACCAGAGCATCACAAATGAGTAAAAACATCCATCCACACTTCAGGATAAAGCACAAGCCGCTTCCTAGCGATGGGAGCAAGCGAAAGTGGGACCCGGTGCCTCACCCTTGCTGTTGCCATCTCAGTCCCTGGTTGGGAACTGGGTGCCAGCTGGCATTTGGACTCCTGAGACTCAGCTGCTGCATCCTCGTGTGTGGGTTATCACCCCGTGTACCCCTGCGCACGTGGCCCTGCCCCGGGGCACCTCCGGCCTCAGCACGTGTGCCAGCAGCTTGTGGGCTCACCCCATCAGCTGGCTCGGAAATTAGCCTCCATCAAGTTAATTGCCAAACCGCTCAAAGCCTGAAATTAAACATTAAAGATGTCGCTCGCAGGCGCAGAGTAATTCCCCCCCCCCCCGCCCCAGCAAAAGGCAATTCTGGCTGTCCAAGCGGAGAGAAGATGGATTCCCGGCTTGGGGCAGCATCGGGATGGAGCAGCTGGTGACGGTCCCCGTGGGCGCTATGGGACAAGTCCCCAGCACAGCCCAGGACCCCGCTGCTGCCGGAGCTGGGCAAACCCCGAGCTGCAGACAGACCCTTTCCCGGAGGTTTCCTTGCTGTGGTACGGAAAGGGCTGAATGTGCCTGTGAGAACCCTCCTGGGATAAAACTCGCTCAAATCCTGGCTCTCCTTGGTTCTGCAGGGTGAGACCCTCTGAGGGGGACCCTGAGGTCTCGCAGTGCCGAGGACCCCGCTGAGGACGTTGCCCAGCCCTGGGGGATGCTCCTGCTCCCTGAGGACACATATAACCCTTTTCCATGAGCTCCTGCTTGGAAAAAATCTCACCTGAAGCAATAGTGGGGTCTGCCAAGGTATTTCTAGGATCTGACCAGCTTCTCCTTGGCCTTGCAGTGACGGGCTGTCCCGGAGGGGAAATGCATCCTGAATGGGGCTGAGGCCCCCTGCGCGGGAATATGCAGCCTCGGCACCGCAGGGGCAGCACCAGGGCAGCGGCCGGCGCGCGGCGGCATGGTGGCAACGTTCAAGATCGCCGTGCTGGGAGCCCAGGGCGTGGGCAAGAGTGCCATAGTCCGGCAGTTCCTCTACAACGAGTTCAGCGAGGTCTGCGTGCCCACCACGGCCCGCCGCGTCTACCTGCCCGCCGTCGTCATGAACGGCCACGTCCACGACCTGCAGATCATGGACTTCCCCCCCATCACCGCCTTCCCCGTCAACACCCTGCAGGTAGGGGTGCACCCGGCTCGGTGCGATGGGACCTCCACGTTGCGGGGGTCTCCGGTGACGTCCGTGGGGTTTCGCTGTATGGCACTGCGGGGTCCCGGTTCCTCCTCTTCGGGGGACGCTTCTCCCTCCATGTCGGGGTTTGCTTGCTAAAAGCCGGTGCGAGGGCTCGCATCCTCATGGCTACTGGCTGAGCCGGCCCGGGATAAAGTGGCTTTTAAAGCTTTTTCACCTAAAATGACAGCAAACGCAGGAAGGACAGCGTCCCACTCCAAGGACCATGGCATGCCCACGGCCCCGTCCAGCTGGTGGCGGATCCTGGAGCACTGGGATCCAGTTCCACAGTTGTCAGAGCCGGCGCCAGCAAAGGGCTGGGGGAGCGTGGCCAGAGCATTCAGGTGAAAACCACGCATTCCTGGAGACCCAGACCCCGATGCACCCACTGCCTGAGCCAGGCAGAGGAGCGGGACCGCTCGTCCCCACCCGGGGTGGCCGTCACCCCCCAGCATTGCCTGGATTTGTCCCTGGAGTGCTGAGCCCACCAACTCCTCCTCAAACCCCCAGCACTCTCACGTGCTTCCAAAACAGCCCCAAAGCGCAGCGTGGGGTTGGAAAGTTTTGCCACCAGCGCCGACCCCTTTGGTGCATTTAGTGGGGAAAAAGAGGATTTTAAGCTCGTGCCATAGCCCCATCCCAGGGGCACAACTTGTGCCACCGCTGTGGGGAAAGGAGCTGGAGATGCCCAGCCGTGGCTGCAGCCGCGCCGGAGGGCAAGGCTACTGGTGGAGCACCTCCGCGGGAGCTGGGCTCTCTTCTATTTTTAATCAATAGAATTATATTGCTCCCCTGCCAGACAGGGACAGGGTTATAGGGGCCTTGTAGTGCTCCAAGTTTCCCCTGTGCCGTTGGGCAGGAGGTGAAGTGAGCACTCTGGGGGCGAGGAGGAAGTTTAAAAATTAATCGGTGTGTGCAGGGAACGAAAGGTCAATGCGAGAGACAGCCCGAAATAGCAAAGGGTAATTTATTGACACAGCAGCCGATGCTAACATACTCAATTAACTCCCTGCCTTGCTGCGCTCAAGAGGAGGCGGCTGGTGGGAACAGATGGAGGTTTCCAGGGAAGAAAGGGTGGTCAGAGGGATGGCTCCGAGGGGAAAGGAAAGGACCAGAGTGGGGGATACGGCTCTGTCTGCTGGGGAGCATCGCTGGGCTCTGCTCCGTGCTCCGGAGCAGCATCCCTGCGGTGATGTCCTGGGAGAGGAGCAGGAGCCGGTGGCTCCCCGACATCCCGCTCCCACACAGGGCCAGGCGGGATGCGCAGTGCGATCCTCCTCCAGCCCCGAGCATCCCGGGAAACCTGCCCTGAACGGGGAAAACCATCCCAACGTCACGGCGCCGGAGCAAGCTGCACCCCAGCGTGGTGAAATAGCTGCAATTTGTTAATCTCCCAGGCGTATCAGGACTCAGAGTAACCTGAGACACTGCCGCTTCATCTGTCTGCATCTCTTTGATACCGAGGAGCTACACATCACCTCCTCTCCTCGGTGGACAGGAGAGGGGCTGTGTCATGCCGCTCGCTCCCAGCTCCTTCCCGTGCCGTGGTCTGCGATGGAGACCAACCTGCACCTCAAAACTTTCCTTTCCCCAGTTCCCTTTGGTCCTAGGTCTTCTCGTTTTGCCTCATTCCAATGATAAACTCAGAAAGGGATGATTCATCGTACTGAAGAGGTTTGCTCAGGGACAAGTGATGCCTTTTCTCCTTGGTGCATCTTTCTCCTCTCCAGCGGTGTTCAGGAGAGTTTGTGGTGCTGTCTGCATGGGCTGTCATTCCCGGTACCACTGCTGGGCTGGGAAAGTGGCTGGAAGCGGGGCAGATTTTCACTCCTATAGCATGGAAAAAAAAATAATCCTGTTATTCCTGGAAACCCAAAGCTTTCCTAACAACAGGTATTTCTTACAGCTCCAAATTCTGCCTGTGGAGAGGCCACCCTTGACTGCCTCTGCTCTGGCTCCTGATTCTGCTCTCGCAGATCCCACTCCCAAGCGGCGGCTGCTCCTTTCCTGTCCCCATGTCCCCTCCAAACAGCCCTGCCCTCACCTTCCCCCTCTTACCCACGGACCTGCTGCTCCATCATCCCCAGCCCCCCTCAACATCCTCTTCACCTGCCCTGCCCAGGGTGCATTACTAATTAACACATCTAATTAGCAGCTCTGGAGGATGAAGCTTTTACATCCAGGGCGGGGGGATATCAGCCCCGCTCCCGGCTCACCTCTGGGCGGCTGTGCATTAGGCAGGCTGTAATCCTCGCTGGAGAGAGGAATTGGGGCTGACAAATCCCGTTATCTCTCCTCTGGATTAACGAGGGGGATAAAGGATCTCCAGAGATGGGGGGATGACTGAAGGGCTGCGGGGGACCAACGCAGCTATCGCAGGGACGGGTCAGGGCAGAGCAGAGGTGAGATCGGTGCTGGGTGTCAGGGCCGGAGAGCTTGTCTTACCCCTTGCTACCTGCCGGCGTAGCAGCCTCCTTGACGTGCCCAGCCGCGAAGCAGTGCAGGGAGGGCATCCCCCGGGCACGGCGACGGGGCTGAGCCAGGATTGATCCCTCTCTGCACCTTGCAGGAGTGGGCGGACGTGTGTTGCAGGGGGCTCCGGAGCGTCCATGCCTACATCCTGGTCTATGACATCTGTTGCTTTGACAGCTTCGAGTACATCAAAACCATCCGCCAGCAGATCCTGGAAACGAGGTAGGGACCACTTTGCCAGAGGGTACATCCCCCTGGGGCTGCCGGCAGGGCCGTACGGCTCGCCCCAGCGCTCCCCTGCTCTTGCCATCGGAGATGAGATATTACAGACTGGGACAAAGCCCCTTTGCAGGGCTGGGAGCCCAACAGCAAAAGCAAAACTGGACCCAGGGGCAGGAGAAGGAGCAGGACCCCGGGCAGGTACCCCCCCATGGGCGAGGGCAGCCATCCCTGGGAAAGCAACTGGGGTGGGCACGGTGGGTGGCTGGCCACGAAGAGGGACAAGGGGACAGGCCAAGAGGAGGCACATCCCTCTTGGCAAGCCAAAGCCAAGAGCTAGTTTGGGACGAGTCGGTCGGTTGTCACGCTGTGCCCCGTCCCCTTCCGTCCTCCCTCACCACCACCCCCTCCCCAGGGTCATCGGCACTTCGGAGACGCCCATCATCATCGTGGGCAACAAGCGGGACCTGCAGCGGGGCCGGGTGATCCCGCGCTGGAACGTCTCCAACCTGGTGAAGAAGACGTGGAAGTGCGGCTACATCGAGTGCTCGGCCAAGTACAACTGGCACATCCTGCTGCTCTTCAGCGAGCTCCTGAAGAGCGTGGGCTGCGCCCGCTGCAAGCACGTCCACACCACCATCCGCTTCCAGGGTGCCCTGCGCAGGAACCGATGCACCATCATGTGAGCCCCCCCCTGCCCCGACGGACCCCCCTCGCCCCGGGCCGTTCTCTGGGAGGGTGATGCCGCGGTGGGAGCTGTGCCGGAGGCACCTCGAGGTTTGCTTCCCCACCGGCGCTGGCACCCCACGGTGACATTTGGGGGACGGCGCGCCTCGGGCGGTGCTGGGCAGGGTGATGCGGTGGCCACTGGTGGGTCGGAGCGGATGGGCAGCGTGGTTCCTGGAGGGTAGCAAGAGGTGAGGGAGGACTTCGGCTAAACCCCCGAGCCCTCCCTGAGCCTCCAGCGCTCGGGGCCAAAACTGTCCTGGGGGTTTAGTGTCTCTGCCGTGCCTGAAACGCTGCCGTGGCCCTGGGGAGGAGTGGAGGAGATGCCTCAGCTGGTGCCCAGAGGTTGGCTGTCGGGTCTGTCCCTGCCGGCTCCTGCCCCGGCATCGCGGGGGCAACGCTTGCCGCTGCCTGCCATCACCTGCCCCCCTGGAAGGAAATTGCCCAGCGCTTGTGTCCCGATGAGCCGGGGGTGACTCCATCCCTGGGGCACGGTGGAGATGGAAGTCCCGTTTTCCTCCCTGCGGAGCTGAGGTTTCTCCCCTCGGAGGGCAGAGCAGCCTCTGGCAAGAAGCCGGGTTACACGGGCTCTTTTCTGGCTCGGCTGGGTCAGATTTCCAAGTGGAATTTCTGGATGAAAGCAAGAAAGGGGGGAAAAAAAAAAATAAAGCCCCCATCCTGCCCCTTACATCCCCTGGGGTGCCGGGCGCTGCTTTCCCAGGGCTTTAGAGTCCCCCTTCTTCCCCGGTTCAGCCAAGGAAGGCTTCTCCTCCCCCACCAGCCTGTCGAACACCAAATAATCTCAAAACACTCCTTGCCAGGCAGGTCACCCCTCCGCTACCTCGCATCCCGGGCTCAGCGGGCGACCGGCTTTGCACGGCTCTGACCCAAACCCCCGGCGTCCCCCGGGCAGGCAGGCAGCCCCCCCCCCATGCCATCGCACCCCACCAGCGGTGCCGTGAGATGGGTCCAACCCGCGCCGAGCTTTCCCACAGCGACGCTTGCCTCCGTCCACATGAGATGGTGGCAGCGCAAAGGCAGCCTCCAAAGCAATAGGGAGCTGGAGTTGCAATTCCACTTGCATTCCTTTTTTTTTTTTTTTTTTTTTTCTTCATAGCCCTAATAGGAAAGTGAGCCCCCCCATATTTTTTTTTATTATTATTTTTTAATCTTTCAGCTTGTTTTTACACCAGACTTGCAGCTCACCTGCGTCTTGTCCTGCAGGGTGGGTGGCAAAGTGCAGTCCCTGTTAGGAAATGGCGTTGGGGCGGTGTGCCGGCGAGGGGTGAGCAAGAGGCCGAGGGGGTTGGGGTTCTTCTTTCTTGGCTGCTCCCTGTGGGACACGGGGAAATGCCATCCGAGGCAGGATCTGAGGCCGGTCCATCCTCCGGCAAAACCACCTCGGTGATTTCTGCTGTAACAAGGCAATGCAGGTATTCAGCATCGCTCTGGGCAGTAAAGCAAAAGGACGCCAGCCCCATCTCTTTCCCCCGCGGCCAGGTTTCCATCTCACAGAAGCACCGCTGTGCTCTCGGTAACACTTTCTATTAAGAGTAGGTCCAGCTGAGCTCCGGCACGGTGCGTTTCACCGCCCCATCCCTGCCGCCGGGGCCGTGCGCTGCCCTGCAGCCCCAATGCCGCAGGGTTGGGGGTGACCCTGCTCCTCCCTTCCCAACCCCAGCAGCCGCTTTGAGAACCAAACCCCATTCCCCTTGCTCCAAAAAAAAAAAAAAAAAGGAGAAAAAGTGATGGGGGGGACATGGGTCCATCTCAGGTGGCTGTGAGAGCCTGGGCTGGGGAAGGGCAGTGGCACCCATCATCATCCCTCGCCTTCACGGCAAACCTACGGGGCTTCGCCACCGGTCGCCCCGACCTCATCTCATCAGGATTTATTAACACGTGTAAGTCCACGTTATCGGTCTCTGGCTAGCTTTATCCCTCCAAATTGTTTGAGAAGGAAACTCCTTGGTAAATGCTAATAATAAAGCATTTATAAAGTGCTCCGATGTATACATATCAACGACTAAGCCAATACATTGTTTGTTATAACCCTGTAGCCTGCAGTTTATAGCACAATTAGTTACAGGTTTTTATAGCATCTATTTAGTATTTTGGAGAAAAAAAAAAGGTTATAAATATAATTGTTATATTCTATTGTACTTTATAGACAGAGAAAGTTATATTAGTAATGATAACTCTCACTGCTTTGACAGCATTTCCCAGCTCCCGAGAAAATGAGGGCTACAAAGAGCTACTTTCCCAAGAGCCCAGGAGGGGGGTAGGTGGTGGTACCCACCGGGTGCAGGCAGGGAAACCGAGGCAGGGAGGTCCGGCGTGGCCAGGCTCGCGGGGATCAGAGCAGCCAGGAGCACAGCAGCAGCTACAAGCGACCCGCGCCTTGCCCCTGCTCACACCCTTAGTACAAAGTGTTACCGCTCGCCCGATGCCACCCTGGTCCTGCTAAAAAATAACCTGCTCCTGAGCCTGGGAGAGGCTGAGGTTGTCCCCACCGCTGTCCCCAGGGCAGCGCTGGGTTCCTGTCCCCCCCCCTCCCCGCGCATGGTGCTGCAGGAGGCGATGCCTGGGTTCAGTCCAGTCCTGGCAAGAATGCTTCCCTCTCCTCCTCCTCCTCCTGCCCCGGTGAGTGTCCCGGTTGCCTGGACTTGGCTTTCCTTTCCTCCCCTGGACTTCTTGTCGGAGATTCCCGAGGTGTCTACACCGCCTGTAACGCCCTGCACCCCCTTCTTTGAAATCGAATTAAAAATCAGGTCTGTCCCCCCTTGTTCTGTACCCGCTTTGCTGCTCTTTGCCCGTGGCACCCGATTTCTCGCCGCCCCGCTGCCGCTCTCGCAGTCCTTCTGTGAGAGGCAGTGGTCCAGGGTGGGGGAATTTGTTTCTCCCCTGCAAAAGGAGTATTTTTTTGCAAGTAGGTTTTGCATCCCCAGGGCACCGGTGCTCGCCCTTCCCGCTCCTCTGCAGGGGTGTGGGTCTGGCTTCACACTTTTTTGGAAAACGGGGCTCTTCTGGCCCCCGGGGGGCTTTCGGAGGGATGTTTGCTGTACACACAGACAGCAGACCAGCGGCATGAATCCCCTTCATCGGCCGTGACCCCCCCCATCAGGATCATCCTCTCTCCCTCCCTACCCACGCAGAAAAGATGCCGGAAGGGAAGAGCTTTGGTGTATCTCTATTGCACAAACAACATTGCTGGGGCCATGGCTGCAGGCTCTGGAGTACGGCGGTGCCAGCAGCGAGCCTCGGTGACAGCCATCACCCCGACCATCACCGCCGAGGTGACCACCAACCCCCCCGCGTCTCCCACCTTCACCCATAAGGAAGCCCACGGAGCTCAGCAAGGGTCACCTCCTGTGACCCCCCCCCCCCAACCTGAGAGACTCAAACACTCATGAAGGCTCTTGGTGCTGTAAGACACGAGCATCATTAGGCCCATTGTACAGATGGGGAAGACTGAGGTACGAGATGGTTTGCACACTTGGATGCCAGGTACACGGTGTCCCCGCTTTAGGGGTCACCGTAGGGGCTGGCTACACCCCTTCTTCCCTGCAGAAAGTGCCCCATTCTCTCCATTTGGGGCTGGATTTTCCCACCCAAACCAGTACAAGAGCACCTGTTTAGGAGGAGAATTACCAGTCCAAAAAAAAAAAAAAACCCCACGGGGAAAGAGGGGGTGCAGCTCCAAAGAGCAAGAAGGGGACGACACCCCCCCCGGGTTGCCTGGGACCAAATCCATCGCGCTGCCCACGCTGACCTCCAGCACCGCAGCTCCGGCCTCAGCATCGCTCCCACCTTCGGATGAGGGAGGGGGTCCGTCCCCACCAAAACTCGGGACTGGGGGGGGTCAGACCCACGCCTCCTCATCATCCTCGGTCAGCCAGGCACCGCTGTCGGCCAGCGAGGGCTTGGCCCCAGAGCGGGTGCCACTGGGCTGGGGGTGCCGGGGGGGTCCCGAGGGGTGATGCTGGCCCCGGGGGGCTGGTGGGCGCTGCCCCAGCGGGGTGGGGATACGCGAGGGGCGTTTGCCCGGCCTGTGGTCCCGCCGGGGACGAGCCTTGGGCCGCAGCTTCAGCTTGTAGATGGAGGGCACGCGTTCAGGTTTCTTCAGGCACCGCCGGGGCTTGGGGACGTTGCTGGCCCTGGGTCCCCGTGGGGTCTGACCCCCTGCTCCCGGCACCTCCGCATCCCCCCCAGCCGGGAGGGCGGTGGGCTGCGGGGTGGCTTGCGGGGTTGTTTTGGGGACCCAGTTCCCCAGCCCCACGGGGCGCAGGGGTTGCCTCCCACGGGAGAGCTCCTCCACCACCTTGCCGTAGCCGGGGGGCTGCACGTGTCCCCAGCATCCCCGGAGACCCTCGTTCCCTCCACTGGGGCCACAGGCTCCCCCGGGTTTGTCCGCTGGCACCCCAGGTCCCTCAGCACCCCCAGCCCTTGGGCTCGGGGCTGGGTGGCACTGCTGGGTTCCCTGGGGACCCCCCCCAGCATCACAGACTTTGCACCCGTCTGCAAAATGAACCGGAGGGCTGGGGGGCCGGCAGACCACCGGGCTGGCTTTGATGGGGGATTTAACGCTGCCGTCCTGTTTCAGAGGCTGGCTGGAGGAATTTCGGGGTGAGGGCGGTTGGCCCCGGCCAAGAGCTCCCTGGCTCCCTTCCCGCGGGCTTTTCTGGCTCTGTGAGTCTCCGCGGGCATCCTGGTGCAGGACGGGGGCACGAACCTTGATGGGGCTGGGGGCGCGGGGTGTTGCCGCAGCAGGGACCCCCCCTTCTTGGGGCATGGCAGCTGCCACAGAAGATTTGCCTCCTTGCTGGGTGCTTTTTCGAGATGTCAGCCTGGCGCTGGATGCCATGGACCTGCCCCGTGCCGGTGCCGCAAGGGTTTTTCCCGGGGTGCTCCCACACGGCGCGTTGGGGACCCCCACGCTGTCCCGTGTGCCTGGGGCCAGGCGGGAAGGAGTGGGTGCCCGGCACATCGCCCCACGGCCGAGGGAGCTGGGTCGAGCGGGTGACCTGGACGGTGGTGGCTGCCTCCCCAAAGTGGCAGCCGGTGGCTCCCGTGTCCTGCAAGAAGCGAGAGCGGAGAAGGGCCCGGGAGCTGCTGCGTCCCCCCTCCATCCAGCCGGCTGCTGGGCACCTCCGTAAGGGAGGGATAAAATAATTCAGGGATGTGAGAAAACCTATTCTGAAACCAGGCGGTTTGGGGCACGAAGCATCTCTACATCGCTTACCTGCCTGAAGGGACCCCCCGGAGCTGCGCTGGCTCCCGGCGAGGGCTGGCACCCGGTGGGTGACCCGAGCCCTCCGGCGAAGGGGTGGCAGGGGACCGGGGGCCGGGGGTGACACGGGACCCCCAAGCGACTGGAGGCAGGGGACTCTGCGAGCGGCTGACCAGCAGCGTGGGCTGGGGCTGGCCACGGGCGGCTGCCTTCGAGGTCGGGCACAGCCAGATCTCATGCTGCACTTGCTGCTGGGGGCTCCTGGTTTTCCAGGCTTGTTTGTGAGCTGTGGGGAGAACGGGAGCTGGAGGCTCAGCACCCTTGGCCATTGCACCCACCCACGAACGCAACCCACCCAGCTGCTGCTCAACATCCAGCCTCCTGGGGATGCGGGTGCAAACCGGTGCTCCCTGCAAAGGGGCTTTTGGGGTCTGGCTCCATCCAAAAGTCTGCCGTGACCTCTAGTGGCCACCAAAGCCAAAGAGAGTCCCCAAAACCAGACATTCCCCAGCAAAGCCAACGAGGCATCAAGGTAACAAAACCTCCCACTCCCACAAACGGCCCCAGAAGCAGCAAGACCCACGACAGAACCCCCCCCCACACCCCTCACCCCAGGCGTGGGGCAGAGCCACGGGGTTTGGGGACGCCGGGACTCACAGAGCGAGGTGCAGCGACACGGGTCGTGCTTGTCCAGGTAGTGCTCCAGCGTGTCCCAGCCGCCCCCGACCCGCACCATGACGTGCTCCCGCAGGATCTGCACGGGATGCCGTGTGCCGTGAGGTCCGGAGAGGTGCGTGAGATGCACCCCTGGGACCCCCACCTCTTTTTCAGTAGCCGGGAGGTACCGTGCAGAACCGGGCTTAGAGAGCCATGGGCTTGCCCTAAGTGCCACCAGGTCTCCCAAAGGAACAGCTTCATCCCCGGCTCAGCACCACTGAGGCAGGATGGTCTCAGCTTCCACTGCCACCCCGACAGGAATATTTCATCACTCCGAGGAGAGTGGGGTTTTTTTGGAAAAACCCCCTCTACTGTCATGTGCTGAGCCCTTTGGGAAGGCCAGGCTTAGGGACGGACCCAGGCAGGGACGGAGCATCCCAGCGTTCCCACTGCTGGGTAAGACCTGGCTCTGGCTTGGCATGGGATGGCAAGTTTTAACCCACAGACATGGATGGTTACAGCCATGCAAACATGTACTACAGGGCTGAGCTTCCCTGCTTTGGGGATAACAGTCAAAAACCCCACGTTGGCCCCATTTGGGGAATGGATTATGGAAGAAGATTCGTGGCAGCAGAGCAGGATTCCTGGTGCCTGTGCTCCAAAAACACAGGGTGAAGCAGACTCACCCGAACAAAGATGAGGGTGTCAGAGTCGCCCACGCGGTATTTCCCTTCGGATATCTTGATCATGGGGAACTGGACGGGGCAGGTACAGCGGCTCACCAGGTGCTGGACCTGTGGGCAGCAGGGATGGGTCCTCACCAGGGCTCCTGGGAAAGGTCCTGGGGCGGCCATCCCTATCTCCATCATCTCCACCTCCATCCCCATCCCCATCTCCATCTCGCTCCATGCCCCTCCGTACCATCTGGTCGAGGTTGTGGAGGTCCCGTGGTTTCCGGGGGGGCCGGAGCAGGGGGGTGTCTGCAGGCGGCAGGTCCAGCTCCTGACGGATCTCCTCCTCAATCTCCTCCTCCATCTGCACCAGAGTCGGGGCGCGCATGCCGAAGCGGGCAGCGCGGCGCGCCAGCTCCAGCAGGCACAGCACGAAGTTCTTCTCGTTCTTCCTCAGCACCAGGTCCTCCGTCTCGAACATCAGGACGTCTGGGGCAGGGCAGGCACATGGGGATGGGGACAAAGGGGACGGGGAGGGGGGCACAGGTGGAGTCAAAACCCATCCAAAGGGATGTTATTCCCTGGAGCCATCCCGCTAGGAATATGGTTGGGTCCGATAAGAGTTGGGATAAATTAACAGAGGAAGAGCCTTCCCCTTGGGCATCTACATGCAAAGGCATTGCCATACGTTTCATGGCATCCCAAAGCCACAAAACCCAGTGGCTGGGTGTGCTGAGGACGTGTCACTCCATGCCCTTCCCACGCATCCACTGGTGGTGTGGACAGGGTGACAGACCCTTTGCTCAGAGCCAGGACTGCTTCTGACATCCTTACAGCCAGGATCATGCCATGCATGGCAGGGCCATACTGCAGCATACACCCTTTCCATTTCCACCCCTCCAGCGCATATTTGCACCCAAGCAAACACGCCCGCCGAGTGGCAGCACCCTGCAAAGCTGCTGCCGAGCCCAGAGGAACTTGTGCAAGAAATCCCAGCTCGAGGATGCGTGCGCATGGTGCTGCCCAGCGCTGGGGTGGCACTGGCTTTGGAGGACACATGGGAAAAGTCCCGGGGTGATGCCAGGAGCAGCTGGAGGGGAATTGCACACGGGGACGCAGGGCAGCTGGAGCCTGGTATCTTACCTTTAATATCCATCTCCTTCCTGCACCACTGGATGAAGTTGGAGATATTGTCCCTGGCCTGGAAGGTGCCTGGCTGCGCTGCGAGGTTGCAGGCAACGCCGGCGGTGGGCAGGCGGAGGTGGCGGGCCGCGTCGGGGCAGGAGCGGGCGAACTCCTCGGCCACGTGGGTGACGTTGTTGGCGTGGGAGCAGAGCACGGCCCCCGTCTCCAGCACCTCCACAAAAGTGCCCACCTCGATGTCCAGGTCGTACAGCTCCTTCAGCCACTCGGCCAAGTCCTCCTTCATGGCGTAGAGGTACTGCTCGCTGGACTGGTAGGGACGGATGCTCCGCACCACGGTGCCCGGCGGCCCCAACATTTTGCCATAAGACTGGGAGGAGGTCGAGGGAAAGGAGCGATGGAGACATGGGTGATGGGGACGTGGGAAGCTGCCCCGGGCCGTGTCCCCAGCCCACCTCCCCAGCAGCCACACTCACCCGGTGCCGCTTGCTCTCTGCCACCCGGGACAGTGACGCCGTCCTCCCGCTGCTGGGAGCCTTTCTCGGGGTCTAAGGGCTGTAATGCAGCGTGGGGAAAGAAAATCACCCTCCTGGGCAGTGGGTGTTTTGTTTCCTTCCCAAGTGCTGTTCCCTTCTCCTTGGTGACAAGGGACAGGCTGCAAACACTCCCCGTTAACCCTTCAGAGCCTGCTCCTCCTCCGGCAGCCCTTCTTCTTCCCCAGCCACCCCAGTGGTGGATTTTCCCCTGGGGTCCCCAGCTCTGGGGCAGGAGGGAGTTAGAGAGCAGTTTGTCAGCATCCCAAATTGCTCACAACCCCAAAAGAGCGAGGGATTTCCCCCCCTCCCCACCATCTCTGCACCCACCTCCACCACAGGTGGGGTGACCTGGGGGCCCTACCAGATGCATCTTCAGGGCTCGGTACCCCTGAGTTGATAGCCCTGAGGCAGCCACATTTTTGCCCCCATTTTACAGGCTCAGACATTCTGCTGAGATGCCACCGTGTGCCGTTGCAAGCCCAAACATGCTGTGGCGAGGAGCCCACCCGAGCAGGGGAGCCCCAGCATGGGTGACCCTGAGCAGGGCTCCCTCGTCCCTGGGTGGGGTGCCCAGAGGGATGGAGAGAGGCTGAGCTCCGTGCAGGTCTGGTGTGAGGACCACTGAACACATCATGGGGGTGATGCTTAGCCCAGTCCCTCTGCACCCCTCCTCCCCTCCCAACACGCACCCTGGGGCACAGCAACACCACGAGCTGGAAAGCCAAACCCTCAGGTAAGGGCTTCCCAAAGCCGTAGGGATTGGGGCAGACATCACTTGGAGAGAGCTGGTCCTGATGGTAGTCGGACTTCCAAACTCCTTGTCTCAGCTGGCCCACAGGGTCTCTGTGCAACCTGGAAGTGTCCCAGTGGAGAGAGCCAGAGGAAGAGGAGGAAGAGGCTGAAGAGCTGCAAGAGGTAGAGGGTACCAACAGAGACACCACTGCCATTGCTTGCTCTGTGCTTTCCACCAAGACGTGGAGCAAGGGGGTGGTCTGAGAGCTGAGCAGCCCCAAGGAGTCCCAGACCCCCACGCTCTGTCCCCTGGCTCCCCCTCCACCAGCTCCTCCCAGCCACAACCCCCAGGGCAGCATTCCCAAAGAAACATCCCCACGCTGATCCCGAGCATCGCCATGTACTCTCATCATTTCATTTCATCTGGTAAAAACACTGGTGGCTGCTCATCTTTGGGTGTAAATCCCTACACTTGAACCCAGGCTCATCCCTTGATCTCGCTGTAGGGAACTGAGAGGTCTCATCACCTCCAAAGGTTGGGGCCAGAGAAGGTCACAGCAAGGACCCTGCTCCTGGAGCCCCCTTCACAGAGCAAATCCACCAATCCTCTCCCTCAAACCTCTTTCTGAAAAAAAATAAAATAAGCATGAGGGGGGTTTATTTGCATGCCCACCTTTGGGGTTTCTCTGCACTGTGCTCCCTTGCAAACTTCTTCCTGAACGGCCCATGACAGCGAGGTCTTCGGCAAAAGCCGAGCTCCTCCAGGGATGGCGTGACTCCAGGAGCTGGGGCTTTAAGAAAATAACTACACGGGTGAGTGGGCACTGCTGGGAATGTCGGAGACTCCCTCCCTAACCCAGGGCTGGCAGAGCTGCCCCAGCACCCAGGTACTGCTGCAAAAAGCAAATCTACCAGGCATGTGCTTGCACCTCGGGACTGAAACGGAGCCTCTTGTGAGCGTGGGGGGCTTCTTGCTGTGTCAGGGGACCCCGTCCTCTCCCTGGTGCCAGCTGCTGATGCTCACTGCAGATCGTGGCTGGATCAGCCGGTGTCATTTTGGGGGAGGAAATGCAAGAATCCCAGCTATTCCCCCAGGCTGGGGAATGCGTGGCAGGCTGGCCGGAGGAGTCTGCGCCTGGCATGCCCTGCCAGGGAGCCCAGTGGGAGAAAAGGACCCTTGTGACGCAGGATTTTCAGCCACAGCACCCAGTGGGGTCAATCACATGGCTCAGGGTGCGAGTCCAACTCCCCCGGGCCCCCCCGAAAATGAGGGTGCAGGCCAGTCACCCTGTCTTTGCCAGCAATGCTACGCTCGGCCCCAGCCCTGGCAGCACCACTTGTGACCCCAAGGCATCCCGACAGCACACAGCCCCAGGAAACACACGGCAGCAAGCAAGGGAGGAAAAGGAAAGCCCCAAAACAGGAGAGGATTTGAGGTTGTCCCATCCTCAGCCTCCAGTCCCATAGCAGAAGGGCTGCCTGGCTCTCTCCTAAGGGGTCACGAAAGGGGATAATGATTCTGCTGCTTCTCTGCAGAGCTGCAGGTGTGGAATACCCCTGGGGTACAGACGGACCCATAAATCCTCCTGTCTCCAAAAAGCGGTTCACGGAGCAGAAGTCACGCTGCTCTTCTGACTCTCCTCAATGCCCAGAGCAGACGTCTTGACAGCAAGACCTCGTCCAGTGCCAGCTTTTCCCATCAATCCCCCCATCAATCTCCCCATCACGCTGCAGATCCCACGGCTGGTGGCAGCCGAGGAGGCTGGAGAGACACGGCTCCAGGCAGGAGACGTGAGCGGGGACGGAGGCAAGCCTGACCTCTGCAAACATTGCGACACTGCTGGTGCTGGCCGGCAGGTCCTTCTCCCTGCAGGCAAAACGCTGCCCGCTCAACGGGCAGCACAGGCAGGACGCCCCGGCATGTTGCGGCATGAAGGAAAGCAAACAGGAGCAGCAGGGAAGGTTTCAGGGTGCTCCCTGTCCCGTGGGAGGAAAGGACCCACCTTCACACACCGCAATGGGCTGGGGCAGAGGTGGAGAGCTGGAGGGTCCCCATCAGCGTGAATTCATCCTCCACGCTGGGAAAAAAAATCAAATATTAACACATCCCAAGGTGTGGAGAAATCCTCAGTAATCTGGGATGAAGCAGGGAAGAGCATTTCCATAGTTTTTTCACCATCAGCATCATCCCCATCAGCAAGTTTTTAGTGGGATCCGTCCCCCTCATTTGATCCAGCGAGCATGAAAGCTGAGGCCAAATTCAGCAATACCCACTCCAGCCTCAAACACACACGTGCATCTTAAATGCACCCCTTTCAGGAACCAGGAGATTGGCTTTAAAAAAAAATACAAAAACCTGGCATGAAAACAAGCAGAAATCCCATCACCGCATATCCAGAGGTTCGTTTTATTTGCCATCAGGTCTCCAAGCCCTTGGGACTCCCTGCAAGCGATGTTGCCTTATTATCATTCAATTCAAAATAAGAACGATGCAGCCCCATCTCTTTGGCAACACTGAAAGTCCCCTGAGATTTTAAGCCCTGAGCAGATGAAGTCCCAGTGTCCGTGTCTGCACAGGAAGGGCTCACTCACAAATATCACGGAAAACGGACAGAACAGCTTGTGTTAGCTCTCTGTCCTGCCAAATCCACGTCTCGGCTGGTATCTGGCAGCACCAAAAGCCCTCGGGAAGTACCAGCCCTGGCACCCTGCCTGGGGCAAGCCCCGCTCCTGCCTTCTCTGTAGGGAAGGTCTAGGGTGGGCGAGGGTGAGCAGAGGATGCTACGCTGAAGAAAAGCTGCTGGCATCGGGAGGGGATCCCGACTCGGCACCCCGACATGGCATCCCGGCACGGCAGGACCAGCCACAGCCCGGTGCCGAAGCCACCAACGTGAAGAAAGGCACCCAGCGCCGGGGTCCGAGTCCTGGCAGAACCATCAGCGAAGCAGCAGCCCACCCATGTAGAACCCCAGCATGATGAAAATCCCCAAATCTCTCAACTCAAAGGTTATTTTCAGAAAGTTGAGCCCTGTCCTGGTCAGCACCCACAGCTGGCATTTTCTGCCACTGCATTCAAGCCTCAGGGACCCGACGCTCCCCCACCGGTTGTGGGAGACGATGGCCCTTTGTAGACATGACCGGTGACTCGGGGCACAGGAGCCAGCGGCGTTTCCAGGTGGGGAGCCCTGCTTTGGGAAAGGAATGAGGAATATGCAGCCGAGCTGTCCTTGTGAGCCTGCATGCACGGACATGTCTGTCTGTCCTGCTCACCCTCTCCTCTTCCTCTCCTCCCCCAGTAATTTTTCAATCCAGTTCATCCAACTGCAGCAGAGGGGCACAGGACTCAAAAATATGTTGATCCCGTCTCTTGCAGAGAGATGGAGCAGAGGACAGACACTTTCTCTGCACACAAGAAAGGCTGCCAGGTGAACACAACCCTTATCAGACACTGGAGAACCCAACCAGCCATCCCAACCCCATCAGAAAGTCAAGCTACAACGCTCCTGCAAGCTGCACAGCGACACGGTCAGGAGCTCAGCTGTACCTCCCCCTCTTCCTTCACCCCAAAGAGGCTCCTACACCAAAACCCTCTGCTTTCTCCCCAAAAATCCCACGGTGTTGGTGTCTCCAGCTGGTGCTGAAGCACCCGCAGGGGATGGGTCTCCTCCTCCAGCTGCCGACCCTCCATCCCTGGGGCAAGAGAGGGGAGAAGGTAGGAAGGGGGGGGTTGTGCACACAGCAGGGGCAAAGCTCAACACGGAACCATAATTTTTGTCCAAATGTCTCTTTTCTTTTTGTTTTAACCAGGAAACATTCTCAGTCTCTTATTTAAAACCACCCAAGCCCCAAACCAAGCAACGGTGAGGCACTCCTCTGCCTGATCGCAGGCAAACGACGGCTGAAGTATCAACAAACCCCAGTCCCAGTTTGAAAAAAAAATGCATAACGATATCCTGAACGTTAACAGAAACGGGTGGGTTTGCAGTCTCCATGGCTTAGATCTTTTTTTTGTGGTCTTTTTTAAAAAATATTGTCTCCCAAAGCCTCCAGCCCACCTGGCCGGGGCTGACGGCTGCCCCATCCCGGCTGCATCCCTGCTGCACCGGGGCATCGCTCCACCGGCCCATGGCTCCAGCCATCCGCAGGCAGCCTTGGCCTTCCAGTCCCGGCCGAACCGTCCTCAGACCGGAATCCAGAGTCAAATAAAGAGGGATCCAGGCAGCGGTGGGCGAGTTGGGGTTCAGCCCCCCATTTCATCCCAGTACGCTCTGCTCAGAAGAGGACCTGCCCACCGTTTGCATCCCAGCAGCCCATCCAGGGGAGCTGGGTGGCCCATTTGCCGGTGGCCACCACTTGCAGCTTCGCCCGGTCGAATTGCCAGTACTGGTCATCCCGAAAGAAGTAGATGAAGCCGTCGCGGTGGGTGAGGGCACCCGCCGTGCCAGGGGGCAAGCCCTCCCAGTCCCGCAGGCTGCGGGGGTAGTAGGGCTCCACGCCGAGGGTCTCCTCGCTCACCACGAAGTACTTGGGTCCTTTGAAGAGGACCAGGCGCCGGAGCTGCTGGAAGTAGAGCGCGGTGTCGGGGTGCCGTGGGAGGCCGCGGGCGCTGCATTTCTGGGGGAAACCTGCCGCCAAGGTGGAGCCCGTGTAGCACCAGCATCGGCCACCTGGGAAGAGCAGGGGAGAGGGGTTAGAGCCCACCCCAACGGGGTCCGTCGCAGGACCAGCTTCAGGAGACGTGGAAGGACTCAGCCATGGGGCCAGCCTTGCAGCCCTAGACACGTGTCCGTGACATCCATCCCACTGGTGATCCAACCAGCACCACTGTGGGGCTGCTCCCAGGCTGGGCGGGGGGGAAACTGAGGCACGGTAGCTCAGGGGCTTGAAGGCGCGGAAAGAGACTGCCAGGGACAGAGCAAGGCCACCACACCGTTCGCTAGTCTTTGCTGCTTCCTTGCAAACCTTCCACTGTTTCTGCACAGCGACAGACAGACCCAGACCCCCCCCCCGGGGCTGGGACAACCGAGACCAGCGCTGCAGCAGCAGGAATTGCAACTGGGGCCGAGCTCTCGGCCATCCCCGCAGAGCCCTGTCCCCGCAGAGCCCTGTCCCCACGAAGCCAGCAGACAAAAGCCCCTTTCTGCTCACAAGCCACAGCCTGACCCAGCCCCGGGGAGGGAGGGAGCGGACGAGGGCTGGGGAGGGAGAGGGGCTTTTGGCTCTCACCCAGCCGCAGCAACAAAGCCCCCATTCTGATGAGCCTGCAACTGGTTTCCATTAAAGGTTGGGGCTGACCCTGGCAGCCAGGCTGCCTGGTTTGACCTTCCTCTACCCATCCGGCCGCGGCGTGCTGCCGAGCAGCTTGCGGATGGTATTTCAGCTCCCCGTGGAAGCTCAGCCCCCGGCAAAACGCAGGGATCCATGTGTACCATGAGAACATCACACTCGTCTCAGCTCCCCTGTGGCCACACGTCTTTGGGGAGTATTTTCACCCCAAGACCCCAAAGGGTTTGATACATCTGGTTTTGTTTTTAAACACAGGTGAGCGGCGCTCTCCTGAACGGGCTAATGAGGAAACTGAGGCACGAGGGGGTGATGCTGCCTGCCGGGATGATACACCCAAAGCCATACAATTAACCCATGGCAGGCAACGAGCCCAGGGCTCCTGCGGGTTTTTGCACCCCTGGGACCCAGTGATGCCCCAGCTCTGTGCTGGGACGGGACCAGCAGGAGGGACAGGGGACGTGGGCAGGAGAAGGTGCCCCAGCCAAACCCGGACAGCCAGACCAAGCAGGCAGGAGCATCGGCAGCCCCAAGTAGAGCTCTCCTGCCTGTGCCTCACCTACCTTTGAAGAAGTAAAACTTGCCACTGAGCTGGGACCAGGCGCAGGCGTCGATGCCAGCGGGGAGGCCGGGCCAGCGCGTCTGCAGGGGCCGTGGGTCGCTGGCGTTGCCGCTCGTGGGCACCACCCAGTAGTGGCTGCCCTTGAAGATGTAGAGGTTGTGGTCCCCATCTGCGGGGCAGAAGGAGGAGTGAGGGATTCCCACGTGAGAGGCGAGAAACCTCATCCCACCTCCCAGCCACCACTCCCCAATTCCCCTCTCCTCCCCACGCAGCTCCGCCGTGCTTCGGGGATGCTTGGGTTTCGGAGGGTCTCTTCTGCCTCTCCAACCGCCCTCTCAGCTTTCATAATTCATTGCCTCCGCTCCAGCCCGGAGAGGATAAAAGCTGACCACAGCTTCCGCTCAAGGCTCATCTTTCACGGTTGAGCTCCCGCAGCGAATAAGCCTTGTCATGGCCCAAGTTTGAGGATGTTTTCCCCCTCCTAACACACCAAACCATCGCTGTGTCCTCGAGATGCACTCCACTCTGTGGCAGCAATGTGCGTCAGTGATGCCACCAGCCCCAGGAGAACATATGGGGCTGTGGGCCAGCCAAATCCACATTTCCCACTGCTGGAGCTTATCAGAGCAGAAACTGGCTGCTGCAGCACTGGGGTGAGGGGTGGGGTACGTGTTTCGGGAGACGGCCGTGCCAGCCAGCACTCACCAGCGGTTATGGCGTCGAAGAAGGAGTGGCAGTAATAGGCGCTGAGGCTCCTTTGCTGCCGGTCCCCGTCGTAAAGTTCCGTGTTCCAGTCCTGGAAGTGAGTGAAGACCTTTCCCGGGAGCTGGACGGCCAAGCCTTTGGAGGGCTTCCCTGGGATGGAGCAGGGAGCAGTGAGTCGTGGAGAAGGGACAGGGAAAGGGCTTTCCCCAGAGCACTGTGTGAGCACGGGGCTGGGGAGCCATCCCAGGGCTCCAAACACTCCTTGTCCCGCTGCCTGGTTCCCGTCCCCCTCTATACGGTGGTGGAAAAGACCCCTTGGTACCCCCAAAAAACATGCACCAGCGTTTCCCTGGTTGCAAACAAGGGGGCAGCAAGTCCAATCTCCTCTGCCCTGGAGGGCTTGGTACCCATTCCACGTGCCCTGCTGCATCTTCCTCCCCAGCCACGAAAGGACGAGGCCCATCCCCACCGTGCCCCTTGCGCGTAGTCCTCTTCCCTTGCAGGGACCCGCTCCCATCCCTGCTCCTTGCTCTCCATCCCAGGGAACATCCCCAGAGGAACTGAGGGATGCCCGGGGAAGCCAGGCTCACCGTACAAGTTCTGGACAGCCAAGATGTCATCCCAGCTGAGGACAAAATCCTTGCTGAGCTTCTTGTAGTAGGGAGACATCAGGGCGCTCTTGACGGGGGAGTGCTCCAGCCCCAGCGTGTGGCCGACCTCGTGTGCCACCACGATGAAGAGGTTGCGCCCTTTGCCGCTGTGCAGGGACCAGCGCTCCGCGCTGTCGAAGTGGGCTTCTCCGCGCCGGGGGAAGAAGGCGTGAGCCAGGGCACCTCCTGGGGACATGAGAGCCATCAGGGACCACGGGGCGGGAGAGGACCTCAGCCACAAGCCGAGGGGCAGGGGGCACGCGCAGCTCCGGTTCGCTCAAATAGGCATCGATTTTAGCTCTTTGGGAGGCCTTCTGAGAAAGAACAGCGGCTTCCCACGACTATTTCCCGCAGCAGGTGCAAGCCAAACCAGTTCTGCCTTCGGCTCCTGAGCACGGCAGGGGTTTGTCTGCTCTGTGGTTTATACGTTTGGTTTCTTGCTGGGCTCGGGCCAGGGACTGAAGCCGCTGCATTGACCCGTGTCGGGCAAAGGCTCAAGAAGAGAGAAAACCTGGGCTTGTCTGACAGTGGATAAGCAGAAAGGCTCAGCTGGAAGGAATGAGCTCAGGTTTGGAGGATGGCATCAGGATGGGGAGGGCTCCTTGAAGACCATCAGCACGATTCTATAATGAGTAGCATCTCAGCCACCTCGCTGGCAGACCTCAGTTGCAAAATGGGTAGCGAGGACCCCAAATCAGAAAGCAAACTGGTGCAAACTGGGTTTAGAGGGACTGCTGGGGCAGAGCCTTGCCTCCATCACCCCCAGCCCTCCTCCCTGCCGGGGAAGAGCCCACATTGTAAAAGAGAAGCTTACGAGGGGGAAGCGACCAGCACCTGGTCCATCGAAGGCATTGTTGAGTCCATCGTTGTGGTCTCCATGGAAGAAGGTCAGGCGGATGTCAGCCGGGCCGTCCCGTGCCTCCCAAAACACCAGCGAGGACACGTTGCTCCAGAGCTCGAAGGCGGCTTTCACGGCCAGGCGCACCTCGTGCTGTGGCAGGTAGGAGGGCCAGTTCACCACCCGGTAGGTCAGGTGCCGCTTGTACCACCTCCCGCCTGCAAGAGGGGCAAAGCTCAGCACCACGATGGGGACTTGGACTTGCTTTTCCACCCAGGGGCTGCCCGGATGGAAGAAAGCTTCCCAGTGCTGGGAAATGCCATGGCTTTCCCAAGCCGAAGCTGAAAGTCAACCCAGGTGTCCCACCAGCAGCAGGATCTGACCCATGAAATCCCTCCAAAGGTGCCACCACTAGATCCCACCCGGAGATTCCCAAGGTTGGACCTGCAACCAAAGCCTCAGAGAGGAGCCAAAACCTGTTTAAGGTGAGGAGAAGATGGGGCACTCAGTTTGAACCCCCCCCCCCCTTGCCTCATCATGCTCTCCAGGGCCAAATCCAGCATGGGTCCCTGACCTGCAGGTCTCCTGCCTGATGCCAGCTTCATGCCCAGAAGATGCAGCCCAAGGGCTGGCTTTCAGGGAGACAAAGCAAAGCCACCTCTGAAAACAAGTGGCCCAAAGGCAAAAGGAGAGGCAAGGGCTCTTGGCCGCAACTTGGGGGCACAAGGGAATGGTGGGGATGGAGGATGCAGGTTTGCATCCTGGTTAAGGCAGATTTGCCAAGAGGGGAAAAAAAGAGCCAATCCTCAAGGGGACACCAGTCGGGTTTGAAATACATCCCCAGGAAGGAATGGTGCCGACTGCCATAAAGCACATGCTGATCTCCATCACGTGCCCAAAGACCCCAGAGACATCCAGGGCTTCATCCAGCTGGCCAGCAAGCTCAGGCAGGGAGGGAAAATGCCCGTTCATACCAGGGGGATCTGCAGCAGAGCCCTGCGGCTGGTCCCTGCCGTGCCTCTGCACCTTCTGCAACAAGCCCGGATGCTGCAGGGACACCAAAACCGGGGGGCCATGGGAGGTGTGTGTGCAGGGCTGGGGGTCCCCAGCACCCAAAGCTCCCTTGGTGAGAGAGGGGTCCTCTCTGTCTCCCCTGAACACCCTCCCTGAGGCCCAGCCTTGACTGGTTTTATAGGGAATCCCTTTTCTTTTTCCCCCGAATGTGTAATTTGAACACAGCAGCTACTGAGCCAAGGCAAGAAAAGGCCAGCTCCCCCGTGGTAGGGCTGCCTTTTCACTGTTTTTAAGGACATCCTGACCATTTCTACCTGCAGAAGTTGTTGCCTGGAAGTCCAGCCAGCAATACTCCAGCAGGAACAAACTACTGCTCACCATTCATTTTAACAGCACCAAGGATCTTACTGCCCACAGCTTCCCTAAAAGCTCTTCGAGGGGAGACAGAGCCCTGATGCCACCAGGGCAGACGGTGACAAGGATGAAGGGGACAAGCCTGTGAAATCCCCCTAAGCTCCCCACCCTCCTCCCACCACGCAGGAGCGCAAAGATTTGTGTTCCCGCAGCCGCCACGCAGCATCACAGCCCCCTCCTCCTCCTCCTCCTCCTCCTCCAGCACCCCTCAGCAGCTGTGGGGACCCTGGGGCCCCACAATTACGTCTTGCTGGGGGTGTCCAGGAGCAGGAATGAAGCCACGGGGCCGCGCTGGGAAGATGCAGGTGCCAGAGCCCGTGCCAAGGCGTGGGAGCGGTGACAGACCTCCAGCGACTGCTCCTGCTCCAGATGTGCAGGGAAACAGGGGGAACGGAGCCGGCAGCACGCCGGGGCTCGCTGCTGTGGGTCTGAGCCAAGCTGCTCGGCAATCCTGGAGGACATCCCATCCCAGCTCTGTTTCCTTCTCCTCTGTTTCCGAGCAGTCCATGGCAGGGGAGGCTCTGGGCCAGCCGGTCGCAGTCCTTGGGGGTAGAACCGGTTCTCCCTGCTCCTCTGCTGCCTCTGACTTAAAAGGGACATGGCTGTGCTTTCCACCAAACCCTGCATGGTAAAGGCTAAATACCTGCCTGGATGGCTGCAGTCCTAAGATAAAAAGCCCCGGCATCCCATCCTTCCCTCCACAGGGGCAGAGCATCTCCCAGAGGAGGACGGATGGATGGTACCAGCGGGCAGGGGAGAGGAGGCTCCAACCAGAGCATCTCCACTGACTGGAGGAGGATGGATGGCACCAGCGGGCAGGACTGGGGGAGGCAATCGTGGCCGGCTCTCAGGAAGAGGAGGGCTGGGTGCTGCATGGAGCCATTGAGCCAGGGACAATCACAGGCAGGGAGTTCCCCGAGGGGAAATGCAGGATGCTGGCTGCCCGACATGCCGTCTGGCCAAGGACCTGCTGGTCAGCATTGCTCCCAGCCAGCTCTGGTGCCTGGCAAAGCCCAGCAAGGCAACTAGAAGAAAGTCCTCTTCCCAGCGCCTTCCACTGCAGACCCCCGATTTCCAAACTGGACCTGTCCCCAAATCTTCCCAGAGAGCAGAAAGCCTTGGGCTTTGACTGCAGAAGGGAAGTTTTCTTCAGAGGCGCAGAAAGGAGCGGACGGACTGGACCCCATCCCACGCAGGGAGCCGATCTCCACTGCTGGGCTGGGACCGACCCCGGGAGCAGCAGGAAGGACGGACGCCCTCCCCAGCCCCACACTGGCCACCACTGCTGGGCTAACTCCGTTGGGAGCCAAAGCTCAGCCGGGGTTGGCTTTTACCCACACGCCAGGGCGCGAGCGTGCCCGAAGCCGGTGGGATGACGGACACAGCGACTGCCCGGTGACGATCCTGCTGGGACAGGGGTGGATAACAAAATACTTTGCCTGCCCGGCTGCAGCGGCTTCCTGCTTGGAGTCGGATAAACACCCAACTTGGCACAAAGCCTCCGGCCTTCCTGGCCGGTGCCGCCAGCTGTGCGGGCATCCCCCCCCCGCTCCCCCTCCAGCCTGCGGGCATCGCTATGGAGTTTCTCCCATGCCCGCTGCCTGCTGGTGCTGCCGCCAGCTGCGCCCCGGCTCGCTGCCACGGGGGATCCGCCGGCACCAGACCACCGGAGCAATAACCGGTGCCACACACAGCCCTTCCCTGTCTGGGCTCGGAGCCACCGGGCGTCTCTTGCCACCCACTCGCAGACCACAATCCCCAAAGAGGAGCCCCGTGAGCCAGAGGGCACAAGCTGCTTCTCTTTGCCCATCTCCTCCTGCGTGTCCTTCCCAGCTCTGCCTCATCGCCCTCCTGCCCGGGGCATGGCAGACCCGCTGCCCGGGATGGCGCCTGCGAGGGCGATGCTGCATGTCAGGGTTTTTGGAAGGAAAGCCAGAGGCAGGAGGAGGACGATGGGGCTGTCTCCTGGGGCCGTCCATCGCCAGCCCTGCCAGATGCAGAGACAGCCTGACAAGGCACAGAGCCCTTTCTTAATCTCGCCTTCATTTTTCCCATGTCCTAAGCACAGCTGGCCCCAGCCCTCTTGCTCTCTAGGAATCCAGTTACTCATCCACAAGCCCAGGAGGGTGAGAGACAAGAGGCCCAATCCTGGCTACACGGGAGCAAAAGAAGTTGCTTGGAGCAGAGTTAAATCCCTTAACGTGGGTGAAACAACTCCCTGTGGCCAGGCAGCACAGCACCAGCAGGTTTTGTGGTTACTGCCGGGTGACTAACAGACGTTAGAAGTCTCAAAGCTCAGCAGAGCCTGGAGATAACTCCACTGTGTGCCAGCCCCTGCTCTCTGGATCATGCCACCACGGCAGTGTCCGGGGCCATGGTGATCTGATAGCTCCTCAGGAGATGTCCTGGCTCCCTGGACAGCACTAAAACCAACCCAGAGGGCTGAATTTCCCCACGAGTAGGAGTTGCATCTCTCTAATCATTTCTGACATCAAGCCATCCAGAACAACTAAAAATAAAGAGGTTTAAAAATAAAGCAGTGCAAAGCTCAGGCAGGTCCTGTACCAGCAGATCTGCACCTCCCATCCACAGCAGCATCTCCAGGAGTCCAGTTACAGGATGGAAGACTTGGACTGCCAGCACCCCAGAAACCCAAACCCCACCGGCACCCCCGGCGCCGACGCTCACCGTGCTGCGTGGTACGCCTGCGGCGCCGGGCGGCAGACGCCCGGCGTGCCCAGGCTGCGCGGCTCTCCCCATCGCCCGTGCCGCACCGCGGCAGAGCCATCTGATGGAGCGTGGGGGCATCCAGGACCCCGCTGAGCGGGAGGTGGGTCACCCACTGGAAGTCCCTGCAAAAGGAAGGCAGACGTCAGCACCCACACCCGGACCCCCCCCAGGGGGGTTCTGCGATTGCGTTTGTGCCGGGTGTTTGACCTGAGCCAGGGCTTTCACCCAGCAAACTCCGTGCCCTGCCACGGGGAATGTATCTGGGTGATAAAACAAGAAGGATTTGGCTCTGAAACCACATCTGACCAGCAATCCATCTCCTAGCAGGGCAAAAGTAGACAGGGGAGCCTAAAAAATGTCTTTCCCCAGTTTTTAACCCCAGTTGTTTGACTTTGCACTTGACTTTGCGCAGGGTCAGACCAGGGACTCTCCCAGAGCCAATGTGATCTCGATAAGAGACGTCCGAGCAGGGGCTGTCAGCTCGGCCCCCTGACATCTCCCAGCCGTCCCCAACCTCGGCCTCGCCACAGATATTATTGTAAGGGGAGCACCGGGCCATAAAAGGCAAATAAAGCAGCGCAGCGAGGCGCCGGGCTGCCAGCAGCCAGCTGCGGGAGCTGGGTACGGACCGGCGTTTCCAAAAAGGACTGGTTGTGCTTTATCATCAGACCGTGCCAGAGCGAGCCCCCGGCTGCAGAAAGAACTCTGCTGCTGCAAAAAGACCCCCCTCCAAGCACCGGCAGCTCCCACACAGCCCGAGTCTCTGCATTTCTGCTGCTGTTTTGAATAAAAGACTCATACCTCACTGCCTCCGTGAACTCGGCAGGGCTGTGTGTGCCGGGCCCCGGCTCGCCGAAGTAGCCGTATTTCTCCAGGAACAGCTGCAAGAAGAGACACGGGAGAGGCACAGCTCAGAGCACGGGCAGGCATTTGCACATGTTGGCTTGGGGAGGTGGGGGGAAAAGGAGATGCGATGGGAAACAGCGCAGCAAACCCAGGGCTGTGCCGAAATTCCCAGTTATTTTTTTTTCCTGAGAACTCTGCACCCCAAGCAGCCGCACCTCTTACACGTGCCAAGCCGAGCTGGTCTATATGTTTGCATTATGGGACTTCGGAAAACCTCAACTAAGCCCATCATTTTTGATGGCTCTTGGGTTTTTGGCCACGACGCAATGGAGGCGTAGGAGGAAACGTTGCTATCAACAGATCAAAAAACCCTGCTGCCATGTCATCCGCAGCCAGAGGCTACCAAACCCACTGTAATCACCTCGGATGGATCAAGGCAGTGATTAAAATAAAGGCTGAAGTGCTGTGGACAGGGGTGGGGTGAGATGGGGTCAGGCTGCAGCCTCCCCCTATCTCCACGCAGGATGTGGTGCTGCAAAGCAGAGACACTCCAGGGGCAATCTGCTCTGCCAAACCATTCTTCTTCTTATCGGCCATTTACATGGACGGAGATTGTCGCTCTGAACTTGCTCCAACACATAAATTGCACGTTAAAGAAAATAAATGGTTTCCCTCTGCCCAGCCTGCGCCTCCAGCTTTCGGAGAAGTTAATAGCCACGGTCGCAGGAATGCTCCACACCCGCCTTCCCCGCCGCCGGGGATGTCTGCAGGAGACAAACAAGCCGCCCAGCATCCTGTTAGTGCAACAGAATCGGAGTTGAAGTAATGAGGAATAAAAAGTGAAAGTGGCTGCTTCATTTCCCGCATCCCAAAGGAGAGGTGGGCTGAGCACCAGGATCGTTATGGACTGTCCCGGGACAGCTCGGCTGCTGCCTGCTGCAGAGCCTTGTGCTTTTAAAGCCTATTCCCTCCCTGCTCACCTGGGGGGTCACTGATGGGTGAGAGGGCAAGGAGAAGAAGGGGGCTGGTGTTAACCTGCGCTCGATGCTACTCCTGACCGACGGCAGCATCCCTTCCCGGGCACGGGCAGCACCGAGCCGGCCACGCTTTGCCAGTCGTCTGGTGGGGAGTGGGAACGGTTTCTGGATATGGCAGCCCTGAGGTGCACCAGAGCCTTTCCCTCTCCTCCTCCTGCCCAAATCCTCCGCTTGCCTTTAAGAGTCATCTTCACATCATCCCCAAACACGTCATCCTCTGCGCCCGCCACCTCCCCACGAGCAGGGCAGGCACCTTCCATGTGCTCTCTGCCTGTTGCTCGCCCCTGTGGAAGCCCTCCCTACCCCCTTCCCAGACCTCAGCTCCTCCAGCCACGGAGTCGATCTCCTCCTTTACACCCCTTCTACCTGGAGGATCCCCCTCCGGCTGCAGCACCACAAGGACCAGCACGGCTTCCTGCCAGGACACGCTCTTCACTCAGCCCCAGCCCAAAAATTTGGCCGTGTTTCCCACCGAACACTTTTACCAGCTGCCTGCCTTGGCCAGAGGTAGCAGCATCTCGTCGTAGCAGCATCGGGCTGCAGCAGTAAAAACCCAAGCGTGGTCAGAGTCAGCCGGATACTGCGCACCCAGTCCCGGTGAGTCAGGATAAATCAGGCGTGAGCAAGTGCTGCACCGGCAGACGAGAGCATCGGCTGGCTCATCAGACAAAGCCGCAACACCTCTGCCCGGGGATGGACCATATAGCCTGGATGTGCCATCTCCCCAGCCATACGGGGATAACTCCCCCCTTTACATGGGTACCAGGAGGCAAAACACAGCAGCAACTCGGGATGCAGAAGCAGGGAAGGAGGATACAGGGATGGGGGGAGACTCTCGGGGACGGGGCGGCATGGAGGTTTGGTAGCCCTGAGAGTAGTCTGAGAGGAGAAGGTATCTGGCCCTCTTTCTCTGCAGCTGTGTTTTTGTAATGTTCTCCTCCAGAATTAGAAAATCACTAACCACATATATATGGACGTGGGGTGATAATCCCCGGTGGTTACATCACCACGGCTAAATGTGAGCTACAAAGCACCCAGACAGAAAGTGCCGGGTCTCAAATCGTGGCTCAGTCTAAACTGTTTCTACCACAATTTTGCTTTCACTCAGCATCTCAAATGTAACAACTTGAAGCTGTTTCCTCTCCTGTAACCTAACACAATCCCATTCTTAAAGCATGAAAATGTTTTTTCCCCACCATGATCTCACAAAGGCTTGAAATCTCATCTGGACAAGTCAGGGTGCGTGGCAAAAAAGCCACAGCTATCGCAGCAGCTGCTCTTGAGCAGCACCAAAACGTACGCAGGCCACTGGCTTTATTATTCCTGTCCAGATCTCCTTGAACTCTGCAAGTCCAACCAAAGCGGCAGTTTCCCTGTAGTTTCTGGCCCGTGTCATGTTGAGGTTCTTGCACACAAGCACCCGCTCTCAGGCTGCAAAACCACCAGGAGAAAATTTATTACATTTTCTAGACACGGTTATTGTGAGCTCCAGGTGATGCCAGTCCTGGAAACACAGAGCTACAGGAGAGGGATGTGCTGATCCTCCACCGCACAAGGTATTTATCAGACAGCAGAGCATACAAAAAGTCCCCTGGACCAAAGGCTTTTCAGGGTGACAAGGGAACCCAAGAGCCCCATGTCACAGTGTCCTGTGCCCAAACTAATGCTGAAGACCCCCTCCAGCACTGCCCGTGCCCCGCACACCCCCAGAGACCAGCCAGGCTCTGGTAGGGCTGGGTGGAAGCTGGCAGCAGCCCGTTAAACCTCTCCAGAGGCTGCAATGCAAAGCCTGGCCGTGCTGGGAAAACTCCCTCCCCTCCTGCCCCAGATGGGGAAATGCTGTTTTCTGTACAATGGGAAAAGAAAAACAGCAGGAAACCAAGAGCTGAGCATTAATATGAAATATGCCCAGCTCCCCCTCCGCATGTGGGGAGGAGAAGAGAAAAGATCTAGCTGCCCGGGAGCCAGCGCCGTGGCAGAAATCCTTCGGGGCTGCAGCGGGGATAGCGGGAGGAGAGTTTGGGGGAGATGGAGGGGCCCTTCCCACCTCAGGGCTCTGATGTGGAGCTGGTTACCACCCTGGAAATCATCTCTGCTGAGAGCTAAAGCCAAGGAAACACCTTGCCCTTGACCACAGGCATCCCAGGTGGAGGACAGCCAACAGCAAATACAATTAGACCTCCCTCCCTGGAAACTGGGATAAGAAGAGGGCAGAGAGAGCAGGCTCTGGTCCTGCCCGCCCTCCCCTCCAGACACTCAGCTTCTGGCACCTTCACCACCAGTTAATTATCAGAGAAGCCTCCCGTTGACCGTGGTCCCTTCTGCTCTGCCCGGACACAAGCCCCATCTCCCCCCTCCATCCCCAGCAGCGGAGGGAAGCGATCCCGTCTTGCCGAAGGGTGGGCAGGCGCTTGGTGCCGTGGTTACAGAGGATGCTGGCCACAAGCTGCACCTCCAAGGTCTTTTGTTTTGAATCACGAGAGGACAGCAGCCCGGCATTTCACCACCGAGACGGACACGGGGGAAGCTGTAGCTCCCACATTTCAGCCTCAGTTTCCCCCTGCAGCACGGACACGAGGAAAGCTGACGTCTGGGATGAGCATGTTTTGGCACGGCCGCAGGAGGAGTGGCAGCTCCTCTTGCCCATCGGGTCACTGCCTGCCTGTCAGCTGCCTTCAGAAGATGTCAAAGCATTTAAAAGCATTAATTTCTTCCCACTCTCTCAAGCCACATTCCTGCCTGCAGTCATAAACCCTTAGGCAGAGTCTTTGTGTCTCTTTTGTTTAAGTGTGCGTATAAGTACCTATATAAATATTATATATATAGATACACAGAGACACACAAGAAGGGAGATTAGCAAGTACAGAGCTTGGTTGTCCCCCGCTGAAAAGACAGCAAAACATAAGCTAATTCTGTATGTTAATGACGGAGGCTGATTAAAACCCCAAGCCCTGTCTGGTTGCTGTGACGCTCCCCCGCTGTGCCTAATCCGGTCCTGAAGGAATCTCCTCTCCCACCTACCCCTCCTGAAAATCTATTTTAGCTGGAAATTATCTACTTGCCACTGAAGATGTGGAGCTGGGGAAATACTGTGCCCAGCGCCTTTTAAGCTCCTTTACTCTTCACACTTAATCTTGAGCTGAGAAGCAGGGGCAGCAGGCCAGGACTGTAGCAGGTCTAACTAAACTAAAACCCCTCGTGGTTTCAGTAACACAGATCTCTGAGATGCTGAACCAGACCTAGCTCCCTGCCTCCCCGTCTGCCTGGACAGGAGGGATGCTATGGGACAGGAACAGCAAATATCGCATCTCTTGAAAGGAAACAAAGGCCATGAAAGTCCCTGGGCTTGATGTTACCTGCCTGCGGGGCTGGCAGATCGCTCTGCTTCCTTGTGTGTTAAATACAAGAATATCTCATCAGCAATTACTACGATTCGCTCCTGCCTTTGAAACCAGCTCGTAGCTTTGCCCCAGCACCCCAGGCACCCCACACCCTGGGTAGTGATGGGCTGCACCACCCAGCCACAGCTCCGGCAGCACCGAAACTACGCGAATGCAACCCAAAGCACTTGGGGAAAACAGGGGAAAACACTGGGCTTGGCCAAACCTTCCCCTGCAAATACCAGAGCAGCTGACAAACCAGTTTGGTCACGCAAACTGGTTGTGCTTTCACGTCTAAGGAGAGAAAGGAAACAAGATGCTTGGTCTTCGCCGTCCATCGGGATGGGAACCGGCGGGGGGGAAGGCGACGTGCCCGCTGCCAGCAGCCGCCGGCCCCTTGCCTGGCAGGCGTTATTGGCTGTATGTAACAAGTGGGGATTGTTCAGGGGGAGAGCCGGGAAGAAAGTGGGGTTGTTCACGCTGCGGTGACTCACGGGGCTGTTAATCACACCGGAGGACCGCCGGGTGTCTTGGAACCACTTGCCACATCCACGCTATCGGCAGCAACTCGGAGCCATGATCTCATGGGTTTTACACGCTCTCCGCGGCCATGCAGAGCCCGGCAGTGCCTCGACAGGGGTGACGGCACCTGAATAATTCCTCCTCCTCTCCCCCACTCCTTGCATTGCCCTGCTGAGGCTGAACAGCAGGGATTTTTCCCAGGAAGAAGTTTTTCTTCCTCTTATTTCAATCAGAGGGAAAATGTGGGGGTGCGCCGGGAGCATGCGGGGGTCCCAGCTGAGCCCCAAGCCCCACCATGTGCTGGGTGGTACCCAGAGACCCTCGCTCCGGCCAGGCTGCGCTCAGCATCCAGCATCCCAACTGATTGCCTGCTCCGTAAAGGAGCTCATCCAGACACCAGAGCATTTCTCAGCACAAATAGAGCTCAGAGCCTACGCTAAACGCAAGCCCTTAGTTGCCAAGGGGGAAAAGTCAGAGGCCACGTGCTACTGCAAAAGCGGGAGAAGGAGGGCAGCATAGGAAAAAATAAATAAATAAAATCCAAAATGGGAATGTCTCGGTCCCTGAGTCTCACTCTCCATTTCCATTCCCTGCTTTTCTCAAATTTCTACCCAATTTTTCTTCTCATCGCAACAGACCTGTATCTTCTCATGCAAATCACTACAGGGACTTTATTGTCCTTTGTCCTTGGCACCACCAGCACTCAGCCACGCTCTTTCACTCCCAATACGGGGTGAAGTCTCACGTGCCATGTATTTTACACAATTCCCCCAGGATCAGGGAGACTCGGGCATTACCACACACCCAACTGCTGTCCTGAGTGCAGCCCAGCCAGAGACCGGGTCTGCCAAACTACGTGCTATCTAGTATTGGACCTCCTCCTATCTGGGGCCCGCAGATAATAAAATGATTTAACATACAAATGTTTCAGATTAAATTTCCAAACTTTCCTTCTTTTTGCGGGGGAAGCTGCAATTGATACAAAGGCAGTGACAACAAGGGCACAAGCCAGGGAAATAACACAACTGGACATTTTCTCAGACTTTTGCATCTAAGTTTACACAAGCTATTGTTGCTAACTTTGGCTATTTTAAAAGCATTAAAAACAGCTTTAGAAGCAAAGCCTGGCAGCGATCTAAAAGCCACAAGTAACTAGAACTATTTGATGTTACATGAGAATTTCAGCTTTCTCTTAAAAGCAAAATTAACTGCTCCGTTTATTTAGACAAGCTTTCTTACCCCAGTCTCCATACATTTCCATTGTGTACATTGTCCCACAGTCCCTGACCAGCGCAGCACATCGCACTGGGGAAACTGAGGCAGGGAGACAGGAAAGTCACTTGCCCAGCACCCCTCGCCTGGGATCTGCCACAATCCTGGGACCTGCTCTGAGGCTTCAAGGGAAAAGTTCTCAGAAGTCACCAGTGAGGAATCAAAAGGCAGACTGGACCTTTTAAAGCTCTTTCCCTCCGCAATGAGCTGGTTTTATTTCTAAAGTGAATTTTAAATTATTGATTTTCTGAGCATTAAGAACTTTGCAGATTTGTTTTTCTCCAGATGGCATGATGGGCCAGGCTGAGGTTTGTGCACCCTGGGACAAACACACGTATAAATCACCTCTTTGAAACTGCATCTCCCAGCATGAGAAGCCTGCACATTGAAACAAGCCTCGGAGCACTGATGCGCACTTTTGCTCTTAGAGCATGTGAAAAATCCCAATTGATCCACCAGGACTGGCTGGGGTTTTAAAATCAAGCATCTGTGCAAATGCACGCCACATCGATGCTTAAAGAAGAAACAAATCCCTGATGTTAACCTTTGTTCACCAGCCAAATCTCATACCTCGTCCTCCCAAAACAAACAGGAACGGCTGGCGGCATAGCATGACAATGATACGGGGACAAACAGACGAAATCCAAACAGAGGTGACGGGGACAGCCCCGGTGAGAGGCAGGGCAGGGGAAAGGCCGGCTTTTGTCCCTTCCCGAATTGCCGGGAGATGGGAAGGTTTCCCAGTGCGAGACTTCTATGGTTATCAGAGCCATATAGGAGGAGGGCTGCAGACGTACATCACCTACGGGCGCGCGCCTCCGTCTACGACACGCGCCTCGACACCCCAAACGCGACCCTACGGCGCGGGGCTCGCCTTCGCCGCCCGTTCCCGCGTGCCGCGCACGCCCGCAGACGCGTCGAGCGCCGGCGGCCGCGCGCCTTACGGCGTCGACGTGGCGCGGGGGCGCGGGAACCCCACGACGGCCGGGTCCGAGACCAAGTCCCCCCTCCATCCTCCATCCTCCATCCTCCATCCCGGTGCTCCGGTGCCCCGGTACCGGTCCTACCTCCGCCTCCCGCCGCCGGCGAGCGGCCGGTCCGGGCTGCGCGGCCGCCAGCAGCCCCAACGCCAGGGTGGCCCGGAGCGCTCCCAGCATCCCGGCTGCTCTCCGCTCCCTTCCTCCGCACCCGGTGTCCCGGCTCCGGTTTGCCTCGCCTCTCCTCTCCCCGCCCCGGTGCCGGCCCCCCGGGGGCGGCCCCGGCCCGCCCCAACCCCGGCCGAAGGGTTGGGCTCCGCCGGCGGCACCCGGAGCCCTGGGTGCTGCTCCCACCGAACGCCCGGCTGCTCCCGTTAACGGGAGAAACGATCCTTTGCGCGTTCTCCGTCGTCCTTTCCCAGCAGGGCGATGCCCCTTCGCTCCGCAGCCCGTTCCCGCACGCCGTACGCGTACGGCTTTGCGACCGAGGGGAAAGGGAGCCGAGCTCGGGGCGAGGGGTAGCCGTGGAAAAAGGGCCCTTGGGAGCTTCAGGCCACCACAACCCCATCTCCAGCCTTGGGGAAAGGCTGGGAGAGCTGCCCCGGGGACTCACCCCGCAGCCGGCTCGCTCCGACGTAGCGCCGAGGATGGAGGCTTCTTCCCCTTGGTCTCCCCTGCGCGGCACCTCCGCTCCCGGGCATCGCTAACTCACCCCATCCGTCGCAGAGCGGGACACGCGCGGTGGCGGTGTCAGGATGCATCCACCCCGCTGCGGGCACCGGCTCTCCGGGCTGGATGGGGAGCGGAGCGCGGGCGGGTTAGGGTGCTGGGACAAACCTCCCGCTAGCTGTGGCAGCTAGGCTTGGGCTCTGCCCGGTTTGAAGCTGGGGGAAAGAGAAGGAGAAAGCGAGGCCAGCTTTTCATAAACCTGCGTTCAGCATGGTCCCGAGCACAGGGATGCAGAGCGGATGAGGGCTCGGATGCAGGGGGCACTTCTCTGACAGTGGCCAGCACTAGCCACAAGCACAGCAAGGCAGGGGGCTGGACAAGCAACGCTACCCCTCTTCAGGGGGTCTGGTAAAAACAACCCCACACGTAAGAAGAGCACACTCTCAAGCTTTACAGAATAACCCCCCCCACTCAGGGTCGTGGGCTTGCACTGTTTATGCTTAAATTTCCTTCCTAGGCGTGGGACTCGGTCACCCACGGACAACGAGGGGCTGTTTACCACCCAAGGTGCACGTGTGTCAGCGTTGCAGCTCTCCTGCAAATGGTACACAGCTGATGATCTTGCAGTTTCCAGTGGCAAGTTACCAGCTCTGTTTACTCCCTGCAGTATTTTGTTTGACTATTTTGTTTTAATTTGACTAAAGCAAAAGGATGTTTTGATTCTGCTTTGGTTTGGGGGAAAAAAATAGGATGTGACTTATATCTGCTTTTGTTTTCATGCCAGCTTCAACCACACACCTATTTTAAAGCTCACAGGCCTCTTCCTCTTCTTTTTAATCATGCCAAAATCTGAAGTTACAGGAGCATCTGTTGAGTGCAGCTTGAAGAGATCCGCAGGGATCCTGTAACACATCGCTTTTCAGCCAGACACGGCTTAGCATGTAGGGAAGGCAAGCGGGATTCGAAGGAGAGAGAAAGGGATCTGCATAACATGGCAAAATAAGGAAGTCGCTGAGCCACGGGCAGAAAAGTACGGATAGGAGAAATGAAGAAGGTCACGGCTGGGCCAGCAAGCGCTGACCGACGGGCTGCCGGGACGGCACGGAGGGCGGCTGGCGTGGCGTAAGGGGCTGGTGCAAGGGGAATACTTGGCCTTGCTACAGAGATCCAAGAGCTGGCCGCTCCTCATGCAGGTCAGCCCAACGCTTCCTTTCAAAACAAGAGCAGCTCTGTCTGCAAACGCATCCGTGTTTGGTTCGTATCTAGGAAGCAACTGATCCATCTGCTCTTCCACTTAAGAATATGGATGATGAGAAAGTGACTGGCTCGGCTCCAGCAAGAGCAGGAAACTCCCCCCTCTGCTCATTGTAATGTGGGGAAGCGTCTGGGAGGGCACCTGCAACCCCCGGAGCAGCCAGTTTTCCGACCTGGCATTTCCCGGGGCTGCCGCGTGAGTCCTTAGGGTTCGGGGCATTCAGACAGAGAAGAATTCAGCCCAGTCTTGGAGATGCCAAATCACAGTTCTCCGCAGCCTTTTGGCTCCAAGTATAAAGATGTTTATCCAGCTGCTGTAATCAGAATGGTATCAGGAACAGAAAAGCTATCTTGTGGAAAGGTGAACAGATTTCCAACTCTTTCAGCATTAGGTAAAAGCTCAGAATTGGGGCACAAGAAAGAGTTTGAATCCTTGTAACTTCTACCCCAAAACTGAAACCTGAGAAGTTAAGCCTATGGCAAATAGCTGATAAAGTTTTACTGAAAAAGATTCTCAGAAGAGCATGACAGATCGATCCATACAAGTTCTGGTTGCCTAAACGTTTCTGGTTTCTTGGGTTTCTAGACAAAATCCCATCTCCCTTGAATTTCATGCAAAAGGTCTCAATGCAGTCAGCTAGCTTGACTTCTAAACCCTTTCCTAAGATGACTCCACAGCTTAAACTTGGGAGATCCAGGGGGTTCCTAATTTAATACCATTAGCATATTCACCTGAAAACATCACAGAGAACTAGATGTCGTTACCACAGACATGGAACCCGGAATCAGGGGGGCTTGTTTGTCGGTACGGGCGCAGCGTAGAGCAGTTGAGCGTTGCAGAGCCAACAGCTGAACCGCTGGTGAATCACCGCCTGCTTCCGGCAGAGGTGAGCTCCAAGAGGAGTTTATAAACCAACATCATAAAACGACGCTGTAATGACGTGAAATTTCTCAGAGCAGCTTTTAATGTTTACCACAACTGATAAGCAAATAGCAACACCATTACTCCTCTGTGGCAGTTTCTACCCAGGATGGATGTGATGCACAAGAACTGCCGGTTAAAAGTCTTTAAATTTTTGCACTAAGAACACGTTCAAGTTGTTCCATTTCATCCACTCGACACAGCGCCTCTCGAGAACAGTCATTCTTCAAATGTTTGCTGCTCAAAAACAGTTGCAGCAGCTGGGGAGCAATAGGATGGCTCGCTGGGTGCTGTGTCAGGCAATGTCAAAAATATTAACCCTGCTGCTGCAAGGTGGCCAGATCTGGGATCGCTTCAGTTCAGATCAGATGGGCACAGTCACGCCTTTCCCTCCTGCCCTCTGGTACGGGCAGCAACCCTAGCCTGCAAGAGTCAAATCAAGTTCTTTACACAGGCACAAGAAGCTTACGCTCCTCCGGCTTTAGCTGTCACAAGGGTAAAGCTTTTCTGCTTAGACACAGTTTTCTTGGGTACTTCATTGTGCACAGTAAGTTCTCACAAGTCAAAGGACTCCCCCGTGTCCTTAACTCGTTAGGTAAGTCTGTCTAGTCCAGTATCCTGTCTTCAACAGAGCCAGGAACAGATACTTATCACAAGGGCGTATAGGAAAAAAAGAAAATGCAAAATCCATACGTGCTTTTCTTGGCTTTACCTTTTGTGTCCGGAGTTCCTGGGAAGTCGGCAAGGTCAAGAGAGGCTGCGCCCAGCTCACAAGCCCCCCTACAAATACATCAGCACAAGTTGTTCTGCATTTGCTGTAACAGTTTGACTGGATCTCAGCAGTTACTTGCTCAGAGGACAGCTAAAAGCATGCATGTCTCTTTCTAGGATCAGGGTGTCACCCAAGTTCCAGCAGACGTCATCCTGTTAGTATGAAAAGTGGACTTTCAAGCCCTTTTGCAACTTCGGGTGCTTTCCGACAGCTGTGTTTTATTACAACAGCTTTACAAGCAATTTCTACAGCAGCATTAGCAACATCATCTACTGGGGACAACGTCACGCAAGTTCTTTGTTACCCTGGAAATGGGAATTATCATTTCTAAATTAGACAAAGCAGCACTGGCTGAATCCTGGCCTCAAAACCCCAAAGACTCAAGCTATCGACTTTAGTCACTGCTTCCATATCTCTCTCTAGAACTGTGGTATTTGAGCAACTTAAGTTGCATTACTTCTTAGGGTGAGGTGGGTTTGGCTGTATAGAGCCAGCACGGAAACTATTTGGCTGTCTCTTGAATTGTTTAGCTATTTTTGTTGCATTTCAGCTCTGTAATGATCACATGCCTCTTCTACATTGGCATCCCTCTGTTACGCTTTTCTCCATAAAGTCATTGTTGAGCTTGGCAAGTACTAGATGTGTTTTTATAAATAAACCACCAGCATTCCATACAGGACTGATTTCCAAATCTAAAACCTTGCCACTTCGAAAATGTATTGGAGGATAGATCATAAAAAGAGATGAAAGAAGCAGAGCATAGCTGTTCCCAGCTCAGACAGCCCAAACTGCTCCTTCTGCTGGGATAGCCTCTCTCGGTTTTCCACCTCCTGATAGGTCTGCAATCCTCCCTCCTTAGTTTGCAATTTTATTATATGAACTCCTACCAAATTCTCACAGAGCACCTACTGAAGATAAATTCAAAGTAGGATTCATGAGATGTGCCTTTTATTTTTGATTCAGCTGTTGGTCTGTTAAAAGTAAAAGATTACTTGCCACAGACACCTTCCTCACATGTTGTTTTTTTTTTAAAAAAAAAGGCAGCATTTCTAGTATCTGTAAAACCCTGTCTTCTTACGAACAGTGCTGACCATCAGTAAAGCATTTTATTGGCATAGTATTACAAATAAATCCCTAGGAACAGGAGCAGCTAGTTGCAGTGCCACAAGTGCTCACTTACATATGCAACCTGCTCAGTTTATCTAACTAAATGCAGGAATATTCCTAGCATGACTGTAAGGCCTTGTTTTTAAAAGAGTAGTCTGCTTAACCAGAGTGCAAGAGGTTAACAGCAAATGTTTCCATGCCGGGAAGAGCTAAAATTCATTCCATCCTTAATATACTAGCTACTGGGGTTTTTTTTTTTCTTTTAAGCTTTTTACTTTTCTTTTAACCTCAATTAAAGCTTATCCTGCTGAACTTCAGGCAGTTGTGGAGAAACACTGCAGTGCTAAAGGACTTAGCAGAAACAGTCGGAGGGAAATGACACAGTTAAACCGTCATCTGGGTTTACATCTTTTACAAAACATCACTTCCCAGGCCTCTCTAAACAAATTGAACTCTCTTTACACCAAAAGCAACTAAAAACCATACATGCCATCAAACTACTACCACCCTTTCCCTGTTTGACCTGCTAGTTTGCTTAAGACAAAACAGCTGGTGAAGAAGATGTCTTCACTGTCTTAAAAAACCACGTAGGAACACAGGTTGTTTTGCCCCGATGCAGAATAGAACATAAACAAAACAAACGTTCAGCATTGTTGCCAGGCTGGAAAAGCTGCGAAGGTGGTGACACCTCCAGCAGTTTCGTGGCTTGCTTGAATACCAGCCTACTTAGTAATCCAGTTGGGTAGTGACTGTTTAAAGACATAAGTGCTCTTAGCCTGGGGGAGAAAGCAAGGTTGGAAGCCAAGTCAGCATTAAATGGAGCTAGAACTGTTACTCCCAATATTGTAAGTACCAGCTTTTTCAACCACCATTCTTTTCCCCAGGAGGGAAAAAGCAAGAGCCCCACCAAGGAACTCGTGGGACCAGACAGGCGACACTGCGCCTGCCTCGGCGCAGCTGGGTTTTGCTCAGCTCAGCCGTTCCTCCCTCTCTCCGCACAGCTTTGAGGACTCAAGGTGCAGCCCCAAGGAAGTGTTTGCACAGTGCAACGCGCCAGCACAGCTGTGTTCGGGAAGAAACTTCAGGCAGCGACAAGTCCCATTCTGTTCTCAACTGCTTATCACTGCTTTCCTCTTTCACCCCATCCAGCAGCCACCACTCCCTCATATCTGCCAACGTAGCTACGTGCAAGAGCACCCTCTAGCCTGCATTGCTCAAAACAATCACACTAGCTTAACAACGATAAACACTTGGACTTTTCTAGCCTGGCTCATTTTTGACAGAACCAAGTTAGGACTATCAGGCCTTGGATCTTAAATCAAGCAAAACAACAGATACGGAATTTATTTGTCTACAGTTTGCCTTTCTAAAGCCTCACCCATACATTAAATTTTATAATGTCACTGATATATATACACACACACACACACACACACCTCAAATTCCACTGTTTTAAGAGGAACAAGCCATTCAGAATTTGCAACAAATGCCTTTTCTGACAGCAGCAACAGTACCCGTGCTTTCCACGAGAAACCTTAAAAAGGCACAGCATAGTTACTACATTTACAGCCACAGGTAATTGCTGATTTGAACTTAACCGTTACCATGACCATAAATGTACACCAAGCTAGGGAGTTGGCTTACAAACATTAACAAAAGCCATTTTTGCTCATTTCTTTGTGAGAGGTCATGGATATTGTGCAGCTGTACACCCAGTTATCAAGACTGTAACTACAGACACCGAGAACTTGCATCTGTAGTATTTTGCCCGCTGGAGCATTGGATGACCAGACGTTCTCTCTTAAAGGCTTGTCATGAAAAGGTAGCACTGGACACAAGCTGATGGTGGCAGTGCTAGCTTCTCATAGATTCCCACCAACCCACCTCTCCAGCGTGCAGTGACCTAGTCCAATGAAGAGCGATAACAACATCCCTTGCTTCTTCAAACCTTGGCTTCAGTGCGGAATCCCAAATGCTTACAATGTGTCTACCGAACCTCGCCTGCATCTTATCTCAAAGATGAAATGGCTGCACACATTTGTTTGCTATCACCCACACTTCAAAAGCAGCAATTAAAAGGCACAGCAATATGTAGCAAATTACCTTTTTTTTTTTTTTTTTTTGAAGCCATCCCACCTTGTTTTTGGAGCTATCCTGGCCTGGACACAATATGTTCCATGGCAGCACGAGAACACACTGCCATCTGCCTGCTCCTCATGAAGTCTGCAGGGCACACCAAAGCACGCGTAGCAGGAAACGCAGGCAACACAGGGCTTCAGTCTCAGAGGGAAGTAAGACAGGAGCAGGGGACAACTCTGCAAGTCTGGGATAAAGGGCAATGATAGCAAGTAGGCTTACCACCGACTTAACTGCAGTTGTTTGCAAACAGCACAGAGCTAGGGTCAAAGCAGCAGTGTCATTTCAAACAAGACCCTAGTTACTACTTAGCTCATATCACAGGAAGACAGGGAATATGTAAAGAAATGCATGCAACTGAAGTAATTGTGAAACAGTAAGATTTCACAAATAAAACAATCAGCATTTATTGTTGTATTACAAAACACTTCATATTTTGGCAATATTTTACAGTTTATCCTTTTCCTTCTTAGGCCCTGTTCAAAAGGTATGGGGGGAAGAAAAGAGGAGAATGTTGAAATCAAGATTAAATTTCAATGTCTTGCTTAAAAAAAAATCCTCCCAAACCACCCCAGTCCCTCCCACCAAAATAAAAATCTAGTTTCACTCAATTCCACTATCCAAAGAGGCCATGGATGAAGCGGCAGGCAAAACTCTGGCAATTTCACTATCAAACGCATCAAGAAGACAAACAAAACATTCACAGTGGTCTTCAGTATGGTCTGTTGCGCTGATCATTTCTGAAATCATTTCTGAAAGGGAAATAAAAAGTTATAAGGAATCACTTAAGCAAATAACAAATAGTTCCTTCAAGCAAACATCTCTACGCTGACTTCTGTGTATTCTTCTATGTTTAGATAGCCTTATCCAAAAATGCTCACAAAACACACTCAACAGGCAAACTGACTCATTTTCTCAGGAAGCTCCAATCTGTAGTTAATATTTTCATAGCACAGTTGTGCGTGCACACATAAACAGCACACTTTTCCCACAGTCCCTATCAATTCCACAGTCTGTATGCAACACAACCAAGCAAGGGCAAAGAAACTGCTTACCTTCCTCCCATTTTACCACCATAGCCGCCGCCCCGATCACCGCCTCTGCCACCACGCCCTCGATACCCTCTTTCTCCTCCATAGCCACCTCTCCCACGAAAATCTGGAGGAAAATGCAAACCGACACATCAGCCAGGTTTTTCAAAAAGCTGCAGATGTCATTAATGCTTCTAACACTTCAGAAGAGACGCAGCTGTTTTTACACACCTCCTGATGGACGTGAATCTTCTGGTCTGGGCTCACCACACTGGTTGCAGGAATTCCTGCGAGCAAAGTTCATGTTACCACAGGCCCTAGAAAAGACAAGGATTCCCCAGAGTTAGATGCTAAGAAACTCAGAGAACATACATGAAACACCACTGCCCAATTAAAATGACACTTACGGGTTAGGACAAACCCAATCACCATTTTTGGGTTCCCCACTTCTACCCTGGAAGCCCCCACCTCTTCCATATCCACCTCGTGAACCTGTAGACAAAATTATAATCAGAATAAAGGAGGGGAAGTGTCTATGACCTGTACATGAGAAACATTTATTAAAGACTGTTACCAGCTTCAGAACCCAAGTGACAGACCTTTCAAGTGGAAGAAGGAGTAAGCGTTTAATGTAAATATATATAACCCCACTAGGCAAGCCTCTGAAACCATGTTAGGAACTCTGAAAGAAGCAGGTAGTCCCAATGACAAAAAATTGTACCACTGTAGAATTCAGCATCTACCAGCTGATTTACTACTAGCTACAAGATAGCTAGAAGACTTGAGCAAATGACAACAGAAGTTTCAGCCACCACCAAATCTCAACAGCGTTAAATGTCCTGAAGTTAATGTATCTGCACAGCTGAAATACACATGTTCATATGGACAGATTTGTAACTTAGGCAGATGGGGAAAAATAAGAAGCAAGGCTAGCACATGGCAGCCGGAAAAGTTTGCTCCACCATGTATTTTTTTACAAATTCTTTTTCAGCAGTAAAAGGAAACTTGATCTGCTTGAATTGCCAATGGGTAAATATAAACCCACTATGTGCATTAACAAAATTTCATAAAGATTTAACAATGTATAATATCAATCACATATGGCCAGACTTAGTCACAGAACAAAAATTTAACAAAAAAAATAATCTGTCTAGATTAATGCCAGGATGCATCTGACAAGCACAGCGACAACACAGTTCTTGCTTTGTGCATCGAAAAGATTAAGAACTTTTATACCAATTGAAGTTCTTGAAGAAGCATTTTTTATCAGCCTACAAAACTGCCTGATTTAAGAACTAAAATTTGTTGACAACCACCGCACAAAGCACGCTTCCTGTAAAATGGAAATTAATATCCAGTGGGCTACTGACAAAACTGTATTATGCAGAGAATCAGGGAGATTAACATCTATTTAATTAAAGGAGTCAGACATCCAACTGCTGCTCTAAGTCAGTAGCAGTTGAATCATTTACCCTGCTTAATACTGTCCGGAAACATCAGAGTATCTCAAGGCTTTGCTGTAATAAGCAAGTACTCACTGAGCATTCACACCTATATTTGTACAACCTGTACAGCCTCAACATCACTGTTACACTATCTCTTTAAAAGCAATGCTGAGGCACAATCTGGAGACTTTCCAGTTCAAAAGGAAAGCATAAATTCTGTGCTGTGCAAAATAGATTACAGATTTCAGTTTACTTAATTTGGTTCAATCCTTATTACTCCCTTTCATGGCAGAATCCCAAAGGCTTTGATGAATCACTGCTTCAAAGTCAACTTCTCTTTTATGAACCAATAATAGTTAAAAAGCATTTAACTATGCAAAAACAAGGATTCTACAGATTTTAGTCCCACCTCGACGTCCACCACCTCCACCTCCTCTCATGAATTCAGGCCTTCTAGTTGCAAAAGAAACTTTGATAACATTGCCATTGAATTCTTTTCCTGTGGAAAGACAGAAAGTGAGAGAAAGATCAATACAGCTCCCAACAACACAGCAGCAAGCTCAGGAGAACAGAAGTGATTTGCACATACAACTGAATACAAAGCTCTTAAGACACAGGGAGTCTGGAGTAAATCTCTTACTTTTTTAACACACTGATCCAAATGTGAGATGACAAACACTGAGGTACTTGTTAGGTTCCCCATAAACCCACAGGTATTTCTCTTAAGTTACATGGGATCTGTAAGTTGCAATTTAACTAGACACATAAGAATATTTAAAACATTTTTAGCCATGTTCATGGGTAAGTAGTTTGGATGTTAGAACTCTGTTTTTAATTCCCCCAAGTCAGGCAACACAGCTTTTGTACAATTCAACAGCCAACACAAAAATTAAATACTCCCCAGGAAGTGAAAAACATGAACTTTTAAAATACAAAGTCTCAGTTCTCCATAGATACAAGGTTTATCACAAACAGGACTGCATGTGTGTCCATTACAGTCGTATTTGCTTTACACTCCTAAACAAAAGTCAATTTGCATTTTATTAGCAAACCCATCAAATAGCATGCCATGCCAGATTTTTTATGCATTATCATTTCACACCAGATGCAGAATATGTCCTTTTATTTCTGCCCAATATTATTAAAATTCTGTGGACACACAAGGTCACAGGAGCAGGCACTTTCCCTCCTGCCTCAAGTTTACTACTACAAAAGAGTATCACTGTATTTCCTGCATCAAGATTAAAGAGTTTCCCAAACTCTAAAAATGCTACCGTAACACTAATAACATCAATACTAACACTGTAGGAAATCCCTCCAGCTGCTAACACAGATTACAGCTCTATTGGTCTGAACAAGTTATGCTCTCCCAAGTGACACGAGCACCATCTCTCATACTTTGTGCAGGGATGACTGAAGTACAGCAGCAAACCCTAATGGTTTCATTACACATTTTTGGTCTTAATCACTAGCTGCTGTTCCACCAAATGAGAGAGAAAGCCAGCACACACAAAATACCATGAAATAGAAGTCTTTGTTTTGTTTTTTTTTTTTAACAAAACACAAAAAAACCGCCAACACCCAAAACCCATGACAAACCAAAAACCAAAAGCCAAACAAAAAGTACCATGGGTCTCTAATGAGGTTATTGACTTGCTTCTTCCACTGCTTGTTAGATTCATAAATAACAAAAAGAACAGGTACTCTCACCCACCGTCAAACCAGTCAATTGCTGCTTTAGCGGAAGGAGGGTCATCAAAAGATACTGTTGCTTCTCCCTTTGGTTTGCCAGTATCCTTATCTGTATAAAGATTTATCATAGGTTTGCCAGTCTTTTTGTTGGTCTGAAAAGAAAAGTTGTACACTTGGCATAGAAGAAATACTGGTAAAGCCAGTTCACAGCATAAACTGTAACACCTAAGTATCATTAGAAAGATGATTCTGCTAGCCTGCAGAATCAGATGCTTTTGACTAAAGGATACTGACTGGCTGTTCTCTATGAAGTAATGACGGGCCCAGTTTTAACAAAAAATGAGGTCATGTGCAGAAAGCCCTAATTTAGAATTGCAGAAACAGAAGAAACAGCCATAGAACACAGAAGCATACTTGCAGAAGTGTAAGAGTGGTACAACGGATAGAGTGTCTGTGTTAAGAGTTATAAAGACTAAAGAAGAGATACGGAGCAATCTAAATGTCACTAGAAAAAAGCTGCCAGTGCTGCCAGCTTACAAATGAGCTGTCATCTGGGAACCCGGATAAAAATATTATCTACAACTGTTGGGGAGTCAGAGAAGCACCTGCCTTGAATGACACCAGTACATTTCCAATACAGTAGCTCCCCAAGTTCTCTTCTTACCAATGATTTCTCATTTCACATACCTTTATAATACCAATTTGTTTGAAATAGTCTGCTACTTGATCTGTTGAAACATCCTCTCCAAGTCCTTGCACGAAGATAGTGTTGTTATCAGAGTTGTCAGACTCTGAATCTATGAAAAAATAAGCTACATTTACCATGCATTTTTGCGGTAGCAACAGAAGCAACATTTTAAGCTCAGGTCTATGCTGCCCAGTAGCAGATTCTTAAATCCCAAAGACATCTTGCGTGAAATAAGATGAGCAGAGAGCATAATTTTGAAGTTAACACCATCAACTTCAAAAATGCATGGACAGCACCTTCATATGCTACAGTACATCTGAGACAGCTGACCGGCTGTCTGCCACGCACTCAACTTGTCCAAGCAGCTAGGACACCCAAACCCATCAAAGTAGTATATGTTTTAAAGAACAAAAGTTTAGCAGAAGTGTTGTGACAGTGAAAGCAGCTGCTTGGCTCAAGCAGATTCAAAGTTCATCAGCAAATTCTTACTTGCTGCATGAAACGACATCCAAAAATTCACATGCACTTTTTTAATAGAACAAATTTCTTTCAAGGAAGACAAGCTTCAGCTAGATTTCTTTTGAGCCATGGGAATTGCAGCTACATCCATCTTTCTAGAGATACATTTTAAAAGCAGTGACCTAAAAGCTACAATCCACTCCCACCCACTGCTTGTTTTCTTACCAGCATCTGATCTCGGTCCATAATCCCTTTGACCTATGAAATGGATTGGAAAAAAAAATAAAAGAAAAAAAAAGGAAAAAAAAAAAAAGAAAAATACTATTTTTAGCAAAACGTTTTCAAGTGACTTTTTTAGAGACAAGAAAATATTTAAAGTATGTATGTAATGCATCTAAGATCTAAAACATTAACCAGAGATTTAGAGAATATTTAGATTAAAACGTTCAACAGAAGGTGTCTGTAGGACGTTACGTGCGTTAACGTGTTCTTTAACTTGCAGCGTGTGGCGGTTACCACACTGATGCTATGCTGGTGTTAATCTTGCAAATGCTGGTTGTCAGATCACCAAGCAGTTTACCACTGTTTGTTTTTTTTTTTTTTTAACCTCTAGTACCTTTCTAAGAAGCATTTGTAATAAAAATTAAAAGAAAGAAAAGAAAAAAAAAATCCGGTGAACGTCACTGTCTCCACAAATTCTTTCATGCAATTTGACAAAGTAGAAATCCAGCTAATTGCTACAAGTTTTGCTATTAAAACTCATGAACACACCAGCCTCACCAAAACACTATAATGCTTCTACTGGATAGTAACAAGATATTGGTGGCTTTTAGATTTATAAAGAATTTCCACTGAAACATTTTTGGATACTCGGCACTTACCACCGTAATTTTTGAAGCCACCACGGTCACCACCACTGCAGAGGAAAAATTGAAGAAATGATTTCTTCCTTAAGTCTCTATGTGCTGAGCCCAAGGCTCAATCTACAGTTAACTGATCACAAGTTGAGAGTTACTGTCTGGCAGCTAAAGCACCATCTCTATGTTCTCCTCACTACTCATTCACGTTCAAAGATTAAATTACATGAAAGTGAATAATCTCACAGGGTGCTGCACTGGAGGAGAAGCCCTAAAGAGTATTTTAAACTAACTCATACACATGTCGTTGTTTCAACTTTCTCCCATCCCATAAGCCAAAACGACTGCTATTAAAAACTGGGTTTTAATACAGAAACGTTATTTTCATGAAGGTTAATGGGCTTTATTGTAGATGTAATTGATACTTTGGAATAATTACTACTTTAGTACTTTCCTAGAAGTAAGAAGAGCTAATGTTAATTAACCTCCATTGTTATGCATTTATATACGGGGGACAAATTAGCAGTATCAGCCATTCTCTGAGAAAGGGTCTGTGGGGACCTACTGTACTATTAGCGCTTGACATTACAGAGAAGGTGTGTGTATGTGAGCTTCAAAAGCAGAGGCCGTGAAGTTTTATTTCATTCATTCTGAAACCTGTGGCACAAAATGTAGACCAAGTTAAGAGATTACACACATCAATTTTCAAAGGTTAGAAGGGGATTTTAAACAGGACATTACGCCTCCAATTATGTGCATGAAAATAAACCCTCACTCTTTTCAATATAAATGTTCATACTAATAGGATTTTTCACAACAGCATTTTTAATTGCATCCATGTTATGAACACAGTATAATCAATATTCAAAGCCTTCAGGAAAAATACAATCACTGGATTTTTTAGAAAGTCAATAACCAAGTGTCAGAAAGACTGTCTCATACTGCCATGTACAACCGCCCGCTTGCCCTCCTCCATGTGGGGACACTGCTGCCACCTGAAAATTGGGCAGGTTCACCTAATCCTGACAGCTTTCACACTCAGCAGCTAAGATAAAGCCAGTGTAAGTTCAAACCCTGATGTAGAGGGCTATCTCCAGACTCTGGAACTATTGTGCCAGTATGAGTAGCCTCTTCACCAATGCGCTTTACAACTGGAAGTCACTCTGGGGTTTAATTCAATCTACCTGCCAACACGCCAGAGTCCAAACATGGGACACGTGAACCCCAGCAACACACAATGAAGTAAAATTAGGGAGAAACTCCTTTGGCACGCTGTATATCTGTTTTCTGTTACAACAAACGTAAAGTCATGAATGGAAGGTACTGCTTACTTAACATTCATGAGATAAAATCTGCCCAAAGTGAGGCACAAAAAAGAAATAAGGTTTGAACAGATATTATCAAAACTGGACTAAGAGACATTCTTTGAAGGGTGACTGACATTCTGTGACAGTACATATGAGGAGTATTAGACATTTGTCATGACAGACTATCACTTTTACTGGGACTTTTCTTAAAATAAGTTTTTTCTGCAGATTTTAAATTGCTTCTCCACAGAAAAAAATTGAATGCTAAACTGCAGTGTTATTTACTCATAAGTAATTCATTCTGCTCATTAAAGAGGTAGAATGAATGAATTTTATATGCAACATCAGAGCTGGTCTTTATTTGAGGCTAGCTGTTTTCAAGGACTGATGATAAAAACCACAATGATGATCATATAATTTACTGTAAATATCTTTCTGTCACCTCCAATTCACTTCAGCTAAAAAAAAAAAGTAAAAAAAATAAATCTTCATTATGACACAACAATTTTCAGTAGGATGCCTGCTCTTCTAGGATCTTAACTCAGAAATAATAAGAGTGAATACATCAACCATGGAAATGTTATCAAAGTTTTCCAACCCTAGAATATGGTCCCAATTCATCAGGACAGCATTACCCAGAACATGTATGTTTTCTGATTTGAAAGTACACAGCAGCAGAGACATAAATTAGAAAAACCCAACAATCTAAAAACATACAGATAATAAGTTTATGATTAACACAACTAGGATTTTACAGGAAGTGAGGATTTTGCTAAGATGCTGGGGTAAAAATGCGTGCAAAGATGCTGGGGTAAAAATGTGTGCACTGTGACTCTGAGAAGTGATAGAGCTGGTTATATAAAATGTAAAGGAAGTCACAATCAAATGCCTAATTTCTAACTTTGTGATACAGTAGTAATTCTGCACCCTGCACTAACAAGTGCAATCCACAGTTTTTAATTAGTTTTTTAATTAATTTCTGTAGAAATGTTTTTGCCCAAGTATGCTTCAGAATGTTATCTTCTGCTTAGTCTCACATGACCAACCCAACAAAAACCCGCATCAATTCAGTGACAGATACCTTTGATGACAGATTAATGCTTTCCTCCATTTTTAGTCCCATTTCATATGTGATTTATAAAGCTGCAGTGTGTTAACTTCCTGAGATTGCTGGGCAAAGCTACCAAAGATCCCCAGGAGGCATGTGGATATGCTGCAGCAAGTGAAGTCAAACACAGAAACTGGCTGCAAGCAGTTGATGCCACAGTCTTGGATTTATGCCTCACTGAGACCTGAACTCTAAGGCTCAATCTCAGCAACTGAATTAGTTCCCACACTATTGTCATAGAACATGAGGAAAATAGAATTGCAGTGTTTCACAATCTATATTGCTTTACCAGTCTTGCACACAGACCAAATAGATGGGCAACCAGATGGAGTTTGGGGTTTTAACATCCTACGTTAGAATCACGAAGAGGTAGCTAAAATTCAGCAATGCCACCAACAAAGATAATAAAATAAGAGGCTGAACTGCAAGCAGCCAGAATGTGTACGTGGCACCATTCATAGTGACAAAAACTTACTGCTATGAAAGCAAAGTCATCAGATGTTCTTTTCTCCTATACTCAGTCATATATTTAAACATCACCTACTTGAGTGTAAATGGAGTTCATCTGAACATTGCTTACTTCAGCTGGGAATAACTCTTTAAATTACAGGCACAGTTACATGGAAAGCTGAACATTACAGATACAAGAAATATACTTTAAAAAAATGATCAGATATTGGCAGAGGTAGTACTAAAAATTCAGAAACCAAACTTCAGCCTCCAACATGCATCTATGTCTCGCCAAGCGTGTGGGAGTTACACGTAAGAATGTATTTTTACAAACAAGAAAGGAATGCTTAGTGCACCAATAAAGTCACTGACAGATGGCTTTTCTTTTTTTCTGCCTATATTTATTGCCTCTGTTCATGTTTTTCCAAAGTCTATATAAGGCTAAGCTCAAGCATATAGAAGTCAAAATATTAATTCTGAACACAAACCACACTGCTGTAAAAACCATTTGCACTAAGTTGTAGTTTCTTTGTACCACCATAAGGTAATTTCCACTCATAATAGCTAATTTAGCAATTGAGCTGCATAGGTAACTTTTGCTTATAGTATATCAACATCAAATCTGCACAAGAGAACAACAAACAAACAAATCTATGCTGAGCAAAGTTAGGATTTCTATGACAAATCTTAATGCAATGGTAAATCCTTTTCTAAACTGCGTGTATGTAGTTCCACCAACACAGACTGCATGAGCAGATTAAAGGGCAAAGCTTCTTCCATTTAATCCACAGACTCTAAAAGGGTAGTGTCACAGGTATAGCTACTCGACTGCCTGAACAGCTTTCCCAAGATGAAAGAAAACAAACCTGCTTTGTATTGCTACTCTATTTCACACTTACACACTTAACTAAAACAATTCGGTCCCACAACCACAATGAGCAATTAATTCCTTACCTTTTGGATGAGGACTCTAACAAAAAGGTGACTTACTCTACCAGGAAACTTGGAAGAATAACTTGGAGTAAACCTCTGCATTCTCAAGACCTGGTGTACCTGCTTTCTAACCGAAAGAGCTCAAAGATGAGACTCTTCTACTATGGGTTTTTAAAAACAAAATATTTTGCTTCTTAGCCAAAATACAAATTAGTAAGATCATCAACTTTTTCAAGCTTCAGAATGAAAGGGTGCAAAAATTCTACTAAAATCCTCAAAGAAGTAATTCAAGACCATTAAAAAAAATAAATCCAAAGAGTAATGTTGAAACCCAAAGTTAGTAAGATTAAAAAGTGAACATCTGACACACAAGAAAATGACTGTTCTCTGTCATAACAATATCAGCTAGGGAATCTGAACACTAATTTCTCAAAAGATATTTTCTTCGCAGTACTGCATGACTTTGCACAGGCACAAAAGAAAAATGAGTGCTGAAAGCATTTACTACAGTACATATTCAAGTCATTCTAGTTTTCAGAATAACAATTCATGCCTTAACATTACCAACTAAGTTTTGAAGTACTTTTATAAAGGTTATTCAAAGAAATGAAAGCTCTCAAAATTTAAAAATGCTATTTGATTTTGCCCCAAGTATTACAGAATAATTTTTTTGCACTTGCAGACTGCTGTTAAAGGTCTTCATGCGGGGTAAGTTTATACAGGCCAATGCAACTCAGGAATCTTGTGGGAGAACTGAAGTTGCAGCCAAAGTCACTGTATCACCAGTACAGAACAGCAGCAAGTCAGCAATGATGCTGGTAAACAGGATGCACTGATGGCCCAGCACTACAGAGTAGATTAGGCAATACAGCTGTAAGAACACCAATGACTGGGTAATGCCCTTACCGATGAACAACAAGCTGCAACAAGTTCTCCCAGCTTTTAAATGCCAGTCAAGACAAAATTTTTATTACTGCTAACACAGAAGAGATTCATGATCTCCAGTTAGCTGCTAATTTTTTTTTGTGATGTCAAGAACAAATTTTTTTATGTTAATAGAACTGATTTACACATTATTTTCTAACCACAATAAAAATCAAAGCCTATGTTATTACAGCAGTACAAATATCTGTATAGACAAGATTTTTAGATAAGATTATTTCCTGATGGCTGTGGGATTTCCACAATTTAACGTTAAGCACTAAAATGTGATCGAAGTAAAAAACTGAAAATGATAACTAATTACTGGAGATAGATTTGACATTCCTACACAAGCTGCTTTTAGGGGAGGAGGAAAAAAAAAAAAAAGGGAAACCCAAAGAAACAAAACCAAAAAACTACCCTGAAACCCCACATTTTCACAGAACTAAACATGATTTCTTACCTTATTAGAAGTTATTTTCCCCTTGATTACATCCCCTTGATTATATAGTTTGTTATTTAATTTAACCTTTTACACTTTTCTAATAAGCATGACTTTGGTAAAATATATGTCAGAAGTAGAATCCTCCATCATAATTATGCAGAAAGACTGAATAAACATATAAGACACTGTAGTTTCAGAAAAATTTCACTGCAAACGGCATTAAAGACTGCATCACTTCACAGAAGTGGACAGACTTCACACTTTGCTGTATTTTTCCCCACTTATTCATTCACCTCCAGACCTTTCCTTCTTTTGGCCTTCAAGTCCACTAAAGTACTATTATCTACATGGATGTGTGAACAAAATTTTTCTTACATTTCAGAAAAAGATGGGAAGAGGCTTTATTTTCACAGACATTAATTTATCTTACTTTATCTTGCAAAGCCAGAAGTTTGTTTCAAAGTGATAAAATCTACCAAAAGTATGTTTTTTTGAAGCTCACATTCATTCATTCATTCCTCTTACTGGAAAGGGCTCACCTATCAACAATTTTTTAAAAAACCCAGATTTTATCACAGCTAATTTTAAAAAAACTGTTCAGTTTTAACTGAAAATGAACTTAGAAATTACTTTGCTAGTTCAGTTTATATTATATAAAACCCCAGCAAACTATAACACAAAATAACTATTAATATGCTTTTGTAATTGTGCTACCACACCTAATTAGAAGAGATAGGGTCCACCTATGTCATCAAAACAGCAAGCCATGAAGTACAATTTGGGACCACCTTAGAAGCAGTCAAATTTTAAATACAGTTTAAAAATAAATACTTTAAAAAAATAACCTGGTCTTAACACACTGTTGGATTGTTTTATTTAAATTATATCAGTTCAAACAAACATAATTATGAGTTCTTCATCTGGAGTTCTAGCAATAACCCAGAACTGTGCAGCCTATTAAAAGATAAGTGGTGCTGACAAGCAACACTTCAAAGCTCACTGGAAGCTTCGACATTCTTACTTTGCTTCAGTGAGCACTCTACACCCCCAACCATTTCACAGAGGTACATAAAGGGAAGTAAATTGTGATAGCTTATTAAGAAATAATAATGTCATATGGCCTAATTCAATAGGATTTAAGGCAAAGGTCCCAATCTCTCAGACCTATGCATGAAATAATCTACAAGCACAAAATTAAATATGTGCATAAATTTTCTTGACAGGAACAGGGCCTAAGGCAATGGCAGAAGGGGTAACAGTATTGTTAGTATTTAAAATCTACCTAAAATAAACGTGTTTAGACTGACAGCTAAACCAATAATAAAAAGTGTATTTTAATAGAAGTTTAAAACTGAAAAAAATAGTAAATAACAAGTAATGTTATTAATAAATTATTCCTAAATTATTTAGGAAGCAGAAAGATAATTAGCCAAACTTAGTGTAATGATTTGTCACTGTAAAGTCAAAATAATTCCCTGCTAAAATGTTAGCTACCTTAGCCATTAATTTTATAAAAATTTCTCAATCCCTGGCTGTTGGGTTTCTTGTCATTGAAAATAAATTTTTACAGGTTTTAAAATACCTTATTTCAAGGGATGGGCTCAGGCAGTTCTTGTATTACAACTCATGTAAATAAAATGCAGCTATCTGTCCTAACAATCAAATGCTTGGTCTCAATCTATCTGCACCTAAAAGCTTTTCCTAGGCATTTCTGTGCAGTGCAGAATGGTTTAATTTTAGAAACCTTCCATTTTTAGAAATCTAAATCTGAACCACATTAGGAACAGACATATAGTAAACAAAAATTTAAAACAGCTAAATAATAAGAAACAAGGGTAAGAAACTGCAGGCACTGGAATGAGATCACTTACCTATATCCAGACATATGACCTCTTCCATCCATGTCATATCCCCCTCTACCTCCTCCCTGTGACCCGCCATATCCTCTATTATCTTCGCCATACCTACTCTTTTCACGACGATCATCTGGAGGAATGAGTAAAACAAAACAAGAGTAAATTGTAGTGCAAACTGCAGTGCAGTGAAAATTCCTACCCTACAATTTTTTTCCCCCTCCTCAAGTCTGCCATTTAAATCTGGAAAGTGTCAACTGCTAAATCTCTCTTAGATTATCTACACCACAAAGTAACGGAGAAAAGTTTGATTTTTGCTCCAGTTATCTCCCTTGGCTTCCAGGGCCATGAGGTATCTCAGAATGTAAACACTCTGTACTTTCATTACACCCCATTTTCCAAACATTAAACACATATTGTCTAGACTACACTCTTCATTCTACTTCCACGTAGCCTTCCTGGTTTGCAAAAGACATAACAGAAGCCAGAACAAGGATAAAGAGCGTGGGTTGTGCCACTTGTGTGAAGTTACTGCAAAAAAAAGGGTTGATGATAAAACTTCTTATTTCCTGCTATCTCGGAATTCACCTACACAGCATAAAGCTGGAACGTGAAGTGCAAAAGCTCTTCATGACTGATCAAGACATGTCACCTCCATGCAAGAAGGTTGAAAATAGCTTAGAAGAAAATTTCATCTAGAATTTGCAGAACTCAGGGAGCTGGGCTCTGCAAGGCTGCCTCCAACAAATGCAAATGCAACAATTTTGGGGCCCCAACAGTTTTTCATCTCTGCATAATGTTTTCAAAGTCTTAACAAATAAAACATTCCCCAAGAATATCAACACAGAAAAAGAGCTTTAACTATGCATCAAATCAGCTGTCTGTGGAAGGAAATCCAACTATTTCACCGTGTTTCTGCTCAATTTTATTAGCCAATACTGAATTCAACCTGTGAATTTTACCTTGGCTGTTGTGGCTATAGCTTCCCTTCTGAGACTGGTAGGATTGCTGAGAATGGCCATATGAGCTTTGGTGCTGGTTATAGCCTGACTTTTGGTCATATGAGCTCTGGTGGCCATAGCCCGACTGCTGGTCATATGAGCTCTGGTGGCCATAGCCCGACTGCTGGTCATATGAGCTTGACTGCTGGTCATAAGAGTCTTGGTTTTGTCCATAGCTTGACTGCTGGTCATAAGAGCTTTGGTGCTGACCATAGTTTGACTTTTGTTCGTAAGAGCCTCTTCCACTTAAAATAAACAGAATTTGTATTAATAGCTAAATGTTCACAGAATAGAGAACAAAGTAATGGCTGAAAATTCATGATGTTGCTAAAATTTCCTAGTCACAGTTACCTCCCAGTCATTACTGGCATATGGATATGAAAATACTCTATGTTTCATCTCTGTTGGGATATATCTGGCTTCCAACACAAGCAAGGCAGAAAACTACATTACCATTGCTTTCAAGACATCCTCAGTTTCCCCTGTAAATGTAACTTAAGAGCATCGCTCCTTTTAGATATCCCAGTACAATGCTTCCTTTCTCCCCTCTCCCCAGTAGCATGACAATGGCCGATGCATAGCCCATGAGCTGCTACATGCCCAATCCTTCTCTACAGAACTGCAGGGAAGACACCTGCTGCTCATGATGTATTGTGCAGCTAATACTTCCACCTACAAAAAAAAAAAAAAAAAAAAGCATCCCAAAATTTTGCTTTCACTGAATTGCAACCTTATCTTTTTCTGGGCATTCTACCATTTGGCCAAGATCTTTTCTAACTCTTGTGATGTCCTCTGACATATTTGTAGTTCTTCTCACTTTAGTGCCATCTACATATACAATCCCACCAACTTTCATCAGAAACATTGACCAACATCACATCTAGGATACTCCAACACAATGTGGCTATACATTCTAAAAGGGAGTTGTAACCCTTCTCTGACTAATAACAACTTTATAGCAACCACGAGGAAATCTCACCTACACCATACTTCCCTAGGCTACTTCAGCATCCAAGGTAGAAACAGAAGTATTTTGAAAATCTAGATATATATGACAGAACAGTTCCAGTGGGGTTACCCTTTCATAGCAAGACATTATATAGATTTATGAGAAATAAACTGCATCCAGGAAACACTGGCTGTTACTCATACCTTTGTTTTCCCCTTGGGTGCTTAGTTGCGGCTTAACTGTATTATTTTTTCAGTAACTGAAATTAATCACTGACCTCTGCCACCCTTTCTTCTCTTCCTCCTCCCTGCTTCCACCCTTTTTCAAAAGATGAGGCACTACATTTGCCACCCTCCAATCTTTGGCAATCTCACTTGCTAGCCAAAAATGTCTCAGAAAAACAAACGAAAAAATCTAAGAGCCTACAGAAAGTTTCCACCAGCTTTTCAAAGCACTCTAAGATGAAGTACATTGGTCCAACCAATCTCAAAATATCCAATCCATGTAAATGTCGTCTAATTTGCTCCCTCCCAGTTCTAGCCTAGATCTTAGCTATAACATAACTAAACCCAGTGGCAAAGAGCTTGTAAAGATTTTTGTTAATATCTTCACTTAAAAAAAAAAAAAAAAAAAAAAAAAAAAAGAGGTCAGCTCTACTTTAGCCTTTGCACCCTCACCAATGAAGGAAGCATCAGTGAGAGCATCCACTATTTGCTGGTTTTCCTTCCTTCCCTCACTTAGGATGCGAGCGCTACAATTTTGTGGCTATCCTCTTTAAAGTTGCTACAATTTAATTTCTCAGTTTCTCCTTACTTGCTACAACCATACACTGAAAATTTCCCTCCAATGTCTTTTTTTCATTTTCTTGGTCAAAACCAACTTGTTGGAGAATCTATGCCATACTGCATTTTTCCCTAGATGTCTACAGAGTTAAAAACTACGTTATTGCCTAGTTCTGTCCTTTTGTCCAGCTCTAATTAATGCTCAGAAAACAACGCAAAGCAAAACTTAACTGCATACCTGCCTTCTTTAGGGATGTGAAAAAGACATTCTGAGTAACAACACCTACTGCTAACAGATTAAGACCATGCTGTTTTATATTAAGATGTTTTGCAATAACTACAAACACAGAAACCAAGCACAGGTTTGCTGAAGTCCAGATTGTTTTATCAGCTTGCAAAAAAAACACAAAAATATTTGGACCTTGGACACAAGAATGAAGTTTAGTACATGACAGCGTATTTTAAAGATGTCACATGAACCTCAGTAAAGATCTAATACGAGCAGTAACCTTGGGGTGTACGCACAACGCTTGTAAATTAGATAATGAAGGTATCCTAGCACCAAGTGGCCTTGTAAGTTGTTATGGGAAATTGGGTTGTATTTTCCAACATACTTTCAAAGTTGTATCATTAATCCTCCTGAAACTGATTCAAGTACAACATCACTTAACAAGTAAAATACATTTGCAATAGTGTAAAGTACTGAATCAGAGTGCAGTATGCATACGAACACTTAAGTTATTGATGAGGATATAAAAAACATGGTGTTTTGAGAATCCTACTTAATTGGAAAAAGAAAGTCTATTTCTTAAATGACATTTCTGAATCCTTTCCTCTTCTTTCACCAACAAAAGGCATTCTAAATCAGATAAGAAGTCTGCAAATCTAAGAACAGCTAAGAAATTCCTTGCTAACAGCTTACTTGAAGTTAATAAAAGAGTACTGTAAGCTTATACAAAACAATGTGATTGGAGAGGTACTCAATACATATTTTTCCTAATCAAAATACTCTCTACCAAGTCCATTCTTCATTAAAGTCACTATCCAAAGTCTTTCTAAAGCATATCTCCCCGTACAGCTTGACTTCAAAACAACTGCATCCATCCTTCTTATATAAAGAAACATTCTCCCCTCACCTCCTGTGCTTTCAGGCATTAAAAATGTCCTAAGAATGTGGATTTTCAGATATTTGTCCTTTTTTAGCAATGATAGCAGGAAATTTGTTATAGCCGTAGTCTAGGCAGTACTTTAAATAGATACCGTTAATCTTGGCTTCCTTACCCTCTAGACGACCCTTTCTGCTGCCCCTGACTGCCATAAGACTGCTGGTTGTATGAGCTCTGATTCTGATTTTCATAATTGGATTCATCATCGTATCCCTGGGAATCTTGTCCATAACCTGGAAATTGAGGAAGACATTTTTTAGTAAAAATTCACCTTTTAATTACTGCCAATGAATGTAACAAGCTAGCCAAACCTGTTTGATTTTGTCCATAGTTCCCATGATAGCTTCCATAGTTCTGACCGTAGGAGGAATTGTCTCCACTCTGCCCATAACCAGAATATCCCTGTAATTTCAAGAACGTACTCAAATAAGTGTAACTTCCACAGCAGGTAATTAAGGTTTTCCTTTGCTAGACACAACTACAAACATCAAGCACAGCTGAGAATGGACTTCTTCCTGGTCCAGCTATGGTCACCCAGGAACAATTATTTTTACTCAAGGAACATCTGCTTTGAAAGACACAATGTTTTTTTTCAACTCACCTGTGTTTGTCCATAATTTTGACTGCTCTGATTGCCATAGGACGAATAGCTGTAAGAGAAGAATGCATTTAGTAAATGCTTACAGTGCCCTCCAGATGGGTTGGAAACTAAAGGTATTTTTGGTGTTATTTTAAGTTTCTTTTCATTCCAAAATACATGTTTAATCCAAGTAGTGCTGTTGTAGGCTTATCAGAACTGCATCAATAAACTAATCGTTACCATAGTTGACTGTCAGAAGCCAGAAGAGCTTATTTTAATTTCTGCTTTGCTTCAAGTGTAAATTTCAAGTACATGAAAGTTGGGCGTACTGTAATTTGACAGATTCTTCAGAATCACAGAAAATGTTATTGTATGGAACCAAGGCATTTTAAGTTTTTTAGTATATTCTTACAAAGTTAATTTTATTTTCATCAATTACTGCCAATTTGGTATTTGTTGGACTATTCAACAATAACATCATCATAAAAAAATGCACTAGCTTTAGATTATACTTACTCATTATTCTGCCACTTTAAGACTTCATGAACTGACAGAAGAACCATGTGCTGAAACTCATATCATACTCAGATATAAACTCAAACTCATGCAGTGTTATATGCATAAAACCTTATGATTTTCATTAGCACAGTCAGTATTAGCCGTGATTTTCATACTTTCCAGAAAAACACTTTTGTTTCACTGATTAAAATACCCGCCACCACCACCTAACTTGGAGCTATTTTTATGAATTGGCTTTTAAATCTCACAATTATGAAGTTATGAGAGGGTTTTAACAAAAATTTCCCTCCAACAGGAAAATAAAATAGAAAAATAAAATTTTACATCTATATGGCCCATCATCTTTACACTTGTGTAACCTTTGACTAAAATCTTAGTGAACAGTTTGAGGCAGCCATGTGAAAAATATTTCTCTATATTCGTGACATTACAAAAGTTTTTAACTAATAAAAGATGTCATTCCACTTTAAACCTGCTTATTGTCTTCTCTTCAGGAATATGAATTTTTTTTTCCTGTTTTATAAGACATCTTAATAAAGGCCCAGGGCAGCAAGCTTTCTGCACCCAAAACTCCAAAAACCTATCAACACTGTATCATGCCCAAAGATTCAAACATCATGCTGGGAATACTAAACGGTCTTTTACTTTGCAGATTTAATTGCTAACAGCAAAAACCCCCACACATACCTCTGCTGGCCCCCAGACTGACTGTAACTTCCAGAATCTAGAAAAAGAAGTAAGTCATATTGAGAACTTCCAATTAACATTTTATTCCTCTACTTACTATAAGAGGAAGAAATTGAGGGAGAGGGAGAAAGGTTCAAGTACACTGGATAATGCAACTACTTTCCCTGCAAAATGAGGCAGCTTTCTCTTTATTAATAAAAGAGAAAATGCTAAGACTGGGAGAACAGGAGCATAGAAGCACAAGGTGCAGGGGACATGACACAGGTATTAGCCACTTTGAAATTTCCTTTTTGAAGGATCTGAATTCCATTTTTAAGGAATCTCTTCAAATATTCAGGACCGCACAACCCCCTCTAATGGCTATCAAATACAGTGCCATCATCAATAAACAGAATGCAGCAGCTTAATTAATCAAGCAAAGCCAAGTAGGTCAGTCCTACTGAACCCCTTTTTAAGACGCCATAAGAAAGCTCTGCCTAGCAAAAGGGCACAGACACAGGCAGAATTTGGAGACGTAAAATCAGGGATGGAGGAACCATGACATTTCCCTTCTCTCATATTGCAAAAGGAAAAACATTACTGATAGCTCAAACCACGCAAGAATGTATTCATTTACACAACACAAGTTGTCCAGGCAGGTATTATGAATATTATTTCCAATTAAGGTAAACATCAGTTATCAAGGAAATTTATTCTTGAAACACATTGGAAGAATATGGATTTCAAAGTATGACTTCAAGTTAAAAAAAAAAATTCACTGAAATTGTTTGACTTGCATTTAAAGTACGGTATCTAATTTGTAAAAGCTATCAACGTTACAACAAACCCTACTACCTGCTAGCTGGAATTCAGTTCTTAAATAGGGTGCTTTGCCTTTACTAATTCAGCTTATCATGTTACTTTATCTTGTTAATTGCACAATGACAGACTTCCTTGTCTTCTGCAAAACTGCAAATTTTTATGTGTTAAAAGCTCTTATTACACAGGGGAAAACACACATTCCTACTGATTTAGTTTCCCAAGCCAGCTGCATGCAACAGATGCAGACACACAGAACATGCATGCATTGCTCCATCAACCTCAGATCCTTCAGAATTCAGACTGTCACAAGCAGGCTCCATCTCTTCAGAGATACCCACATGCCACAAGCTGCTCTACGCACTACCCACTTCTTAACCACATGGACTCTGTTGATCTTGCTTTCTATGCAGGAGTCTTAACTCCTCTTGACATTTTTGCTTGAAATTACCACCTTCTTGTCAAAAGCCAAACACCTTCTCCCCTTCCCTACCAGCCTCACCAGTACTGTCACTCTGGATAACAGCCCTGCAATTTTCCTGTTCCTTTCAAATCATTTCAAGAATTTGTACAAATATTGTGGTGCTGCGGTCTAATAAAAACTATCAGGAACTTCTCTGTTTTCATCCCTGATTTCAGTCTATCCCCCACGTTCTCTCTCTTTACCTCTATACCTAGAACTGACTAAAGCTGAAACCGAGAATTAATTACAATGCAGGGTAAATGTCATAAACTGTAGAAGACTATAACCATTTTCCAATCAAAACACTCATCAAATCGCTGAAAGTCTGTTCACGATACCTCCCTCATCTGGTTATAAATCCAATCCTGCTAGTACTTACACATATACTTAAACACATGCATATATACTTCCAAAATGAGGATATCACCTAAGCTATTCAGACATGAAGCAGCATTTTTAATGGTAAAGTATCTCCTCAAAGCAACACAAAGCATCAAATTTCATATTCTGTAAAAGAAACATTTACCAAAAGCTAAGATGAGATGAAGTATTTCATTTCACACATCCTACAAAGCAGTTTCACTCAGATATGAAACATTCCCCTCCTTTTGCACTGCTACATAAATATTTCATTGCCTTTTCATAACGAAAAGCAATTAAAAAAATGAGGTAAAAGTGCAACTCAAACATGTTTCTTGTTTTTAATGAGACGAAGGTCAAATTTTTCACATTATTTCAATACAAATGATCACAAAGACTACTATTAAACCACATTTTAAAATTACGGTTTAAGTCTAAAAATTATATGCCATTAATGCCAGTAATTTAAGCAAAGGATATTAATGGTTCTATCAGAAAGAATTCTTGAGTAAGGATGTAATTAGCTATATAAATTGAAGGACTACATTTAATCTTAGCTTCTCCCTTACGAACTTCTGCCAAACCACAAAATTTTGGAAAAAGTTTGAAAGCAACCAGATAAGGAGCCTGTAAAATATGAACACACAGAATCAGAGGAATTTCCTTTATTTATATATTTTTCTACACCCTTTGTTGGACCTCTTAGTCTACAGACTTCTGATCAATTTATTTTGGTGGACTCAATGGGGACAAGAGTCTGTAACTATTTTTGGAAACAACAGATAGTTTATTCTGGAAATTCCTGGATATGCAGACACTTTTTCTGAATGTTTAAAAAGCTCATGGAAAAATTTCCCATGAATGAAGTGGGGCATAGCAGACTATTCACCTTGCACTGCTCAGGAAGTGTAGTCCTCTTAAGATAGAAGTGTCTGCTGTGTCGTGAAGTTCTCGTACAAAGTAATTCATCTAAAGAAGCAGCATTGCTTCTGTAGTATTCTCAACAGAAAAAGAATCTCATGTTTGAACATCACCATAGAGTAAAAACAGAGTCAGGTGCTTGACTGGTAAGTACTTGAGGTCTGGGAAGAAAGTAGTATTAATTGACTACCAAACTTTACTCATTTAATAGAAGAATTCATGGTCTGAACTCATTTTACAGTACCTTTGGTACTTTGGACATGTTTTCTTCTCATGGTAAAGAATTGTTCCTTGCATTAAAGGATTGCTTTAACATACCCTGCTTTGTTTTGATTTTATTCTCTATCATTCCTACATGTAATGTGAGACAACACTAAAATGGCTCAACACTAACAAAACACGGCTTACTCCACAAAGCACTTACAGTCCTGTCATTTCTCCTCCCATTCTGGGGGTACACGACCTATGCACAGCTTCACAGGGGCATTGCTGCTGGTGGGACCAAAACATTTTCACCTCAAATGGGATGAAAAAACACCAACACAATATGATGTGTTCACAGAAGCCCCAGGAGAAGCTGGGCTGTCAAGTCATCTGGGACAGCAGACATACTGTCTCCATACTCAACTAAACGCCTCCATTGGGAAAAGAATTACAGCCAGTGCATTTTTAAGCCCACAGCAGGGGGGCAGTGAAGCTACCCCCTTCGCTATGCTGGCATGCTCGTTGGGGGTGGGTGGGGGTGAGGGGGCTGCTAGAGCAGAATGCAGAGCAGATGCAGCAGATACTGGGACACAAAGGTGGGTCCCATGCTGGGGGGGTGGGGAGTGCATGTCCCATGCTAAGGGGGGGCACAGCCCAAGGGAGGGGGCGTCTGCATTTCATGAGGGGTGTTGACCCAAAGGGGATCACACAAACCACGCTGTGGGGAGCAGCACGACCAAAAGTCAGGTCCACATCTCACACGGGGGGGCCGGGACGGGGGGCCCACACGGGGGAGGACCATGAGCCAAAAAAAGAGGGGGGGGGCTTACATCTCACACCGGGGGGGGGTACGCGACCCAAAGCGGGGGGCCTACACTGGAGGGCATGAACCGAAACGGGGTCCACATCTCACACCGGGGGGGTGTGGTACAACCAAAGGGGAGTCCCATACGCGGGGGGGGAGGGAGGGGGGCTACATCCCACGCAGCATCCGAGCGGGCGACCCCAATGGGATTCAGCCCCCCAACCCATTGCGACACGGGGGGGGGGGGGGGGGGGGGAGGAGGGGGGAGTGTGGCCGGACTGACCACGCCCCCAGCCATAAAGGGGCGTGTCCGGGCGGGCTCGCGGAACGGGGCTCCCCGGGGGAGGGGGCGTGGTCTCGAGCCCGCGGGGGCGTGGCTCCCCTCCCCCTCTCCGCCGGCTGGGAGCGCGGAGCGGGCGGTAAACGGGAGGGGGGGGGGGGAGTTGTAAGAGGGAAGGGGGCCGCGTCTCCCCGTTAACATGGCCGCGGCCTTTTCCACCTGCGCCACATGGCGTTGGCCCACCCTCCCGCGCCCACCACACCCCGCGCTTGACGACGGGAAACAAGAGCCGCCACCAACGTCCCCTCAGACCGCCGGGCCTTGAAGCACCTACCCGAAGCCATGGCGGCGGCGGCCGCTAACCGGGCTGAGGGAAGAGGCGGGGGAGGGGGGAAAGAAAGAAAGAAAGAAAGAAAAAAAGAACGAGAGAAAGAGAGAGAGAGGGCGAGACCAAGCGCCGCGCCGGCCGCGCGCACACTGAAGCACCCGCAGCTCGCGCGGACTGCGGGGCCGGGCAGCCAATCGGCGCGCGCGGCGCCTACCACTCGCGCGGGGAAGTTGGGGGGGGGAAGGTGGGTCGTACCAACTTACGGGGGTCAGAGGGGGGGGCGGAGGGTGCTCGGCGCTGTACGGGCGTGCTGGGTTGTAGGAGGCTGTGCAGGGAGGCCGGGAATGGCTTAAAAGATTAGATTAGTTTAATTAATAAACAGGCAGGGTACGGTAGGGGTGCCGAGAGGGAGCCGGGGGGGCTGCTGGTGCGGAAAGCCGGGCAAACGCCCGGCTTTCCGCACCAGCGGCCCCCTCGGTTCCCTCTCGGCACCCCGATTGTGCATCATCATTTGGGCCTGAGGATGTTTCAGGCTTTCCAAAAAAGAATTCACCATGCCAAACTTCACAGCAGCTATGGGGGGTACCGAGGGGGGAGAAGCCCTCGCTATGCTTTGGGTGTGTGCAGCCAGGGAAAGAAGGGAGATGCTAAGAGAAAACATCCAAAATCAGGGTCCTAAAGAGGAAAAAACAAAAACCAAACCAGGTTAGCCAGGTTTCTGACTATCTTAAAAAGCCAAATATTGACTTGGAGAATGGCTAAGAAAAGGGATCGTGATCTTGGGAAGCAAGTATATGAAACGAGACATTGCTTCAGAAAGGAAGATTAATGAGGAGTGAACTGAAGCAACAGCAAAAGCAATGTTGATTATTTAATCTGATTGTTTTTGAGCAGTCATATTTCTTATTTCAGATCAAGCTACCTTCTTGCAAGAGCTAGAGAGGGAAAGTTAACCATTGCACACTTTCTGTCTAGTGACAGTCTGCGCATGCATCAGCTGGGGAAACAGCAAGCGCTGTGAGATTTTACCCTGGTTTTTATTTTTTAAAGGCAGCGAAGAGCATTCTCTGATTTCAGCTGAATGAATTGACCAGATCTGCAAATAAGTTGGGCTGTTTCTTTCCCCCCTGGGTGTAGCAGTGGGAGGCAAATCCCACTGCCACAGCCTAAAATAAGTTTCTGCAAAACAAGCAGTGACTAGAATGATTAATTAAAAAAAGGGGTTGAGCTCTCTCCCTGTCTTTCGGTTTCCCCTTGAAAAACTTCAGTTCTTCCAGCCGTGACATCTTCTCCTGTGCTGTTAGTCTTCCCATGCCTGCGACAACCTGGGACCTCTCACAAAGGCTGCCTTTGCCATGCTCCGTCGGGATTAGGGCAGATCCCAAACAATGCTTCATAGGCAGGGCAGGGCAGGGGAGGTGGGGGGATCTTTTGCTCTGCATAAAGCCTATTAGTGCCTTTACATTCCTCAGAGATTGAAGGATTCTCATAAATGGAAGATGGCATTAGCTGAGACAGAGAGACAAGCTGACGTGTCTGTTTGCCTGCTGATAGGTCTGTGCTGTGCTCTCCCGTTGCTCCCAACCAAAAACTTTGAAGCTGGACTGGGAAAAAGATGTCGGACTCTCAACCCCTCTGCTCATCACCCTTGGCTGAAAGAGATCCCAGCTGCTTCAAACACTTTCTCTACTTTGCAAAATCAGAGGGGGGGTGGGAAGGTGTGTTTCTTCTGATCCTTCCATTGTATACAAGACCTCACGGATCTCTTGTTATACCTGAGCCAGCAGCCTGCGACTGGGGTCGTGTCCGGAGGAGGAGCCGGTGGCAGGGGAGCATTTCTGCCACGTAACTGTTCCTGGCGAGCGGATGTGTGTCCAAGCACCAGGAGCTGGGCAACAGGAGCCACATCCTCCACTCACTGCTGGGGCCTCCCACAGCCCTTGGAGTAAAGCTTCTATTTCTCCCTGCTTCTCACTTTTTTCCTGCACGTCCCTCTCCTCATGCAGCAGCTTCTCGGGGTGAGGGGCTCCCATGTCAGAGCATCCCTCCATCTGCCACTTCCCTTCAGGCAGTGGGGTGTTCAGCCAGTGCGTGCACAACACTGTAAACGAACAGCAAAGTTGATGCCGTTTCAGCAGGTTTAGCCTGGTTTGTAACGCACTGACATGGAGCAGGTCTGTCTTTAGGCATCCCCTCCATTTGCACCAGCACGGGTGGGCAGACGCAGCTCCGGTGCGGGTGCTCCTCTCCACCTCCATCCCTCACACCTGAAGGGAAACGCCTGGCCCTACCGAGCAGCCTAACCCCGCGCCACGGCAGCGGGGAGCGGACGGGGGTGTCCGGGGCCCTCCCGGCTCGGTGGGACTGGCAGGGCCTCCCGCACCCCAGGCGGGCTGTGGGTGGCGGAGGGCCGGCAGTAACCCAGCCTGGGGCGGGCTTCCAGCGATAGCTCACACCTCTCCCCGGGGATATTTTTCCCTTCTGGAAAGGGAAATAATAATAATAATAATAATTAAAAAATTTTTCAAAAGGGGGGGGGACGACCCAAACACCTCCCGCCCGTCTCCATGGTAACGGGGGCGCCGCAGCGCCTCGCGTTGCCACGGCAACGGTCCAGGCCTTCCGGCGGCGGCCGGAAGCGGGGCGGCGCGCGGCAGCATGGCGGCGGGGTGGGGGCGCCCGCCGGCCGCTGTTGCCCTGACGTTGCTGCTGTCGCTCGGAGCTTCCGCGCCCGGGCTGCTGCCGGGAGCCCCCGCCGCCTCCTCCGCCGCCGCCTCGCTGCGGCCCGCCGCCCTCCGCGCGGGGGAAGGTGAGCGGGGGCCGCCGGGGTGGAGCAGCCGCCGCCTCCTTGGTCCTTCCGCCTCGCCGGCCCCTTGTCCCCGCGTCGGTCCCCCGTTCCAGGCCTTTCCCGAATCCCCCACCGAGCCTTTGCTTGCTTCCTTTCCGGGCCTGCCCCGTGTCCTGCCCTGAGCCCCTTGGTCCCCCCTCCTCACCCCCCATTTCTGGGCACTTCCTCAAATCCCCCACCGAGCCGGCCGCTCCCTCCGTGGCCCACCTCTCTGGGCCTTCCCCATGACCCGCACTGTGCCCCTTGCTCCCCCCTCTCTAGGCACTTCCCCTGACCTGCACCGAGTCTGCTGGGCATCCATCTCAGCCCCCCTATATCAGGCTGCTCTCCCCTCAGTCCCCATCTCTGGCCCTTGATACTATGCAGAGAGGGCGTATGCTGTTAGGAGCTTGAGGGGTTTGCTTTCCTCAGTCCCTGTGGTATTCCCAAAACGATTTTTATCGTGCTTTTAATTCCCATGTTCCTGCTTGCCCCCATGCAGCGATTTCTTTGAGCAGTCCAGTGTTGAGCTGATGGGTGAATTCCGCCATCTCCTTGTATGTCTCCAGGGGGACGGTCAGGTTGCACCAGGTTATGCCCTCAACTGCTGTTTTCCTGGCTATGGGACTGAGGTTGATGGGAGGGAGGTAGAGAACTCTGCTTCAGTCCTTACTGAGTGCCCAGGAGAACAGCTAACCACAGAGCCTGGGATCACTTCTAAGGTCTGATAACCTCTAGGCATTTTCTGTGAGAAAAATCAGCCTTCTAGTAGTTTAAGAGGTGTTTATCTTTGGAGAAGAATCATAGTTACCATAACAGTTGTTTTTATATCTCTTGCCTTCTCTTTTAATGAGACTGAAATTTACTACAGATACTCTTGCTTTTTCCAGGCAGCTTCCCAGGAAGTAGCAAGAGTCAGTCCATATGTCTGCGATACCCAAGATAGCACTTGTTTTAACTCTATTTGGTTATTTATGCCTGGTTTTAAAGGCCTCGAGTTCCTTTTCTTCTACACCAAGATAGAAATGAAAGCTATTAATTAATCCTGTAGGCTCACTCTCCCTCTGCTCAAGCATGTCATTGTAGTGGTTTAAAATAAATTCATTGCTGCCTCTGCCTTTCTAATATGCTGGTGTGCTCAGTTCACAGGTTAGTTACCTATATCTTTGTCTATGATGACCTGATATCCTTGACCTGCGGTGCCATTATCATCTGGTATTTTGCGGGCAGCTTTGAGAAGAACGTTGGCACTGTGAAGCACTGCTTCCTCACCGTCGCCTTTGCCGTCCTCTCCGCCCTCCTGTACCTCTTACTCGAGACCATTGTCTCGAAGGTGTCAGCGGTGGAAGATGCCAGAGGATTCATGCCAGTAGCTTTTGCTATGTTGGGTGTGTCCACCACCCGCTCGCGGATGAAGAGGACTCTGTTTTTTGGGGTTAGAGTTCCAGTGGTGCTGATGCCATGGTTTATGCTTTGCATAGCATGGTTTATCCCCCGCTCTTCTCTCTTGAGTAACCTGTGTGGGCTTCTAGCTGGGGAAGCCTGTATCCTTTCCACATGCGAAGCCCTGAACCAGAGTGGGATCGCTGGTTCACGAGGGGGAGGGCATGCTGTGGTTCTCATTGCTGAGATGCACGGGCTTGCACTCTTGCTCTGCATTAAATTCTCACTGGCTTTGCTGGTCTCATCACACCCAGTTCTGCATTTGTTTTTCACCTCGGGCTTCTGCTTCCCCTGTGGCTTTAGTGCACGCAGAGAACATGGAGCTGAGAAGGGTGATGGTCTGTGAAGATAGAGCTGGGTAAAACTGGGAGAATTCTCCAGGGAAAGTGGCTTGTGGCCAGACTGGGATTGTGTGTGGCTGTGTCAGAAATGAGTGTGTCTTGTCTGCAGTCCTCCTTAACATGCTGCTGACTTCAGATGGTCTTGGCTACTGTTTCTGCTTGGATTTTCCGGAGTCGGTGGGCACTAAGCTGGACCGGGTGCTCCCTTTCAGTCTGATAAAGAGGATACCAGGGCTGAAATATATCCCAGGGTCCTTAGCAGAGAGAAGAGCCTTTGAAAGCAGCAAGTAAGTACAAGAGTTCCTGTGAAAATCTTACAGTATAGGGGAATTTTGAGGTGTAAGTGGAGGCATTAAATTGCCTTTAAAAGCTGTGTTGTGCTTGTTGTGTTCATAACCTGAGTGTTGGGAACATACTGACCCGTTAATGTTACACTGGTGACATTACTGTGACTAATACATTATCACACATTAACTCAAGCAGGTCTTTCACTGAAAGCTGAATTGAGGTGAAAGACCTCTCATTTGCTGTAAGGGCAGTGTGTACACATGCAAAGGTATTGCAGCTCGGCTGCCATGAAAGTTAAGTTGTGCAGTTTTGCCCTAACATTAGGACTTATGGCATTTGTTTCTGGCTGTATGGCTCCCTGGGGCATTATCTTTATCTTTCTTCGCCCCACCTCACCTCCCAGGAATGCTGTGAAGTGAGTTGTGTCCAAATTTATGTAGGAGCAGAGCATTATAAATTAAAGATGTCACTTACGAAGTTCAATGTAGACCTTTCAATGCATGTTTTCAGTGTCAAGACAAGATTGCTTTACCGAAAAGAAACCTTGGGGCCCGTGGCTGACATTCAGGAATGGTTCTAAGTTTGTGTATGTCACAAGCTGTGAGAACTCGCTCGTATTCTAAAAAGCTTGGAAATGTAGGTCAAATTTTTCCCTATTTCGTCATTTCAGTTTCACAGAGGAAGGATAGCTTTCTATTAAGGGTTAAATTCTATGTATTGTTTAAGCCATCAGCTCACTGTAAAGTGTTCTTTGAAGTGGAAGCATTCCCAAGTGTTTGCATCTGCCCTTACCCATGGGGAAACCATAAAACAAACCCTTGCCTGCAGCAGGAGCGTACCCCAGATCCATTAGGGCACTCAAACGTGTGAGTGCTTGCAGGAGAGGCCAGGCAGATTCGGCAGCATTTGTTTTTTTACTCTCTCCCTTCTGTGCAAGTGCTGCTTTTGGGAGGAGGGACTGTCTCACTGCATGCTGAGCTTGTGTCTGCATCAGCCTAATGCTTCTGCTAATAACTTGCGGACAGCATCTCTGCTCTGTGTCTAAACCTGCTTTCTTTAGGTGAGATGACATAAGTAGACTGTTCTGGCTCAAAGGTATTTACATAAACATTTGACTATCAAGCAGGACGTGGGAAGGTGTTTCTAGGATGTTTCCATTTCTGCAGCTAAATTTGCATGTCTTTGTGTCTTGGACACAAGTTCTACATGTGCTTCTGAGGCTTAATTTTTATTATTTTGATTCTTAATCCCAAGTAAGAGCTCTTGATGGTTTGGGTTTTGGTTGTTTTTGGTTGGTTGGTTGGGTTTTTTTTAAATTTTCATAAGACTTCAGGCATCAACTTGCCACCAGACAGGAGACATTTCTAGGAGGTCCAGATTTTGACATCATGTTTGTGTCCACAAACAAAAAAAACCCAAACCAAAACAACCCAAACGAACCCCAAAACCACACCCCAAATAAAAAAATCCAAGCCCAAAAAGCCCAGCATGAGCCAGTCTCTTATTCTTGCTGGGACTCTGGCAGTCATGGTCTTCATGAATATTGTCTTGATTCTCAGCACTCATCTTAGTGTTGTGCGTGGGCTGAGCCATACTCCTGAAGTCCCAGAGGCTTTGGCTTCTAGGCAGATTGCCTCTCTCTTGATACGTTTTGGCGGGATGAGTCATGCCTTCTGTTGGCAAAGGCTGTTTCTAGACCTTGCTTCTGAATGATTAATTTTATTTGTAACTCTTTCCTCCTTCCCTTTTTGCTCTATACTCTGGGCTCTTACTCGCACCAAAGGCCTTTATGTCTTCTTGATAAATAACACTTGGCAGCTGTGACTTCTGATTAATAACTTAGCAGATGTGTCGTTCAGTGGAAGGCAGGGAGGATGCGTATGGAAATCTTAAAAGCACATTGCAGTTTGGCTTGCATATTTTTTGCACAAAGAGACTCAGGTCAAGAACCGTGCTGGTTCAGTGGGTGTGGAATTGGGGTGGGGTGGGAGTGGGAACATCTGTCCTGGGAGGCCAGTAAACCTATTTTTACTTAAGTGCTGCTTATAATAAGAGCTACTCTTGTTGTAGTGAGTCTCTGTGGTGGATTGCAGTGACCTTTCTGAGTACTGGTCAGGAGGAAATCTACCCCCAGGGCACTTCCAGCACTAATTAGGCAATGCCAGTTCTCAACACAGTGTAACCTTCTGTTTTCTTCCTGCCCAGGATTAACCCTGCACCAGGCACCTACCCCACCCAAAGCTACTACTGCTCTTCGCCTCCGGCTATTCCTCCTTTCCAGATGCAGCACCCTAATGCTCTGAGCCAGGGGTTTCAACACAGCTGCGCTCCAGGATGTGGCCATGCACCGGGACACGAGGGATCTCAGCATGGCCATGCTGCAGGACACAGCCTTGCTTCTTCCCCCTACCAAGTCAGAGGTGCCTTTGGAGAGTGTTACGTGCAGGCCCATGCTGGAGCCTCGCCTGGACAGTGCTGCCAGCTGGGCAAGTTCTCCCCCCCACAGCACGTGTGTCTGACTGATCCACAGACACCTGCAGGCGTGGGCCCCCTGGCTGGGGTTCAGCAAGCATCAGGGTATCCAGCAGCCACGGTGGCTCCTGTTTCAGCTGAATTTTCGAGAGTGCAGGTGTACTGATCCTCCAGAAAGCAGCAGGACTCTGGCAGGACCATTGTGTGATGCTCACACAGCAGTGCGTTGCTGGCATCTTTGCTGTATCTGGGTGACTAGTGGAATGGGTTGGTAGCTCCAATGTAGGCCATTCCCCTGCCCCCTGGCACAGGCTACTTTAATTATAGTTACTTTATAATTTTTTTTTTTACTTTTTGATAATGTAAAAAATGGGGATGGGGACTGTATCACCTCTGTGTGCTTCTCATCCTTTTGGAGTCTTTTTTTCATTGCTGTATTTAGCAGCTGCCTTTTTCCACACTGCCACTAGAGTTACAGTGCACCAGCTCCCCGACTCAACCTAGGAACCAAATTGTTAAAACCCTGGACTAATCTGGGGTTTAACTAGGCTCCAGCAATAAGGACATGTCCTGTCTACACTGAGGCTCTCAGCCTCCTATCTTGTTTACAGGTGTGGTGTAGCTCGGACCCAAAAGAGGTTGAAATCATGGAAACCTTAGTTTATAACTTAATATTTCAGTGGAGGAGGACGGATGTCTGTTCTGCTAATGACTTCTCCACTAAGAGTGTGCCTTGAAGGGGGCTTGTTAAACCAGGGCTGAGGCAAGAGGACAGAGTACAGAACACCCTTTTCTGCCTGCCAAAACACAGCTCTAAAATGCTGAAGGTCCTTCTTAGCTGCGATCTGTGCGTGCATCAACATGTTGCCTTCATTTTCTGATAGCACTGCACTAGCTCAGCCTGTGTTGCCAGCACTTGTGAATAAGGCAACCTCAGATGCATGCAAAGTAGTGGAAGACTCTTCAGTAGGGGATTTTGGCCATTTGTTGAGCAAATGTATATAAATCCAAGGAGCTAGGAGGGACCTTAACAGTGGGTTAGAAGAATTAACTGGAATGTAGCAATGCCACTGGGGGTGTTCACACTGCTCAGCTTTAGATGTCTCACCCACCAATATTAGCACAATCTCTCTCTCTGTTTTCTTCAGAGCTGGTGGAAAGGTGTGTGGGAGAGGGGAGTTTTCAGCAAAGGATTCAGAGCAGGATGCAGCATTTGGTGCCTGTGGCAGTAACGAAGGAGTTTGGTCGAGTTGGTGGGACTTGAGCTTTACTTCCAGCTGTGTAGTTGCTTTACTGTGCTATGCCCAGGAGGAATCTTCTGTCTCTGTGTCTGTAAATCAGCCAGGATCTCAACTATTGCTCTTGACTCCTTGCTTAGAGGTTTTTTTGTGCTCAAAAAAAAAAAAAAAAGCTACCTGAAGCACAAAGTGCCATTACTGCTCTTGGAGATGTTCTTGCAGTGACTAACTTGTCCCCCAGAAACTGCAGTAGTCTTGGGGCTTTTCCATGCTATCAGTGAGCCAGGGTTATAGGCAGCATTGGCAGCTGCATGCTCCAAAGCATGTACGTGTCTCTTTCCGTTTTCCCCTTTTCGGTGTCTGAAGAAGCCCCATGTTGCTGTACAGCTGCTTATTTCTCCAGCAGCCCTTCTGGAATGACTGCCACAGTTACGTGTGGCCTCGCAGGGGCTTGCTTTGGGGGAAGACTGAAGTGAATGCTTAGGATTTAGACCTCAGATGCACGTTAGTAAGAAGCTCTGCTCACAAAGGCAGGCACCCCTGGGCAGGGGCTTTCTGCAGGAGGATGCAGCAATTTGGGAACCAGCCTGGAGTTGGCAGCCAGCTCTGTCTCATCCCTGATTGTTTCATTCCTCCATGGGATCGCAAATGGACTTGACTTCATGTTCTTGTTTTTCCTGCTGACAGCAATTGCATTGTTACATGTTTAGTGTGGAACAAAAACAGGATAAGGTGCTTGTTTGGAACTTAAAAGCATGTTTTTAATACCAGGAAAGAAATGCTAGACATAACATTGAAATGCTGATACTCCACTCTCATTAGTGCCTTGATTTTCCTCCTTGTGAGATCCTCCTCTGTAAACCTAGGAATTTTATGACTTTTTTTCCAGAAACGTGCAGAAGCACAATGAGGACTGGTAGCAATTGCAAATGTTGTATACCTCCAAACTGTAAGCTTGAAACACAATCTGAAAGACAAACTGCTACGTGTCCTGGTTTGCTTTCAAGTGGGGACCTGGAGCATGCCCCTCCAGGTGGTGGGCTGGGTGCGATGGGGACTGCAGGTCAGGCAGCGGGCATCTGAGGGTGCTAGCTGCATGCCAGGTTGGTGACAAAGGACGCGCACTGGGGAAGACCAGTACTGCATATTGGAAAACGCTCCTGGGGCTGGAAACCGGATATTTTTCCTTTCCAACTCTTATCGGCTGATCTAGTAAGAGATTCACTTTCCCTGCAGAGCCCTCAAAGGGATGGCGTGTTTCCAGCTAGTAGCTTCACAGCTTTACAGTGGTAAAGGAAGCCCTGGCCTGTAAGAGTCACCGTTGCGTCACTGCTGGCAGTGAGAACAGTCCCAAGCCTGGCTGATGTGGGGAACAGACAACAAGCCCCCTTCCAGGAGGTAAGGTGGGCCCCTTGGCCCTGGCAGTGGGGGGACATGCTCATGCACGAGGGAGCAGGTACCAGCCGTTAACCTTTCCATGCTGGGACAAGGCAACTGCCACAGCCTTGCAAGTGAGCCCTGGGGATGGGAAACGGGATGGGCACAAAACCACAGTTTGTTTTTTTTTTTCTCCTGCTCCCAGCTCTGTCATGAGCTTCTTGGTGACCTTGGCAGATCACTTGCTCTCTGTGATCAGCTTCCACTGTATCCATGGGGCTGCTCCAAGTCCAGCTGCACAACTGCCCTGGTGCCTACCTGTCACTTGAAATGTGTCATTCCTGTGTTCAGTGGCCTTCAGACAGATGTTTGTAGAGATAAAGATGATTTCTAGCAAGGTCTGTTCCCTGCCTTTCCTGAGGGCAGCCGTTTCACAGTGAAATACTGTCATATAAATCAGCTGAGGACCTTCTGCTGCTCCAGCTGTGGAGTCCAACCAAGTCCTAGTTCCCCAGGGCTGGTCACAAACCCATAACTCCTCGTCTGGGGAAGGGAAGTCACTGGGAAGGAGGGAAGGGGTTGGGATGAGACATTTGCAAATGTGTCTAAGGCTGAAAAGAGAAATTAAATTTGTAAGAGAGGGACGTAAAAATGATCAGCTCGTTGGGCTTTGGTATTTGCCTAACTAAGCTCACAGCAATGTTACTGATTGCATGTTGCAATAGCAGGTCATTTCCTTGGAGGGGAGACAGAGAATTAAAGTTTCTAAAGCGGGGGGGGAACAAAAAAAAAATCAATAAACCCCCAGTTCAGCCTAGGATGGCTGCCCCTGGGGAACATGCTGTTCCTGAAGGTTTGTTATTTTGTGCTTCTGGTGGGTTCCCAGTCAAGCCACCACTTCTTTGAAGGTCAGGATTGCTTCTGCCCTGGAGGCAGAGTGCACAGTGAGTCCAGAAAGCCCCTTGGGTTGTCCCTTTTTTCCTGGGTGGGTCACTGCAGAGTGATGAGATTCTGGGGACAAGCACTGGGAGCTGAGTTGGCCGTTCCCCTGTGCTCAGGGCAGTGGTCCTGCTCTGACAGCCCAGTCCTGCTGTGGGATGGATGCTCCAGGAGAGCCGAGCTCTTTCCCCTCTGCTCCTCCCTACCCACCATGGTGCGAGATAAAAGGAGTCGAGGGTACGTGGGGAAGCAGAACCAACTCTAAGCTACATCACCACCCCAACTGGGAGCAAGGGGGGGGTCCTGCAGTGTGGGGATGCCCGGCAGGAAACACTGATGTCAGAAGAAAAATGGGTCTGTATTCACTTTCCTGTCGTTCATTCATTTGTGGCAAAGCACACGTGGGCAGATGCTTATCCTGCATCGAGGGCCAGGTTAGCCCTGTGCCAGGGCCAGGACGCTGCCAAACACCACCTCCGTGGCTATCCCACCGGGTCCCGGCTTGTTTGCTGGCACTGTGGAGGCTCTGCGGCCAAAAGTTCAGTCCCGGCCTCTGCTGGGGATGGAGGAGAGCCGGAGAGGTGTGAGTTCTCACACGCCCCGTGGCGGGTGGGAGAAATACGTGTGGAGGCAAAACACTGACTGAAGAGGTCCCTGTGGGTAGACTGGGCTGGGCTTCCCTGTGACATTTGGTCTGGGTGTGATGGAGCCCAGCCCCTTCCCCGCAGGGAACGAAACTGGATGGGCTGTGCCATAATGCCAGTCCCCTCTCTGGGCATCCGATGGGCCCGATGACCCCAAACCATGAACGAACCCTGTCCCGCCATCCCCTCGGGGCCAGTGCAGGCATGTTCCCAATGCTGCGATCTTTAACCTGTGGCTGTTCACCCTGCGGGGTACAGTCACGGACCGGGGTCACCCTGGGGAGCTTCTGTGGGATCAATCCCAGAGCCGATGCGGGTGGCAGCAGGTGCCCAGGTGGCCTCACACCCCCGAGCCCTCTGCTCGGGTGCTGTCATGAAAGAGGGTGTCCCTGAAGCCCTGGGCATCACTGCCCCAGAGCCAGTGCTTTTTGGGGTCGGTGCCCCCTCCTCGCACTCCTCCTGGCCCCTGGGGTGCCTGCCGGTCCCTGCTCAGCCGGCGCAGACTTTGCACCTTCCCCGAGGGTTTTATTGACTCTGAAGCAAGTGTCAACACAGCGATAGTGGCAGCACCGTGACCTCGGACATGCCAACGCCTGGCTGGCCGAGGGAGGGGAAGCAGCCCCGGGGTGACCCCACGCACGATGCCGGGGGGCCGGGGCCTGGCCGTGGGGCTGCTCGGTGGGGGTCAGGGCAAGCTGTGTTCCTGGCTTCAGCCGGGCTGGGCTTGGCAGAGTCGTGACTCAGCTTCACAAAAAAAGGAGAGAGGAGAGCACCGGTCCCTCTGTGGGAGTCAGGGTCTGGGGGTTGGGGTTGAGAACCCTCCCCTGCCAGGGACATTTCCAGAGCTGCTTGTGCAACTCCCCGGCAGCGGCATCGCAGGCGTTATGAGAAAGGCCTCCCCAAAACATCTGAATCATCTGGTTTGCGGTTAAATCAGGAGCATTCGCTCCCTCTGGCTGTAAGCTGCCCAGGCGGAGCAGCCCCTCGTTTCCCAGGGAGGGGTGGCGGTGACCCACCACCGGGTGCCAACCTCCATCCTGGGGTCACCTGGCCCCCCCACAGGCCCCACTCAGGGCAGCGGCCTCGGGGGAGGATTGGGGGGGTCCCACACCACCGCCACGTGCACCCAGGCACCGCGCACAGCCACGGCCGGGGGTCCTGGCTCAGACGGGGCCTGTCCCCAAAGCTGCTTCGCACCCTGACCCCAGCCCCAACCCCAAACCTGACCCCACCTTGACCCCGGTGCTGGCCCCAACCCTCACCTGTCCCCAAACACAATGTTGGCCGCAACCCCTGACTCCCACCTTGACCCCTGACCCCCTGTTTACACCCCACTGTGACCTCTGACCCCTAGCCCTCTGCACCTTGACCCCCCACCTTCGACCACACTGCACCCTAATCCTAACCCCTCCCCTGCGCCCCCACCCTACCCTGACCTCTGACCCCGGCACCCCGACCGCTCCCTAAGCTCGCTCCCTGACCCCCTCCTTGACCTTTGACCCCAGCACCCCACCCTGCCCCTAATCCCGACCCCGCGCCCTCCCCCAGAGCTCCCTGTCCCTTTAAGGCTCCCTCCGCCGGGGCGCGGTGGGGCCGTACCAACAGCGCCTTCGCAGAGGGGGGAGATCTCTACGGGCAGGCGCACTCGCAGCCCATTGGCGGGGGGCGGGGGCGGAGCGTGTCCCCCCCCTCGCGCGTGTGCCCGAGTGGTGCGATCCACCCTACGTGCCGGCCGCGCCGGGGCTACGGGGCGCCGCCGCCGACAGGATCGGACTGGCCGGGCCGGGCCGGGCTGGTGGGTGCCGAGGGGGACCGGGGGACCGGGACACCGGGACCGGGACCGGGACCGGAACCGGAACCGGGACGTGTGGGGCCGGGGATCGCAGGCGCCCGTGGTGGGGTTGGAGGCTCCCCGGGGGGGAACCGGGGCCCTGGGTCTGTCCCTTGTGGCTGAGGAGGAGGGCCGGTCTCGGACACCTGGGTCCTGTGTGATGGAGAGGCGAGGGCCGGCATCCCCTGGTAGGGGAGGCTGGGATGAGCGGGCCCCATGTTCTGTGGGGGGACTGGTGTGACTGGGTCTCTGTTATTGGGAGGACTGGGATGACTGGGGTCCCCTGTATGGGTGCGAGCGGTCCCAATGTTATTTGGGGGGAAGTTGGTGTGACTGGACCCACTGTTATTTGGGGGGGGGGGGCGGACTGGGATGCCTAGAGGCCCCTTTTATTTAGGGGGTCTGGTGTGACTGAGCCCCCGTTACTGGGAGGACTGGGGTGACTGGGGGGGGGTACCCCTATCATGCCTGGCTCCCCAGGGGCAGGGGGCTAGCCAGCACCCAGGCAGCAGGGTCCCCCACGGCGGGGCTGAGGCGGGGGCGTGAGGCAGGGTGGGCAGCCTGGGAGGGGGGTGCTCCAGGGCGATGCCCGCCCTGCTTTGCTTCCACAGTGCCGAAGGGTTGCTTATACCTACCCCATCCTAGGCTGTTTGTTGCTGGTTAAAAGCTTTCAATGAACTCATTTTTCTGGCGCTTCTCTGCAGTACGTTATTCCTGGTGTTTGACGCCTTTGCTGAATGCTGGTCTGGTTTGCTGTTGTTCCGCCTATTTCTCTTTATAAACTTCTAGGGTGTTGGAAGACTGTTTGCCCCTGTCTTTTCCTGAAGGAATTGCTTTGGAGAGTGAAGTTATTCCCTTGGGGAATGTGCTTGTCAAAGGAAATAATGGAAAACCCCCTGTTTGGGAATATTAAAGCTGGAGGGGGCAAAGAAACCTGGATCGCAGTGTTGGGAGTTAGTCATCAGTGTGGAATTGATTCTTGGGAAGTTGTCTTACTTGCGGGAGTAACCACAGCTGGTCAGTTTGGAGTGTGCGATCTGCCAGTGTTTAGACCACAGGTTAGCTTGGCTTAGCTTTCAGAGTGTGAAAAGAAATAGTAATGCTTAGTGGAATGCATATAGAGAAGAGGGGTCACTGAGGTTTTCTGCCTGATCTGAGTGAGTTTGGAAAACTGAAATGGGTTTGTACTTTTGCAGCTCTTTTTAAAAGCAGAAACATATATCCAGTTGAGAAGCTGGAAAAGCACAAGGAAGGATCATGTCTCTGTTTCTACATACTGAAAGCGAAACAGTGCTAGCGTTGGTGGGGGCATCCCTTCTTCCATAGTACTTTATGGTTTGTGTGGACCGTAGTGAGGAGCTGCGTGATTTAGTATTTTTTGTTAGCCAGCAGAGCTGCGCTTAGTGGGGTGCACTGATGCACTCATCCCTTTTGCTAGGTAGAAGGGAATGTGCTTTCTTCCAGTATTTCTGTAGTTCTCTGAGAAATCCTGATGAGCTGTTGGGCACATGCAAAGCCAACTTGCAGATTACTCTGCTGCAGATGAGGAAATCGGTATTTTGTTGAGGAAGGGCTGGTGAGCCAGATCCCTCCTGGAGAACCTGACATTGTCCCAGTACAGCTGTCAGTTTTCCTTCAGATGCATCTTGTGCTGGTTGATTGCACTGAAACAAGATGTGCACGGCACAGAGTGTCTGGACTCGGAGAGTCCTCTGTGTTGCACGTGGATGTGATGGTGCACAAGAACTATATTTGCTAAACACTTTCTATAAAGCAGTGAAGAAGCAGGGAGGATACCGGTGCTACAGGAAAAAAAAATTGACGCAACTGAGCACTTTCTTTTAATCTTCACCTTACACCTTGCAGAGTAAGGTGAAGAGTAGGCAGGAAGGAGGAGGTAGTGTCATACAGCTGGCTTAACCCTCTGTTAATTTGTCCTGCTCTAACTGACAGAATAAAACCTCTTGCTTTGTCATCACTTTGCAGTTGCCTCCTGTTCAGTCAGTAATCTCGAGATGGTGCCTTGTGGGTAGCCACGGCTGAGCAAGTAAGTGCCTTCTGCAACTTTTATTTTGTTTCTTCCAAAGCAGCTGGAGGAGCTTGACGGGGCCGTACGACCAAAACTCCTTGTCTTGTTTTGAGGGAGGCTTTCCCTGCTGCTCGCCGCCGTTCGTGCTGGAGCTCACAGGCCCCATCAGCGCTTGCTTGCAGAACCGTAGGTGCAAGGTAACCTCTTTCTTTTGAGCATCGCAGGTTGTGGAGCATCTGTGGGTGCAGTTGGGTTTGGGGAGGGCGGCTGGCAGTGAGAGCTGACAGGCCAGGAGCTGGGAGCGATGGTTTCTTTACCTAGTTCACCCACTGCAAAAGTGGCATGTGGAACTGTGTCCAGACCGAAATCCCATTTGATCTTTACTCTCTCCTTTGGCTGTTGTGACGCAGCCAAGATAATGTGTTTGGTCGATCCTGAAGGACTAGGGAAAAGGCTTCCCTGCTCAGGTCTGCGCTCCTGCCATGTCCTCCCAATCCCTTTCCCCTGATATAAAAGAAAGCCACCTGGCAGTTACCTCTGCTGACACTGAACTTTGTTCGTTTCCTAACATGGGCTCTCCTACTTCTAAAAAATTTGTAGAACTTGCATAAGTTGCTTTCCTAAAGTGATCTTTTGATCCGAGTGGTGAGATTACTTTATACACACTATTGTTGAGAGTGAGTCATGAGCCCTGCAGTGACAGGTGCACCTCTGCCAAGATTGGTTTTTTATAAAGTTTGAAATTTCATATGTCGGAACAAATAATTACAGGCTGCTTGTAATCTCTTGTTGCTTCTCCCCAAGTGAACATTCAAGTCAATTGTGTGCTGTTGATTGCTCATGGAGTCTGGAAAGAGTGAAAGAGGAGCGCTTGTATCTCCAGTGGCTTCTCTAGAGCCACAGATCCAAAGAGTGACTGAGTTTGACCTTTAGTGGCAGATTATGGTGGTATTTTTGCTTAATTACCAGCCACTTCTAGGCCTCCAGTTATTCCTTTGCAAGGAATAGAGTTATTGACTCATTTTCCTTTCCGTTCTCGCTGTATGGAGTAGAAGATGGGGAGGTTCAGAGTTAAAGATGGGGTTGGATTTTTCTCCTTGGAAAATCTGGCTCTGGCAGCGCATGTGCAAGTCTGTCAGGAAGGTTTAGTAACTAACTTGGGGAGCTAGTAGGTTTGTCTTTGCGGTGCTGGCAAGTACACTGGATCTTGCTGCATGGTTGCTTGCGAAATGCATCTATTGACTTGCTTTCATGGGTCGTTGCTAGCATCTCTCGGTTCGAGCTAACTCCAAGCTTTGGAAGAGCAAGCTGATAAAATGCCTGCAAGGATTGTGCAAGCCCTGGTTGTGTAACAGGGCTGTATGCGTAGCCACTGGAGGTAAGAGGAGCAGTCTGTGTTACAAAGGGAAAGAAAAATCCTGTGTCAAGTATCTTCTGTTTATGTTGACGGTACTGGAGTGGGAGTATGGAGTTGGAGAGCTGCAGTTTTTGCAACTCAGGGTCAGCCTTTCAGCCTGTGACCCCACTTACTCCCTGCCTGACTTGTCTGTTGTCCTATGGCCTGGTGTCCCTTTTCGGCACAGGGATACCCGCTTTGGATACTGGGTTGATGTTCTGGTGTCTGCTGGTGCACGCGGTTGTGTGTGATTGCAGGGGACTGGGCTGGGTAGCGGTCTGTATTTCACAAGTGTTCAAGAAAGTAAAATCCAGCTCAGATTGCCTTGCCCATAGCAGGCAGGGAGGTTCATAGAGTGACTGCACACACTTCTAATAAAGCAGCTGGATGTGGAGCCTGGGTCTGGGACCAGGAGGACAGCTCTCTTGCTGAGCTACCACATGACGTAAGGATTGTGCAGTAACACCTCCTTCCCTCACAGCAACGTAGGAAACAGGCATGTAGTGTCTGAAAAGCTCTCGCATCCTCAGAGGAAAGCTACCTTACAAATATAAAATGTCCTGGTTCCATACAAACAGCGCTTGGTTTTCTTTAAATGAATAAATCCCCAAAACATACTGCTCTGATTGGAGGTCTTTACAGTTCTTAAACCTTTGCAGGATCTGTTTAACCATGTGTCTCTGATGCTTTTCCAGCTGTCAGTTTCAATGGAAACCTTCCAGATGAAAAGGGCGTTAGAGGGTTTTGCTGTCCAAACTCTTCCTGATGGAAGAGGTCAAAGTCTGTGGCTGCCAAACCTGTCCATAGTGCTCCCCTCCCTGTAGTGGCTGCAGGCAAAATCATGGCTTGTCACCCAAACCCTCAACAAATGCAGGCAGGGGCTAAGCAAATGGCCTGTTTGGGGAAAGTGAACTTCCACCTGTGGCAGCAGAGGCTGCTGAAAAAATACCATATTTCCCTCTTGATCTTAAAAAAACATCTTCAGCAGGAGCTGAACCATGCAAAATGCATGCCTGAATGGGTTGCTCCTGAGGTTTTGCAGCATAGCCCTCTGAGCTGTTGGTTTGACTGAGTAGTGCCTATGGTAGTTGGTAATAAGGTGGTCTAAAACTCCTGCAGACTTGTCCCAATTCCTGAATATTGGTGGTGTTGAGACCCCTGTTCCTCTCTCAAACAATGCCTGAAGCGTGGTGCTCTAAATTTGTCCCTCCTTGGGAGGGGAGGGTAGGGAACAGTATTAGCAGAGGGTTCAGTTTACCTGCCATTCTCAGGTTTTGTTTATCCTGTAATCTTGAACACTTGTTTTTTTTGTGCTGGCTCATGTTAATCTCCATGAATGAAGGTGTTCAGGTGCCTAAGCTGGTGAGATGCCCCACATCCTTGTTTAAAGGTTGAGAGACAGACTTTTATCTGGTGAAAGGAAGTGTGCAAATTCAGTAATTCTGGGTTGCTTTCTTTTGAGGCAACTTGGCAAGTTTGAATTCATTTTTGTGTTGGATAATACTTTAAGTCCTTTTGTTAGGTGTACTGGGCTTACCACATAGCCCTACCTTGGTATACCCATAGCGTAGAGTTGCTTTCTGCCTCAGTAAAACCATTCCTCTTGTTGTTCTCTTCCTTGCTTTTACAGCTGCTCTGCTGTCCTTGAATAAGGACCTATTGGCCAAAAAAAAAATAACATGCAAGTGTGACAGTGAAAGCTCAAATATGCCGTGTTTCAAGCTCCAGACTGACTGATGCACGCTCCGCGTGTGTCTCATGCCTAAAATAGAAGTTCTGCCGACGTCTGAGCCGGTGTGTCAAGGTCTGGCTAGAAGAGACCTTGCACAGTGAGAGTAATTTGTTCTCTTTCACCAAAAAACCAGCTTTGAGTTGTGTGTGTGTTTTTTACCCCTGCTCGAGGTGCTGCTGCAGCCAAGTCCTCTGTTTAGGTGGGGGGTTCCGAGTTGCTGGAAGTGACAAGAGGCCCACGGAGCGTCACTTTCCCAGTATTGCGTGAAAAAGAGACTGCTGCTTTCCACCCTTCTTTACTGAGCTGATGGTGGTTAATGGGAAGTTGTGGGATGTGCTGGGATGTTTTTTTACATATGTGTGATACAGAAGTGCTAGGCGTAGTGAGCCTTCATGCGTAGTGAAAGCTAAACCTTGTTGTTGTGGGCACTGGTGAAAGTCAGCCCTGGATCACCGCTTGTTATCGCTGTGATGAGGAAAGCATGCCTTTGGCTCACCATGTGCAGTGGCCGCCCTGTTTCACAGCGAGCCCCAATACTGGCGCTCAAGCTGAGGCTGATGGAGCGAGGAAGCTGTGAGGTCTCCCACCATGCCTGCTCTCCCCAGCGCAGCCCCCAGGAGCCCAGGAACTCGCCTGTAGTGTGGTCCCACCCAAAGCAGGGAGCCTGTGCAGACCAGACCAAGCACGGCCACTCATCTGGGCGGACCAAAGGCCTCGTACTGAGAGGAAACGCGATCTCTGCGCAGCAGAGCTGCAGAGAAAAGGCTAATCCAAGGGCTGTTGAAGGCAATGTTAAATAACCTGGATCTGAGTGCCAGCTTCAGTGGTCCGCTTTTGTTTTGGAAAGGACCACTTTTCTTGCCAGGTCTCCTTTTACTGAAAAGGAAGGGAAAAAGAGCTAATTTGAGACTTGTTCAGGCCAGTAACTGGCACAGGCTGATGTAAACAGAATTTCTTATTCTAATCGGTTGCATTCATACCCGAAGAGGAACGAGAGAAATCTAGTTTTGCCCCAAGGGTCTCCTGGCCTAATACCACACACTAACATGCAGGAAAGTCTTCACTGCAGTGAGATTCAGAAGAGACTGGGCACAGAAATGCCATCTCCACTACAGCCCTGCTCTTTTTCTGCTTGCTGCTGACCCTCATCCTTCCTTGCAGGCTTGTGTCTGTGGGGCTCCTCTTCCTGACACAAGTCAGTAACCCGTCTGTCTTCTTTCTTTAGTGGGTGAAAGAAGAAAACCCTTTGCTGGTCACAAGACTGCATTCCTGTTTGTAAGCAAGTCCCTTCCTTCTCCACTGCCACCACTGCACGGAGCGATGGGGGCTTGCTGCGGCTTCCTTTCGGTGCCGCCGTCTGTGCAAGCTCTCAATGAGCTTTGCAGATGCCGTGGGAATAGGGACCTGCGAGAGGGCTGCAGAGTGGTTTTTGGTTTTTTTCCTCCCAGGTGTTTTAGCTGGTTTTTAAGTTAGTTTCTGTTTATTTTGCCATTGTTTCTAAAGCTCGGGCTGCAGGTCAATGCTGTATAAAAAGAAGGGGTTTCCATTTGCTTTGGCTGCTCATTTCCATGCTGTCTCTCCCCTCTGTCCTGAAGCTGTCTTTTGGGGCTGTGCCATGATGCCAGTGGAAATAACTGATCTCTGGTTTAAAACTGTAGGGTTTTTTTTGTAAGACTTCTTCTTGAGGCTGGTCATGTCCCTGATATGTGTTGTGCCATGTGCCATGCCGCGGAAGGATGGTCAGCACGAGAGAAAGGGTGATCCCAGGGGCAGGCCAGGCATGTGGTGGGGAGGGGGGTCTGGTCATGGACACCCTCCTGCACCTAGGGAATTCAGGTTGGTCCCTCTCAATCAGAAAGATGGCTGTGGCAGGTCTTGTGGTAATGCTGACATCCCCAGCTGTGCAGAGCTTCCAGTGCTAGAAATCGACACAGCTGTGTTTCCGCTTTGTTTGCTAATGCAATGCAAATGCTGAGTCAGTGACACGAGGGTCATCATCATGTGGCTGCAGAGAGCAAGAAGAGTGCTCCGCCAGGTTGACTCTGCCAGCAGTGCCCCTTTGTCCCCTTCCCTGGTGCGGCTGTGCGGGGCTTTTACTGGGAGTCTGACTTGAGAAAGCCAGTCCGAAAGAACCGGTGGCTTTTTGAGTGTGCGCTGCTGTTAGATGTGGTGGTGACTTGCATGGATTCCCGTTTACAAGAAACCAGAAGGCAGTCCTTTGGTAAGTGTCCTTGCTGGGTGTGAACGGGGTGGCTAGCATGGAGGAACTGGGGACTCCGGGGCTTGTGTTGGCGGCGTGATGGTGTTGCTGCACAATGTGTGGCGAACTCGTTCCTGCAGGCATGGTTTGACTTCAGACTGGCTACCTGGTGTCCCTGCTAGCATCTGTCTGAGACAGCCTGGACCTTGCTGTGGGCTGGGGAAGGCTTGGCTGCCTGCGCCATGCTGAGCATCCTTTGAACGGTGCCTGGCATTGGTGCGAGGGTTGGGTGACAGTGGCTAATGGCATTGCATGCGTTTATGTTACTCGATTCCTCATTTGACTCGGTTGTCACAGATTTTTGTGTGCACATACTGCAAAATAGAGCTTCTGCCTGCAGCTTCTGTGTTTATCTGCAGGTGTCCAAAGAGCGCTGCTGCCGCTTGGTTCCCATTAGGAAAACTGGCTGTTTCAATAAGCTCAGGGCCATGGGAGATGGTACAGCCTCTGTACTGCCCCATGCCAGGGCAGGCAGAGTCCGTAGGGCACAGCAGGATTTGCGCCTATCACTGTGTGGGTGTGCAGGGATTGTGGGGAGCCCTCTCTGCTGTGTTGAGCTGAACTCGGGGGCTTCTTGGTGCTACAGGTTGTGTACCCCCAGCTGGAGCCTGGGGATCGGGTTATTGGAGGTGGGAGCAGTGAGCAACCCGGGCCTGTGCTTGGTCAGCAGTCTTCCTTCTCCTTTCCCTCTCATGTGAGCAGGGCTGGTGCTGTGGGTTGTGACGTAGTTATGATGGCACAGGGCTAGGTCACTCATTTTTGGAGCAAGAGTCACAGGCTGCAGTCCTGATCTGGGACCGGAAAGCCAAACTGTCCTGAGATACTTGAACTCATCCCAGGCATTTTATAAATAAAAGGCTACTTCAACTCAAAGAGCCAACATCCTGCCCAGATCGACAACTTAGCTTCAGAGACAAGGCTTTTTTTGGTCACTAGAAGATGCTGCAATGTGACTCGGAGAAACGTCCTTGTGTTTGGCAGAAAGGGAGACCTCCCAGCCATGTTTCATGACTATGATGCTGTGCATGCCAGTTGGAGTTGAGGGCTGCAGCGTGCTTTTGGGGGCATCTGCTCCACCATCTCCTAATGCTGCCATTGGCTGTGTGCAAGAGAGGGGAAAGAAGGATCTCTTCGGGTTGCTGATCACTTGGCTTTTAGGGCACTCCCCAATCCCATCTTGTTTGTTGTGATACTATTTTTATTTATATTTTAATTTTTTTAATGCTATGATGTGATAGCACCTTTTGTCCACGTGGAAAATGTGGGGAATTTGAGGATACCTGACACTGACAGTGCTTCCAGTCCTTTGCTTGAGATGTGCATGAGACATAGGAATATGGTTTTTAATATGAGAAGGAAGTGCATCTGTTTGGCAGCATGGAGATGTGCAGAAAGGGTCCCCAGTGATTTGAATGATTGCAAATGAAGGAACTTCCCAGGTTTAGAAGCTGCATTCAGAAGCTGAAAAGCTGTGCTAAAATATAGCATTGCTTGATTGCAATCTTTCAAAATGTTGTGACTTTTCTGTGTGACATAGATGCCTCACATCTCGGCTGAGACTGGTTGCTTTACACCAGATACTGTGTGCATAAACAAGGATCCAGGAACTGCAGCCATGATTTAAAAAAAAAAAAAGAAAGAAAGAAAAAAGGGGAAATGGAGGTCTGTCTTGTCTTGATTGAAGACATAATAAACAATGGGCATAAAGTAACTACCTTTGAAACTAGTGTCAGGGGAACTTTTACTTCTGCATCATAAATTTCTTTTCCCCTTTAAAACCCTGATCTGGTTCTATCAGGGTCCTTCCAGAGACTGCAGGATTTCCAGGATAGCTAAATTCTAAATAAGAGTCAGGTTTCTTTTCACTGGAAGTTAGAAAAGGACATGTATTTGAAAATGAATTGCTGTGAACTTGTGGAAAATAATTGTTACACCCAACTAGGTCAGACTGAGATAAATTGAGGAATAATCTTCCTGTGCTAGGTGAAGTGAGTTATATAGTTCCTGAGTTATGACAGCCCTTTAAAAAAAGTGTGAGGTCTAATTCCACATCCTTTGCCTTTCTCTTGATATATCTAAGCAAACCTTTTCCTAAGGGTGGGGAGCAAAAAGAAGAACCTGTAGCTATGATATAGGACTTGAATAACTAAATGTCCAGGACCAGATGGAGCCCATTATCAAAGTTAAAACAGTTCTTGTGTCTTTGGTTCCATCACTAGAGAACAACTGTCCTTCCTTCCAGAGTTAGAGGTCAGTATATAACCTTTATGCTATGGAGACTTGTGATTGGAGAGGGGAGACCAAGCCAAGACTCTGGTCCATGCACCAGACCCATAAGCCTCCAGAAATGGTGCTCTTCCCTCTGGCTATGGGTGTGGGGAGTTAGTGGGTGGTCTGGCTGCTGCTACAGCTGTAGGGTTCCCCTTTGAAATGCTGGAGAGCTGCAGTGTGGTGAAGGCCAGGAGATAGTATGGCTTCCTCCCCTGCATCTGCCCATGCTGCATTCCTGGGAGCTTCATTCCTGAGGATGCGTCTTTCCAAGGCATCACTGCTTGGGAGAGCAAACCACCTCCCGAGGCTTCAAAAAGCAAAACCCTTTGTGGCTGCTGCTTGTCCCCTCTGCTCCGGGAGGCCAGAAGCTCTGCTGCTTTGGGCATGGCAATAATTGCTGCTGGAGACATAGCCCTCACTTTGCTGATGAGCCCAGGAACTCATTCTCTCGTCCTGTGTAAGGGCAGCTGGCAAATATCCATGTCTGAGCTATTGGCAGCTGGGAGGGGAATTGCTGTGGGGCCAAGCATATGCAGCCTATATGCGTTCCACCCTGGGCTGGCTGCCACTCACCAAAGATGTGTCTAGCTTGAAACTCTCCTCCCCATGCAGTTTATTACAAGAGATACTGCTGTGCTTTGTGCAAAGAGGCTTTCCTAGGGCTGGGCTGCTGTGAGTGCTAGATTTGGTGCTCAGAAGGGAAGGTATGCATCTGCTGCCCCAAACCAGATTAGTGTGGTCTCCAGCCTTGGTTTTTTTCATGGCTTCCTCTGAGCAAAGGTTTGTCATTACCTTATGTACCATGGGAAAGGGCTTGTCAAGGAAAGTGGGTGAAAGAAAGGCTGTTGCTGAGGTTAAACTTACTGACGTGGCCATCGCTGCCCTGTATAAGTGGAACCGGTCACCCTCATCTAATTTGGGCAATGGAAGCTGGCACTGAAAAAAATGCACCTTGCAGTGTTGGAGATGTTTATCGAGGCAGCCTACTGCCTGTGTTCGGGCACTGCTTCCTCCATCTCTTTGCAGAAGAGTTGGGGCCGTGCTGTGCATGAGCAGCAGCTGAGGCTCCCTGGGGAAGCATTGACCAGCAGCCCTCAGGTTCTTTGCCCCAAGACTTAATGAGCAATTCAAGTGATGAGACAGCAAGAATCAAAACTGTGTGTGAGAGGATGGGTCATCTGGCAGTTTTTGATTGAGATCTTCCTACAGATGAGCTGGGGTGGCAGTGACAAGGAGAAGAGCTTGCAATTAAAACTTCTGAGGTTTCACTGGGAGTGAAGGCAACAAACCAGCAACATTTTTCCCCCTACTGGTGCATTTCCTTGGTGTCAGTTGCCAGACCAGCTCCTTGGTGATTTACTGGAACTGAATAAGGAGGAGGTGAGGCACCCTGCTGGGAGCTGTGCCTTTTTGGCAACTAAGCTCCAGTTGTGGAGGCTTTAACTAACAGTTTAGTCTACAGTTGTACAGAAATAACACACAGCTCTTGCCTGGCTCTGAGATCCAGTGATGGAAAGCCTGTCTGCAAGGAGGGAGGACAGGGTGACCTGCCTGATGGAGAGGAATGGGCAATTTCCTTGTCTGCAGTCTCATCGCTCACATTTTTCTTCCAACTCCCTGCTTAGCGTCATCTCTGGCAACCTAATGCGTGGTGTTTTAGTACCCTTCGTACTATAGTCACTTGCCAAGTTCTTCACCAAATTAAACTTCTTGTGGGGTTGAGAACTAGTTGGGCTGCAAAAGTACCCAGGAGCCCACCCACGATTACTGCCAGGTGTCTGTGGACTTCTCCCTACACTCTGCAGAGCTGCCTTTTATAGCTGGTGGCCTGTGGCAGAGTACTTTCTGTTCTCCAGAGCTGAACTTTTTCTTTGTAGGAGTAACAACAAGAGGTTCTTCTTTGCTGAAGACCTGGTCTCCCTTGTTAGCGTTCCCTAAGCATCACCTTCCCTCTTCTTCCCAACTTGTGAATGCATTAGCATAACCTTAAACTTCAGTCAGTTTTCTTTCTCAGCCCAGGCACAGCTTGGAGTTTGCTGCTTCTCTTTCAGCCCCCCAGGAAAGCTGTCAGGGAGCTTTTCTCCAGCAGGCACACGTTTGCTGAACAGGTTAACTCTCCCTGCCTGGCTCAGCCATGGGACGTGTCCTTTCTCTCCAGTGGCACCCCCGCAGCTCTGAGTCAGTTTTCTGTGTGCAAGTTCAAATGTCCATGGTCTCCTGGGTTGGCAGGATGCCCAAGTACAAGAAGAGAGTCACTTTGCCCTTACAAATCAAGTTTTGAGTTGATTATCTGTTTGCTTGGACAGAGTGCGCCCTTGTGTATTGGGAAGATAATCTTGCAATCTGGACTAGGGTCAGAGAAGTTCAGAGCTTTGGCAGAGCAGCAGGAAGGGGTGAGTGATGGGTGGCTCCCCAGGGGAAGGACAGGGGTCATAGGGCTAGTCAGGCACTTCAGGGCTGGGTGCTTATCCTCGCACTACCGTGGACTCTGGGTATGGCCATAGGCAAGTCACAAGTCACTTAAACTCTTGCCTTGGCAAGTGGAAAGGAGTAATTCGAGGAGATGGAAGTTAAACTGGGGAAGATAGTGGAGAGGACTGGGAGGTCGTCGGCCCAAAAAGAATAGTAAATAGATAGTAAATCCAATCCGCATGTGGAGGTGTATAATCAATTAAAAGTATTCATAATTTGTGTTGTAATGACCTAATGTGGGGATGCTCACAGAATTACCATGCCACAGTTTTGCTCTGTGGTTACTAAGCACAGCAGTAGATCTGGGGCATCATATCACCTTGTGGAAAGGAGGGAGAAAGCCCCAGATCTGTGGAGTGACTGGAGGAGTGAGGTCTTCCCCCAGTAACACCCCATGGGCTCTGTGGTGAGTAAGGGCTTTAGTAAAGGCTGGCCATGAGTCCCTGTTCAGTTTTGCTGGGGTGTTAGTAGGAGCCAGGTTGGGCTCCCTGGCTGGAATGTGGGGCTGCTCCAATGGTGCTGGCAAAGGGAGAGCAGAAATCACTTCTAATGGATCAGCATGGGTGCAACAGGAAGGGAAAAGCTTGGTGGGACAGCGAGATACCTTGGGATGCAAAAGGATCTTGCAGTATTGTGGTGTAAAGCCTTTCTCCAAAGAGTTGGGCTGCCTTGTGCTCCTAGGACTAAACGTACAGTGAAGAAGCATACTCTGAGTGGCCCCTAATGCTCTTCTGGTCTTCTGTGGCACTGTGTGACTGCTGGTGTTCATTTGTTTTTCTTTGCTTGCAGTGCCTTTGACCATCATGGGGGATGCTGGCATGGAACCGAACATCTCCCCTCCTGACAGCAGCGCACAGCAAGACTCTGCCTTCAGCATGATGGACCTGTTTCTCATCTCACTCATCGTTGGGCTTTTTACTTACTGGTTCTTCTTCCGCAAGAAAAAGGAGGAAGTCCCAGACCTCCCCAAAATGCAATCAGTGTAAGTAACAACTCTCAGACAGCATGGGGTGAGTGTAGCTTTCTGTCTTGCTTATGGTGGGTCCTTGGAGGCTGTGCAGGAGGCTCAGCTGGATTATAGGAGGTCCCCAGGTGAGGGGGCTTGGTCCCAAAGTGCATTTCACTCCCCTCGTATTTCTTCTGAGCTGCGCGTTCACCTCGCAATGCAGAAATCCCCGTGGAAGAGCCAGGCTGCAGTTCTGCCTTACCCCACCGTGTGGCCCAAATTAGTAATTTGTGTTTCCTAGGTAAGGCAGAAAAGCCTCTGGCTGTACTTCAGAACTCTTAAGGATTGCTTTGGCTATTCTCTGCATTTTCTGATAAAAGTCATATTTAGATAAATCTGGAGAAAAGTGGACTTGCTTTTAAGCAGGTTTCCTATCAGAAGTCTTATCTGCCTTTAGCTATGAAGAGAAGAAATAGTCTTGGGGAGCTGGGAGATAATTCCTGGGCACGAGCTGCTTGGCAGCTCTTGTGAAACTTGCTTGGCTTTCATGCCAGGTTACCACCACAGCAGGAGACTGGATTTGGAGAGGGAGAGGTCCTTGTTCCACCTTGTCTTCTGCAAAGGACTTAGGGCCAGGAGCAAGCCATGTTGGTGGAGGTCTGGGTGCATTTAGTTCCTCATCTCAGTCACATACCAAACTTAACATCAGTTTTCTTCTGGACCTCTTAGCTCATTCCTTCTGTCTCCTGGAGCATTAGTAAGAGCACTAAATAGAAGTTTGAAACCCACTGCAGCAGAGACCATAGGAGCTGGCATTGTGCTGTACCTTTCCCCTCAGTCTCCTCGGATCTGTTGCCTGTGTGGGTGCAGTTTGCCCCAGAGAGAAAGCGAGCCTCAGCCTTAGCCCAGCTCTGTGCTTTCCACTATTAGGCCTTTGCAGAAGGTAACCACACGACAAAGGTCAGTCCTCTGGGTTTGTAGCGTTGGCTGCAAATTGACTGTAGTCCTCCTAGTCCTGAGTAGTTGGTTGTAAGGCCATGCCACAAGGAGGGGGAAGGTGATGTCTGGCTGCTTGCAGTAGGTTCAAGATTTAATGTATACAGTTGCACCAGCAAGGTGTCCTGTGTGAAGTGGCTTTCTCCCCGTGGCACTTAGCGGGTGCTGCTCTGGCAAGAAATACTTCTCAGTCCTTCATTTCAAAGTGTTACAGCCCAGCATGGAAAGAAGCTGTGGCAGGACCTGTCCATAGGCTGCTCAGATGAGGATGTTTGGTGATATGCCAAGGCTTTTCAGCAGGGGATTGATACTCCTGTTACCCTGTGTGTAAAAGCTAAATCAAACACAGCAAGCAGTTGTGGGTCTGTTGTCTCAGACCTGTATGTCTACCTTAGTGGGTTATGCGGCTTTCAGTTTTTAGGGCTCGTCATCCAGTGTTTATGTTGTAATTCAGGTCATAATTGAAAAGGACCAGGTTTGATCTCATCATTTCCACTTTGTTCAGATCATAACCCTCTCCTCTGGTGGCAGAGCCCTCTGCTTGAAGGCAAGCCTGGGATGCCAGGTCTGTTGTGAAGTCCCTGAGTAATGAGAGGAGTAGCACACAGCTCACAACAAACTCTCAGGCTGGCTGCACATGCTGGTATCGCAGGAGGATGGAAAGTAGGTTTTCTGTCTGGGAGGGTTTTAAAAGGAAGAAATGTCCCTGGCTGCAGTACTTTGTGCAGACAGGTGCCCATGAGGCTGGTAGCAGCCTGGCTATCTGTGCCTGCTTGGCCTTACCTTGGGAATTTGTTTTGTTGGATAGGTCAGATACTTTCCTTTTCGTGTCTGTGAGAGTAGGCTGTGTGTATCAGTGTGTGTGGTTGCCTCTGGAGATTGTAACAAGAATGGCTGCACTGCAATGAGAGCTAAGCTGGCTGGAGAAATGGCACTATCAATCTGAAATTAGATCCCGACATGGCACAGATTGACTCAGAGAGCTCCCATGCTCACTGTCCTTGTGACTGTTTCCACCTACCACCCATCACGTGCAGCTCTTCTGGAGGCTGTCATGACCTTGCAGAGAAGTCATGCTGCAGAGAAGCTTTCTGACTCCCCCCGCGTGCGTGTTACCACCTTGTCCTGCTGCAAGACCTCAGCCTGTGGGCTTCCATCTGAGACTGGCTGCAGGTTTTGGCTTTGAGCTTACTCACGGGCATTTTGCCTATGTTTCGTCTGGGGGTTCTGTGCTGCCTTCTTCGTCTGCATGGGAGACGGCTAGCAGGGAGCACCGTGCAACTGCTCCTTGCAAGAGCTGTGGAAAAGGAGCACCTCCCATCACCGATAACCAGGGGGGAGAGGCGAGGTTGCTCCGGATGTTGTCTGACATAATTGAAAAGTGACAGCCAGGCAGGTAAATAGTGAGGAGGCTTTGAAATAGTTTTTCCCTGTACATTAAGCCTGACCCTGCCACTGCGTACTGCAGCCCTGCTGTGGTCATTGTAGCAAGCTGGTCTGAGGGTAGTGTGGACCTGTAAGACAAGACTGTGGCTGGTGGCACGTCCATCCTCCAGGACAGACAGCGACTTCCTGCAGCTCTTGCAGTGTTATTTTATGGGACACTTGGAACTGGGAGGGAAATGAGTGGGGAAAACAAGCTTGTTCAGTCAGGATTTCCTTCCCTCCTGTCATCCTTGAGTCTGGGGTGGAGTTTCCTTTCTGACAAACAAGCAAAACGGCAAGATACAGGATCACACTCTCAGCCACTGCCTGTGTCTGGCTGGATATAGCAAGCTGGTCTATGGGCAGGCAGGGGCAGGCGCATCTGCAGGGAAGCTGTCCCAGACCCATGAAGGCAGAGAGCCCTTGGCAGGTCTGTCTCTGGCTGACGTGGAGAGCCTTGACCTTAAGAGGTGTTGCTTTTCTTCAGCACATTGCTCTGCCTTGACTCGCCAAACTGTCCTGAACTGCTTTATCTGATGGTATTGGGTGACAGTTTTTGTTGTGCCACTTTGGCCCCCAACTTCAGCTTCAGCCTTGGAAGACCTGAGGACAGAAGTGCTGAACAGCAGTTCAGACGCGTGATGATGGCTGCTGTTTCAACGGGTTTGCTTGCAACGTGGGAGAGTGCAAGCAGAGTCTCCGACCTGAACACAGCGTCCAGCAACTCCATGCCCTCCTGGGTTTTTTGGGAGCCGCTATTGAGCAGCATAGCTTGATTAAGCCACATCAGCTCAGCAGGATCTGCAAAGGAAATGCCGCTGCTGCAGCTGCCCTTGATTGTGGAAGAACAGATGCATGGTCAAAATACCCTGTTCTGGATGGCACCTGGACTGGGTTCATTCTGCGTGACTTCACCAGCCTGTGTGGCCCGGGAACGATCATGATCTTGCCCTGATGATGCGTCTCTGGGTTCAGCCACAGCTCGGGCACTTGCTGATCCCTCATGCTTACAGCCAAGCAGAGCTGTTTTCCTGCCCAAAGCACGCAGAGAAGGGGCAGAGTCCAGCATATGCAGAGGTTTCCTGTGTACGAGATGTCCTGTACCTGTGTTGTGTAATACATGTGTGCTTGAGGCAGGCCAGGATACCACTGTCTGAGGATTGCTTGCATTTTGACCATTTTCAGACTTAATTGAAACCACCGGAGCAGCTTTCCCCACAGCCTGCTCTGCAGATGTCATTAGGGAGAACGGCTCTTGATCGCCACGCAGCCATGGCCACTGCGCTTCCTTGCAGGGGCATTGCTGGGGAATGCACTAATTTATTTTTATTCTTTGGCTGCACCTCCTCTGTGTGTTTCTCACTTGCAGATTTCTTTCCTTTCTCATGTGTCCGCTCCGGAGTTGGGCAGACTGTTGCCCTGGGCAGATGCAGGCCAGATAGTGATTGGTATGCTGGGTGTCACCCCCTCCCTTCTCCCCCCCATCTTTAACATTGTTTGGGGCAGAAATTGGCTTATCTCTATTCTGCAGCTATAGAGAAATCCATTCCCTGGTGCTTGTGGGGCTTCCTGTGGCAGGAATTGCTCCAACTCCTTAGCCTGATTAGCTCTCTTTGCTGCCTGAGAGAGAGAGAGAGAGCGAGAGAGAGAGCGAGAGAGCGAGCATCTCTAATTTAATTTAATAGGATCCTGAAGAGAACAAACTCCTTTGAGCTACCTCCGTAATGGCACTGCCATAGTTACCCATAGTGTTGCTCACGCAGTGTCTGGAATCGTTTCATTCAGCTACGGCATTGACTTTTTTTTTTTTTTTTTTTAAAAGAATATATATAAAAGCAGCTGTGATATAAACAGTTTCCAAGGTAACAAGGCTGGGGGAGGGTTTTGTGTCCCGTCCCTCTGCTCCACACGGATGGGAGAGGGATGTGTGCTGCGGAGGATCCTGGGAGGTTTCATTCTCCACTCCTAATTCCTTTCTGCCACTGCTGCCAGATGTTGCAGTTTCTCAGGACTGCGCGGATCCACTTGGTAACTTCCAAAGCCCCGCCATGAGGATCTGAGCGGGCAGGACCACTCCTGCTATGACCTGTGCCGGGACCTTTTGTGCCGGCTCTCTTCTTCTTAACAAAAGGCTGACGCTTGGCTTTAATGCCCAGGAGGAGCAGAATGGAAAGGCTTGTGTGCGTGTTGCTCCAGAGCTAAGTTAGATCCGTCCCCCCACACCTCCCCTTGCAGACGGACACGGCTGCCCTGCGACTCTTTGTCTGCCTCTTCCCTGCCCTGACCATGGGCTGCGTGTACTCGGCCCCACGAGAAGAGGCGGCCGTGGTGAGGTGAGTTAATCTGCCCGATGGGCAGGCGGGATCGCTCTGACTCGGAGGGTCGCTTCTGCTTCCCCAGAGCTGGGTGGAGTGGGATGCCTCTCCCTTCTGGGGCAGGAGGAGAAGGAAGGGGAGAGGCTCTGCTCGGAGGCAGGCTGCTCCAGAGGAGACTCTGCTGTCGGTGCTCAGTTCCTCTGCAGCGTCCAGGCTGCTTTCTCACTTCTGGATGTACGTATGCTTTCGGGAGGAAAGCTATGGGCATGGGAACTTTCTGAAGAAGGAGAGGTGTTCAGCTGAGACGGAGACTTTGGTATTGTTGCTGAGCTGTTTGGAACTTCCTCCCCCTTTCTTTTTCCTGAAATCGAAGTGACAGAGCGCCCTGGGATTTGCTTGTGCTGTGGGCTCTCACCAAGGCTAGGCAATCTGTACAAGCAAAAGACTCGCTCTACAATGGACTTAATCCCCTTTCCTCCACCCATCACTTCTTCTAACTCTCTTAGTTGCTACTCTGAGCTATCTAAGCTGTAAGAGCAGTCGTTGCTGAAAACAGGCTTTCTCTTCTAAGTTTTCCAGGCTGACTGTTGAAAATGAGTGTCATTTCTGTCTTCGGCATCTGTGCATTTTTGCAGCTCAGATTTTCAAGCCACCCTGATGAAGCAATTTCAGGGAGTTGTGTAGCCTTTTTTTCAAAAGCCAGACTCATTATTTCTTCTGTGTCTGAGGCACAGACTGTTCTCCACCACAACACTTCAGTGCAGGGTTGCCTCCTTTGAAAATGGACAAGCTCCATGTGCTCCCTTTTCTCTTCCAAAGGGAGCTTGCTGAAAGGATCTAAACCCTTTTTTTTTTTCCTCTTTTAAAAAGCATTTTGTTCAGCAGTTGACCCAACAGCTATTTTAATTGGATCTCATTTGCAGAGGGCAGTAAACCAAAGAGGTTCACCAGGAAGCCAAAAGCTAAGGGAGAGCTGAGTCTTGTGAGCAGGCTTGGGGGCAGCTCTCCTGAGTCCCAGTCCCGGTGGTAGGCTGGGCAGGGTTGGGGCTGCTCTCTTAAGATGCTTGCGACATCCCTGTTCCCAAGAGGGGACAAAGGACAACATGGGGAGACTGTTAACTGCTGAGAGAGCGAAGTGGGGGGTGCGAAGCAGCTCTCTCCTGGGAGCACAGCTGCCCTGGGTAGCGTTTTTTGGGTAGGGTTTGCTTGTCTTCCATGCATGCTGTATGAGCCTGTGTTGGTGCGCGGAGCTGTCAGACCCGGTTACAGAGCTCCTTCATACCTTTGGGTAGAAAGGGGTGCTTGAAGGCATGCTTTACTGAACAGCCTCCACCCTGCCACACTGTGTGTGTGTGTGTGTGCACGCTTTGCAAATGTCTCACCACATCCGCAAAGATCCCTCCCTCTGGACTGCCGAGTTTAGGAAACTGTTAGTGAGCTCTGCACATTCTCACATGGGCTGGAGCCAAAGCCATTTGTTTTTTGCCTGGAGGCTTCTCTCTTCCCACAGGAGACCCAGCCTTGCATTCTTCCATTGTGAAAGAGAAACAGGAATGGGTCCCACGTTCTTCCCCACTACCAAAGCTCCAGTGGGGAAGACAGCAAATGAGGTCCTGGCACTTGTTATCCTGCCTTGAAAAGACCCCAGTGCCTAATCTGACTGTAGCTAGAGCCACCCCTGCTTGTGTGGCTCCCACGGTCCCCAGGGCTGGGTTGCTTTCACCCTGTGACGCTGAAAACCCATGGGTGTGCTTAGGATAGCAAAGCTCCTCTGGCTTCCTATCTAATAGGGTAGCCATAGCAGTGTGAATCTCTGCTTTGAAGTTTCTGATGCTGTCATAGTTGTTCCTTCTTCTGAGCTAGAGAAAGCCACCTCCATGCAATAATGCAAACGGTCTCTGTGTCAGAGATCCGCGCTGGGGACGGAAACCCTGGTGTGGGAATGAGCCCTGTGGGACCTTTGCAGGCAGCGGTTGCCTTGCCGGCGGCTCTGTGGGTCTGATCAGCTGCATCTGTCTGTTCCGCAGGGCTCTCCAGCTCTGGGACTCATATCTGGCATGCTGTTTTGAGGTTGGAACAGCTGGTTTTTAGCCCTGTCTGACTTCAAGCTTGGGGAATCCACCCTGGGGGCCATGGCTCAGGACCGATCCCTTGCCTGTCTGCTGTGGTGGGAGAAACAAGGAGCTCTTCATTGCCTTCTCTCCCACTGTGGCTTGGCCCCTGAGGTTTACCTGGAGACCTACTCTTGCATCGTAGCTCGTTTAGATCCTTGTAACCTGCTCAGCTATGAAACCTCTCAGAGCAGTTGATAGAGTAAAGGTTTCCTGATGCCCAGGGCTAAGTGTCTGGGCTTTGCCTGCGGGAGGGTTTATCAATGGAGGTAAGGCAGGGGGTCAGCTTTTCCCCTCTGTTCTCAAGAGTCCCTGCTTCTTAGTTGTGTGCAGAGAAGCCCTGCAGCTGAGCGATGGGCATCCCTGGGACAGGGTAAATAACAACGGTCAATGGGGACTCTCGCCCCTTTGGGCAGCCTTCCTGAGATCTGGGGGCCGCTTTTTCCCCACGTGCTTATTCCTGACCTTAAAGAATGAACATGCTTATCTGAAAGGAGGTTCCTCCTGTCTTTCAGAGCAGCTCCGGTGAGGGACAGCAGCTTCATTGAGAAGATGAAGAAGACGGTAAGCTTCTTGCTCTGGCTATGTGGGGTGCTGGGAAGGTGGGGGAGCTCGTGTCCTTCCCAGTTTCCTCTGGAGACTGTCTAGCTGTCAGCAGGGGGACTGGTTTGGATACAGACATGTCTGCTGCAAAGAGCATCCAGGGGAAGGCTGTGTGGACAGACAGGAATAGCTCTTTCAGTCTATGCCTGAGAGATGTTCTTAGAGAAGAAATTAAAGTGAAAATTTGGTGAAAAAAAAGTGTAATACGAGATCAAAGTCAGGAGGGAAATGGCAGAGACTTTAAAGTCATTGGCTGGCAGTTGTTTATCTGCGTGGTTGAGTCCCAAACTGGCTCGCTCTGGAATGGGAGTTGTTGTACACAGAACTGGCAGCTTTTGACTCTGCTGGACTGGACACAAGAGGAAACAGAGGAAGAAGCAAGGGCTGGATATATCTTCTGTTTTACTTCAAAGTAGCTGGCTTGCAGCAGAGGAGGAGCTCCGGTGCTTAGGCACTTTCCCAAAGCTTAGGCAAGTCTGCTTTCTCATCCAGGGAGTTCCCTGTTTCGAGGAGTTGAGCTGCAGCCTTGAGGCTGAGAATAAATCTTGAAGGTTTATTCTTTGCTTTGGGTTTTAGTTTGACTTGTCAGTCTCAGAGGGGTGACTCAAGAGTCACGTTCTTATTAACGGCTTAACCTTGAGTTTTCTGCTGCAAACCTGACATGGAGTCCCGTACAAGTGCAGACTGCTACTTGTGGTTAGGTTGCAGTCCAGGGCTCTTGATCCCAGGTGTTTTCTTTGTCTCTGACAAGATGTGTTTTGTCCTTGCATTTGCGAAATGAGTAATCGCCATTTAACAGGGATTTCTTTTTCTCGCCAGGGGCGAAACATAGTGGTTTTCTATGGTTCCCAGACGGGTACAGCAGAGGAGTTTGCCAATCGTCTCTCCAAAGACGCTCATCGCTACGGGCTCCGGGGCATGGCAGCGGATCCAGAGGAGTATGACTTGGTAATTTAGCCATGAACAGCCTCAGGATAGGTAACATCCTTTTAGTGTCCCCTAAAAAAAGCCCCAGAAAGAACCTGGCCAAGGGACAGTTGCCCTTTTAGTAGTGTCATTTAGGGAAGAAAAGATCAGCCTGAGCGATGCAGAGCTGGGCTTGGTCCTTGCCATTCTACAGATTTGGAGTGAACACTACAACACAACTGAAAGAGGAAGGTAGCCTGGAGTGTCTGGGAGTCGCAAGTCATCCGCTGGCAGCATGAAACTTGCTCTGTATTCCTTCTGTAGTTAGCATTGGTCCCATACTGCTGCAGTCTTGGACAGAGGCATTGACATTGTGTTGTTCTCCAGAGTGAGCAATGATACTGGTCCCTTAAAGCCTTGTATGGAAAATCCTATCTCTTTTCCGGTGGGGTAGAAGTATTGACTTGCAGTCCAGTGAGGGTGGTTAGCTTTATTTCCCCTGCCATTTTGGGTCGGTTTGGCCTTTCCCAACCCCTTTTGTAATCAGTTGTTTGACGTTAAGTGGTGCTGTTCTGCACACCAGAGGTAGCTGTATTGTAGGAATAGGCTTGCCCAATAACCACATTGTGGGATCCTTGAGAGTTTATTCTTTGCTTTGGTTGTAGTCGGACCTGAGTCGCCTCTCCGAGATTGACAAGTCCTTAGCTGTGTTCTGCATGGCCACTTATGGCGAAGGTGATCCCACGGACAATGCCCAAGACTTCTACGACTGGCTGCAGGAGGCCGACGCTGACTTGTCAGGTCTCCGATTTGCAGTAAGTGCCTCAATTTCAGTTTATGTTGCATTTGGGCTGGAAAGTCAAAAGCACTCCACTGTGCCTGCACGTGGCTTGAGTAAAGGCGCAACTTGATGCCTGTGTTGGATGTGGTCCCTATTGTCTTTCTCCCCCAGCTTCATGGACACTTGTAAACATGTATCTGGGGCTTTAATGCAGATGTCAGAGTACTCTCTCCACTCCCTAAATCACAAGGCTTTGCTGGTAATGTCTTGCCACAAATAGCCCAGCAGGCATTGAATACAAGGTCTGTAAATGTGTTACAGGCTGCTGCTGCTGTTCAGAAGCTAATTGAGCAGCCCTGGGCCAGATCTTCTCCCACAAATTAAATTTCTTGGAGGAGTGTGTAGCACTTTTCCTGTGATGAGCTGAATAATTGGCTGAGGTACAGCCACCTCACCTAAACCTCAGCCAAATTCCTTAGGTAGCATAATAATTGCAAATGAGGAGAAAATCCACTGCTGGAGCTGTTAAGCTGCTCTGTATAAAGCAGTGAGCAGACATTTGCTGAGTGGTTTGTAGGAGGCAAGAGACAGCAATTGGTCTCCAGGCAGTCCAGGCTCTTACTGGTCCCTCGAGGAGATGGAGCAGGCAGCCCTTGTATGTGCATCCTCTTGACACGCCTGAGGCCTGGCTCAGGGGAGGTGGTGGTGCCTGCTGCCCAGACACTCGCCAGTGGTAGATTCTTACTCAAGGTCCACAAATAGCTGATGGGGAGCTGGGAGAGGTCTTGCTGTCTGTCTTCAACATCCTTTACTGGGTGATATTGGCCAGAGGATGCCAACTGGATGGGAAGAGTCCAGCCCCTGCTTCTCCACACTTACCAGTGTTCCCTTCTAGGTCTTTGGGCTGGGGAACAAGACTTATGAGCACTTCAATGCCATGGGAAAGTATGTGGACAAGAGACTGGAGGAGCTTGGAGCCCAACGCATCTTTGAACTTGGGCTGGGAGATGACGATGGCAAGTGAGTAGCTTGGCTTGATGGGCTAGTCAGAGCTGGCTAAAGCATTGTGGAAGGGGCCTTGGCAAGAAATTGGCTCTACTACTAGGAAATAAACTCCATAGGGCTAGTTGTGGGAGCTGATATGTCTCTAAATGTGTGTCTGCTCTCTCCCACAATCAGATCCCTGTATACTTAGAGTATCCTAGGTGATCTGGTGTCTGGGAAATCCCACATCAGCTTTAAATGACCATAGTTATATACTCCAGGAGGCTTCGCAGCCTCCTTTGCCTTTGCCCTGCTGCAGCTCCATTGCTAACCCAGCCTGTATAGATAAACTCACCCATCCCTGTGGAGGAGGCAAGCTCTATCTTCTTGTGAACTGTTTGTTTTATGGTGGAAGGCGACAATTTTCCAACTTGGACAATGATTGGTTTTTTTGGACCTCTCTGTGGTCACCTGAGCACCCTGTGGGTAGCAGCTTAACCTGGGAAATTACATCAGCCTGTGGCTTTATCTCCAAGGGCTGCAAGATCTGATGAGAGGGATGTGCTGTGTGTGGGAGGCTCAGAACCCAGAAAAATAAGCATTGCCATGGAGGAATCTGCCTTTTAGGAAGGTGACCTAACGCCAGGAGTGGGCAAGCAGGAGCAGAGTTGCTTAAAGAGCCAGTCTGAATAACAAAGCCTTCCTTGGCAGACCTGGTGAAGAGAGGGGTGGCTGGTATAGCAACAGTTCCCTCCCACCCACTTAGTGATCTGAAGATACTCTTCTGGTGATCTGTGGGCATGTAGACATATCAAAATTGCCTGGATCCAAGGGCAGGTGCCTTTTCCCATGGTGAAGGAGGAAGTCCATAGGGATCTCAGATGGCTTCTCTGGGAATACCCCTTTGTTCCCCCTTGGGCAGGGTTACTGAATCTCTCTTTTGCCCTCGATAGCTTGGAAGAAGACTTCATCACCTGGAGAGAGCAGTTCTGGCCAGCAGTGTGTGAGCACTTTGGGGTGGAGGCTACAGGAGAAGAGTCCAGGTGGGTATGGGAGCAGGTTCTACTGGGTGCCAGAGAGATTGGCCACCTCTGACTGGTGGCTGTGCCATCAGCCCTGAGCTGCTGTCCACTTTCTGTGCGCTGCCTCCCCTTCCAGGCTTGAGAGGGCACATGTGAAATAGATCAGTGAGTGGGTCTGTTTTGGACTGAGCCTGTCCTGGTGCAAGTTTGAACCCAGCTCTGGATTTCTGTTCTGGATGGGGATGTGATGGGTTTAGTTCCTTTGTGGATGGCTTTGCTGGGTTCTGATGCTCCCACTGAAGCTGATGTTTCCTTTTGATTTGGGCTTTCTGCATGGTCTGCCTGATTCCTAATGTCTCGAGAGGAGCGAAGGGGTGGAGGTTGCATTTATTTTTGAACTGCAGCAAATCCAGCAAAGCATATGATGGTTCCAACTGTACTTTGTGACTTCCAGTTTGACTTTTTTCCTTTTCTCTCCCCTTTCCTCCTCCAGCATCCGCCAGTATGAGCTGGTGGTGCACACAGATGTGAACATGAACAAAGTCTACACTGGTGAGATGGGTCGTCTCAAGAGCTACGAGAACCAGAAGCCGTAAGTGTGAAACCACCCTGGGCAGGGTGTACATGGGCCAGGCTTTGGCCAACAGAGTCCTTGATATTTCTAACAACATGTGCTATGTGGCCAGCGTCATTTCTGCAATGTAACCATGTGGCAGGTGTCTGCCCAAGAGAAATGGGCTCAGATCTTCATTGGGACTCTCAGGAATTCCCCAGTTAATGAATCACTGGTGTGTGAGAAGGTGCCTGTGTTCACATGTGCTGTTTGGCTGGTATGTTTGCAGCATCTTGTCTTGAGGTCACTCAGAGCCCTTCCTCGCCCAGGGTAGCTAATGTGTGATGGTTGCTTGCAGTTTTGCTTTGGGGAGATTAGCTGTATAAATTATTTCCAAACTGAAATATCTCTTTGAGCTGTGACATTTCCTCCAATCTACTTTTACGTCACTTGTTCTTAATGGGACAGAGGCTGTTTACTGCTGGGCCATGCTTAGAAGGAAAATGATCAGTTTTCTCTGCCAGTGTGGGTAGCAGCAGGATCATAACTTGGTTTGTGCTTTGAAGCATGAGCCAGGACAGCCCCATGTTCAAATCATGGGAGCCTGCTCTGGAGGCAGAAGGAACATGCTTGCATACAGAAAGCACTGTGAGCCTGCAGGAGAGTAACCCAGAGGATCCTTGTCTTTCCTTCCAGACCGTTTGATGCCAAGAACCCCTTCCTGGCCCAGGTTAGAGAAAACCGCAAGCTGAATCAGGGTGGAGAGCGACACCTTATGCACTTGGAGCTGGATATCTCCAATTCCAAAATCAGGTAGTTTCCCATGGAAGACTGCTCCTCTATTCTGGCAGGACCAGTCTGCATCAGGAGCAAAGAACAAGGATGTGGCACTGGCCTCGTCCAGCACTTCAGAAGGGGACCTTGTTCTCGTAATTACTTGACACTGCCCCTCAGGACTTCTGTACCACATATCAAGTACCCCATGTCAGGACTTTCTCCCAGCTGTTGCACTTTGCCTGGCCATGCCAGCTGGCTGCTCTGGGTCCCTCCAAAGCTGGCTGCATATACCTGTCCTACCTGAGCAGTCCCAACTGCAAGAATTCTCTAGGAGTCATTCAAAAAATGAGGGGGCAGATGAGCTATGAGAGAGGTGATAGCTGGGGATCGCTCATGCCTGGGTTTGCCTGGCTCAGGTGTACAAGCATAGGGGGAATAAAGCCCTGTTCTTAAAAACCCTCTTGCTGGCTTAAATTCCTCTGTGTATGCTTGTGGGAAAGCCATGAATCTGGGTGGCTTAGCATAACAAAATACTGCAGAAGTTTTGAGCAGCTTTGCTTCTTCCCTGTTGGAGAGTTGGCCTGTCCTTGCTGCAAGTCTGGCCTCATTGAAGTCTCTGGCAAAACTGCTGTTATCTTGGCAGTGCCTTGTAAAAAAACTGGTTCTTAAAACCATTATTTCACAATGGTCCTTTCTGCTATTGCTGCCAGCTCTTTGGGATCCTTGATTATGCAGGCACTGTGTAGCAGCTCAGATCTCAGTGTTGTCCTACTGCCCCTTGTCTTCTAGCTGAGCAGCTCAGGCTTGGGGTGGACAAGAAGCGGTTGTGGTGTTTCACCTGCTCTCCTCCTGCTCTCATGCCAGGTATGAGTCTGGGGACCATGTGGCAGTGTACCCAGCCAACGACTGTTCTTTGGTGAATCAGATTGGTGAGATCCTGGGCACGGATCTGGACACAATCATGTCTCTAAACAATTTGGACGGTGAGTATGGATCACCCCTGAGCGTCAGCAGTTCTCCTTCAGCTATGGCCTCTGTTTTTCCCACTAGAGCAGGAGCCAGATGACCTTCAGGTCCTGTAGGGCACCTCCAGGCAAACAGAGACATCCCGTGGCTGCTTCAAATGCCGTGCCATTTTAGCAGTGGCACAGAGCCCGCTTACTGAGAGCCAGCTGAAGTGGGTCAGTTGTGAAATGTACTTAGTGTGCCCATTCAACAGCAAATTATGTAACAGCACACTCCTAATTACAGAGCATCAGCCTGCCAGAGCATCTCTCTGCCACAGCAGCCCTGGAGCTTAACAGGGGCCTTCATGTCCAAGATGCTGTTATTCAGTCCTTGGAGGAGGCACAGGCTTGGGGACTGAACTGCCAGGAGGGAGCACTTATGCTGATACAAAGAGCTCTTCTTGGGCAGTGTTCCCGGCAGAGCTGGCCTCTGGCAGGAAGGACATGGCAGCTGCTGCCCATCTTACTCCTGAAGCAGTGCAGCCTGACCTAAGGCATCAGATATGCTGGCCCAGAAGCCTGAGAGAGTTCCTGGTTTCAAGAGCGCAAGTGGCTTTAATGCACTGCCAGAGCCTGCGGCCCCCTGTGCAGTGTCCCATGTTGTCCGGCCTCTTGCTGTCATTCCTGTCCCTTACAGGCATCTTAATTTGCTGAACTGAATGTCTCCAGCCTTGACTGCTGGTGCTTACCTTTCCCAAGGGGGCTCTGAGCACAACTGTCCATGGCTGAAGGAGACCAAGGACACTTTTGAGGCCAGATCTGAAGGAGGTTTAAGTCTGTGAGGCCAAATTAGCTGTAGAGAACAGCCCTCCTGCTTGGTCTGGGAGTTTGCTGAGTGCCTCTGTGCATGGATATTATGGGACAGAGAGCCCCATTGGGGAGCATGAGGTATTTTTTTTGTTGATAAGTTGTCAGGCAGCATCTGTGAAATACAAAACGGGCTACTGGGAGACGTAGCTGCATGGAGAGGGAGCTGCCCTGTGCTGGAGCTGCTTCAGTGTGGGATCGGGGCTTTGGCCAACAGGCTGATTCAGCCCTAGGGCTGCTCTCTCCTCCCTGAAGCCTGTTCTCTTGCTCTGTCTCCAGCTCTCATACCCTACATGCAGCTGCTGGCACAAAATCTCTAACATGACAGCATGTGGTTGCTGATTTTTAATTTATTTATTTTTTTCCCTCTTCTCCAGAGGAATCCAATAAGAAACATCCATTCCCCTGCCCCACATCCTACCGTACAGCCCTGACATACTACCTGGACATCACCAACCCACCCCGCACCAATGTCCTCTATGAGCTGGCCCAGTATGCCACGGATGCCGGCGAGCAGGAGCGCCTCCGCAAAATGGCATCATCTGCTGCTGAGGGGAAGGTGGGAGCTGTGGCCTTCCCAGCAAAGCTGCTGGGTTGAACTGGGTGCTGGGGGATCCCCAAAAGGGGTCCAGGACCGTTGGGCACCACGTGCAGAGAGCTGAGGGAGTGTTTGCCAGGCAGGGAAGCTGTCATGCATGTGCCCTCCTTGCCCACAGGCTCTTTACCTCAGCTGGGTGGTGGAGGCCCGGAGGAACATCCTGGCCATCCTGCAGGACATGCCCTCGCTGCGCCCCCCCATCGACCACTTGTGTGAGCTCCTGCCCCGCCTGCAGGCCCGCTACTACTCCATCGCCTCCTCCTCCAAGGTGAGTGTGCTTCCAGCAGGGACTGAGGCTGCTGGGAGACCATTTCAGCTCCGCAATGCTGTGGTCCCCATCTCAGCTGGGGACCAGACATGGGGAACTTGCCCTGGCGACACTTTCTGTGAGGGGGGCAGCTTTAGTTGCCTCTGTGCATGAGAAGAGGGGGTTATCCCAACTTCCAGAGGGTCTGCAGAGGGTCCCACACTACAGCCAGCTGCGCCCTGATATCACCGCCCTCCCTGCAGCCCTGCTTCTCTTCGCCCATAGGTCTTGCCATCAGGGCTTGGAAGCAAGGTGGCATTTTAGGGGTTGGTCGAAATTTACTCTTTACTTTGCGCCTGAAGCCCTGAGGTTGTTGGCAATACTGAGGAAAGCTCAGTGGTCCAGCGATGAGTTGGGCACCAGACAGAAGCCTCACAGGGTCATGCCTGGAGGTTTGGTCTGCCAGGGGAGGAATAGCTGTCCCAGCATTAATCTTAGGTTAAACTTCTCCCCATCCCTGAGCACAAGGGACTGAGCTGTGGGATTGCTGGGGCTCGCTCTCTGCCTGATGCGGATATCCCTTCCCTGCAGGTTCACCCCAACGCCATCCACATCTGTGCTGTGACAGTGGAGTACGAGACCAAGACGGGACGCCTGAACAAAGGGGTGGCCACCAACTGGCTCAAGAACAAGGTGCCTGACGAAAATGGGAGCAACTCCCTGGTGCCCATGTATGTCAGGAAGTCGCAGTTTCGCCTGCCCTTCAAACCCAGCACGCCCGTCATCATGATCGGACCAGGGACTGGCATAGCCCCCTTTATTGGCTTCATTCAGGAGCGGGCCTGGCTGAAGCAGCAAGGTGAGTGCCCAGAAACTTCCCTGGGGACTGGAGGTGCTGCAGGATGGCGCTCTGCGGGGCCATTTGGTGCCTCCAAGGTGCAGCTTGTGCTGCTCACATCGCTGACGGGTCTAGCAAAAAGCAGAGGTGGTGGAGCAGGGTGAACAGCAGCTAAGTGTTTTTGCCCAGCACGAGGATGCTTTGTCCTCCTCTTGGCCACAGAGGATGTTTGAGGGGACAGATAGACCTGAGCCAGTTCTCTGACCTCTGCCACCACGTCTCCGAATAACCACAGTCAAGTCGCTTAGACTCATTTCTAAAGCATATGGGTACTTCTGGGAATCAGTCTTGAGCTTCCTCTTATGAACAGAAGCAGTCGCGCAGCTCTGCCTCCCCCAGGTTGGCAGGACAAAGGGAGGTGGGGAGGCCAGGTTGGGGGCTGCAGGGAGCCAGCTGATGCGTGCTGTGTGACTCTGCAGGCAAAGAGGTGGGCGAGACGGTGCTTTACTACGGCTGCCGCCGCGAGCGTGAGGATTACCTGTACCGCGAGGAGCTGGCTCGCTTCCATCAGGAGGGAGTCCTCACCCAGCTCAACGTCGCCTTCTCCAGGGACCAGGCTGAGAAGGTACTGCTCTAGTCCCCCAGCCGCTTGCTCGTGCTGCCCACCATCACTCCCACCCGTGGCAGCAGGGGAAGAAAAGGCCCTGAGGGCTGGAGACTCCCAGCCTGGAGCCTCACTGCTGGGGAAAGCCCATGGCAGTCACAGGAGCACCCAGCACCTTCACTGTCTTCGGAGCCACGAGCATGGGCTTGGCTTCTCCTCCTCTCCCACGCCACAGGCCATGGGGCTCTGCTCCTCTTGCCTCACTCCCACCTTGTTTCCTGCCAGGTTTATGTTCAGCACTTACTGAAGAAGAACAAGGAAAACATCTGGAAGCTGGTTAATGAGGGGAACGCTCATATCTACGTGTGCGGGTAGGTCTGGTGGCAGGGAAGGGACTTTGGGAAAACATTGCTATTCTCAGGAAAACGAGCGTGACTCAGTTTACCCACTTGTGCCATTACAAGCCCTGGGAGGGTTACGCTGCCCTTGTTCCAGGGGAGGGCAAGCGGCCAGGCAGACGGGCTGGGGTGAGCGAACTGTCCGTGTTTGGGTGTTGAGAGGCGACCAGGGCTCTGTGGCTCTGATGTATTACTGCCTCACTCATGATCACCCTTGTTTCCAGCGATGCTCGCAACATGGCCCGGGACGTGCAGAACACCTTCTATGAGATCGTGGCTGAGTTTGGGAACATGAGCCAGCCCCAGGCTGTGGACTATGTAAAGAAACTGATGACGAAGGGCCGGTACTCTTTGGACGTCTGGAGTTAAGAGCGGGGCTGGCGGGGCTGGGGAGAGAACGGGGTCCCCGGGCGTGGGCCCGTGGGAGGTGGAAAGTGCCTGCTCGCCCACTACTGCTGTGAGTGACAGTGTCGTCCCTAGCCCACGGCTACCCCAATGTCACTCCCAACCCCTCCTGGGCCACAGCAGCCCCCCGGGTCAGGCTGTGTACCCTGGGGGGTGGAAGGGGTTGAGAGGGGCAGAGGGGTAGCTCAGGCTGTTGTCCAGGAGCTGCGGTGCCCCCGGCACCCCAGGGAGCACCTCATGGCACCAGCGTTTGCCTTGAGGTCAGGGACAAGGGACACAGCTAACGTGGGGCAGGAGGGAGGGACGGTGCCAGGGGAGCTCTGGGGTCCTTCCCTGAACACAAGGTGTTGCCTTATCCCCTGGGGCTGGAGACCACCCTGGCCTGCTGGTACGGGCAGCCTGGGGACAGCAGAGGGGTGGAGGAGCCGGCAGCCCCCTGCCCTGTGGGTTTGGCGTGAGGGCATGGCGTGGGGCAGCCATCTGTCCTCGCCTCCCTCCCACCCTGTGACATCCCGGCAGGATGCGGGGCTGGCAGCTGGCTCTGGGCATGGAGCTGCCCCACATCACCAGGACCCCGCAGGCACCCTGCTCCTTTCCCCTGCTGCCTGCCTTTGCTCCAGCACGCAGCGGGGAGAGGGTGGTTCCTCTCCCCTCTGGAAGAGACCCAGTCTTGGGGGGCTCTCATTCCGCAGGGACCCTGCTTGCTCCCTGCAGCCGGCAGCTCCCCTGTGCCCAGCCCCTCCCTCATGGTGCATACGGTCATTTTTTAAATAGTTTTTATTTTAACATCTTTGTGATTTAATCATGGAAAAGAACCCAAAACTTTCAGGCTGTCCAATGACTGTAAATTATTTAAATACATTTGCCCTTGGAATAAAAATACTGTTTCTGTAGTTTGCTTCTTGCCCTCTCTCTACTCAGTCAGAGGGAAGAGGGAGGCAGGAGGAGCAATGGGCTGCTAACCAGGAGGAAACCTGGGCAACAGGCTGCAATTCCTGGTTTAGTCTGTGCTGGAGCTGGGGGCAGCCCCTGCCCTGGGGTGCTGAGCCCTGGCAGAGCAGTGAGGATGGCATCTGGGGGGTGGTGGGTGGCTCTGGAATGAGGCACAGCTGTGCTAGACATGCTGTTTGGTTCCCAGCACTTCAGGCATTCCTGGTGGTAGTACAGGGCTTCTCTTCCCCTAGTCTGCAGGGACACTGAAGTCCTGCTGGGCTCTGCTTGGCTCGGCTGGCCAAAGCTCTGGCCACAGCCTGTGGCACGGGGCTGTGCGGGTCATGGGGTGCCACAGGAGGGAGCTTGCAGCTCTGCCCTCCCGTCCCCACTGCACCCTGCACCCCAGGGTGCTGTGGGGGGCACTTGGAGATGGCTTTTATTCCCTCCCCCTGACACATAGTGTCAGGCCCACTCAGAGGATGCAAGCTGTTCCGAGACCACCCTGGCAACCCGAGGCAGCACCTTCCCTTTATTTTTACGTGCACATCCTCCAGAGATGTGAGATCAGGGTGCTGTTTGCACGGCTCCAGCGTGAAGCCTGGTTCAGACTCGTGGTGCTCCCACAGCTCCTCTGCCCTGTGGCTTGAAGGTAAAGGAGGAACTGGGGTACAATACACCCTGGAAGGCAGTGCTTTTGCACGGCCTCCAGCTGCACTTGAAAGCAAAGAAGGCTGCCAGGGCAGTGATTACTTGCAGCCGATGAGATGTGAGGGCCTTTTTAACCTCTGCCTTCAACATGCAGGAGCTGCCCTGGCTGCAGGGCTGGGGAGAGAAGGGGGAGAGCTTTGGCCACCCCAGGAGCTGTGGGAGGCAGCCATCAGCCCTGGACCCTGCCTTGTCCCAAGGGAGTTGATGCAAGCCAGGCACCCCGGGCTGCCCCCTGCCTGCAGTGGGGTGGGGGGTGCTAGCAGAGCCGGGCTTGACCCCAGAGAACCATCCCAGTAAATGTCTTCAGGGCAGAGGGGAGGGGAGCAGCTGCCCCAGGCACCCTGCTCTCCTGGAGGAGGAAGGCAGACGGGACAGGAGTTGCAGGACGCTCCTGACTCCAGGTGAGTGACTCGGGCACGGATCCAGCACCGCAGTGAACACGCGGTCTATTCGCGAGCAGGCCCCAAGCTCTGTCCCACACCCAGGCTTCCAAGGAATGGGGCGAGACACCAGAGTCCGGACGGCATCGAGAAGATGGGGATGGGAGATAGAGCCGGTGGGGAGAAACAGTCCTGACCCCCACGCTGCCCCCGCTTCAATTCCGCTTCGTGTCTTTGTTCTTGTTCTGAAACTTCTGGTGGACGACGCGGAGGGTGGTGAAGAAGTTCCCCAGGAAGAGGATGAAGAAGGGGAGGCCACACATGAGGACCTGCGGGAGCCGCAGAGGCACAAGTCAGCAGGAGGGAACCTGCCTGGGGCATCCCCCTCCCCAGGGCAACTGCCTGGGAGCCCCCTTACCTGCCACTCCTTGCATTCCGGGTGCTGGATCATGCGGAAGAGGGTCACAGCATTGTAGAGCTGCCAGAACTGCAAGAGAGAGGAGATTTAGGGGAGTTTCTGCTTTCAGAGGCTCGACCCCATGCTGATGTTTATCCAGCTGCTCCCTCTGGGCGCAAGCCCCAGGCAGACCTCACCTGAGGCCAGCCTGCCCCAGCATGCAGTGAAACCCCGTCCAGGCTTGGGGCCAGAGGACCCCAGCTGGGACGTCTTCCCCTTTCTTGCCACCTTCTGGAGCCCAACAGCCAGGAGGAAGCCTCAGATCAGCCTACTGCTTTTGGCCATTGGCCTAAATGATCTGACCAAGAAAGAACTCGACCTTCAGCAGCAGCAGCTGCAGAAGGGTTTTCAAAGGGTTCTCGGAGCCAGCACTTCAGCTGTATTTTGCCCATCGCTTAAGCACTTGGCAGAACGACCAGCAGCCCCATAGGTCCTCCCCAGCTCACTAGCCAAGTCATGGAGGTGGTGGGTGCTTTGGAGGAAAAGGCTCAGCATTTGTTGAAAGCATTTCCCTGCCCCTGGCATCTGTATCACATGGCCACAGCAGCCTGTGGGGACCTGTGTGATATCCAGGCTGCCCAGTGCAGCTGAGAATACAGCACGATCTGCTCCCACCTGAGGTTCTGGCCTCTTGCATGTCCCTGCAAGGATCAGTGCAGACTCACCTGCCCAAAGAAGAGGAAGGGAAGCAGGAACGTGAGGCCTCTCCACATCCAGGACTGGAAGCCCTCTGCAAAGGATGAAGGTTTGCATGAAGACCTGAGAACACACTAGCTGGGGGACCAGACAGAGCCCAGCTCCTGAGGTTGCAGGCAGGGAGGTTTGGTGGCCACCCCGTACCTGGCTGAGAAGGTCCTGCCAGGCTAACACAGCCTCACCGTGGGCGCTTGTACTCGCAGGGAGGGCTGTGGCAGGGATTCCTAGTGCTAATCTAACGTGGGCCTCTGGAGGAAGCTGCTCTGGTAGAGCTGCCCTTGCCTGCAGCTGCCATCCCTCAGCCTGAGCACTCTGTGTTGCAGGGGCCGGGGAGGTGGCAGCCCACAAGTACGTGGGTGTTGGAGGGAGGCTTTCCGTCTGTGAAGCAGCTTCCTGGGGGAAGCTCGGATGCCAGGAGCCACATCCACTGCTACCTCGCATCCTGAGGGAGCCAGCCAGGGGCCGGTGACCCCAGGAGAGCAGGAGGAGGAGGGCGTCCAGCCTGTGGGACAGAGCATCTCCCCAGTGCTGCTGCCTCACAGCAGATGCTGCTCGTGGCGTTCTGGCTTATTTGTAGCTTTTACCGTTATTGCCACTGATAAACTGCAGCCAAACTAACCTCAAACCAAAAATAACGGTCACCGTTGCCTTAACAGAAACCACAGCTCCCAGTTAGCTGAGCACCTGTCTGGTGCTGGGAGGAAGGCTGCTAGCAGCCACGGGCCCTGCGGCAATGGCAGGTCCAGTTGGACTGGGACAACCAGTCAGGGAAGATCCCAGCTTACCCACAGTCAGATCCATGTTGTGCCTCTCGCCCAGCGCTCGCAGCCGATACAAGCACCCGCTCTGATAGTAGTACTGGAGGAACTGCACAAAGCCTGCGAGGAGAGCGCGAATGTGATCAGCAGATGCCCAGGCATCGTCCCCTGGCCCCAGAATCAGCTCTGAGATGACTTCAAACACCATCTCAGTGCCAGGGTGGTGGAGGGCAGGACAGAGGCCAAGGGAAAACCCAGGTGAGCCGAGAGCTCTGAGCAGCTACAGCCAGGCCTCCACATATTGCAGAGCTGGGCAGGCATGCTCGGCCTCTGAAGCCAGCCGTGGTCCCAGCACACACGGCAGCACTTACTCTGGTACATGGAGAAGGAGAGGAACTGGTTCCTGAACATCTGGTACATGAGCCCATCCGGCCTGCGGAGAGACGGTGCTGGCTGGGGGATGTGGGGCTGAAAGGGGAAGCAGCCAGCCCTGCCTACCCCACAGCCAGGGTAGGGGCACCGCCGCCTCGCCCCGGCTCCCACCAAATCAGGGATTTGAGACAGCCCTTCCACAGGAATTGCAGTGCAGGGGATTGTGTTTCCCAGCCCAGGGACCCTGCCTGCGCTGCCTGCCACGCAAAGGTGCTGACGGCTGCTTTTGTTTAGGGTGCTTGGGCCTGGAGAGGAACGTGTGGCATTGACTGTTAGACCACAACATCCACAGAGCAGGACTACAGCCATGGCTTAGGGCAGTGAAGGCCACTTTGTCTGAGCTGGCCGCAGCCCAAGTAGGCTGGGGTGTCTACAGCCAAAAGACAGGGGGACGCAGACTTACCATGTCAGCATGACACCTGAGAGGAAAGTGGAGACGTAGTGATGGAAAACCCACCAGCCTTTGATTCTGGAAGGCAGACACAGAGAAGGGGCGTCAGGTCTTAAGCACGAATCAAGACCCAAACACGCACCAGGAGAGGAGAGCCAACCCAGCGCCAGCCGCCCTCCAGCTCCCAGGGCAAGGCGAGGAGCAGGGCTGGTTGTGAAACGGCCGTGTGTGGAGCAGGACCCAGTGCCTCCGGTCTAGGCAGCACCCAGGGGCCGGGGCTCTTCCCGCACCGCCTCCGCATGGGGAGTTCCTCGCGCCTGGTACAGCTCATTACCAGGGTTTGCTACACACCCTGAGTAGGAGGGAGCTGCTCCCTCGGGAAGCACAGAGCTACACGGCGGGTCCAAACTCCCCGGCCTTGCAAAGAAGGACCAACTCGTTGCACGCCCCACTCCCCGAGCCCGAGAGACTCACTTGGATCCATTGTTGATCAAGATGCTCTCCCGGATGGTGAGGGTGCAGTAGTACCACACCAGGAGGAAGTTAAAGACGGCATCTGTCACCCTGGTGGGGAACAAAGCGGGGTGTAAAGCCAGCAGCAGAGCCATTGCCCGTGTGTTGGGGGCACGGGCACTGAGACAGCCGTCACTGCAGGACACCCAGCCACCCTACGGGCAGGGAGACCCGTTTCTCCACCACGGTCACAGCGAGACCGCAGCAGCCACAAAAGCCACCCCACCTCTAGGGCAGCTGCCAGATCCTTTGTCAGGATCTCTTCTTCAGCTCTGGACCTTTCGGGATGGGAGAGGACATGGGCCCTGGGAGGAAATCTCTGCCTGGCCCCTTACAGAGAGCATCCAAGCCAGACTCACCTGGAGTTGAGAAGGAACCGACAGGAGAAGGAGACAATGAGTAAGATGATGGTGAGGTAGAGCTTGAACTTCTCGTACTCATCTTTATATGCAAACCTGCAGGGAAGCACAGGGACAGGCTTGGAGCAAGGTGGCTGCTGAAAGCCTGTGTCCTCCTGTCCCATCTGGCTGGACAAAACTGTTGTTCTGTTGGGAACCTCTGGGACATGCTCAGGAAAAATCTATCCCCTGGGTATTTCTGAGAGGAGAGCACACCAGGCCGCTTTCACACAGGTGAGACAGCTTCAAGACACCACCAACCTGGCGGGTGGTGCAGAGGACTCTGGGGAAGCTGGACAGATTGGCCTCTGCTCAGGTCTTCAAGGGGAGGCCTGGGGGACTGAGAGGGGGACACAGGCTCCTGGCTGGACACCTCTGGCATTAGTGTCCCAGCATAGAGGGGGCTCTTGTAGGCCAAAATCAGCTATTGCTGTTTCCCAGGGGAAGAGGAGGGGGCTTGCTAGTGACTGCACAAGTCTGTCTCTCCTGGAAGTCTCTAACACAGGGGAAACCTGGACATGGCTTCGGTGAAGGATCCTATTTAGCTCGTCAGAGCTAGCGGTCCATCCCAGCCCCGTAGCAGGAGCGTAAGGAGGAGGTGAGGACTCAGCTGATTCTGGGAAAGGAAGCAGGGGACAGCCCGGGAGGGGAATCTGCACCAGGCAGGTCAGGCCAGCCATGTGTCTGCACATGCAGCAGTTCAGCCTGGGAGGAGTTGTTGTTTCCTGGCGACAAGGGGATCCCAAGCCAGGCAAAGCACAGGGCAGCAGCGACGAGAGGACCGTACTTGGCCTGCTTGCTGAGCAGCGTGACATTCACGTTCCCGAGCACCAGACTCAGGTACAACCTGGGGAGAGAGCAGAGGCGTTAGGACGGGGAGCTGGCAGCACTGCTACGGAGGCGAGGCAGAGCCGTCCCCTCTCGTGCCACCGCTGACGCTGTGGGGCAGGGAACGAGCCGCCAGCTGTTTTCCACTCGGAGCTGCCAGGCAGCGTGACTGGCACAAACGCTCTGGCATCTCCTCCCAAGGGCAGCGGGACGGGTGGCCGAGCACACACCCCACCTCCCGTGAGCACTGGGGTGTTTGCCGGGGCTCCCCGCTGTGCACGGCTGCCGTTCGAGGGCGGGTGAAGGGCCACGAGCAGGCAGAGGAGCGAGGGGGACGAGGGCAGCGCTGCAGAGGCTCAGCCTGGCTCCTGCCCAGGCGTCCTCTGGGGAGCTCGAGCAGAGCAGCGCAGCTGTGATGCTGCTGGGAGCAGGGTGACAGCAGGTTTGCGCGTTGCAGCCGCAGGGACATGGAGGGAGGACTTGGTGTTTCACCCAGAGACGAGGCGCCTCTTACCCGTTCTTCTTTGGCAGATAGGCCTCCATCTCGAAGAAAACGTTCTGCCTCTCTTTTATTAGGTTCTGGGTCTCTTGGATGGACTCCTCCTGTTCGGGACTCACGTGGGCTTTGCATCTGGGGAGGAAACACGATGCTGGCATCAGGACAGCCTCTGTAACACAATCAGCACGTGCTGGTACTCGATACATGACTGTCTCAGACAAGGACACCCCAAGGACAGGGAAGATGGGCTGGAGGCAAGTCCGCAACTCCATCTGCAGGGCGAGCTCCTCTGTCAGGCTGGGATGTTGCTCAAGAAAAGGAAGCAGGAACGAGGGCAAGGTGAGGCCAGACACAGACGGGTCTTCTCACCCTCGAGGAAGGATGGAGAGAGCTTTGTGCAGGAGGGGGGCAGTTCAAGTTACCTGCAAAGCCCTTGCAAGCTCTGAACTGCAAACAAGGCACAAACCAGAGCAGAGGAAAGGGAAGCTGAGGAAGACCTGCCTAGGTGAGTCCAGACCTCCACAGTGCTTTGCTATCAGTGAGGCTGCAGTAATGTTTGTATTGGAGACAGAGCCGTGAGACTTCAATAGCCCCGTCCTTGCTGCTTTCCCCTCCTGCCCTGCACCATCACAGGAGACCAACTCACTTTTTGAGGGACAACGACAGCTCTTTCAGCCGCTTCTTCTGCCGTGCGATGGAGCTCGAGATCCCATCCTGGAGCTTGGTTAGCTCCTCGAGTTTCTGCTTGTACAGCTTGTGATTATCCTGAGGAGAGACCGGCATACGTTACAGCTGCCTGCCCAGCCATCCCTGTCCTTGGGTCCCCTGTGGGGCATCTGTTGATGCATTTGTGAAAAACCATCTTTAACTTCACCTGCGCAGCAGCTGGGTAAGACAAGAGGTGGGCAGAAACTGCAGGCAGAAAGCCAGGTGTGTTTGGGGACAGCCTGCAGCCACCCCTGCTTCGGTGGAGGCAGAAACAGGCACTGAGGACACCCATCCCCAATCCCAAGGAAGTTATCTGCAGGTGCAGACACATCCGCATGGCACAGGCTGGTCCTGCCCTCGCACATGGCTTGCGTCTGCCCCCCCTGTAGCTGCGGGCTTTGAAAGTCCAGCCAGCAATGCGGTCCCGCTCCAGGGATGCTCCCATGGCTGGGAAACCATTGACTGCGGCACAGGGGATAGGAAAGACTTGGAAAAAAAGGCTGCTGGGGCCAGAGCTACAACTGAGGGCCACAGCCACCCGGGAGCAGTGGCTTTGACTGCAGGGACAGGATGAGCAGCACTTTCTGCTTGGAGGTTCATGCAGCACCTGCTGCTGCCCCAACTCGTGGCTCTGGAGCTCCACCCTGAGCACCCCAGGGAAGCTGGAAGGAGCCCATCAATGAGCTGGACAAAGGGGACAGACTTGCAGCAGGGCTGCAGCCAACTGCCTGGCTCCTCGTGCGGCGGTAACCCAACCGCACCTGGGTAAGGCTAGATGCCACTCTTCTGCTATATTTAGAAAGGAAAGAAGAGGAGAGAGCGTGCTGGATCAATGCTCCTTGTCCAGGTCAGCTGGAAAACAGCCTCACCTCGACCACAGGCAGCCTGAATGCCACCTCCCCCAGGTGGAATTAAATGCTGCTCACAACAACCCTTGGACTAGACCTTGACGCACACACATTTTAGCCTCCATAGCTCTTATCGAGCACTTTATCAGCAGATCTCAAAGCTGTTCCCAAAGGAGAAAGGTGAAACCAAGACGCAGAGGAGGGAAACAACTCATTCTCCCTCTGGTGACAAACAGCAGAAAGGTGGGAACAGATCCCAGATAGCCCTGGCTCCCCCAGCAGTGATTTATGTCCCTGATCTCTCACGGGACATGCCCTGCTTGACCATCAAGCTTTCCTGCTCCCATCTGGAGTCATCTCCTATTGCTCTGGAGTTAACTGAGAGCGAGCAGCTTTTGTGACAACTCCTTTAGACGTGCCAGCGTCCGAGCACCACGCTTGGAGACAGCCTGGATCAGGAGCCCCTCCAGGAGAACGTTCCCAAAGGAAAGGGCGGGCACTGTGCAGCTGCATGCAGAGTTCAAAGCGGGCAACCTGGGACATCCACACAACCCCTATGGAGCAAGAGGAGGTTTCTCAAAGCCTCCCTTGCCCCAGATTTGGGTACAGCTGCAACGTGACCGCAACAACATCCGCTTTGCCCCGCTCCCGGGGGGGAAGGAGGGGGAAAGGGAACTGGTGCAGATGCAGCTGGTTGAGCTGAACCGCAGCAGAAGATGGTTAGCCAATCTTTTCCTTGGGTGACCCCTGCCTGAGCTGAAGCCTGCCCACTCCTTCCCCTGGCAGCGAGCGCCCTGGGGATTACACAAAGCAGGTGGAAACATCTCCGATACCAGTCACTCTCCCAGCACAGAGCCCCTGGCCAGCCCTGGTGGGTGACGGGGCACCGGAGGGAGGGTGCCTGAGGTCGAGGGAGGCAGGCTCTTGGGACAAGGCACCTGGCTGTAGCGTGACCGGATTCCTGGCTGTCTCCGCTCTGCTGGCCGGCTCTGCTGTGAGGCTGGCTTTGGGCTTGCTGGAGCCGGGCTGAGAGGAGCGATAAGTAGTGTGAAACAGCATCTGCGTAGCTCATTCCCAGCCGTGCCATGCCAGGCAGTGCTGCTCCCCACTCCAAGCCTTTAAAAGCCCAGAGACCTCGTGTCTCCACGCCACGTCCATCGCAGGCTGGATAATTAGATTGCCCCAGCCCTGGAAAGCCCCGGTTCTTGCCAAACTCCTGTGTCCAGCTCCTTGGCGGTGCCCCGGCACAGCCTGGCACCCCCTGCCCTGCTCGGAAACCCTTTTCCCAGAAGCACAAGGGCTCGTTTATCAGTCGTGACCGAGGGCTGGGGCAGGGGAACAGCGGGAAAAGCGACCGGAATCCGAGCAGGGAGACCCCGCTTGCCCCCGGCACCCGTTAGGGATGCTGCCGGGGCACACACACACACACCCCCCCCCCCGCCCCGCGGAGGAGCTTTCACCCCCGGTGACAGTAACCCCGGGGCGCCCCGGCTCGGCCGTCCCCACCGCGGTGCTTGGGGGACGAGGCGAACCCTGACGCAACGGCGGAGCCGTCCCTCCGCCCTCGGCGCCGACCGGTGGCGGTTGCCCGACCGGTGGCTGAGGTCACCGGGCCCGGGTCTCCCGGGGGAAGCTCCTCTCGGTCTCTGGGGGCCGGTAGCCGGCGGGGTGCGGCTGCCCGCGGGCACGGCGGCGGTACCTGGATGCGCTGGTAGCCGTCCTGCAGCTCCTCCCACTCCCGTAGGCACTCGGCGGCCGAGGTGCCGCAGGCCATGGCGGCGATGGCGGCGGGCGAGCGGCCCCGGCCCGCTGCGCTGGGCGGCCGCCGCCTCCCGGGCCGCTTCCGGGCACGCCCCGCCGGGGGGCGGGGAAAGGGGCGGGGCGTCGGGGCGGGGGCGGGGCCAGCTCTAGCCTGGGTTTCTCTTGTAAGTAGCGGCCTGGATTAAGGAGGGAGGAAAAAAAAAATCAGAGACGTTTCAGGGCTCTTCGAAGCTCAGGGGGCCTGTCCGTTGTCAGCTCGGGCGGTTCTGGGTGTAAATTTACCTACAGAACGGTACAGGCCGGCTGGCTCCGTCCCTGAGCGCACGTATTTGAATTACAAACGGAGCGGGGGATGATCTAAATTGAAAAAAAAAACGTAAATCCTTAGCACAGAGCGCAAGGAAAGCCCAGGAGCGTTTTCTGTAATGTTTTATTTTGTGACGCCAACGTGAAGAATTCACGGTGCGGTAAGAGAGAGGACAGTACCAAGTTTAGGTTCCACGTAACAGGATTGATGCTTCAAAATTAACAGCCGTGCCAAGAGCTTTGGTTGCTCTATTAGAAGGTGGCACGTGGGAGGCGTGGTCTTGACCCAAAATAATGCAGAGCTAAAGACAAAAGCCTTTCCATTACATTAAGATCGTTTTCCAAACAGTTCAAGGAACTTTCTACCAACATGGTGGTATGGACAGGGAAGTGCCTTTCCCTGCTGGGTGTTCTCTTTGCTACCTGTCAGTAGTTTGGTTCAGAGATGTCTGTGATCGTGGCCCCATAGATTTGGGTCTCCCAGTCTGACAGCTGTTTCACAAAACCCCGGTGTGGTCTCATGTTCGTTTTGCATTTCAGAACGTAGTCCCAAGCTCTCTGTGAACAGAAGGAAAGAAAAGAAGTGTTAGGAATTTGAACTGAATGTGAATCTCGGGTAGGTACACGAAGCAGCTACACCTGTGGATGATACAGCTTTGTATTTGCTCCCTGTGTTGGACAGCAAGAACCTGCAGATAAGACTTTGGCTACCAAAGTAGGGACAGTCTGGATCCAGATGTGAACTTCTGAGAAGCCTGTCACCTTCATGCTCTGCTCTCCTGGATATGAGGACAACTCAGGCTGCTCTCGCCACCTGGCAGGTATCTTGCGTTATTTTACACCGATGGAGCAATGCGGCCCTGGATTTTTACCCTAAAATGCTCTTTCTTCCATGGATGATAAGCAAAGCAGTGAAGTATCAGCTATTCACAGGGAAGCAACAAAGGTTATCATGTTTCTGGATTGGTGTGACCTGATATGGCAAAGCAGCTATGACACTCCAGTTATCCCACTGCATTAATCACAGTCATCTTCATTATTTGTTAGTCCCAAGTAATCAGCTAGGAACTCTGCTACACACAGGGTAGATCCGCCAGCATTACTTGGCTTTACTGCAGCTGCATCCTTGGGTTTACCCAGTAGTGCTCATCTTCCTGCTTTTAAAAGAGACTGCCCCCAGCACCTGGAGGATTGCTTAAGCGTAATGAGACCAAAGGTTAGAAGATAGTGCTCCATTGGTTTGTTTTTCTAATCTCAATGATTCTGCAGGCTCCGAGGCTGATCTTCCAATATTTACTCCTCTGGGCCCACAGTGTGGATGTCTCTAGTTCCCCTGAACTCAATAGACCTACTCACATATCGATTACTGACAGAATAAGGGGCCGCACATCCCAAGTCTGCCTTTCTTTTGCAATATCTTCATCTCTGGAAGCTTTCGAAGATCTTTGCCTAGACTGGCTGAAGGATCACACGGGAGTCTGTTGCACTGCTTTCGTCTGCAAGAAACAAACTTGTCTGCCAGGGTAATCCCCCAGGAAAGCTTCGCCCAGTCAACTGTGGGCAAGCACTGCCCAGGCGAGCCGCAGCATGCTGCTGCTGTGTCAACCTTTCCTTCTTTTTTTTGGCACTTAGTAAAATCCTGAAACAAGCCTGTTGATACCAACTGAGAGAAATTGCAAGGTTCAGCTTTTGACTTTTGCACTGCCATTGCAAGCACCTTCAGTAATTTAGCGTGCAAGCGAATGGTTATCAGTGTGCAGGAACAATCACACCCAGCATTAGTAGCAGAGACTAAATAGTGTCTGCAGCCCTGTTGGCAGGCTCAACCTGAAATTACCCATTGGCACACAGCGATGGTAAGAGATTTCCTCTTATGTTGCAAATGTTTTCACAAAATCAATTAAATTATTAGATACAGGCCCAGCTTCAGTGAAGCTTGGATCAATCCTTTCAAGCTCCCAAAGGAGGAAACACTTTCCAAAATAGGACAACCTTTTTAAGGAGATGCCTTTCAGTTCCCATGGGAACTAGCCTGCTCTGTGCTAAGCAGGCACCACCATGGGATGGTGCCTACGGCAGCACGATGCCCATGCGTTGTATGCAAAGGGAAAAAGGGCCTGGCACCAGGGGAGGCTCTTGCACAGCCGGGTCATTCTCAGCCATCATTCATTATTTTTCTTACGTTATTCAGAGCTATGGAACAGCATGTACTGGCCATCTAATCTGTACATGCCTCCTGGGCTAGTATTATCCCATTCCAGATTTCTCTACAGTAGTACCTGTGGGAAGGGGATTTCTTCTCGAGAAATAAAATAGGATTTTGGAAGAAGTCAGTGCTGATGCTAAAGTAAGTGTTAAATCAGAGCCCTGCAAGCACTGGGTTCCAATTGCCCTGTAACCCCATGGTATTAAGACATGGGATTAACTCCAGTAGCTTCCAGGTACTTTCTTTCTCAGATCCAGGAGAGCAGAAATGCTAAGATCTGTAACCACAGCTTTATTTTTATAGCCCCATAGTTAAGGAGGGAAATAGAAGAATATGACAGGTGCCAGGGTAAGGACTCACAGATCCAAAATCACACCTAAGCCACCTCCTTAACAGTATAAAGAGGCTGCAATCTGATATAACAGAATCTGTTACATTATCAGGTGGATAGTCTGCATCAAAGCACAGATAATGGCTTTCTCATTACTACAGTAATGAGGCTTCAGAAACAGAAATAAACTGCAGACCGAGCCAGTATCTGTGGGAAATATGACAGTGATGTACCTTCAGGGAAAACTGGCAGGAATGCATAAGATAGGCCATGGTTGCTGTGCTGCTCCGGCTTATCCCCAGGCTGGAGAACACCAGTACCGCTCCGTGATCCAGCTGAGCATCTGAGTAAAGAAATGCCAATCACAAATTAGTGATCTGGGAAATCAAACTTCCAGTTGTACAGTTTAGCTCTAATTTAGTGACAGCCGACAGGCTAGCAGCCTGAGTGACAGGACCCCTCATAAACCCTGACAGCAGCAGATGGGCACTGCCAGCTCCTGTTTCTGTAGCATTTGCTTTTCTTAAAAATCCAGAGTTAAAACATGGCTTTGAAGACCAGAACAAATGACAATGGCCAGTCAATGCTTCATTACAGATCAGTGTCACCTTTACATCAGATAGCTGAAGAAAAGTGGCCTACCATGACCAATCAGCTGTGGTCAGCATCACATCAGCTACTCAAACTCTTCCCAGAAATGTTCAAAGATATTGAAATTTGTGATCAACGCAAGCCTAACTGTTGTCCACTGAAGCTGGAGGAATCAGCAATCAAACTGGAGGGACTGACTTCCAGTCCCTTACCCCTCTATGGTGATCACCAGCAGGAAGCATGTACATGCCAGCTAGGGCACTGGTTTTATGATGTTTTTATGATGGATACTTTGCAGTGAAAATTGCTAAGATCAGCAAACTCATTTTCTATAAAAGCCAAGCCCAGGGATGCTGTCAGTCACTCCTAACCACATCAACTCTGCTACCTATGCCTAAAAGGTTGCCTATTTTATTAATAGCCTTTTGAATTCTTTCCCTCACTCTCCAGAGCAGGCAGCATGACATGTTTTTGGAATATCAGCAACTGAACTCTTGAATTCATAGGGCAAAGCCTGTTCTTTTACTGCTGTCAAGAGGTTGTGGGGTTTTGTGGTTTTTTCTTCAAGCTCTAAAACAGAGTTTTCTGACTTATTTCTACCATGAGATACTATTTCTGTTCTAAGACCTGAGCAGCAATGGCCTCACTCCAGCATACACCTGGCATGAGGACACTCACACTCCTCTCAGAGTATGGGGAGAACTTTAGTCTACTGCTCACCCATAACCGTTCCAGTTTAAGTAATCTACTCTAGATTGTCAAGTAAACAGACTATCAAGTAAACAGTATACACTTCCACAGGAGCTACAGCTACTAAACTCTTAATAGTCTTTTTGGAAACTTCCACGAACTGATGTAGGAAAGAAACTTTCTTCTGAAATACTACTGGGAAAAAACCTGGGGAGAAATGAAAGACAAATAAGTGTATTTTGATACTTGGGTTTTAATGCATGCAGATCACGACATTCAGTTCAGGACTACAAAATTATATCCTCAAATATTGTTTCCTTGTTTCTTTGTTTGCATCCAGTTGTCATTTCTTATTTTGTACTTAGATTATAAGGTCTGTGGGGACAGGGTGGTCTTTTGCTTCTGGGTCTGTACAACACTCAACTCAGCAGGGCCTTGGTCTGTGGCAGGTGTTATTTCATAACTGTGATAAAAGATGACAACACGGTTGCACACCATCACAGGATGGAGCTCTGGGAGCTGTCTGCTGTGCTGCTGCAGACACTGAGCTGGAGACTATGTTTTTTTATTGCCCTCTCTGATGTAATCAGCTGAATGTGGGCTTATGCCATCCAACCTGAAAATCTTCCTAGGCCCTATGGTGGGTATGCACTGGAAATCACAAAGACTAGCAGTGTCTTGTGGTAAGTCCTCTAATGTGTGTCACACTGATGTTCAAATAAAGCCCTGGTGGATGAAGATTTGGGCTGGTAAGGGTCAAAGGGTTGTATTTAAGAATGAAGGAATAGGAGACAATCCTATGAAGCCCCGGTAGACATCCTGCAGCAAAGCATTTCCAGATCAGGTGGAAAGCTCACTGTTATCAGAGTGAGGTGTTCTTTAAAGTGAGTAGGAACATCAGAGTCAGATGCCCTGTAAAATCTCCCTGTCCATCAGGCTGGTTAGTAAGGCAGCTCTGGTATCCATTAGGGTGTGGGCTTGCTTGGGAGTATACTGATCTTGAAAGATTATGACCCTCCTGTCTGAGCTTCCAGTTCGAGTGAATTGCAGTCACTCCCATCTAATATCCTAGAGTGAGCAAGGTCTCAGGAATTCCAGATCAGGAACAACTCACCTATGAAATGAGAAATGGTGGCAAAGGAAGAAAAAAGATCTGCTTCGAGCGAATCTGGAACAGATATATGGAGGTATTTGCCGCCTTCTGCAAACCTGGGAAAAGAGCACAGAGCATGACATGGACCAGAGAAGCAGCTTTGAAAAAATGTGTTTGTTGGAGGCAAGCTGATAATTTTGTTTGCTGTTACATGTGTTGAGTTTTTCATCATCATCATCATTAACATTATGATAAGGGATTTGTTATGGTAAGACACCGAGATGCTTATAATACAGAACCAGTTTTAATTACTGATTTTCTGTTCCACATGGTATCAGCACTGATGTCTTAACTTAACCTACAGCTTCCTTTATCTGTGAGCTAAATGAAAACGGATTAACTGAAAGAAAGAGTGCCTTCACAGTGTGCATATTGGCAGTTTTGTGGACATAGCCCCCAATTGCCTTCATGTGGTTTTCTGTGACAGCATCCTCCTCCTTCCACAAGCTCAGAAAACTCAACTCAGAGAACTAATGGAGCAAAAAATTGGTGAGGAATTTCTGAAATGTTAAGGCACGTCATGCAGAGGGTATGGGAAGATTACCCATGGCACAGAGACCTTTGATGTTTTCCTCTGGAGCCAAAGGCATGAGAAATGTCTGCTGGTACACATGTCCTGGGGTAGGTAACTGGGTTTGTTACTAAACTTTGTTTTGGTCACCACACTGAGAAATGCCACTGCATTTTTCATTGCGTGAAATGGCATTTCCAGGATGGCCTACAGACTCTGCTGAATGATCGGGGACAGATGTAGGTAAGGAAGGAAGACCAACAATGTGAAATCACCAATGTGAAACATTGGTGATTTAGCTTTTCCACTGATGTGTTGGTAAGATTTTGCTCTGAAAGCTATTCAGAGATACACGTTCTTCCCAAAGGATGGTGGTATGCAATAGACTCAAAATGGCAACGGCCTTCCAGTCCTCCTCTTACCCAATCCACCCATGTCATGGTCAAAGGCTACAGGACTGCATTGCTGCTGTGCTAACTCTGGAGTAGAGCTTGGAAAAATGAGCATGAAACAGCACTCGAATCTGCAGTGAACAACAGAGGTTTCCTTGGAAGTTCACAGGCACTGACTCCTCTGTGAATGGGCTCTGGTGCTGTGCCACCTCACTTTTTTCACAGGCACAGACATTGGTGAGGGTAAACCTTGAACTATTTAACTTACATTGTTGCAGGCTGTTCAGAGATGTTGACTTGTGCTTTGATCTTCAGATCTTTCTGAATTTGTTGGTCACAGGCCTGCTTGAAATTGCCCATATATAACTTTGCAGGCAGTATTTCTACAGGGTATGGCTGGAAGTTGTCTAGTTCCTGCCGGAGAGAAACCATAGGCTCAGTTTAGAGAGTGTATTTGCTCCTACTAGCTTCGTAAGTTCTTAAGCAGAAGTCATGTGAAGAACTGAACACACACTTAGTCAACAGCCCATGACACATTCTAGTGTAATGAAGAGTGTAAAGAAATTCAATCACTTGGACTTTCTGTGTATTGAAGTCTTTGCTAGATTTACTGAGAATAATTGACAGCATTGCTGTCATTGTGGCATTACTTGAAACAAATCCTAACTAAACAGGAGGCAGCATATATTCTTTACATTGTCTGGAGGGATTGCAGCATAACAGATTCATCTGATGTTCTCCCTGGTTACTGTTTGCAACACTAAATGAAATCATCTGCCACCTGCAGAGCTGCAGGTGCCATGCAGTGGCACAACACAAGTCACTGCTTTCAGTGTCTGCAGTGTGAAGGCTGAGAATAAAAATACACAAATAGCCGATAGTGCCTCTACATCCCTACTGATACTTGGCTAATGCTACAGCATAACAATTTAAAGCAACAGAGAACAACAGCTTAAACTGAGAGCCAAGGAGGTACTCTGTGTCCAACTGAATCTGATGGGGAAGTTGAGCAGTTTGCTACCCTTCACAAAGAAGCACAAAGTGAACTGATTTTCTCTCCTGTGCTGTGGCATCCCACAGGTTAGCACTGTGTCATGGGCTATTTCACGTGAACCAGAAGTGAATAGGAACAATGGAAACAGAAGACATGTTGCGATGAGATGCTCTCTGCTGTCCAGCGCCCTCTAAATCTGCACTGCCTCAGGTCCTGTCCTAGATGTGAAAAAAGGGTAATTGTTTCTCATAAGCTAAATAGATCAATGTTTGTAGATGAAACCAAACAATTAGGATACTAGTGTTCCCGTGGATGGCTGTTTTCCTTCTGGGCCTGCTGAAACAATGCACCAGCACTTGCTTTGTGATCCTTCCTGATGAAAAGCTTTACAGACATGGAACACAGTGCTTGACAGGAATTGTACTTCTATCTGAAAACATTTACTGTGTACCATCCCAGATAACCACGTGTGAGAGAAGAACCTGCTTCCTTTCATCATTTGCTACTGTTTGTTTAGTTATCTGTACTCTCCAGTGGGCCAGTTTCAGGGTTATCAGAGAAACCTTCCCAGGTTGTTTTCATGAGTTTTTTTTCACGCAAGAGGAAAAAAGGCAAAGTGTGGCTGCAAAAGAACTAGTGGTGAGACTCAGGGCAAGCACAGTAACTCAAATTACATTTAATTCCTTTGTTTGAAATTATTCTGATAGCAGGTTTACAACACCATTTAATTTGACTTCATTAGCCATCATCAGCTGAATATGAATGCTAATGTCTTCTACTTGCAAATTAGTCTCATCTCACCTGAGGCATCCACAATATCTTCTGAGTCCTCAGAAAATGATAGCAAGCTGAAAAATGCTTGTATCCTCCCCTCAGGACAAGGACAGGATGGCGGGTGAACTGCTCTAAGCTTCTGGCATACTGGACGGCAGTTCCTTCCTCAGCATCTAATGAGATCAAAAAGCTGTTTGCCAGGGCAGGTTCAGAGTGCCTCCATCAGCACTGGGGGTTACATCTGTCCCACTGACACCAACAGAAAATTCCTTTTCATTTCACCTAATGGTCTGTAGAGAGCCTTGTTAAAAGCTAGACTTATTCAAAATTTTACTGTTCCTGCAGGTCAGTAACATAGCATGCTGGTTTTCACCTCTTGTCCTGATCTATTATTCCTCTCCTGGTTTCTTTTGTAAGTCTAGATCAAGATTTTTTTCCCTCCCCAGAATTCTTTGGGAAATGCTTGTAATAATTTCCCTAATAGGGAAGTATTACTAATTTAAATCTAATAATCTCAGTTTTATGGAGCCCCTTTTCTTTAGTCTGCTTTAGGCAAAGGGGGAAAGAAGGAGGTATCGTGAATAAATTCTTCACAAGTGTTTTGAACACTCCCCTCAGTGAAGTATATTATGTGAGATGGCTGCTCCCCCCTTCTCCCAAGGGATCCATCCTGCCTGCCTCTAGCTATGTCTGCTTTATAAATAGATCAGCACAATAGAAACCCACTTCTGATTCTTCACACCTTCCCTTGCTACTGTCTCATCACCGAGTGTTTATGAGCATGCTTGCTTTATTCATTCCCCTTACACTCCGATATTTTTCTTAAACAAATGATGTAAATCTTTGCTGAAACTACAGTAGCCTTTATAAAGCTAATAGGAGCCAAAGAAACATACTGAAGTGGTTCTGCACACAGCAGAACTCCTTGCCAAAGGATGCGTGAAAGTTAACATTTCCATGGTTCAGGGAAGACTGAACAATTACAAGGAAAAGTTTCCAGCTCTTCACACTTCTCGGTGAACTCCATCAAATCACCACCCCCATTAAAGCTAAGTCTTTTAGAATATGATAATGTGAAAGCCTTTTATAACCCTCAAAGAAGGAAGTACTCACTCTGTGAACATACGGAACTTGAGTCAGTGTTTTCAGTGTGTAAAGAAGCACTGCTCCCTAAAAGACAATCATTGGACAAGCCCAATCTCAGTGAAATGTGGAAAAAAAATTCCTCCTATGCAACAAGGAACTTCAGAGGGAGCAGTCTACAGATAGGAAACCAGGTCTGCCAGGACGCTTTGAAATAAAACCTGGATTTCTGAAGCCTAAGAACATATGCAACACAGTGAAAAACCACATGCATAGCACAGATGTTCAATTTTCAAATCATTTCTCTTCCAATAAGCTCATAAAATTAAATGAGAAATGGGAAGAATACCTATCTGACAGTGAGGTCTTGACTGACATGGGTCACACATACCTTTTTCTTTCTCCTCTTCCTCATAGTCACAGCAATCCAAAGAGCTGGTCTCACAGTCATACACCACACAGTATCTGACACACCCCAGCTCCTCTGAATCTGGTACCAGGTACTCCCCTGTAGGACTCTACCAAAACCACAGAGGAATTCTATCAGGAGCACAGCTCCACTCTTTTCTTGTGGCATCAATGCTACATCTTGCGACATCTTGCAAGTTACTACTCTATAGCTATGGGATAGGTTTGGGACTATGTCTGCACTTGACGCTGAAAGACCCAGTTAGAATTCAGAAATGATGCAAACCACGCCGGATTGCTTCATCAGCTGCAGCGGTAAAGATGCCAGCACAGTCCTTTGTGAGACAAGGCCAGATATGTTAATTCTTGTGCAATATTTTTCCTGATATACAGCTCCTGTGTGCCAACCCTTTGGGCTACTGAAGCCACCTTTGCTTTGTGACAGAATACATCCCCCCAGTGGCAGAAATGGAACATGGCTGAAACAGGCAGTGGAGAGACTGGGACAATTCCCGTGGGTTTAAAGCCGATTTTGGCTTACTGCTAATTGCTGAATCCAAGGATGGTTTACACAAACGGTAAGCCCCTCACCTGCTCAATCCTGCGTGCTGTAATAATATGGCTTTCATCGTATTCACGCTGAGTACGAGCATCTGAAAAAAACAACCAAGACAGAGCAATTGGCTTGTTTGATGCTTTAAAGGTAGAATCCTGTTTGTAATTCAGTCAGTGGGAATTCAGGCACCGACATCAACCAGGGAAAGAGATTCGGTTTTTTAGACACTGAGACTTTCTGATGTGGCTGTAACGAATGCCAATACTGATGTGAGTCTACGTGTAACACCAAGTGATGCCAGCAGCTTTAGTCCTGACCCAAGTGTGGTACCGCAGCGTTCATGGCGCCAGTCCCATGCTCTGTTCTGCTCTGCCCTGTGGCGTAGCCAGGCCCCCACTCACTGGGCCTGCTCTGACCTCCCGGCGTCCAGCACCTCCGCCCCTGTGCTGCCCCAGAGACAGGGAGAGGGGCACTGGAGAGACCCCAACCCCACTCCCAAACTGGCCGATTCCCTTGCCAAAACACTTAATAATATTGCAATATCAGGCACCCTTTTGGGGGGTATTGGCAGCATGCCGGATGCAAATGCGTATCAGCAATTTTTGTGCAATGGTCAAGAAATCTTGTCCACCTCTACAACCTCCGGGAGCAGGCGGGATGAGTATGTATCCCTGGGACGCATCAGAGCAGGAAGAGCTGGATGTGACAAAAGCAGTACCGGCTCACGGCACCTGAAATGGGATGGGAGAAACGCCCCAACAGCCAGGCCCCAGGAATTACGAGACGTAACGTGTGCTCTTCCCCGGAGCCCACGAACCCCATTTCTCCTCAGGAAACCTGCAGCAGCAGCAGCAAGGCCTCCTGCCCGCGGGCTCACCCAGCAGGCACAGGTAGTTGGGCTCCGCCAGCCGGGACACCCGCCGCTGCTGGTTGAGGATGTTGTAGAGGCGGCCGGGCTCGCAGAGCTCCATCCCCCGCCGACAGGGCGATTGTCGCCGACAGGGCGATTATCGCCGACAGGCCTCACAGCCCGCCTCACCGCGTTGCCGTGGCAACGGCGGAGCGCGGCCCGCTGCCGCCGCCTGGTTGCTAGGGAGGGCACGCGCCGGGCCGTCGCTAGGGGTGACGTCCGGTGCGGATCTCGCGAGGCTTTCTCTCTCTCTCTCTCTCTCTCCCCCCCCCCCTCCCTTCCCGCGACGGGAAGTCTCGCGAGAAGAGCGGCCGGTCCCGCGCAGGCGCCGCGCCGTGGAGGTCGTTGGAGTCACCGGAGCGGCCGCGCCATGCTGTCCCGCCTCGCCCGTCCCGCCGCCGCCGCGGCGGCCCTCCGCCGGGGCCTCGCCACCACCGCCCAGGTACGCCACGCCACGCCGTCAGCCTCCCCGCCGGCACAGGGCCCGCACCCCCTCGGGGCCGGGGTGGGGAGCCCGGGCCCTCCTCCTCCTCCTCCTCCTCCTCCTCTGTGAGGGGGCAACCGGGCCCGCCGGCGGGCTCGGCCCTCCTGCGTGCGGTGAGGAGGGGCTGGGGGCGTCTGTAGGCGGTGGGGGTCACCGCCTCAGTCGGTGCTGTGAGGGAGGTGTGAGGAGCGGGGGTCGGGGTCGGTTCCGGGGGTGCCGGGTTGGTGCCGGGTCTCCGCCCGGTAAAGCGGCCGCGCTGTGGGGCATCGCCCTGCGGCTCCTGGCCGGGAGAGAGGCTGATGTCTTTCTCCAGACGCTTGCTGGCCAAATCTATCGGTTCTAGGGGAGTTTCCCTAACGGGTGATAACGCCGGTTTGCTCGCTGCTTCCTTCCTCTACTGAAAACACGCCCCTGCTTTCAAAATGAACTAAGAATTAAAGCTGGCGGTTGGGGGGTTAACAGTAATCCTTAATATGCTGAAATCCATTGTGCGTGACTCTTGATACCAGGAGAGGACTGCCGCTACGTGGTAGGTAGATAGAGACCGACATCTATTTTCCAACGTAAATAGTTCCCAGTGGCATATGACAAAATGATTATTGTAGCTATAAAGGTGCATTTTACAAGGGAGGCTTGTGTAATTATTTTGATAGGAATTGTATTTATTAGCAATGCGGTTTTGATCTCATGGTATCAGGTCAGCCATAAATACGGGGCATAACAGTGACTAATGCTAGACTTTGCTTCCCCTTGGAGAGTTTCATGCTGAGTTACATTTGCTGCAATAGCAAGAAAACTGAGCTGTGGTTAGGCTGATCTAGCTCCTGGGTAGATTATTTCTTGTCAGAGCATAATAATTAAGCTGTTCGTGCAGGGACTTGGAGCTATTATGGCTTTATCTGGTAAGACAGTGTGATAGAGAACGTCCTTATCAGTGGTAATTGTATTACCATGTTGCGTCCCTGCGGTAGCCTCTGGTTCTCCATCACTTTGGCAGAGCGTTGCATTTTAAGATTGTTCTGGACTTTTAAAGTAGCTTGCCTCTTGCCTAGTGACACTCTCTCTACAAACAGGAGCACAGCCATTTTAGAGAGAAATAACTTTCTTCCAGTGAGCATGTTAGGGTAAAACTGGTTCACCAGGGCAACAAAGCAGCGTTGGTTTTATTTGCTTCTCAGCCACACTTGATCAAAGCTGGAAATTATAGGCACTTGATATTCTCAGGCCTCAATCTTGAGGCAGCTGCAGGTGCTATTTTGAATTTATTTCAGGTGTATGCATTTTTTTCACATATATACAGTGGTTATTATGTTTATTGTAGTCCATTAAAAGTATTGATTTGCCCAATGGGAAGGCATATTTTTTTGATACTGGCAATGAAAACTAGAAAAACTGCAAACCAGATTTTGCCCCAAGTCAGAGCTAGGTCCACACAGTAACAGGTATTAGTCTCAGGCAGATGTTGCCATCTGAAGAAAGATGATCGTTTTAGTTACTTTGCCCAGCCTTGCTTCCCTTTTGAACTTCAGATTGCAAAAAAAAAACATTTTCCTCTAATTATCCTACCAATAAACCTCATGGATCTTTGGGAGGCTGTAGTGATGATCGCTTTCTGTGGGCTTAGGCAATCGATTTTGCGTAGTGCTTGATAAAGAAATTGAGAAATAGAACTAAAAGTAAAGAAAATGTGGTGAAATCCCCAAGGTCACTGCTGCAGTAACTACCAAAGCATCTCTTCAATGTATTTGTCGTCTTTTTTCCTCAGAACAATGCCAAGGTAGCAGTGCTGGGGGCCTCAGGAGGCATTGGCCAGCCTCTCTCCCTTCTCCTGAAGAACAGCCCACTGGTGAGCAGGCTCAGCCTTTACGATATCGCTCACACTCCAGGTGTTGCAGCTGACCTCAGCCACATTGAGACAAGAGCAAATGTTAAAGGTACTGCGAGCCGCTGGAAACGGTCTGTGTTCTGAAGGCGTCCTCTTGGGTGTCTCTGACACTTGGAGATGCCCATTGCTGTGCTTGTGAAGGGGAATCTTCACATGAACCTGAAACCTAGTATCAATTTAAGTAGCTTTTTCTCAAGCAGTGCATCGCTAAGGTTTAGCTGATTACGTTGACATGTATGGAGAAGAAAATGGTCTGTGGTTGCACTGTTGAAGAGGAATTTGTAATACCTGGCAGGAAATATTCAGTAAAATTGTCTCAGAAAAAAGCTTGAGCATTGATTTTAAAAGTTTGACTACAAATAGACTTAACACTCCCTGGGTGTCTGTGTGAATTCTGCGTGCTTCTTTGCTGAAGGGACAGCTGTCAAGTTCTGATGAAATCACAACTTAACCTGCTGATCTTCGTTTTATTTGAAGATCACCAAGAGGTTACATTTTACTTGAATATGCCTATCTGCAGTTCGTTGGGGGCACTGACTGTAGTGCCAAGCTAGGGTTTTTGGAGAGTAAATTACACGTAACAGGAGGAACTGAGGTGTTTCAAAACAGATGAATGTGAGGTTCTCATCACTCTCATTTTGCAAGTTTTGAAACAACGATAGAACATCAAATAGGATCCGTCTGTGATTGTATTGCTTTGCTTTGCAATGTAAGTCTGAATTGAAGGCTAAATTAAAAAAGGAATTGGGTGCCTCTGGGCATAATTTTGTACTTCAAAGTGTCAGATGTTTAATAACTGGCAAAAACATAATGCCTGAATGTCTTCCATTCCAGGCTTCCTAGGACCTGAGCAGTTGCCAGAATGTCTGAAGGGCTGTAATGTTGTAGTTATTCCTGCGGGAGTCCCTAGAAAACCAGGTATGTTGTTTTTTGTTAAAAAGACCCAGGGCTTCATTGAAGTGTATCTCTGCAGTACTGTTACTCAAATAAAGCTGTGTCTGGTGCTTTACGGTGCTCTCAGTGTTGGCTTGGGATGTGAGTAGTCTGTTAACGACACTGACATAGAGCTTGTGGTATCAAGCATCTCATTTTGCTTCTGTCTTAGATTGTCCCTTGTAAAATGAGCAGAATTGATTTCTGGAGTTCTGTGTAGGGGTGAGGTGCAAAGACTTTCCCTGCAAGTGGTTCTGAATCTCCCTTAGTGTTTCTTGCCCAGAGCAATGCTCTAGTAAAAAAAAAACAACAAAACAACCCTGGTTCTTTGTTTCATTTCTCAGCAGAATAGAAATAATCTGTTTTGCGTTAATAGGATGATAACTTCTTAGAGCATCTCTGAATGAATGCTGTTAATCCCTCCTAGAATGTCCTGACCTGCTCCATTTCTACTCTGTTTTTCACTATCCTATTGGGAATGTAGCAAAATTCTAGACTTTAATGCCTAGCTCTTCCTAATTCTTCATTTTTCGTGGTTAAAGTAGTTGCTGCAACAGAAATGAGAGGTGGCACTTAACTAGCAGTATTTTGCACAGAGCAGTTGGCATTCAAACTGTAGCTGTGGAGGTGACTTCAGGGAGGAGGAGAATTCATCTCAGGAGCAGTTATGCTGCTCTGAGCACCACTGGTACACCGGTGTGGGTCAGTATGGTCACACTGTACTTCAGGCTGCCTAGTTGAAATACGTTCTGACAACTGACAGCTGGGCTGGTTGCTCCTGAAAAGGGCTGATCTCTCTGAAAGGGCAGTAATCTTTTATTAGCGAGAGGAGCTACCTTTGGCGCCAATTCATTACTGCAGCTGGAGAGTTTTCTCTTGATATATGAAACCAGAAGCTGATGTCTCTCTGTCCAGAGCAGAATATTGCTTTTTGATTGGGTTGCTTGTCCGTTAATTAGTAGCCTGTGGGTAACTTAAAATACTGTACTGGATGCATTTTAGGTATGACCCGTGATGACCTGTTCAACACCAATGCTAGCATTGTTGCTACTTTGACGTCTGCCTGTGCAAAGCACTGTCCAGAAGCCATGATCTGTATTATTTCTAACCCGGTAAGTGTTTTCTGGAGACCTTGAAAATGTAGGGGGGGAAAAAAAAAAAGTCCAGACTGAGAATACTAGAGTAATCTGAGTTCCTATTTGTTTTGACCAGTATCTCTAAGGTCTGCAGTGTATTTACAGAAAAGAACTAAAAGCCTGGTTCTACTAACCTGTTTTTCTTGGCTATATTTAAGTCAGAGGAAACTTGGGTATAAAAGTGCTTAATATCTCAACATCTGTATGACTATGGTTATAATATATGCTGATGTATTAGCTGGAATAGAAGTCTTAGCTCACTAAGGGAGGAGCTTTTGTAATGTGAATGAACAAATTCGTTGTCTTAATGGTTATTTAAAATGGATGATTTTTATTCCAGCCTGACTGTGAATTGCTCTTCAATTTAGGAATTAAAGTTGTTGGTTACAGTTGACTTCAGGTTGGAAGTATACTTCAGGTTGTTTGCTGGCCTGTTCAGTTCATGCATTGGCTTAATTATTATACTGGTTTTAATGAATGCTTGCCTATTCTTGCTTGTAGGTAAATTCAACCATCCCAATAACTTCAGAAGTCTTCAAGAAGCATGGTGTGTATAATCCCAACAGAATCTTTGGTGTTACAACGCTGGACATTGTCAGAGCAAATACTTTTGTGGCTGAACTAAAGGTAGGTCATAACAGATGCTGGGGGAGGGATACCGCCTACTTCGGTCATCAAATCTATCAAAAATGCTTTTAAAATCACTGCAGAGAGCCAAAGGAGCTCAGATTTCTGTGGAGCTAGAGGCAAAGGCAATGATTCCCTGTTTCCATTCTCTAGAGGAGCCTGGGGATAGGGTTTCTTGCAAAATGTGGTTCAAGAGACTTTGACCTTTCCTTTTCATAGCTGTCCCCTGTGAGCAAGCTACATGTTTGCCTTAATTCTGTTGGCATTTTCAACCCTGCTGGTGCAACCGGAGGAGAGGGCTGAATCGTAGTATGTATTTGCAAGTCAAACTATCTGTGCTGTGTGTTACAGGATATTCTGCAAAGTAGCAGGAGGTGTAGCAAGTTACTGCTCTTAATAGCTCTGGTGGAGTTTGTATTTGTGCTGCTATTTATCTGAACTTGCATTAATAATATCCTGTAACTGTCTAAAATTATTAAGGTAACCTGGAGTTCAACTCTGTAGATCTGGCTTTGTCTCTGGAGTATAGCTGCCTCTGAAACTCCTGCCCTGTGTAGCACTGGGTTATAGACGGGTCCAAATACCTGGGGCAGAAAATGAAGCATGGGGTTTTTAGATGTTTTTCTTGTCCATATGCTTCAGAAGCTGGAAAATGTCATGTTTCCTTTAGGGCTTAGATCCAGCTCGAGTAAGTGTCCCGGTTATTGGTGGCCATGCCGGAAAGACAATCATCCCTCTGATCTCTCAGGTAAGTCATAGTTACTGCCGTGTGTGGCATCACGCTCATCAATATGTTAGAGTTGATGTAAAGTGCCTTTATGATGGCATGTAATGTGCTAAGATACAGCAGAAACAGTCTTCCTTGCTCATGTGGCTGCTTTCATTCTGAGATGAGGTACAGGATCCTGGAAGGCAATGAGCTAAAATAGTTCCAGCCTTTCTCCTCTAAAGGAGTTCGGGATAAGAACTGAGGTGTAGTGAGGGTGTTCAGATGTCTTGGCACTGTTTGTTTTGGTTTTTATTTTCTGTGACAGGTATTTCATGATACGAATACCTTACTTCAGCAGGAAAAGGAAATTGATTTTGCTGTGGTGAACTACAAACACCACTTCAACATGCAGCATTGAAATGAGGAGGCGTAGCTCAAGCTGTGTGGGGAGGCCTGCTTCAGTAATGACTGGTAGTCAGGGAGAGGCTCCCTTCGTGCATCTAAGCCAGAATGAAATGCAGTTCTAAAGCAGGCTGCCGCTTCATGAGGAGATGGCTAGGATATGTCCAAGGAGCAATTTGTGAGAAAGTGGAGAAAGCTTTGCTCTAAGTGGGGAGTAAAGTATCCTTCAGAGAAGGATGTTCTTGAGGAATAAGAGCAAGGCTGAATGCTGAGAGGGTGCTTTCATTAGACAGTCGATCAGGACAGACACAGCTGTGCTTAACGTATTTGCGTAGCTGTATCTGAAGGTTCAGTAACTTCCTAAATACTGCTGGCAGACTATCCTTCATAAGGCTTTTGACTTCCATAATGCCACAGTGACCCAAATATTTACTTAGTTTTTTTGAAATTCCTAAGGCCTGTTACATGCTTGGAGAGCATCCGTCTAGTGCAAAGGACCACAGACTAGCAAGTAACCATGGCAAGCCCGGGTTTTGCTGTCAAGCTGCGGCTTGTCCTTGAGCGAGCTAGGCATGGCTAGGTTCCTGTTACAGTCCATGCCATAACCAGCAGCCTCAGTGAACACTTGCAGGTGGTCAGTGTCACACAATCTGTGAGCTAGGGTAACTGATTTTCCCACTTGAGAACTGTTGGTAACAACTGTAATGGTACAAAAAGCATCGTGTGGGTGGCCTTATGCTGAATCTGGAGGGGTCCTGCTATCTGATAACAACTTATTTTTTCCCATCTAGTGCACACCAAAAGTGGACTTCCCTCAGGATCAGCTGGAAAAGCTTACAGGGAGAATTCAAGAAGCTGGCACTGAAGTTGTCAAAGCTAAAGCAGGAGCAGGTTGGTTCTTGACTAAAGCTTCCAAGTAATTCTTGTTGGCCAGCTGAATGGATGCCGTCCTCTTCAGTTTAATCTTATTTAAAACTGTGGTGCAGAATTATGAACTGCTGATTACAAACCTAGCTGCTCTGCCATGTCAGTGACTGCCTGAACTGTGGTACTAGAAGCAGCTCAGTATGTAGGTAAGACTAAACATTAACTGATCCCATGCCATGTGTGGCTTTAAAAAGAATCTTCTCTGTCAAATTAAGCTATTTCTTCCTATAAATCTGGTCAACTAAATAGCATGTAGCTGACCAAAAGCTGTTGCTTTAGCCAACTGGCTGCGCGCTTGAAGTCAATGACACTGCAGGTCTGTAAACATATCAGTATGGAAGCCTTTGATGCTAAACAAAGTACCAGATTTCAGTGTGATCTGTTCTAAAAGTGGTTTAACTTTTACAGGATCTGCCACCTTGTCTATGGCCTATGCTGGTGCTCGATTTGTGTTCTCTCTGGTGGATGCAATGAATGGAAAGGAAGGGGTTATTGAATGTGCCTTTGTTCGATCAGAAGAGACGGAGAGCCCGTACTTCTCTACACCCCTGCTACTCGGAGTATGTGCTTTAAATGATGAGGCTTATAAACAGCAGCTACTGATTTAGTCTTGTGGTTTTTACTCAGTGATTTCAATACAGTCTAATGCTAGGTATCACTGAGGTTAACAGCTGAGTGTACCTTGAGAGTTCTTGAATATTTGGGTATTGCACTTAGGCATATGCTCATGCTTAACACGGATGCTGCTGCTTTTATCTGCTCTTAGGCTGCGGGTCGCTGAGTAACCAGAGATTCAGACTTGGCTTAAGAGGTCACGCTTGCCTCAAGTCAGTGGCTGTTTATGAAGGGCTTTCATATGATTAACCAGGGTCAGCAATCCTGTCTCCTCAGCTTGATCTGCTACAAGCAAATCCCTCAGAAATTGAGGCACATGGGGAACTATGGCATGGATTAGGATTAATAGATTGCTTTCAGGACCTCTACTGAACTCTAAAAGCAGTGTTCCTTTAGTCACCCTTCCCCTGTGGGTGGAGTGAAAAACAAGGATGCTGCAGCCCTGTCATGCCTGCTGGGATGCAAAGGATGGTGTGTGCTGTCTTGGGTGCTGGCTGGTGAGGGAATGGAAGTAGGGGGCTATTAAGGGGGAAAGGTTTTGATGTAGGCATGAGATCTCAAAAACCTATGAGTGCAACTCTGAAGCAGTTTCACATTGCAAGCCAGCAGCAAGGGAAGGACATACACCAGAGGAGAGAAATTCTTTTGCCAGACAGTGGGTTTGAAGATAGAAAGAGGCATGAAGGAGCAGTTGGTATCGGCCTCCTCTTGAAGGAGCTGATGGGCTAGCTTCAAGTTTCACACCTGTGAACAGTGAATGAGAAGTTTGTGAAGGCTGTAGAAGTTGCTACAGATAATAAGAGGCTTTTGAGCCTTGCCAAGAAGCACAGGCTTGGCAGACTAGAGATGACAGATCCCAGGCTGGTTCTCCATCTCAGCTGGATAATACTTAATCAGAGCTATTAAGTTACTCTCTAGGTCATTTGATGAATGGTTAATCCTTAAATCCTCTTTCCCTCAGAAAAATGGAATTGAGAAGAACCTAGGTATTGGCAAGATCTCCCCCTTTGAAGAGAAGATGGTTGCTGAGGCCATGTCTGAGCTGAAGGCTTCTATTAAGAAAGGAGAGGAGTTTGCGAAGAACTTCAAGTGAAGAGTTGATGACGGAGAGGAATTAACAACTTCCTTAATTTATTAAGGCATCATGTCACTTTACGACTTCTGATTCAAAGCTCGTGCTTTGATTGAAGTCTGTATTAGTTTAATGATTGTTTCCAGTGCAGCGTCTAATCATCAATAAAATGGCCTCATTTTTTCAGTGTATCATCTGGCATTGTCCTGATGCTTGTCTTCTGAGGGTAGAAGCTGTAGGTCTCTGAAAGGTTATCAGTTTCAGTAGGGATAAAATAGCCTCTTAAAGTGGGTGAACCAATTACTCTCAACTCTGCTGCTGCTTGGGTTTTGGCTTGGGCTGCTTGTTTGGTGCAGCAGCTGGGAAACCAGGCATGATCAAATAAGATCAAGATAGGGTGAAGAGGCTTGCAAAAGGGATAACTGAATGAAGTGATCCAAGAGGTGTGTTTTTCAGGAGGCGGTGTTACTTCTGTTTGTTACCTTTTGTTGCCTTAATCTCTTACGTAATTTGATTTTAAAAGAGTTAGTAAAAGAGCACAGTGGTTGAAACGTCAGTCCAGCTCTAAGAAAAAGAATTAAAATGCTGAGAGTGACTTCTTTCTAGTTAGGAACAAAAGCCTTGATTTAGCATCTACATAAATTTCTTTTATACTCATCCTCTTGTGAATATAAAAATAAATGTCTGCAAGAAAATGGTGATAAGTTCTGTTGCTGACTTCTTTGAAGGTAAGCTTTAATGAAGGAAGCTATTAATTTGCTCTTCCTCCATGCTCTGTGGGCTGCTTACCCTATTGCTTTGAATTGCTCTAATCCATGTAGGTTGAATTTTAAGTTGAACAGACTTTATTTTGGTTAGGTGAAGGAAACACCAAAGCCCAGCAACTCTGGAGGAACTGAGGGGAGTGTTGATTTGAGCAAGAGAACCTGGTGTAGAAGCTTCTCATAAGAAAGATACCTAAAGGTAGTAGATGGTGTTTGGTCACTGCCACCTTAGTTCCTCCCACTTCTTGTATTCTAACTCTCTTCTGAGCTATCTGAACTGTTTTTAATTTTTTTTAATTTTAATTAGTTCATCATTCTGAACCGGATCACACAGTTGTGACATTGTTGAAGGTGCATCGAGAATAAAGTGCTTGGCTCTTTCCCTGCCCTGTGGAACATGTAGGCAGAGAGGACAGCAAGCACAGTTCTTGTCACTCCTCTCTGCAGAAATTCAATGGCTTAAAGCTTGGTTTCTTTACAGGAATAGTAATGAAATAGAAGCGTCGGCAGTCATTACTCAGCAGGCTTGGAACAAAGTAATTATTAGGTGGTATTAATAGAATTAAAGATTAAAGAATTAAAGAGAGAGTTGGAGGGGGGCAGGGGAGGATGTCAGAACGGGAGGACACTGAGAGGAAGAGTGACTGGCCAGACCTAGTAAATACAGCATGGACTCTGTTCAGAACAATAAAGGGGAAGTGTGTGGCAGACTGCTACAAGGCAGGCTGCTGGATGTAGGGGCCTTGCAGGCCTGTCAGCAATTTTGTATCCAGAAATAGGCAGCACTGGGTTATTTAAAAATCATGTGTACCCATCTGCCAGAGCTGGTGGTCTGCACCCCCAGTGTGTGTGCCCAGGTGGTCCAGGGGAACTACGACACGAAGCTGCTGAGCTAAGGGCTGCGGGGAAAGCCTTGCCTTCCAACCAGGAGGAAAATAACATACACTTGTTCTAGTCCTGCTATTTTTAATACAGCAGATAGAGTGGATTGCTGAGGGTTGGAGATTTTTAGAACTTGAGGTTCATAGTGTGGCTTGGGTTATTCTCTTTTTCTTGTGTCAGCAGTCCAAATCCAGCAAAGTCTGGGGGAATTGCATGGACAAGCAGAAAGCTTCACTTATACCAGTAGGGACTCAGGAACAGCATGGCTAAGTGGAGCTGAGATGGAAGAGGATTACTTCCCAGCACCTGCTGACTCGTAGATTCTTCAGGGTCTCCTTCAAATCCCCTTAATGTTAACAATGTCCCTTTGCTTTCTGCACTGTTTGGGTTTTTGGTTTGTTTTTTCCCTCCCAATCCCATGCCTCATGCTTGGAGTTGCAGCTGTTCCCTGTGCATTGAAATCTGCTCTTCTTTTGGGAAGAGAATGAGACACCCTTCTTGTGGCTTTCTGCAGTAAAGGCAGAGACCAGGAGGACATTGGATGAGGGTCAGAAATGAACTTGTGTAGGTGTGCTCTGCTTGGTCAAATGTCCTGTCCCCCTGGCTGAACACTGCTGTGGTGGATAACTTAATCGCTATGAAGACAGAAGATGGTTTGCAGAGGTAAGTGTGGGACATCTCACCCCTTCTCTCTGAACAGATTCTGCAGAGGAGGAAAGGAACCGGGGCGTACCCCTCCTCGGGAGAAGTAGGAATTAGCTGGGCATACCTAGATAAGCCGATGCTTTGCCCTGGAAGTTGTTTCCTGGTGCTGTCTCTCTAATGAGAGACATGACCTTCATCCTCTGTCCTGTAAGCTGCTGCGGTGTGGCTGCCTTGCTGAGTCACGGTGCTAGCTCCGGTGCCGGCAGCCTTTGGTTTTTACCTCCCGTGGAGGTGAGTAACCAGGCTGCTGTGACCGGGTCTGAGAGGAGGCAAAAAACCTGCCCTGCTCAGATCTCCTGAGTTACATCCTGTTTACTGAGCAGACTTTTGTCTCGATGGTCTTTAAGTAGCTGACATCTCCCATTGCAGCATCGTTTATGTGCATGGAGCTGCCACCGCCTCCTCGGGCAGCTCAGCTCCGCGCTGGAGCCCAGATGTCAAGATACGGAGGAGATGTGTATTAACAGCAATAAATAAAGATGCTCCAGATGGCCAGATGTCAGGTCACTTGATCCCACCTGCCACTCGTGCTGCTGGGGCAACATGGTAAAGTGCAGGAGAGGAGGAAATGAGGAGGCAAGCAAATGGTGAACATTACGGCTCGGGTCTTTTATCGTGATTGACCTTGGTGTCCGCGGGGGACTTCAGGTGGGATGCCTGCAGGAGCAGGGTGCAGGCTGGCAGCCCCGTGTCCCTCAATCCTGGGAAAACTATTTTCTCTTGCTGGTTCTGTTTAAGGGCCAGTGCTTTGGGGTGGGGGTACAGACCTGCCACCCCTGAGCCCCATCTCACCCTGGGAGGGCTCTGGGCAGCAGGAGCCGGGAGGTGGCAGCAGCAGCTAGACTTCGGGTAGGGCTGGTACCCCCGCAGCCTGGGGACAATTGCTGGCATTTTGGTGATATTTAGAAGAAGCAGGGGAAATGACGACAGGAAGACAGTTGGGTGCAGGCTCTGCCTTGCCAAAGCTGGCTGCCTTCCCAGCTCCGGAAAAGGAGCAAAACCAGAGGGGCTGGAGGTACCTTGCAAAGATGCTGGTGTCCCCCCGGTCACTGCTGCTCAGCCTCGGTTTACTGGGGCTGGCGGTTGACGGCAGGCTTTGTGCAGCTGATCCCCTTTCGGAGGCTTTATGCTTTGCTCAGCAGGCGTAGCGAGTTCCTTGCCGGCTGACAGAGCCAGCTCCCGCTTAGTTTCACCGGGATGGATCTGGCATCCCACCACATGTGGCTGTGCAGAGCCCCTCCGGTGCATCAGGTACTGCTTACAGGCAGGGTCAGCCCTGGCAGGGGTGTAAAACCTCCCTGCGGTGAAGAACCCCGGGCTGGGCTCTGCTTTATGCGGAGCATCCTCTGCCCAGGGAGATGGTGGGTGAACAGGGAACGAGAGGGGGGAAATACACCCCGAGGTAGGTTGGGCACGGTTGGGGGTACGGGCAGCTCTCCCCCGCAGCCGGCTCAGCTTTCCCCTTCCCTTGCAGGGCAATGGTGAGAGGCTTTAATGTGAGCAGGAGGATCAGAAAGCATCTGATCTGCAGTTTTGGCTTTGCAGAGGCCTCTTCCCCCCTCCCCTGGCTCTCCCACCTAGCCACAGGCAGCGTGAAATCACCACCTTTGCATTCCCTGCTCTTGATTTACTAAAATGCCCATGAGCTCTCGCTTCCCTCCCGGGTGCCTCAAAGCAGAGCTGGAGCGCAGCGCCGAGGCAGGAGAGTTTGTTTGCATTTACAGGGAAACCTGTTAATAAAGGAGACCAAAGGGACTGCTCTTTTCCTGGCTGTGGGAACAGATGGCTGGATAACGCAGTGCAATTAATATGCAGGGACTCCTGCCGGGGCGGGGATTTGATTGCCTGTTAGGAGAGGTTAGCACGCTCGAGCTGAGCTCTGTGACTGCTCTAGCCCGTCCCTGGCACCTGCTGCCCGCAGGGGTCCTTGGGGACTTTGGGACAGATCAGACGGTGTCACGGAGGAGGTTGTGGGAGCTGGTCATGGGGAAAGATGCGGTGGGGGGGACTCGGGGCCAGCAGCGGGTCTGCTTCTCCCACGCTGGGTGATGGCTCTGGGAGGGTTGCCCTTTGGGTTTGTAAAAGCAAAGGCTGGCTCTGGTGATGAATGACTGCTCGGAGGTCCTTTCAGGCTGGAAGGAGAGTGGTGGCTCGTTCTTTCCTCCCGTACTTGCTTCTCCTCCGAGTCAGGAGGTGCCGAAGCAAAGCAGCAAGCTGCAGCTCCTGGATGAGCCGAGGGAGGTGGGTGCCGGGACGCGGGTGCCTCCTCGCTGCAGCACAGCGTGGGTGCAAAATGTTTCCCAGGGCTTCAAAGAGTGGCCAGACAAATCCACAGGGAAGAAAAATCCCTGCCGAGGGCTAGGAGGCTTAGGGAGCCCTGGCTGAGCAGGAGGAGACCCAGCAAACCCACCCCAGCACTGAGCGGGGCTGCGTGGCTACGGGGTTGAGCCCAAATCGATGGGAGCCTCCAGCCACGGGGCCACGATCGAATGGCCCAAGGTCACCCCGGGTGCACGTGGGGCTGTTCAGATGCCTCGTCCCCATCACACCCCAGGCTCTTGTGGGATAACAGTACCCCCCATCCCCTTCGCCTTCGGGCCTTTGCTTTTCTCCCCCCCGTTTGCTGGTGTTTCCTTCCTCTCCGCTCCCTCGCCGGCTCAGGCGGGGTTGCTGAGCATCAAGAAAGTCAGCGCCGGGCTTTGATCAGTGGCTATTGCCTGTGCCGCGCCAACAGCACGCTCCCCGCACGGCAGAGCCGCTCCCGGCCGCCCTTTCTTCTGCGTCAGGAGGTGGCTGGTGGAGATGTCGAACCTCAGTACGAATCCTTGCAATTAGGCCTGTTCTGCTGCCTGCCTCGTTTGATCTCCTTTAATTATTTATCGCCTTTTTTTTTTTTTTTTTTTTTTTTTTTGTTCCCTTCTCCTTCCCGAATCCTCGGTTTCTTTCAAGTGATTATTTTCTTCCTCTCCCCACCGCCGTGGCTGGCTCTGCCTGTTTGCTTGCAATTACCATCCCGTCTCCCCACTCCTGCCATCTCTCCCCTTTTGTTCTCCACCAGATCATCCCTTCATGCCGCTCTCCCGGCTGCACCCCCCCAGCTCTTTGCCTGCCTGGCAGCTTTTCCTTGCTGCTTTTCTCCATTTTTCTTACCCGGATGGCTGTTGCCTTTCTCCATCCCATTCCAGGCATGGTTTTGGCCGTGTTTACTGCCGGTGCCAGCTCTCTGGCTGGGATCCTGCACCCTGGGCTGGGCTGTACTAGATGTCCCATTGCTATTTTCCCAGTCTATTGCCCAAAGCCCGACGGCGCCCCGCTGCAAAGCCCTGGCTCCTGGCAGCTCCCAGCCAAGCTTGGGGAGCCCCGTGGGGCAGCTGCCCCCCCCCATGCCATGGTCTCCCTGTACTGCTTTTGCTGTTGGGGGGACCCGACCACATCCCCTCATCTTCTTTGTTTCTCAGGGCCTGATGCATTATTCAGCGCTGCGGACGCTGCAGGTGTTGGAAAGATAACGGTGGTGGTGCAAAGGGCACGGGCTCACCCTGGGGATGCTGGATTTTCCTGTCGTGGGCTGTTTTGCCCCTCCAGCATTAAACCAGGAGAGACCCTGACCACGCAGGAGGTTTTTCCTAGGAGGTGGCATCTGTTCTTACCCTGGGGGGACACGGCAGGGACAAAGACAGGAGCAGGGGGAGGCAGCAGCTGCCCTGGTGATGGTCCAGGGGCTGCACCGCAGCTCCCACACCCAGCCCCACTGCTTGGCTGGAGTTTAATAGAGCCCGTCCAACGTATGACTAAGCCCCTTGTTTACATAGTCCCTACAATAACAGCCTGGAGAGCCTGCAGCCTGTCCTCAGCCCCTCTCCCATCCCAAACGCCCCTCTCCCAGCTCCTGGGGGTGTTTTAGGCAGGGACAGGCTGCCCTGGAGCTGGGGGGGAGCAGTGTGTGATGTCTGCTTGAGTGTGTGCATGCATGTGAGCGCGTGTGCATGCATGTGCGTGTGTGCACGCTCAGGCAGCCCTTCCACGGGAGAGCACGCACATCTCGCGCCCCGTGGGTGGCTGCAGGCAGTGCATGGCTGGCACTGGCATGGAGCAGCTCTCTGGGAAGTCTCCGTGTCCCCAGGGCACACCGGCTGCTGGTGGGTGTCCCTGCTCGCCCGAGGCTGCAGAACCCCCCCACCTTCGGCCGGGCTCCCACCCATGGCTTTGATCCACCCGTGGCTTCCATCCCCTTGCTCCCCTCCAGGCAGGCTGCTTGGTTCAGGGGTGGTGATGCTGGGGAGGTGCAGGGGCCCTGGGCATCTGGGGTGAGCTGTACCCCAATCCCACCCCTCCTGCGGGTGGGGGGGGTCTGGCCCAGCCCCTCCTCATGCAGCAGATGAGGCGTTTTTGTCTGGCCTTGTCACGCCGCTGAGTTTATCTGCAGGGGGGGTGATGGATAATGAATGTGGGATGCAGGTTTTGCAGAGCAGCCGGTAGGAAACAACCCCAAATGTGTGTTTAATCCCTGTGGGAAGAGGATGCTCGTTCCCTCCACTCTGTCTGCAGCTGGGCACAATCCCCCTCCCCCCCCCGGCTAGACCCATCCCCATGGCCTGCTGCCACCTCGACCCATGGGAACCCCCCCGTCCCTTGTACATGGGGATGGGGAGGAAGGTGAGGGATGGCAGCTCTGGCCATGGTGAGTGATTTTGGGCTGGCGCTGGTGAGCAGTACTGCTGGCAGTGGTTTGGTCCCTGATCCGATCCTCCCCAGAGCATCTCGGGGAGCAGAGCATCACCCAAATGCCACCTGCTGTGGGGACATCCCCACCCACACAGGTCTCTGCAGCCTGGGCTGTCCCCAAAAGCCCACCTTAAATCCCAGCTCTAGCTCCCCATCTCCATCCCCGCTGCAGCTCCCTCCCCAAATCCCCCCTCCGAGGCCAAACCCACCGTGGAGTGACACCTGGGTGCCTTTGTTAGCTCTCTGCCTGGAACCAAGCAGCCAAATTAAGGAGGGAGATGTAGCCCCAGGGGAAACTGAGGCACGGGGCAGGGAGAGGGCACTGGGGGGACATATGATGTCCCTGGCTGGGGTCCTGGCAGAGCAGCTGCGGTGGTTTTGGGGTGGTTTCAGGGTGGTTTGGGCAGCTATACCCTCACCACGACCACAGAGGGTGGCTTTGGGGTGGTTTGGGTACCCCATCCCTCGCCATGAGCATGGTGTGGGGTTTCGGGGAGGTTTGGGTACCCTAACACCCACCAGGACCACATGGTACAGGAACATTTTGGGGGGCTGAGGGTGGCCCCAAACATAACAAGGCCAGTTCAGCGCTGCCGCAGGGGCTCGCTCTCTTTTTTTGGCCATTTTGGGGATTTTTCAATGCATCTTCTCTTTTCGCAGCCACCCCGCTCCCTCCTTGCATCCCAGTTGAGCTCTCCTCCTCAGGCCGGATCCTGCCACGCTGCCGCTCATCACCAGGCTAACTGGGACCAGAGCGAGTCGCACTGGTTGTACTGGGAGCTTTCCCACTCCCCAGTTTCACCACTTCCTGGCCTGCAAGGAAGGCGAGTGTTCAGCGTCGCTGAAGGAAATGAGAATTAATTACGGACTCGTTAACACCGACTCATCCCCTGTGCCGCAGCGCTGGGCAATGTCCCCAGCGGGGACCTGGCATGTCCTGCATCACCCCAACCCCCCCAGCCAGCTCGAATCCCCCCGAACCCGCCGGGATGGGGTTGCCCCAGGTGGTCCCAGGCAGCACTGGTAAATCAGCCGGGAATGGGGAGGTGATGGGCAGGGCTGGGCTGGCACTGGGGGTGAGGTGGGGCATCATGGCGAGGAGGTTAAGGTGTGGAGTGGGATATGGGATGGGATATGGGATGGGATGGGCTATGTGTTATGATGGGACACAGAGTGGGATACAGGATGGGATGGGATGGGAGGAATACAGGGTGGGATATGGGATGGAATAGGGTACAGGGTGGGATACAGGATGGGATGGGCTATGTGTTGGGATGAATACAGGGTGGGATACAGGATGGAATAGGATACAGGGTGGGATAGAGTATGGGATGGGATACAGGGTGGGGTATGGGATGGGATGAATACAGGGTGGGATACGGGATGGAATAGGATACAGGGTGGGATAGAGTATGGGATGGGATACAGGGTGGGGTATGGGATGGGATGGGATGAATACAGGGTGGGATACGGGATGGAATAGGATACAGGGTGGGATACAGGATGGGAAGGGATACCGGGTGGGGTACAGGATGGGATGGGATGGGATGGGATACAGAGTGGGATACAGGATGGGGGATTTTCTGGCACTTGCCTCCCCCAGGTATGAGCAGCCTGGCGGGGGCAGTGGCCCCAGCGGCTGGTGTTCGGCGCTGTAGCCCGAAGTGAAGCTTTGGGGACGGGGGAGGGCGTGGGGGTGGGCTGGGGTGGGGGGCTTGGGGGTGCAGGTGGGTGGTGAGACGTGGGGAGGAAGGCGGGGCGGACCACTGGGGACAGTGACGAGGTGCTGTGGCACGGGGGTCGGAGGGCTCTACGACAAGATAGGGGTGTAGCTGGCTCCCGTGGGTGCCCCGGGGGGGATACGGGGGGAGTGGGGGCGGCCCCGCGGGTGCCGGCGCGCCCTCCGCCCGGCAGGGGGCGCTGTGAGCTACCGGCGGCGCGCTGGCGCGGCGGGCGGCTCTGTGTCGCGGAGCTGTCCAGCACTTCAGGAGGGGCCGCGCTCGCCGAGCCGGGAGCCGCGCCGGGAGGGGCCGGGCCGGGCCGGGCCGAGCGGGACCGAACCGAGCCGAACGGGGCCGAGCGGGGCCGGGCCCAGCGGGACGGCGCGGGCAGCGGCCGGTGGCGGCGGTTCCGGGCCGGGTCGGGCCCGGCGGGGCGGCGGGGCGAGGTGAGGCGCGGCGCGGCCGGGCCCGGGCCTGGCTGGCGGGCGGGGGGGCGGGGGAGGCCCGAGAGGGGGGGGAGGGGGTGTCGGGGGGGGGGGTGGGGGGGCAGTGGGACCCCACTGGACTCGAGTGGGGGGGCTGAGAGGTGCAGGGGGCTGGGGATCCCCGAGGGATGAGGGGGGGCTGGGATGCTCCCCGGGGGAAAGGGGGGCTGAGGACCCCGAAGGGATGGGGATGGGGGGGGGTTACGCTGCTCCTCGGGGGGCAGGGAATTGGGGTCCCCCAAGGGATGCGGGCGGCAGGGCTGAGCGAGGGGTGCGGTGCTCCTGGGGGTGCTGGGGGCGGCTGGGGCCGGGGTGATGGGCGGCGGGGGCATCCCCTGGGTTTGATGCTCCTGGGGGTGCGGATGGGGCGAGGAGGCTGGAGGTGAGATGGTTTTTTGGGGCGCAGAGGGGCCCTCCGGGGATGTGGATGTGTCGGGTGCTCGCCGGTGCAGGGGGGCTGGCTAGGGGGCACCCCGAGTCCCTCTCCTCAGTGCTGTGGGGAGACAGGCCGGGATGGGGAAGCGAGCCACCCCTTTTCGGCTCCCACCGTGGGGCTGGGAAGGACGGGACGGCGATGAGCCCCCAGCAGACGCTGGCACCTTGTGGGGTGCGGGTGGGAGATGAGGCCGAGCTAAAGGCCCCCAAGCCCGTCTCTCTGCTGCACCGACCCCTAAGCCGTGCCGGGGAGGGGGGCTCTGCAGCTCCGGGTTTGGCTGGTGAGATTTCAAACCCTGCGGGTGTTGCGCGGGGGAAGGAGAGGGGCAAGGCTTGGCAGCCGGGGAGCTTGAGCGGCAGCTCGTTGGATTGTCTTTCGGGAGCGTTTTGTGCTTCTCCTTCCCAGGTTTGGGAGGTTTGTCCCCAGGGACGGCCGGGCTGTGCCATGTTGGGGTCTGGTGGCGAGGGGTCAGGCCATGGCTGGTGGGGAGCAGGCAGCTTTCAGGGGATGTGGGTTCATTCATCCCCTCCGGAGCAGAGATTTCAGACTGTGGATATTTCTTGGCTTGCCTGCACTCCTGCTGCTGCATGGGGGGGTCACTTGGGGGCTGCCAGAGTTTGGGGGTGTCTCGGGTTGATGGCAAACACCGAAGACCATTTCATAGGGTGCAGGTGCTCGTGCCCCAGCTGGTCTCCCTGCCCTGGCATATGGGTTCGTCTCTTGTCAGGAGCATGGGGACACCCCCAACGGGGGGGATTTTGGGGACAGGAGCGCATGGTGCTTGTGTCCAAATACAACATCCTTGCTCCATCTCCCTCTGCCAGCGTGACCTCATGCGATGCCACCCCCTGCATCCCACCTGCTTTTCCCTGCTCCAGGGACTCATCCTGGCAACATGTGCAGGGAGAGGTGGGGGCTTTCGGAGCCAGAAGTTGGGCAGGTTTTAGGGGACCCTTCTGTCCTTGGTTGCAGCTGGGGATGGTGAGCGGGGGGTTTTGCCAGGAAGGCAGAGGGGCACAGGGGTCTTGCTTGGTTTTGTCCCTGATGCCAAGGAAATGGTGCTTTTCCCCCAGGCAAAGGGTCTTCTGCCCCAGGGGCTGGATCCAGCTGCGGATGGACACATGGCAGCAGGTCACCAGGGATGCTGGGGGGAGAGGAGCAGAGGGTGCCCACCCCACATCTCTGGGCAGGGGGTGCCTGCGGGGTGCAGGTCACCCCATGGGTTTAGACCCGGCTTCTGGGGGTCTGCTGGCTGTGGGGGTCCCCTATCCCAAAAGCCCTTCCTTCTCCTCCTCCTCCCTGTCTCCCAGCTCCTGTTTTCCCCGGCCAGGTGGCCCGTGGCTTATATAATGTGCTCAAACCCCGGAATAGCTCCTCCCGTTACACAACCGCCCAGCCAGCCACGGGGAGGGGGGATCCCCGGCTGGACGCTCCCCCTGCACTGGCCATGCCCCCCCCCCGCACCTACAGCGTTCAGCCCTGGGGGTCATTCGCTGGGATTGTGTCCCCATCGGGGAAGGTGACCCCATTGTGACAGTCATCCCCCTCTGCTCCTCCGTGTGCTCAATAATTGCATTTATTATTATTATTCCCCCCTCCCCAGAAGTGGTGATGGGCCGCGGGGCTGCCTGTGCCTCCTCCTGACTCTGCGCCCAGCAAAGCAAATGGCCGTAAGGATCCAAAACCTGGGGGACTGGCTGTTCTCCCTCTCCATCCTCACCCATTATTTAAGCAACTCCTGGTTGGGGAAGGTCTGGCAGGGCAGGGGGTGCCTGAGCCCTGCCTTTTGGGGCTGCCTGTGAGCCCCTTGGCCACCAACGAGCAGCTGCTGGTGGCTGCGGTGGCCCCAAGGGGTTGAGGAGAGCGTGGCTGGGGGGGACACGGGGCTGGGAGTCCTGTAAGGGTACCCATCGCCTGGACCTGCTGCCTCTCAGCTCAGCACAGTGGGGGTTTGCTGCCATCACTTGTATGTGTTTCTCCTCCTTTCCCTCATCCCTGGATCAGGAATGGGATCACTGTGGGGGTCCCGGGGTCTCCTGGGGCTGGTCCCCATCATAGTGTGACCCCCTTCCCATCAGCTCTCCTCCAGCCGGAGCTGGGAAGGGGTTCGCTTGGCATCCCCCAGCAACCAAAGGGGTTCAGGCTGGGGGGGCTTCAGCTCCAGTGTTTTGGGGACAGGAGCAAAGCCTGGCTCCTCACCCTCCATCAGGCCCTTTTCTCCAGAGCGTCTCCCAGGGGAGCTGATAGATCTCTGCTACCCACACCCCTGTGCGGTGCCCGTCTGATGGGGGGGACCGGTCCCCACCCCTGGCTCCCCCATCCCTACATCCCCAAGCAGGGAAGGAGCCTGGTTGCTTAGCAACTGTTTAGCTTCTCCACCAGCCTCCTCATCTATTTAAAATATATATATATATGTGCACAGACGTAGGTATGCACAAGCAGCAGTGAGCCCTCACCCAGCTCATGACCTCCCCCAGCCAGCATCCGTATATTCTTTATTAATTGCTTTAAAGTCTGCGAAATGTCAAATTTTGGTCGGGCAGCTAGAGGAAAGGATGATCTGCACTTGGGGAAATAGGGATGGAGGGGCTGGGATGGGTGTAAGCAACCCCCTCCTGCTGCCCCTTCCCACGGGCAGGATCCCTGCCGGCTCTGGGCTGGGAGGCAGTGCTAACTGTTAGAGGGCAGCTACACTTTTAAAGCCAATTTTGCCTTTTTTTTTCTGCTTCTTGGAGGTCTGACTCATGGTTTTTGGCACTCGGGGGCTGGAGTAAGGCAGCTCCGGAGAAGGTCGGCCCAATTAAAGGCAGCAACCCTGGACTTTTTCTCCGTGTAATTCTGGCCAGGTGTTTAGAGGAGGCCGGTTGCCTTGCTGTGATTTTCTGGCATTTTTTGTGTTGCAAAAAAAAAGCCCTTCTCCCAGCTGTCCCCACGGCACAGGCAGGGAGCAGCCTGGGACAGGGCTGTAAATGCTTCGGGGACGGGGTTATGATTTTGGTAGGTGGTGGTGTGCCCTGATGAGACCCTGGCGGGCAAGAGAGCCACGAGGGTCACTCCTCTCACCCTCTCCGGTGGGGCTGGAGGGTCCTCGCCTTGGCTGGGTTGTCCCCTGCTTGTTGGGACTGAGCTCTGGCACGCTCGGCACGTGAGTGGTCCAGGGAGCTGCTATCCTGGGCTCACCGCCCGCATCCCGTGCCCGCATCCCCGGCACACGGGTGCTCGCCGTCGCCCTGGCTGGTGCAGCTGGATGTGGCGAGAATTAATTGAGTACCGGCCGGAGGCGGCTTTAATTAGTGCCGAGGCAAGGGGGGGAGGATGCCCAGGCACCACCGCTGCCTTTCCCTGCCGAGGGGGAGATGCTGGGAGAGCATCCAGGCACCGCCAGCCCCCCGCTGCCATCCCTGCTCCCGCCGGGAAAGCGGTTTCAGCCGCATTACGGCGCGGCAGGGCCCTGCGGCGGCAGCGGGCAGGAGTGACGGGCAGCTGCCTCCAGCACAGCCCCATGCCCGGGGTGCTGTGGGCATGGCCGGGGAGCCCAGCGGCACCCGTGGGGGGATTTGAGCAGAGTCAGCTGGGGAGGGGGTTGTTTCTGGGCTGGAAAATAGAAGGGCAAAAGCAGTTTGGTGAAATAACGCTTGTTTTGCTCGTTTTCCTTGTTTTCTTCTTTCCCTTTGGGCTGGAGCTCCCGAACCCCCGAGTTTCCCTTCAAAGCCCAGGCTGGACAGCCCCGGGGCTGGGATACGGGGACGGCTGCGTGCCAGGGCCACCCCACCAGGCTCTGGGGGATCCCAGGCCACAGGGAGGGAGCTCGGTTCAAAGTTTGGCTGGAAACCAGCAGCTGCAGAGCCCAGCAGGATGGCGAGGCTGGTCCTTGCACCCCGAGCTGGCGGAGCCTGTGCTGGCTGTGTGTCAGGGGCACAGTGCGGTGTGTCTGTCCTTCTGTCTGTCCCAGCCTCCACCAGGCTAGCAATACTGGTGCCCGGGTCCTCCGCACCCTGGGTACGATTCAGCATGGCTGGGAAGGGAGGAAGAGACCTGGCGTGCCGGGCTTGTCCCTGTGCTTGGGGTAAGGCATGGGGATGGAGGGTGGAGGTGGAGGATGAAGATGGAGGATGAGGATAGAGGATGGAGGTGGAGGATGGGGATGAGGAGGAGGATGGAGAATAGGGATGAGGATGAGAATGGAGGATGGAGGATGGGGATGAGGATGAGGCAGCTCTGAACATTTCCAAAAGCTCTAATCCAGGTGGCAGAATGTGCCTTCGAGCTGAAAAGCTGTTTCTACGTCCCCAAGCCCCAGGGTGGCATGTGGAGCACCAGCAGGGAAGATTGGGATCCCAAAACACGTGGCTGAACGGCTTGGCAAAACGGGAAGAGAGGGATTTGCGTGGGAGTTTTCCCAGCAGCTCCAGCCCATGGTGCTGGGGGCTTTGAGCCCTCCTGGGTGGCACTAAGGGGGTTTGGGTGGTGGGGACGGATGCCAGCGCCTGTTCCCGGCCGCATCCTGCAGCCTTTAGGAGCCCGCGGGGACACGGCGCAGCGCTCGCCCCAAGACACCTCCTCTCCCTCTCGGCGAGGTGGCTGGGCAGCGGGCTGCCAGTGCTTGACGATTTGTGGGTAATTACTGCAGATAATGAAATATTTAACCATCGTCTTTATTATCGGGGGTAGCGCTGAGCCAGGCAGGAAGCCGCTGTTGTTCGGTCAGGGCCGTGCTGCCTTCGCTGACGGGTTTGGTGCTGGTGCGAACTGGCAGAGCCAGGTGGTCCCCGCGTAGTGGCCGATGGATGGAGGTTGTGGTGGTGACGGCCACCCTGTGTCCCCAAGCTGTCCCTTGCAGAGGCAGGGCTGCCCCTTTGCAGGGCATCGCTGGGGGTCTCCTTTGGGGACAGGGAGGGTATAGACCCAGCCTGGGGGACATGGGCTCCTTCTGCCCCGGTACCTTGTCCCCAGTGTCACCAGAGATGTAGGACTGGCTCCATTTCCCACCCAGGGCTTTTGCCTGTGGCCCAGATTTGCTATTGATAGCCGGAGAGGGTCTGCAGGTGGTTTTTCTCTTCCTTTGTTTTCTTGCCTGTGCTGTGGCTGAGGCAGGGTGGCTGGTATCAGTTCTCACAGTGGATATTGCTCACTGCTGAGGGGACACTGGGACGCAGTGCAGTGTCCATCCCCGGGCCAGTTCCACCTGCCTGGCCTCGGGTGCAAGGGGAATATCTCCAACCACATCCTTTTTACGGAGGCAGGGAACATTTCCCAGCGGGATCTGCATGCCTCCCCCACCACGCAGCCCTTACCCACAGGTACGCATCCAGCTGCTGGTTTATCTCACATGCTTCTCTGTCTACCTGCCCAGCTGTATATCCCAGCTCTCAAGGTTTCGCAGCAATGAATTTACCCACTGCTGGGCTCAGGATAAAATTAATTCCCGCTGGGGAAAAGCAAGCAGAAGCTGCTGTGGAAAGCATCCTCTGCTTCCCGCTCTCCTTCCCCGAGCCTCTCCGTGGGTGAAGGTTTCCCAGTGGGGAGCTTCCTCCATTCCTAAATTTCCTTCCTGGTTTTTGGCTTCATGCCCTCATGGGAGAAAGAGGAAGAGGAGCCCTCAAGCCAGGTTTTTCTGCAGCATCTCTCCCATCTCTGGCCTGGGGCCACCCTGGGACATGGAGGGGGCTTGGGTCAGAGGGCCCCCCTGGGCAGCTCCTTACTGCAGGGCGTCATGGGGCTCAAAATGTGGGTGCTGATCTGCCTGCTGCAGGCAAGGGGGGACTGGGGGATCCTCTGGTTGCTCTAACAGGGCCAAGCATCCAGGGTTGCAGAGCCCCGGCTGGCTCCTGCTCCACCAGCAGCATCTCCCCCTGCCCGCTTCTCTGTGCCTCCATGGAAATAAAGGCTGCTGGCTCCTCTCTGCATGGTAATAATGGGAAAAAAAAAGGAAAAAAATAAAGCCTTGTAATTAAGCAGTCAGCTGCCGTCCTCCCCGGGCAGGCTCGTCAGGAGATAAATGAGTGCGTGGGGCAGCCAGTGGCAGCGGGAAAGCCGGGGATGTCCCTTGGGGATGCCACAGGGTGGGAGATGCCTTCCCGCCGGGCTGGGACCTCTGGCACCCCGGGGAGGGCTGTGAGGCTTTTTCTCTCCTCAAACAGCAGAGAAACATCCTCGAAGCCTCTCACGGGCGATCTGCATTCCTACCCTGGCTCTGTCCCACCTGGCACAGCCATGAGAAGCTCCAAACCACCTGGCATCCCGCTGGAACAGCACAGCGGGAGCGGCGAGCCCTCCCTGGGCTCGAAACGGTGCAGATCAGTCTGTGGTCAGTCTGTCCTGCCTTCATGCCCATGGTCAGCCTTCCCTGGGCCAGCATTTGGCCCTGCCCTCCTCGGGCAGCATGTGTCAGACACCCTGGGCAAGGGTTGGCTGCTTCCCATGTAGGCAACAGTGTGCAGGCAATACCCATCCTTGGAAAAGCTCTCTGGCAGGGTCCTGGGATGGAAACACCCCAGAGAAGTGGCTGCTGACAAAAGCTGCGTCTCTGAGCCCAAAGCCGGCTTGGAGAGCGAGGGAGGGTGCTTTGCCTTCACCCCCAATCATTTAACTTTGTGTAGGACTTTGCAGGAGAAGCGTTTGTGGGAGTCCCCAGTAAAGCCCAGGCAATGTCTCTGCAGCCTGGCTGCCGCTGGTAATTAAGACAGCGGATCTCCAGTGGGAGCATCCCATGCTGAGGAGAGGGCTGGTGCTTTGCGCAGAGGAGCTGGGGCATCGCAGGATGGGGAGACCGAGGAACGGGTGCTCAGCCGCGCGCCGATGGCCTGAGGTCGCTGAGACGGGGTTGTGTCTGTCTGGTTGATCCAGGAGATTTGGGGGCATCTTCTCCCCCAGGCTCGGGAAGCATCAGCCGGAGCCTCAGCGCGGCAGTGCCGCTCGGGAACAGTTGTCCTCTTCCGAGGGGTTATTTTTGGAGCCAAGTGAGGACACGTTGACTGTGGTGGCGGAGGAAGGAGGCAGGGACACGTGAAGGTGAAAGAGCAGGGAGAAGGCAGGCGGGCAACAGCCGGTGGGGACCCTCATGTCCCCTTGCAGCCGGCACCAGGCCATTGCCAGAGGGTGCCAGGCCATTGCCAGAGGGCATCGGCAGGCGTTTGCTGGCTGGGCCAGGCATCGAGATGTCCCACTGCTGCATCCTCACCGGCCAGTGCAGCTGGGGGATGCAAGGGGATATCTGAGGTCTTTGGGTCCAGACCCTTGCTGGATGGGGACAGTGCCCAGGGGTGTCCCCAGAGGGCTGTGAGGATGGATGCCCGTCCCTGCTCCAAACCTGCGCCGGCTGACAGCAGGGTCCGTGGGACTCAGAGGGACCCCTGCCTGCCTGTCCCACTGCTACCGTATGGCTCTCAGTCCCGCAGACCCACACTTTGCCAGGCTTTCCCCAGTACAAGGCTGGCACAGAGCATCGTCCTCTCTTTCCTAAGAGCCAGCCCTCGTGGCATGGTGATGGGAATAGCCCCAACCTTGCTTTGCAGGTGGGGAAACTGAGGCAGGGAGCAGGAAGGGCGCTGGCAGAAGACCCAGATCCCTCAGTCGCCATTCCCATCAACCTGCTGTGCCTGCACATCTTTTGAGACGAATTTTGCCTTCAGGTCCTGGCAGGGTCCCCTCGCCATCGCGGGCTGAGAAGGAAACCGGGGCAGGGACTGACCCCTAACTCTTTCTCTCCCTCCCAGGTGCTGCTGGCGGCGAGGCCGCCCACGCCAGCATGGCTCTCTACAACAACGGGGCCGACGTGCCTTCGCCCCAGGAAGCCTCCAACGGCTTCTCGCAGCCCGGCGCTTCGGGGACGTGGCACAAGGGCGAGGAGGAGGTGCGTCTGGTGGAGCCCAGCCTGGTGAAGAAGGCTCACCGGGAAATCCTGGACCACGAGCGCAAGCGGCGGGTGGAGCTGAAGTGCATGGAGCTGCAGGAGATGATGGAGGAGCAGGGGTGAGTGGTGGGGGATCGGGGCTGGGCTGGAGATGGACCCCAATGCTTGACCCACTTGCACCTTGTTCTCCCCCTTTTTCGTCTCTAAAAAGTACCTTGATTTGGCAAATGTCTCCAGTTGGAAGTAAATCCACTTTTGGGTGAATCAGACAGCTTTGGGGTGGACTAGTGAGTTGGTTTGTGAAGCTAAATGCCTCCCAGAAATGCAGACCTAGGAGTGCCTCCACACACACGTTGGAGGCACACTTTGGCCCCTCCGCTTGGAAATCTGGGTTCTTAGCTTGTCGTGCCAGGAAAGCCAAGGCAGGAAGGAGGAGCGAGTCGCTCATGGTCATGCAAACTGTCAGTGCCACCCAGCCTGTGCCCTGCATGCCTGGGGTGGGAGGTGGTCTGTCTCTGTCTCTCATGTTGGGGAGATGAAGGAGAGCTGGGGTTTAGTCCCAGGCGAGGCTGTTTTGGTGCTTCAGTTTGTCCTGCCTTCCTTCTCTGTCCCCAGTTTTGGGGTGAGAGGATCCCCCTCGTCCTGCCGTGCCCCTGGCTGGGCACTGTGAGCTGCTCCCCAGCCTTTGCTCTCCCCTGGGGAAGCAAAGGGCCGGGGGAAAACCCGAGGGCTGGAGAGCATCCCTGCCTGGGTGGGCAGGAGGGGCTGGGGGGCCAGTGAGGAGACCCCCATCCTCGCCGGACCCATGGCCATGCTGCCGGCTGTCCCGTAGCTCCGGCACCAGCTGAACAGCCCGATCCCCCTGACAGCTCACTAAAACCTGATGGATGGAGCAAATTCTTCGGCACACGTGGGTAGATGGGGACTGGTATCAGCTGGAGAGAAGGAAAATGGATTGAGGGAAGGCTTCGCCAAGGCTTTCATTAAGAGCGCAAGCGTGACCTAGAATTAAATTGTCTCACACAGACTGGAATAATGATTGTGCCTAATTTGTCGTTATGGAAATAAATAAGGCTGACCTGGCGCCTTGGGGAGCCCAGAGCCTCCTGTCGGGTTCCCGTGCCCTACTAGGGATCTTACTACTAGTAGTATCATTACTGCGATGGGTAATAGCAATATTGCAATCGGTATTGTTGTTATTGCTATAATTGCTTTTGCTGTTATTAAGGCTATTAATAACGATGATGATGGTGATACACCAAAATGATAATATAATTACAGTAATAATCTTGGTCAACCTGGTTAATCCGCCGCCTGCTCTTCCCCTCCGCACAGGGGCTTTCTGGGGGGGTTACACGGGAAGCGCTTTGCAACCCTGAGGTTTCTGCCTGGGCGGGGGGCCGCATCCTGGCCACGGCCTCGGGGGAATTATTGGCAAGGGCAAGGCCCCTGGGATGAACGGGTGTGACAGCAGAGGAGGTTTTGTGGGGATTTAAGCACTCCCTTGTTTCCTTAAACATGGATGGCTCCTCCTGCCTGTGCTGTATAAGGCTGCTGCTCCCTCCAGGCTGCCTGCTTTATTCCCTGCCTGCAGGCTGGATTTCTTGTCCAGAAAAGAAGTGTCAGCAATTTTTCTTTCTTTCCCAAACCCATTCTATGTGTTAAATGCAAACCCAAAATCCCTCCGATGGGGTTATAAGCAGCGCCAGGGGTTGCAGGAGGGAAGGGGCTGGTGGGGTGCTCCTGCCGCCATCACAGGATTGCTGGGGGGGGGGGGGGTCCTCGCCTTGGCCTTGCCCCCCACAGATTTGCTAACAGCCCAGCCGTGGTGGCCCATCTGTCACCTCCTGTTTGGCCTCGTGTCCCCTCTCCGAGAGCATCGGCCGCATTTGTAATATGCTGCAGCAAATGCTCATTTTCTCAGGCAGACATCTTCCAGCTGCCGCTAGCCGGCTGATGTCCACGGGATGGCCGGGGCCGGCAGCTCTATCCTTGCAGGATGGCCGCACCCTGCCCAGCTAGCTGCACCCCCATCCAGGGTACAGTGCAAGCAGCATTTGGGGGTGTTGCCCTATTTTTGGGTCCCCCGTGCCCAGGCGGGGTGCAAGATGAGGGGAAGAAGCCAGGCTGCCTCGGTGCCTGGTTAGCAGCCCTCCTCCTGCACGGGAGTCCTGGCTGGCTGGGGAATTAATGAGAGCCTTTCAGTGCAAATGAGCTCGTTAATATTAATTCCCCTCTCCTCACTGTTCCCCTTCATGGGCACCACAGTGGGGGTGGATGCTGCCACATGGCCCTCTGCATCCAGCGCACCCAAGGGCATCCGGGGCACCCACGGCACTGCAAGGGGCATCGCCGTCCCCAGCACGGGCTCTGCGAGGTGCCATCCTCGGGGACCGCAGGGCTCGCCCAGGATGTGACACCCAGTTTTCTGGGCTGATTAGTGGCGATGCTGATGGAACGTGACGGCAAGGATGGGGCCATGAGCAGCCTCTGTAGATGGTGTGGGTGATGGCAGGGATGCACGCGGAGTCCAACCCCTTCCCTCCCAGGGTGGCAGCGTGGTGGTGACATGGTGGTGGTCCCTTTGCCCTGTCCCCAGGGACGATGCTGAGAGCACTGCGGGTCCCTCCACTGCATCCCTCCGTTTGGATGTTTTTGGTCGAAGGAGATGCTCGGGTGCCCTTGTGCAGCCGCGGGATGCGGCACAGGACCGCCCGCTCGGGGCTGTCACCCGTCCCTCCCTGGGGACACCTTGGGGATGGCTGGAGCGCAGTGGTTTGCCGCGGCTGTTCTCAGATGCCAGGGACAAAGTGATTAGTGTCTCTCGTTAATAACCCTGCAGCGGCCTGAGTCAGCGTTCGGCGTTAGCGCAGAGCTGGCTCGGCTGCTGGGGCCCAATGCAGCGCGGGGATGAGCGAGGGAGGCTCGTGATGGGACAGAGGCACCAGGCGTGAACGCTGGCATCACCGGCTCCGATGCTGGCACTGCTGGAGAGGGTTTGGTGGGGTTGTGCCCCAAAACCTGGGGCGGTGGGGGGGAATGGCGACTTCATGGTCATCTTCTTCTTTTACCCCTTCCTGATGTCCCTTCCTCTGCCAAGCACTGCTGGGAGGGGCAGACAGGAGAGAGGAGGGCACGGAGGGCGGTGGCAGGGGACCAAGCAGAGGGACCTGCTCTCCTCCAGGCCCTGATGACTGTCACCATGCCACCTCTCTTTTCTGACCGGCCCCTTGGGCCACATGTCGCTTCCAAAGGTATGGAGGTCTTCAGCAGGTTCCTGGGGAGCCCACGTTCCAGCCACGGCAACCCTGACTGCATCTTTGTCCATCCAGGTACTCCGAAGAGGAGATCCGTCAGAAAGTGGGGACCTTTCGGCAAATGCTGATGGAGAAGGAAGGCGTGCTCACCAGGGAGGACCAGCATGGGCGCCAAATGTAAGTGAGGCAGCTCCGAGTCCTGCCCGTCTGTGCGTCCTGCCCATCTCTCATCCCAGAGAGGCATGTCCCAGGTTGCCCCCGAGTATTGATGGGTGGATGGGTTGATACAGAGAGGGTATATATAGGGATGGTTGGATAGATGGATGGACATAGAGAGTGTATATAGGGTTGGATGGATGGATGATTGGTTGGTTGATTTGATGGTTGGTTGGTTGGTTGGTTGGTTGGTTGGTTGGTTGGTTGGAGGCAGGGTGTGCCTCTCTGAGGCAGTATCCTACCTGTGGAGAGGTTAGAGGTTGTCCTGTGCTGGTCTTTCGGAGACCTCAGGGTGCTGTACAGAGAGGCCAGCATTGCAATGCTTCTGTCACAGATGATGAAACTGAAGTGCAGAAGGTCTCAATGCTTGGCTCACCCCACCAGCCAGTGGCAGAGACCAAGCCGCAGGTTTGCTGTGCCTCACCTCTGCCTGCTCCTGCCTCTTTGGATCACCTCTCCTGTTCTCCCCGGGGCTGAAATAGCAGCTTCTGCCTCCAGCCAGGCGAGGGCACCGGTTTCCAGTCCTTGCTTTTAACTCCATGATGCAGAATAGTCCTCCTGTCTCCGGGTGTGAAGCTGAGCTAACTCAGCTCGGCTGGCAATGGTTTGGCAGGTTGGCTGCTGTTCTGTAACCCTAGAAACATTCGTGTTAGCAATAATAATAATTAATAATATTTTCTGTTGCAAGGGGCCCACGCTGGATAGGCAGAGCTCGAGCCTGCTTCTCGCCTGGGTAGACCCAGAGCCTGTGCCTCTGTCAGGATGGTGTGACCCCAAGGAGCCCTATGGAAGAAGCTTCTCCAAGGAGCTCCTGCCCTGTGCCTCTGTATCCTAATCGTTCCTCACACTGCCTGGTCCCTGGGGGCTGCTTCTGCCCCAGGGGGCTTGGGGCTCAGGTTAGGTGTCCAAAGCAGCCCAGCTCCTGCTGGAGACGTGCCAGTTGCTCCTCCTGCCCTGCGCAGGACTGTCCCCAGCCTCGCAAGGGTCCACCCTGGCTCGATGATGATTTATCTGCGCAATGCTTAATGGCCCAGGCAGTGTGGCTGGCCTGGCGCGCACCATCCATCAGCCTGGAAACCAGGTCACTTGGGACAGGAATAGATGCTGCAGGTTCACTGAATATTAATGCTTCATTAGGGTCAGGAAATCAGGGCGAGGGGGGAGGCAGGGAAGCCGTGGCGGCGGGGAGAGCCTTCCTCCCACTGCTCTGCCGGCACGCCAGGCAGGGAGGGAGACGGCTCGGCTGCTCCCAGCCCAGGATGGGGTGCACGGTCCTGGGGCAGCACGAAGCATTCAGGGTCCTCCTTCAGGCAGGAAAAAACAAGGCATGGGGAGAACCAACCTGCCCGGGTCACCGAGCATAAAGCCTGACGTGTTAACAAGTGGCCTTTGCCCATGGGGGCATGCGTCATCTCCAGGGCATCTTCCCAGGCAGACTCGTTAGGGCTGGCGCTATAATGAGCACACAGGGAAGCCGAAGGCGCATTAAGGTTACCCAGGCAGCCCTAGCTGTCACCTTTGCGGGCTTGCTTTTGAAAAACAAAGGGTAATCATTAAAGATTAGCCCAGGGGCTATAAATAATAGTGCTGAGCTGGAAGGAGCAGTCTCAAAGCAAAGGATTGCTCGGAGGACAGCAAAGCCGGAGGCACTTGGAGGAGGCTGGTAGGAGCCAGGTCCAAAGGAGGTGGCTTTTCAAGCAGTAGGGACCTGAGCTGCTGAAATCCCTGCCAAAGGATGTTCTGGGTGCAAAAGGTCTGCACTGGTTGAAGAGGCTGGACAAGGGAGTTAAATAAACTTTAAATAAAGAGCCCCAGCCCTTGTAGTAGCTGGGAGAGTACTCAGCAAAACATCTCATGGGCTGATCCTGCTCCAGCACCTCTCTGGACTTTTGTAGCTCCATTGTTGGCTGCCAGGACTATGATTCTGAACCAGCTGGTCTCATTTCAAAGCAGATGCGAAAGCTCAGCATCATCTGCAAAACTCCCCAGGGGAAACTGAGGCACCGAGCAGAGCCATGACCACCTGAGTCCCTGGCTTGCTCTCTGCGCTCTTCCAGCTCCCGTCTCTGTGCGCGCACAGCCCGGCGATACAGCCCAGTCCCCAAGGAGTAACTGCTTGATGGAAAGGAGTAACTGCTTGATGGACGGGCTGGTGGGATTAAAAACAAACGCGAGCGTGTGCCGGGCGGGGAGGGATAATTGGGGCAGCACAAGCCCGTCTTGAGCCACTGAGCACAGCTAATGGGTGAGATGCTGGCAGCAGGCTCTGGCGTGGAGCACTGCCTGCTCACTGAGCAGAGAGTCCAACAGGGAATTATCCATGCTCGCTCCTCTCTCTTCCTCTTTTCTCCCCCTTCCCACGGTTGGGTGGTGGTTGAAAGGCTGTTTCTGCCCTTGGGGCATGGCCAAAGCAGGAGTCACTTGGAGGGGACCCAGAAATCCATGGCTGTGGTGCAGAAGGGAGCTTGAGACCCGCTTGAGCGATCGTCTGCAGTCAGGAGGAGGATGCCTCGCTTGTAGTTTTGGTCCAAACCATTTTTAATTGGGCTAAACAGCCCGGGGCCTGCCTGTGGCCAGGGATGCCAACACGCGCTGCTCTTGGATCTGCCGTCTGGGACTGGGAGCTTCCCTTTGCTCAGCCGGAGGCACTGGCTGGGCTGCCAAGGGACTGGTGCCGTGGGGGCTACGCTTCTCCACCAGCATCCCCAGCCTCACGCCTCTGGGCTGGGAAGGGTAGAGGAGCCCACATCAGGTTTCGGAGGGCAAATCTCCCTTGGGAAGCAAGTTCCCCGGGCTGGTGCGATGTCGGGCACGCTCCAGGCACAGCCCCATCCCTTACGGTTCCCTCCAGAGCACCTGGATGGCCGCATCCCTCCCGGGGTGAGATGTCTCACATCCCCCAAGAACAAATGAGAGGCTCCCGGTGGGGTTTGATGCTGCTCCTAGGGCCGATGGCTCAGGAGGACCACGGAGGTGGGGGACAGCAGGGAGAGGCTGGGCAGGGACTCCTGGGTCCCTCCTGCCTGCCTGGTCCAGCTGCCAGGCCTCTGCCAAGCCCTGCCCGCAGCCCTGGTAGTCAACGGCAACCTCCTGCTGGTTTCCATGGCAGCGGGAAAAATTAATGCTGACGGAGTCACTCAGGAGGGAGAGGAGACCCTGATGGCTCCAGGCCTGATGTCCCCCCACCCCATCTCACCTGGCCCGGCGGGGACATCACCTGCCTGAAGCTCCAGTGCCGAGCTGGTGGCACGCTGGGGTGCTGGGCTCAAAGCCTGGAACATCCTGGGCAGCTCCCGCCGGCGGGTGGATAATCGCCTGAATCCCCGAGCCTCCTGCCAGCTCCTCTTGCCCTAATCCTGCCCTGCCGCCTACCTGGGCTGATCCCAGCCCCCCGCTCAGCCCCGGCACTTGGGCAATCCCGAAAGGGGCTCTGAATGATGCCAAGGCTCGAGCCTGTGGGGAGATGGTGGCTCGAGACCCACGGTGTCCCTGTGCCAGCCCGGTGGGGATTTCTGCAGGGACAGGAGTCCCAGGAAGACCCCAAGAAGACCCCCACCACAAAGCTTTGCTGCATGTGGATCTTGAGTGATGTGACCAAGGTCCCCTGGGGATGCTGTGGCGGAGAGGATGTCCCCCAGCTCCTGTAGCTGCACCGGGGCTGCCCCAGGCTTCCCCCCAGCAGCTCCGGTGGGAGATGGGGAACAGGGAGCCCCGAATTAATCCTGTGCTTTCTCCTTCGGCAGCGTGATAGAAAACCACCACGGGGCAGACGAGGAGGAGTACACGGTGGAGTACCCTGACTACGGCGAGGACTGCCTGCTGCAGTGCGACTGCTCAGCTGAGTGCTACCGCGAGGACAGCGGCCACCGCGAGTACAGGTCCAGCCAGACCCGCAGCGGGGATTTTGGGGAGCGAGAGTGTGCACAAGGTCCCCGCGGGGGCACATAGTAGCCAGGGGGCAGTCCCTTCTTCCCCCAACCCTGTCTGCTTTTTCCCATAGGCTGAAAAGACGCTCGAGCAGCTCTGCCTCTCCTCCACCCAAGAAGAAAAAGAAAAAGAAATCGGGTCACCGCCGGAGCCGGTGAGTCCCCAGCTGTCCCTGCGCTGTCCCCTCTCCTGGGAGGGCAGCTCTCCTCCCAGCTCAGCCCCTCCCCAGGTTCTGGTGAGGGAAGTCACCCTGCTCTGGGGAGCAGTGCACCCTCAAGAGGTGCAACGCACCTGCATGCACCGATGGTGCAACACACACACGTGTGTGCACACGCACAGCGCTGTGGGATGTACCACCAGCCCACTCAACTGCATGCACTGGTGGGACCTTGCCCGGTCCATGCTGGGAAGGAGCCAGCTGCCGCAGGGCACAGCACCGGGCAGGATTTGGCTCCCTGAAGGGTCTGGCTCCATCTACGCGCTGGTCCCCTCCCCGGTTAGCACTGGCCACCTGGGCAGGATGCTGTCCCTAATGTCCCTTTCTTCTCTGCCTTCCCCATGGCAGCAAAAAGAGGAAACCCGGCTCGGAGCGCAGGTGAGTGCCCACCGGGCTGGGTGGGCTGCGGGGTCCCCCCCGGGCATGCAAGGCCCCCGGGCATGGGCTGGCCTCCACCACCCACTGTCCCCCTCTGAAATCCCAGCCGGAATTGGCCACCCCGTCTCCTGCTGGAGGCTGTGGAGCCCACGAGGTGGCAATGGGACACAGCGGGATTCGGGCACTCTGGCACCCAAGGAGGCCAGAGCCCTTTGGCCAAAAGCCCCTTTCTATCCCCCACCCCAAATCCCCCCCCAGGAAATAATAACTTCCATGCGATGTTCATGCATCCCATGGGTGGTCCAGGGGAAGCAGGGTGCCGAGGAACAGTGGGATGGGACTCCCCTGGGCCATGGGGATAGGGCTGGGGAGTCCCTTGCTCCCTCCTCAAGGGCACCCACTTTCCACCCCCCCAGCTGTGACAGCTCTTCACCCATCCGCAAGGAAAAGAAAAAGAAGACTGGAAAGAAACACAGACGCGACAGGTAGGAGGGACGCCACGTCAGGCTGGGGACAGCGGGGCTGGTTGGGGACAGCGGGGCTGGTTGGGGACAGCGGGGCTGGTTGGTGGCTGCCCAGGCCCTTGGGCTGGGGCGGGATGGAGGCATGGACAGGGGTGGATGCTGGTGGCTCTTCATGGGGCCATCACCTCCTCACAGCAGCTGTCACCCGCCTCATCCAGCAGCCCACCTCAGGGCCACCCCCCTGCCCTTGTCCCCACGCCCTGGGGCTGCCCGGCCTTGGCCAGCTCAGCACGTCCCCTTCATCTCTGCCTCCTCTTCATCCCTCAGGTCTGAGTCGGGGTCACGGAAGAAGAGAAGACACAGGTGAGAGTGACGGCTGCTGGGAGCCACCCCACTGCCACCAGCGCTGGCTGCCAGCTTCCCCCATCGGGGACACCCTGTCCCCTGCCCTCCTGCTGTCCCCATCCCCTCTGCCCGTGGGGACGGGCCCATGGGGCACGGTGGGTGTGAGCGTGGGCTGCCAGCACCCGCCGTCTGTCCGTCTGTCTCTTGCCTGGTGAGTGTCCCCCTCACCCCATGGCCAGACACTGCTGGGCGTCCCCCACCCTTGGAGGTGGCACAGGGCCACCCTGGGTGACTGTGGGGTCCCACGCGGCCCTGAGTGTCCTACGTGGGAGAAGGGGTGACACCGGGCAGCCGTGGCCAGGGCAAACACTGGCTGTTGCCCTGCTCTGCAGATACCCTCTGCCAGCATCGCTATTTTAGGGTGAAAGAAGTAAAAAACAGGCAAAGAGTGCCTGGGTGGGCAGAGGGGCTCAGAGGGCTGACGCAGGGCAAGGCAAGCGGCCGGGTGATAACGGACCCGAGCCCTGTGGATGCCGAGCAGAGCCGGCCCCCCCCTTCCCACTGCCACCCCCTCCCACCTGGCCTCGCCGACCAGCACATGGCCCCCACGGTCCCCCCAAAGCCAGCTGGGAACCCCACTGTGGTTTGAAGCTCAATGGAGCCCAGCTCCGGGCAGGTCCTCCCCATCACTCCTCCCGCAGCCTCGGTGGCTCTGGGGGGGCCAGGGAAGCCCCCCCGAGTGCTGCCCCCGCTCCTGTCTCTGCAGCTTTCGGCTCTTCCTGCAGGTCCCGAAGCCCCAAGAACAAACGGAAAGAGAAAAACAAAGAGCGCAAGAGGTGAGGGGCCGAGATGGCGGGGGGAGTGGGGCGATGCGCCCCCCTATTTGCCCTCCCATGGCGGCTCAGCCTGCCCCTCGGCCCTCCGGCCACCCTCTCCGCAGGTCCCGCAGCGAGTCCCCGGCCTGGCGCTCGCACCGGCGCAGCTCCTGCAGCTCCCACAGCGCCTCGCTCTCCTCCGACGACAGCGGCTCCAAATCCCCTGGCAGGTAGGGACAGCTCGGGACCCCCGTCCCCACTGCCAGCAGCCCCCCCAGCTTCCATGATGGGGACCCTTGCAGGGTAGAGGGCAGGGAGGCAGGCGGCAGAGACGTCCCGGTGATGGGGACCCTTACGTGATGGAGGGCAGGGAGGTGGGTGGCAGAGGTGTCCCCATGATGGGGACCCTTGGGGATGGAGGACGGGGAGGCGGGTGGCAGGGGTGTCCCTGGGATGGGGGCCCTCAGGGGGATGGAGGGGAGCAGGACGGTGCTGCAGCACCTCCGGGGGGGGGTTTGGGAACAGGGTGCCCGGACGGAGTATCAAATTTGAACTGGAGAAAGCACAAACCACCAATTTTCCCCCCATTTCTCGCTTCGGCAAAGCCTGCCCCGCCATCTCAGCCCGGGCTTGCAGCCAGCAGCTCTGCCGGAGCCAGGCGAAGGGCGATGCCGTCCTGGGCTCGGGGCAGGGGGGATGCCGGCGGCTGACGGTGCGGTGCCCCGCAGGCTAAGCCCCAAGCGCCGGCAGGACGGCCCCAAGGGCAGCAGCGCCCGTTCCAGCCGCAGCCCGTCCTCCCCCTCTCCCCGCCGCTCGGCCTCGCCGCACCAGAACGGGCACAAGGGCAGCGCCCAGAATGGCCGCCACAGCCACGGCGCCCCGCTTCCGGAGCCCTCGGATGTACGTAGGCTTTTCTTGGATCACCGTTCGCTTCCCTCCCCTCCTCCCTCCGCAGGACCCCCTCCACCCTGGCTCTCCTCTCCCCTCCTTCCCCCTCGCTCGGCTCCGGGGCACACGGGGGAGATGCGGGGTGCAAGGCTGCACCCCCTGCCCCCCCCCCCCCCCCCCAGCACCCATCAACCTTCCGCTGGGTGCGCGGTCTCCCTGGGGGAGCCAGCCCGTCACCTTGGGGCAGGTATCGGGGCAGCCAACAGGTCATCCCTCCCCCAAAGCCACCCACCCATCGCTCTGCAGATGTCACCCCCCCAGGGACGATGGCTTGGCAGGCCAGTGTCACCTGCCAGGGTCACCACCGGGCTCAGCACCTCCCTGGGAGTGGATTGAGCCCAGACAGCCAAGAAACGGGTAAAGCTGGAAAATTCTCAATTCCCCGCCAGCCCCAACCCTCCCCAGCACCCAGGTGCCAGCACCAGCGCTCAGGACCCCAGCACCCAGTCTGGGCCAGGGTAGGGTTTGGAAGGGGTTTGGTGCTGGGTGCTCATCTTTTAGGAACTCAAGGTCCCCGTGATGGGTGACACTGGGGCTAAGTGTCCCCGGCTCTGCCTCAGCACCCCGGGGGGCCTGGTGAAGCTTGGTGGGCTGCTCCCACTCTGAGTGGGGCAAAGCCCTAACCCAACAGGACCAGGGGCCCAGCCCCAGTTTAACCAGTGCCGGGGTGGCGAGGAGCCTGCTTCGCCTAGCGGGGGGGCTGGAGGCAGGGTTGAATGGCAGCGTGCTGGGGGACCCCACTAATGGGGGGCACACAGGTCCCCGCTCACCCCAGGGCACTTTATTCCCATGGGCGAGGTGCTGTGGGGATGCTCCCGGGCTGGCAGCACCCAATGCTGACACCCCAACACCTGTGGGGCCAGGGGCACCCCAGAAAACAGGTCCAGGAGTGCCCCCCCCCCCCATATTCACATCCCCTTCGCCCTCCCCGGCTCCCCAGCCCCAGCCCAGCACCCAGCACCCCCCCAGCAGCACCCAGCACCCTGCCCACCTCTCGGGGCACCTCTCTGCTTTCTTCTTTCCTGTGGTTTTGGCTGGGGTGTGGGGGGGTTCGGGTGCCAAGGAGCTGCCCACCGCCCACCCAGGCACCCGGCTCGCCCCGCTCTCCCCCTGCCCACCACCCCCAGCACCCAACATCGCCCAGACTGCCAAGCTCCCTTGGCTCCCTGGCACCAGCGGGACTTTTCTCCGACAACTTTCTCTCTCTTTCTCTCTCTCTCTCCTTTCTCTCTCTGGTTTCTATTTTTTATTTTTTTTTTCTTTTTAATCCCATCTGTGTTTTTCTTTAGCCTCCCATTTGAAAAAAACCCAAACGGTAATATACACTTCCATTTCTTGCTCAGCAGAAGCAGGGACGAGGGGGAGGGAAGGGCAATGAAACGTGCTTTTTTTCCCCCGCCCCCTTGTTTTAGTTTCCTTTCTCATGATTTCTTTTCTTTTCCCTTGTGATGTACAGAAATGCAAACGATATATATATCTCTCTTATTTCCCCCCTCCCCGTCGTCGTCGTGTTGTTCTAGAATTTTTTGCTTTTGTGTGTGTTAATGTGGAGAAGAGAAAAAAAAAAAAAAAGCAGATGTGTTTTCTAAATATTTACAACCGCTGAACATTGTATTTCCATTTTCTATATTTTGAACAAGGAATTTAAAAGGGAAGAGAGCCAAGCAGCTCTACACCGCAAAGGTAGCAGGCTCGCTTCGATATCGTGGAGCGAATTGCCCTTTGCCTCCTTGAATTGGCTACTGCCCCATCGCCTCAGCTGGCGGCCGGATCCTGCTGCCATGGGGGTGGTTTTCCTCCACGGTTGCAGGATGAGGCCGTTGGGTGCTGGGTTATCCAACTCCCACCCCAAGCCAAGTACCCTGCGGCCATCCCGCACCCAAGCGCCCGCATCCTGTATCCTGGCAGGATGGGTGCTGAGCATCCTTGGTACCTTTGCCCCCCTCCCAGCCTCCTGCAGACCCCCCAAATGCTCCGGACTCAGCCCATTGCCTGGGTGAGCCGTGCCCCCCCCCCAGCACCCCCAGAGCCACTGGGAAGAAGGGGTGCCCCGGGGCGCTGCGTGGCGTTGCCTTCCCTTTTAAATACCCAGTCCCGTCTCCATCCATCCTTGCTACCTTCCCCAGCCTTCCTCCCGGGTCTCTCCTCGCCCACACGCAGCCTCCGGCCTCCTCTTTCTCTTCGGTTTTCTTTGGGCCAACACAACCCGACAACCCTCGCCGTGTCCCACCTCCATCCATCGCCTTCCCTGCATGTTATCCGGGACTTTGCCATGTTATATAGCGACTTTTTAAGACCAAAACGCAGCCGGGTTACAGACACCAGCCAGCAAACCCCCCGCGGCCACCCGCTCGGCGGCCAGCCACAGCCTTTCCATTTAAAAAAAAGAAAAATTAAAAAAAAAAAAAAAAAAAAAAAGCTAACGAGACCAATTTTAAACATAATTTTAAAAATTCTAAGCAAAACAAACGGGATTAGCCGAGGGGTCTGGATCGCCGTACTAAAGAGTCCTTGTCTTTTTCCCATTCTGCCCTCCAAATGTGGAGATTATTGTTTTCTTTTTTTATTATCGCATTCCTGTCACTGCCAATTGCAAAGGTAGGTATTTCGTCCACCTCTGCACGTTCACTTCTGCAGATGAGCCTGTTGAAAAGCACCGTAGCTTGATTTAATGTTATTTTCTCTTTCTTTCTGACTCTCTTTCTTTCTCACTCTCCTTCTCTCTCTCTCTTTCATTTTGTCTCTTTTTGGTGGCTATATATAATTTTTTTTGATTTGTATGGTTTTCCCCAGTTAGCTGCAAAGCCATGCTCTTCTCTTACGTTCTTTATTTATATTTTTTTGCCCTGTCCACGTAATATTTTTTTCTTTCTTCCTCCCTTTTCTCTTCCCCGTCTCCTCGTGCTGTCGGTAGAATGCATTTCTGTGTCTTTCAGCCCTCTGAATTTGTGTTCGTTTCCATCCAGGGGCCGAGTACGGCTGCTCCATTTGAGTCCCCCCTTAGGGGCTGGGTAACGAAGGCGAACATAATTAGTGAGAAATAGGGGCAGTGGCCAGAGCCCACGGGTGGGAGCAGCAGCAGATCCGGGGCACAGGGGGTTTTGGGGTGGGTGGATGGGGTGAGAAATGAGAAACTGGGGGCAGATGTGTGGGTTTAGCCCCTCCTCGGGCCGTGGCGGGCAAAAAAACCCCAACCCAGGGAAAATATTGGGGGGTTGCCACGGGGAAAGGTTGAAATCTTCCTCTGTGGAGAGAGGCAGGTCTGGGGCATCACGGTCCCCTCGGGGCAGGGGACAGCGTCCCGACCCCGGCCATCCCAGCCCCTCAAGCTCCCAGTGTGCGTTTTCCCTTTTGGGCTGGGCCTTTGCCGATTTGGATTTATTTGGGATGCTTTTCCTTTTGTTGCTTTCCTGCACTGCCGGGCAGGAGACCCCTCCGCCCCCTCCCCAGGGTTTGGGTGGGAACCCCGCAGCCCGCAGCGTGGCCAGCCAGCACTGAAATGCCCCCCCTGGGAAAGAGGAAATCCCTCTCTTTCTCTCTTCTTCTTCCTCTTCTTCTTCTTCCTCTCTGCTTTTATTTTTCCCTGCCCAGATGCTGGCTCAGCTGCCTCCCCACCCCTTCCAGGGCTGCTGCATCCCCTTGGAGGGGGTCCCTGGCCCCCAGCGTTTGCAGGGCAGCTTGTGCCATGGGCAGGGCTGGCCATCGCCGCCAGCCTCCTCCCTCGCCGGAGTGATTGCAACAGAAACAGATTGTTAAATAAAACCCCCAGATCTCCCCCGTTTTGGCTCCAGCTTGCTGGTCCGCGGCTGGAGGGGTTGGTTTATCCATGGGGACAAGGAGGCGATGGGGGACGTGCCACCGGTGGGGTGCGGAGCGGCTTGTGCGACTCCGCCGCCTCGGGATGCTCGGGGACCACCGCGTCCCTTTTGCAGCATCTTCGTGGTGGTCCCCAGGCTCCCACCCTGGCGCCTTGCCCGCTTCTCTTTTGGGGAAGAAAAGCGGCGTTTAGGACACAGCGAGGCGGGTGGAGAAAAACCTCGTCTTCAAGGATTAACCAACCAGGCATGTTTGGGGCAAGGGGCCGGCAGGGAATCGGGGTCACCGGCCCCCAGCTTAGCCCTAGGTGCGGTGACACAATCCCGGCAGCACCCCAATCCCCCTGAACCCTGGTTAGATCCCCTCGGCCAGGCTCGGCTCTGCCCCACACAGGATTTACCCCTCCAGGGATGCTCAGGGACCCGGCACTGGGCTGTGGCCGGGAGAAGGAGACCCCCAAAGCCCCCCGAGCCGGCATTTGCCGGCTCAGTAAGGGCCGGCGGTGCAGGAGCCATTTCCACTCATCTTTTTGGTCAAGTGGTGTTTGCAAAGATGGGGAAAAAAAACCCAGGCAGTGGCTGTGGCTTGGAGGAACTCAGATATTTGGGAGCCGCTGCGTGCTGGACCCCAGGGCCGGGCAAACACCCCCCCAGCTCTTGGCGAGGGCCCGGCACGGGGCCTCGGCCGCGGCGGTGGCCCAGGGTTTCCCTCCCCTGTAGGAGAAGTGAGTTGGTTTGTTTTATTTCTCCTCTCTCTGGCTCTGTCTCTGTCTCTCCTCCTTCTCTCGCTCTTTCTTTCTCTCTTGCATTTTTGTGAATCTAATGATGCACTTATATTGCCCCGCTTTTCCCTTCTCTTCATACCTTACCTACTAAAGGAGGAAATGCCACTTTTTTGGTAAGTGGATGTTAACCAAGAGGGACTTAAAAAAAAAAAAAAAAAGCATATAATGGAAAAAAAAAAAAAAGGAAGCAGAAAGCAAAGTCTGTGTTGAGTGCTGATGAGGACTTAGCAGTTCCCTGCAGAGTCACAGCTAACAGCTCAATGCGTGTCCCAGGAAGAGCTCAGAGACATTCGTTTATCTCAGTAACGAGGACATTTGTGAAGTTTTGCTTTGTTTTTTTTTTAATTTTATTTTATTTGAGTTGGATGGTTTTTCTTCTTTCTTTTTTGGTTTCCTTTTGCCTTCTCGCCCCTGGCCCCCCGCCCCCCTGCCTTGCCCTCCATTGTTGCTCTGTGCCGTCCTCCTCGTTTCTTGATTTGTTTTAAGCCGAAAGCCGTACTATCTATAAAAACTACACATATCTGAACATATATCTCTCTATATATGTGCATGCCTCTGTGTGAGCAGCCCCCCCCCCCATCACGTCCAGCCCTCTTTGGTTCGACCCCTTCCCCTCGGCTCAGTCTGATTTACTCTCCCCCACCTCCCCACCTTCCCTCCTCTCATCTTTTCTTTTTCCCCCCATTTTCCTCCCTTCGTTTGGGTTTTACCCCCCCTTTTCCCTTCCCCTTTCTTGGTCAGGGCGGGCGGGCGCCGGGGTTTGCTTTATCCCCAGGTGTTTTCGGGGGGGGTTTGTTTCTTTCCCTTCGAGCTCTCCCTCCCCGACGACTTGGGGGTTTCTTGGATTTTTTTTTTTTCTTTGCTCCCATCCCATCCCTTCCTTTGGGTTTTTTTACATTTGATTTTAATTATTTTTTTTGGCGTTTTGCATGCGGAGGTTTGCATGACCCACGTTGTTGAGGGCGAGAGGAAGGTGCAGAGTAGCGTCTGTGTAGCCTGCCTTATGCGATGTGCGTTGACGTTGTGAACCGCGTCCCCGGCTCGGTGCCCCCCGTTAAAATCCCCTTTCTCCTTCTTTCTTCTCTTCTTCCCCCCCTCTCCGCCTTTCCCCCTTTCTCTCTCTCTCTCTCTTTCTCTCCCCCCTTGCCAGAGGCCGGCCTCGGCGTCCCCCTCTCCGCGGGCTCATGGCAGGACGGAGCCGCCGTCCCCCCGCACCCGGGGGGGCCGACACGGCGCCCGCAGCCCCCGCTCGCCCACGCCGGAGCGGGCCAAGCACGGTCACCGGCATCGCTCCCGTAGCGCCTCGCCGCCGCCCCGCCATCGCGGCCAGAGCAAGGGACGGCCCCCGGCCCCCCGGGACCCCCCACCGCCGCCGCTCAGCCCCGCCGGCTACAGCAGCGACTCGGAGGGCTCGGCGGGCTCCCACCCCTACCACCCGCCGCTCGGCCCCGACAGGAACCACGGCACCCACACCAAGAAGTAAGGGGGTCCCCGGGATGGGGTCCTGCCATCCCTGCCGGGACATGGGAGCTGGTCTCTGATATTTGGGGTGCAGCCTCGTGCGGGCACTCCGGTTCCATCCGGGCAAAGCTCTAGGGACCAGGGTGGGGTTGGGATGCTCAAGGCATGGGGATGGGGATGGGGATGGGGACACGGAGATGGGGACAGGGATGGGGACACGGAGATGGGGACAGGGATGGGGACACGGAGATGGGGACGGGGACGGGGATGGGGACAGGGATGGGGACAGGGATGGGGACACGGAGATGGGGACAGGGATGGGGACACGGAGATGGGGACAGGGAAGAGCCGCAGTGGGTCAATGCCAGCGCACTGCGGGAAAAGTCATCCCTGCAAGGGATTACCCCAACACGAAGGGCAGCACCTGGATGGCTGCGTGGGATTACAGCATCCCACGGGGTGCAGGATCCAAAGCGGGTGAGCGTCCCATGCTTTATAATCAGGGATGCAGCCCAGCCAAAAATTGGGGTCATGTAGTGCGCCCGCTGCTCCCCCATGGGAACGTGGGGTCCCCGGCTCCTGCAGGGACACCCTGCCCGGCCACGGTGGGTGAAGTGCAAGGAGGTGCTGGGGTCTGCCTTCACAGGGTGAAGGAGAGGCACCACCGGGGTCGGCCCAACAGCAGCTCGGAGTCGTCGGCCAAGCATTCCCGGCACGCCTCGGAGCGGAGGAAGAGCCCGTCGCCCAGCCCTGGCCAGCGCAGCAGCTCCTGGAGCTCCAGCGGCTCCCTCTCCAAGTCCCGCTCCCGATCTCGGGAGAAGAGAGTGGGACGCAGCCGCTCCCGCTCACCTTCACCAAAAAAACCTGCCAGCAGGTCAGCCCCCGCGGGACTTCGGCATGGGGGGCACGGGTACCCGCAATGGGCTCAGAGAGCATCCGTGGCTCAGGGTGGTCCCAGCTGCCCGGGGGCTCGGGAAGGGGCTTACAGGTCGTTGCTGGCCCTGGTGGCACTGGAAATGTCAGCCCCAGGTGGGGGGTGTCACTCCCATGGGGGGCTGCTGTGCAGGGGCTGTCCCTGCATCCCACCCAGGACCCCAGCCCACCCCCCTGACGCTTCTCCTCCTCCTCACGGTGTAGAGAGAAGGACAACGAGCCCCGAACACGCCACGGTGACCCCGATCCCGCCCGCGCCCGGCGCCGCTCCAGGAGCTACTCCCCCATCAGGAAGAGGAGACGTGACTCCCCCAGCTTCATGGAGCCCAGGAGGATCACGAGGTGGGTCCCGGCACACGGCAAAGCCTCTGCCACGACCGCTGAGCTCTGCTGCCAGCCAGCCCTGATGGACGGATGGATGGATGGATGGATGGATGGATGGATGGATGGGTGGATGGATGGACAAATGGATGAGGAGCTCTGGGGATGGATAGATAACCCTGAGGATGACCAGCTGGGTGAATCAGCTGGCCCAGACAGATGGATAACCAGACTGCCTCCAATATTACAACCTTCTGATCTCTTCCCATTTTGAGGCATGAAAATAGGAATTCATTTTAATCTGCGTGTGCATATTCCAGCAAGACATACGGCCACAAGCATGTGTCTCCCTTGCCCTCCAAAAGCCGGTTTCTCCTCCTTGAGATCCTATTGACTCAGGATCCCGGGCTGTAAGACAGGCAATATTTAGTGCCAGACGAAACACTGTGTGCATATATAGTACCTCGTTAGCATGCAGCACTGGCGGCAGTACCGGTGACGAGCTGAGATTACCTCGTTCCTGACCTATTTGTCTCTCCTGCTATCAGCTGGGAGATCGGGCTGTGGGGTGGAGGGGCTGGATTTTCAGAAATCAGCTCTGGCTCCCTTGTGCGAGGGTTTTTATTTCGCCTGGGCTGGACTGAAGTTCTAAGGAGGAAGAACGGGAGAAATACTGCTCAGCCGGTGGGTTAGAGCTCCCTGCAGCCCTCCCCCATGGATGCCCTGTAAAGAACATGGAAAGCTGCTCCCAGCCCAGAGGAAGGTTTCCCAGCCCAGGTACCACCGGCTGGTTTTGCATCCCTCTCGCTCTGTCCCCGAGCTGGGTTTTGCTGGGATGTCCCCAGGAAGGTCACAGGGCTTGGCCGGAGGACACAGCCTGTGGTCTCTACAGGGACCGTCCCCCCCCATCCCTGTCACCCATCCCTGGGATGGATGGGGACAGCAGACCCAGCTCTGCTTGGGGTTCAGGAGGAGCAGAGCTGTTTCTGCAAGGCTCGGAGGATGCTGCGGGGAGGGGGCAGCCGGGGCAACACCCCCAGCCCCCCTTGCCTGCCCAGTAGCCCAGTCAGAAGCCCCAGGGCTTTTCCTTGCCCTCCTGCCCTGTTCCCGGTCTCCATCACCCCACCACCACCCCGGGGTCCGGCACCGCGTGGTCCTGCCTCAGTGATGCCAACTTCTCCTTTTCCATTTCATCCCAAGGTCCCTCTCGGAGAGCATCGCCGCCAGCCTGGCTCCCAGGGTAACCTCTACCCTTCCTCTTCCTCCTCTTCCTCCTCTTCTTCCTCCCGGACCCCTCTGTGTCTCCTCACACCCTAGGTTGCCCTCGGCACCCAGCGGCCTCTGGGCCGTGCCTGTGTCTCTCTTCGGTCCCACTAACACCGGGCCGGGAGAAGGGGCCAAGGGGTTGGCTCCTGCACCGGCTCCAGACGTCGCTGCCCCTCGTGTCCCCCCATCCCCACTGCCCCCGTGCTCCCCACGTCCCTCCTCATCCTCAGGCGCCGGCGGGCCGCAGCTCGCCTCCCGCTAATCCCGAACGTCTCTTTTTCAGCAGCTTTCAATCTTTGGTGTCTGGGAAACACAAAAGCCACATTAACCTGCTCACTTTCTGCCCTCGCCGCTGCCTAATCCAGGACTAACACCCTGCGGGGGGGGCCGGGGAGGAGGAAGGGGATGGAGGGGGGGGGGGTGATGCCGGGTGGCCGCATCCTGACACCCCACAGCCGGTCTGAGCCCGGCCGCCCCGCGGGGATGCTCGGCCGTGCCGGGGAGCCAGTGCCGGACCCTCTCCCCGAGCTGTCGCCGGGGGCCTGACTCAGTTTCCCTTTTCTATTTGCAGCGCTCGCAAGCGGCCCATCCCCTACTACCGCCCCAGCCCCTCGTCCTCCAGCTCGCTGAGCACCTACTCCTACAGCCGCAGCCGCAGCCGCAGCTATGACAGCTACAGCACCAGCCGCAGCCGCAGCCGGACTCGCAGCCCCCCCAGCCGCTCCCGCAGCCCCAGCCGCAGCCCCAGCTACAACAGCCGCAGCAGCTCGGAAAGCGCCGGCTTCTGAGCCCCCCCCCCGGCACTCGGCCACAGCCCCCCCCCGCCATCCCGGCTGTGCCCCCACCCCGATGCCACCTGTGCATCCTCCTGAGGGATGGGGACCACCGGGGAGGTGGAAAAAAGCCAGGGGCTGCTAAGGATGGACCTTGCCGGGGGGGGGCTGAAAACTCAAATGGGTCCTTGCATCGCCCTGGGAGGGGGCGATCCCCCCCACTCCCCCCTCAGCCCGGGGTGTTTTGGGGGTCGGGATGGGGTAGGGGGAGGCTATCTTCTTATTTCTGCGAGCACCAGGGTGGGGTGGGATGGGGGGGTGAGCACAGAGCGAGGGAACAAATTGCTTAGCAGAGACCTTGGGGCGAGCAGGCTGGGGACCCCCCCCCAGGAGCCCCCTGTGCATTTTTGCGTTGGTTTGACTTTTTTAGCACAAGCGTATCCTTGGGGGGGGTCGGGGGGGGAGCAGGAGGGGGCTTCTCCAACCCAGGCTCAGCTGGAGGACGTGATGCCAGCCAGAGGCGAAGCCCAGCTTTCCCCCAGCAGAGAAGTCACCGTGTCCCCATGGTGTCCCAGGTGACGGGGGCACCGCAGACCGTTTTGGGCTCCCCCCCCCCCCCCCGACCCAAGCACACCCCGAGCCATGGATGAACAAAGGCCGGCAGCACCCACAAGTCTCTTCCCGAGCAGGGACGTCTCGGGGGGCCACCCGTGTGGGTTAACGCTGCTCATCCCTGCTCAGGAGCCGGCCCTGGCACCCATCCATCTCACCCAGGTTTGGGGGGACCAAGCCATCACCCCCCAGGAGGAGGCAGCTGCAGGGCTGAGGTCTGGACTGGGGATTTTCCACCCCCAGGGCCGCATCCAGCCATCCTCCGGCTTCGGCATGTCGTACCCCACCTTTGGGCTCACAGCCCCCGGCCACCTCCTGCTCTGGGGCCGAGCGGCGGCTTTTTAAACTTAATTACAGAAAGAGAGAGGCAGGAGAGTCCCGGGCTTTGCCGGCAGCCCCGCTTTTGCAGGACTTTGCTGATTTTCCAAAAAAAAGCCCCCCCCACTGCGGGTGCTGAGGACGGTCCTGCTCCCCCCGGGGTGGTTGGTGTTTAATCCTCGCGGGCCCCGTTTTTTCCGGCCGGCTGGAGCAGGACGATGGGGATGAGCCTCCCTGGGTGGGAGAGCAGCTGCCCGGATTAACCCGCTGCCCCTGGATGAAAAGCCGGGCTTTGGCAAGTCCCGCTTGACACTGGTTTCCAGCCAGCCGGGATTGAGGGGGGGGGGGAATCTTTGGACTCCAGCTCGGCTGGTAATGCGACGGCCTCGTTAGCCGACAGCCTGATGAACCGGAGGTCCCGGCAGGGCGGAGATGTGAACGGCGGGGCGCTCCAGGGTCGTCTCCCAAACCTGGCACGTCGAGGAACCAGGCTCAGCCGTGGGCTGAGGATTCACCAGCCCTTGGAGAAACATCTCTAGCCCCTCGGTATCTCACCCACCGCCTGCTCTGCCGGCAAAGCCACCGGTCGCCCTCGGCGGTGCCCGGACAAGCAGAGCTATTAGAAATGGGGTGAACAGGTAAGGAGGGGACACGCTGGTGGCTCTCCATGGCTCAGCTTGTCCCCACGTGTCAGCCCCGGGCACGGCGGCAGCTCTGGATGTGACCGTGGCGGGAGGAGGAGACGAAGGGTCCTGCTCCCCCTGAGCCTGGGGAGATGAAGGGCATGAGTGCCCCCAGCATCCCTACGTACCCCCGAGCCACACGCTCCAAAAACCATCCCACCCCTCTCCGGCCGCTGCCTCAGCAGCCCCCCCATCGCCCCACGGGGAACCTCAGACCGGCCGTGGGAGCCCCAAAACCGTGCTGGGAGAGGGGACCTGAAAACATCCGAATTCAAGCCGCCAGGGACGGGTTATTTTGCCAGCGGCCGCAGCCCCCAGCCCTGCTGCCCCCCAGGGCCGCGGCGCCTGAAAGCCCGAGACCCGACTGCAGCGCCGGCGCGGACAAGCCAGCACATCAGGGAAAATTTCCAGTCTTCCTCTTTTACAGCCTCTGTCTCCTGCCGCGGAGGGAGCTAACTGGAACAAATACTCTGTAGAAATACTTCAGTATTTTCCTCTCGCGCGTGCGCTCTCTCTTTTTTTCTGGGTTGTGAGTACAGCTGTAGATTCAGTGAGCTGGTTCAATTATAATAAAATATACAGTATATATTGTAAATGACTCTGCTGGGCACGGAGCGGTTTCTTCGTGGGGGGGGGCAGCACGGCAGGATTAACCTGCTGCCTCCCTGCAGGCTTGGTTTTGTCCAGCTCCCCGCGGACCCATCCTCCTCTGCCCCCCTGCCCTCCGTCTCCAGCCGTGGCTCGCTCTTCCCCGTGCATTGGCCTCTGGTTCCGTGCAGAGCAGCGCTGGGCACCAGTGGTGGGTCTGATCCCCCAGAGCATCCTGCTACGGGGTGAGGGAAACCCTCTGGGGAGGCCCCGTTGCTGGGGCAGAGGTCTTCCCTTGCGTCCTTCCCATCTCCCTGCAGCCCTTCTGGCTCCCTGCATCCTTCCCTGCATCCCTCCCATTTGCCTGCATCCCTCCCATTCCTCCCTGCACCCTTCTTTGCATCCCTTCCATCTCTCCCTGCATCCCTCCCTGCATCCTTCTCTGCATCCCTCCCATCCCTCCCTGCATTCCTCCCTGTATCCTTCTCTGCATCCCTCCCTGCATCCTTCCCATCCCTCCCTGCACCCTTCTCTGCATCCCTCCCTGCATCCCTCCCATCCCTCCCTGCATCCCTCCCTGCATCCTTCTCTGCATCCCTCCCTGCATCCCTCCCATCCCTCCCTGCATCCCTCCCTGCATCCTTCTCTGCATCCCTCCCATCCCTCCCAGCATCCTCCTCTGCATCCCTCCCTGCATTCCTCCCATTTCCCCACATCCCTCCCATCCCTACACGTCCGCAGTCCCCGCAGCGCCTCAGCCCCCCCCCCACCACCCCGGCTCCCCTCCAGCCTGCGCCAGCCCCCGCAGGATGCGGCCCCGCACGGCTCAGCTGCCGTCAGCTGGTTCAGAGACAATGCTGGGCTCTGCCCCAGACAAAGGGGTTTGGCAGGGTGCTGGCACCCACTGCAGCCGTAGGTGAGAAGGACACCCCTCAAATCCCCTGCTGTGGCGTCCCCCCTCCCTGCGCCCCATGGGGAGGGCTCCCTGGGTCCACACATCCCTGCACTGAGTGCATCAGGTCTCAGCTACCGCCTGGCTCCTTGCGCTGGTCACAAGCTTCTTTAAAGCAAAGCAGCCAGAGCTCGGCCCCGGGAGGGACATCCCACTGCGGTACCTCTGCCCCCCCAAAAACCGGCTGGTCCCGCTCCACAGGGCTAGGGGGCAGAGGGGGGGATGGGGCAGAGGTGATGGGGTCCCAGGGGCTGCCAGGCTCACCGGGCTGGGAAAACAGCCCTTCCCCTGGATGGGGGGCCTGGAGTTTGGGAATTCCTTCCCATGTGCCAGGAGGGTGTCACTGGAGAGACAGGTTTGGTCGTGAGGGGAAAGGACTAAGGGAAGGGGCCACCCGCTCCCAGCCCAAGAGGGTGCTGCCCCCTCCAGCCCACCCTGGCCCCCTCCAGCCCCCATGAGCTGCCATCAGCCCCCATCAAACCCTACTGGTCCCATCAGCCTCATCAGGTCCTGCAAGCCCCCATCAAACTCTACTGGTCCCATCGGGCTCCGTCAGCCCCGCGGACCCCAGGGACCCCCACCCCCAGGGGCTGGAGCAGTTTCACCCCAACTTGGTGCTGGGGGTTCCCTGCCACGAGGTCGAGCCCCGTGGCTGTAGAGGGGGCTGGGGGGGGGCTCCAGAAGCTTCTGGCTGGTGGGTGACGCAGCGGCTGTCGGGCTCCTCCACTGACTCATCGCCCCCGAGGTGCTGGCCAGGCCCCAGCCCCCTCCCCACGCCGCTGAGGGGCTGCGCAACCCTGGCACGGTTTTACGGGCAAGACGGGATGGTTTTACGGGCAAGAAATGCAGGCGGGCGGGGGCGAGGCCGGGAGCAGCTCCAAGGGCCATCCATCACTCCCAACCAGCCAAACCTCCCACGGCGAGAGGCAGACGGACGTTTTCCTGGCAGGGGGGACCCGGGGGGGGGGCTGCCAGCCCCGTCCCCGTGCCACGAACCCAGTGCGGCTGCGCGCGGCCGCCCCGGCCCCGGGAAAGTTTCTCGTCCCTTCCTTGGGCCCTGCCGTGATTTCCATTAATAGCCAGCCGAGCCGCCCGGCTAAAAATAACCACCGGCCCTCTTCATAAGTCGCCGTTGGCCGCCCCCCCCGGCAGCCCCCACGCACCATGGCCGAACGCCGCGTCCCCTTCACCTTCCTGCGCAGCCCCAGCTGGGACCCCTTCCGCGACTGGTACCATGGCAGCCGCCTCTTCGATCAGTCCTTCGGGATGCCCCATATCCCCGAGGATTGGTACAAGTGGCCGAGCGGCAGCGCCTGGCCGGGATATTTTCGGCTGCTGCCCCGGGAAAGCGCGTTGCTGCCGGCCCCCGGCTCGCCCTACGGGCAGGCGCTGAGCCGCCAGCTCAGCAGCGGCATCTCCGAGATCCGTCAGACCGCCGACAGCTGGAAGGTCACCTTGGACGTCAACCACTTCGCCCCCGAGGAGCTGGTGGTCAAAACCAAGGATAATATCGTGGAGATTACTGGTGGGTGCTGGGGAGGGGGATGGGGGGGTCTCCCCCCGCTCCGGGTGCCGGGCTGGGGCGGCCGCCCCGGCGCTTGCTGTGGGAAAAAAGGGTGGAAAGGCAAAGCAGATTGGAATAAGTGATGGGAAGCAAGGGAAGAAAAAGCAAAGGGAGGCGATGGAAGGGACAGGACGGGAGGAGAGGAGAGGAAAGGGAAAAGGGAAGGGGAAAATCCAGGCAAAGAGGAAGGTCCAGCTTTACAAGCTCAGGCTCGGGGTGCACTCATGCTGGTGTTGCATGGGGTGCAGAGACCCCCCCAGCCCCATATATTGACCCCTCGCTGCTGTCCCAGCCAGGACATGGGGAGGGACCCCCCCGGCTGTGAGCCACAGAGGGGCCTGGGGGGTGAGAGCGGGGTGTCACGAGTCCCGCAGCCCCCCTGTGCCCCCCCCCACAGCTCCCTGGGCAGCTCAGCCAGGGACACCGTGACAAAGCCCAGACCCTGTGGCACAAGGCCAGCGGCGCGCTTCGTGCCTGGCGAGGGGGGGGGTCCGCACGGCGTGGGGGGCAATTCCCCAGCCAGCAGGATTCAGGGGTGCAGCCCCAGGGAGAGGCGGGTGCTCAGTCTCCAGCCCCGCCGGGCTGGGGAGCCAAAATGAGGGCTGTGGGGCCAAAACGAGGGCTATGGGGCCAAAATGAGGGCTATGGGGCCAGCCGGCGGCAGTTGGGTCGCCTTGGCCACCACCAGCTCCTGGTACCGCACTTCACTCCCCTTGAATTTGGGGGATGCTCCGGGATGGGCCCCTCTGCCCCGGTCCCACCCCCACCCCCAGTCGCTCCAGGCTGATATTAAGGCAAAGAAAACCAGGACGGACAGGATCAGCCCCACTGGGGATGTGGTGGGCTGGGGCAGGGATGGGTGCACCCCGGGCACGGAGACCTTCCCAGCTCACTGCCCACCCAGCCGGCCCCTTCCAACCATCCGATTGTTTTTTTTTTTTCTTCCAGGCAAACACGAGGAGAAGCAGGATGAACACGGCTTCATCTCCAGGTGCTTCACCCGAAAATACACGTAAGTACCAGGGAGGAGGGGAGATGGGATCCTGGCAGCCCCCTGATGTCTTCGGGGACCTCTGCCCACCCGCCCAGCCCCTCCAGTGCCCGCTGGCCAAACTGGGGATGCTGCTCACCCAAACTGGGAGTGGGAGGAAGCAGAAATTTGGGGCTGAGCGTCTGTCACCGGTCACAGCATCGCACCCGCTGCGGTGCAGGGTGGGGTGGTGGGTGCATGGGGCGGTGGGTGCCGCAGCCTTGACCCCCCCCCCCCTTTCCCCCAACAGCCTCCCCCCTGGTGTCGAAGCCACAGCCGTGCGGTCCTCGCTGTCCCCCGACGGCATGCTCACGGTGGAGGCCCCCCTGCCCAAGCCGGCCATCCAGTCTGCCGAAATCACCATCCCCGTCACCGTCGAGAGCCAAGCCAAGGAGCCGGCCAAGAAGTAGGTGGCAGCGAGGATGAGGAAGAAGAGAAACCGCCACCGCCCCCCCCCCCCCGCATCCTCACACCCACTCCTGCTTGCAGCCCCCTTTTTATTGTCTATTTTATACTCGCCTGGTCACCGAGTGCCTTGAATAAATGTGAAGGAACCGATAGAATCAGCTGGAATAAAAAGTGGTAGAAGAAAGCTGTGCCCACGCCCTGTGTCTGTCCCCCAGGAGCCCCGGCAGCACCAGCGCACCGCGGCTGTGCCGCGCCGGCTGGGAACCGCACCGCGGGCATCGGCTCCTTGCTGCGGCAGGGCTGGACCAGAGCACGGGGACGGGACTGCCTGGGGCCAGCGTGGCCAGCGGGAGGGCCACCGAGCCCTGCTCCACAGCCGGGGGTCAGCATCCCAGGTCTTTGTATCCTGGGGTCAACATCCCAGGTCTTTGTATCCTGGGGTCAACATCCCAAGTCTCCCTGTCGTGGACATCCCACATCCCAGGCCTCCTACATCTCAGCTCTCCAAATCCTGGCCTCTAGCATCCTGTCTTTACATTCCAGGCCTCCAAAATGTCTGGTCTCCACATGCCAGGTCTCCAACATCCCGGGCTCAGCATCCCAGTATTCCACATTCTGGGTTTTTGACATCCCAGGTCTCCAGAATTCTGGGTCTCAACACCCCAGGTCTCCTACACCTCAAGTCTCAACACCCCAGGTCTCCAACATCCCATGTGCCTGACATGCCTGGTCTCCAAAATTCTGGGTCTCCCACATCGCGAGTCTCAGCATCCTGGGTCTCTGACATCCCAGGTCTCCAACATCCCGGGCTCAGCATCCCAGTATTCCACATCCTGGGTCTTTGACATCCCAGGTCTCCAGAATTCTGGGTCTCAACACCCCAGGTCTCCAACATCCCATGTGCCTGACATGCCTGGTCTCCAAAATTCTGGGTCTCCCACATCGTGAGTCTCAGCATCCAGGGTCTCCGACATCCCAGGTCTCTCAAATCCCAGATCTCAGCACCCTGGGTCTCACCATCCCCGCTCTCCAGAACTCTGGGTCTCAACATCCCCGATCTGAACATTTTGGGTCTCAGCACCCCAGCGTCACCATCCTGGGTCCCCCCACATCCCCGAAAAACAAGCACATATACACAACCCACCCAGGTCGCAGGGCAGCCCGAGGACAAACAGGGCCTTCATGGGCAGAACACCCCCGTCCCCAGCAGCGTGGCCCCACCAGCCCCAAACCTGCCGCCCCCCCAGCGTGCCCCCCTTCCTTTCACCCCATTGCGATGGGCTGGGCAGGTTGGAGGGTTCAGCTCCGGGGCTGCAGCCACGCTGGGGGGGGCTGGACCTGGCGGGGGGGGGGGGGGGGGTGTCATGGTCCTGATGCCTTTTAGCCCCAGCTGGCCCCGTGCCCCCCGTACCCCAGTGCCTCCGAGCAGGATCGGCCCTACATGGCCGAGGCCAGGCCCGCAGCTGCGATGTTCCCGCTCGGACAAATCCCACTAATCCCCCCTGAGTCATCCCGGAGGCAGACGGTGACCTGGGAGGAATCCTGCAGCTGCGAGGCCCCTCTCTGAGCCTGGGGGGCTCTGTGTGCCCCCCCAAAAAACCCCTTCTCCCTGAGCCCCAACCTCTCTGCCCCAGCAGCCTGAGGTGCAATGAGTTTTGCAGGTCTCAGGCACGATGCCCGGGGTGGGGACGGGTTCAGCTCCTGCTGCCGGGGTGGGGGGGGTCACACGTGTGTTTGGGCTCCCCCCATAGGTGTGTGTCATTTTGGGGATGGGTGGCCACGGCAACCAGAGTGATGAAGATGGTTGCCATAGCGAACGCAGCCGCTGGCACTCCAGTCTGGGGGGGGGTGGGAGGGATGAACACCAACCCCCCCGCCCGGCCCTGCAGCACCTGGAGCAGGGGTTGGTGCAATGAGTTTGGCAGGTCTCATGCCTCCTGGGAGGGCGTCCATCTGGCAGGGTCCAGCATCAGGGATGGGACGAGTGGGAGCTCCCTGAACCCCCCCTGCCTGCAGGGAAGGGAGAGGGGCTGGGGGTGCCAGGCAGGGGCTGCCCCCCCTCCCCAGCCTGCATCTGCGCTCCCCTGGGCACCGCACTGCAGCACCCAGCCCTGGGCACACGCAACACCCCATTTTAGGGCTAAATCCTGCCCGGCAAGCGGTGTGGAAGCCCCAGCCCGCTGGCTCACGCTCTTTCCTTCTCTCTCTGCCCCCTCCGGTGCATCTTTGGGGGACACCGACACCCCCAAGGGCACTGCCCAGGGCCCCGGGCGCTGCTCCAGCCTGGGGGATCCATTTCCCCCTCCAGGTGGGGAAACTGAGGCCCTGCCAGCGAGGGGAGGAGGGGGGGGTCAGGATGGGGGGAGACGTGGGGCTAATCCGGACTCAGGAGGGCACTGGGCCAGGCTTAACCGGGCAGGATCAGGTCCTGCTTCCACAACCCCCCGTCCCCGGGCAGCTCAGTGGCCAGCGGCTGGATTTGTCAGCCCAAACATGTGTCCAAGGGACGAAGCCCCCCCCGAGGGGCAGCCCCGGCCCCCTCCCCTCTCCTGTGGCCATGCCGGAGTGGACGGGCATGGGTGCCACGCAGGGCAGAGCCCACGGCAGCTCTCGCCTCCCCAAAAGCCACCCCAGCCTTAGCAAGGGGGCTGTCAGCGTGCGACGGTGCTGGGATGGGGTGCTGCCTGTGGGGTGTCCCTCCCTGCGTGGTGGGGGGCTCAGCAAGCCCCCAGCCCCTCTTTGCCATCACCTGGGAGCTGCTCCTCGTCCCTTCCCCGGGGGTGTCTGTCCTGCACTCCCCCCCCCCGCCCCAAGATCCCTCGCAGGGCGCGTGAGTCAAGCCGCATTTTCGGTTTATGGTTTCCAAGGGAGGAGAATATTTTTACAGCGTGAGTCACCGCTCGTGGCTTCGAGTGGAAAAACCATCGGGGAGGGAGGGAGGGAGGGAGGCGGGGAGGCACCCACCCACCCACCCCTACTCCCACGGGAGCACCCAGGGACCATCCCCATGGCTCCCCCAGACCGGGAGGGCTTTCGCCTCCGTCCCGGGAAGGCTGGGAACCTGGTGAACCATTAACCCGCAGGGATGCGGAGCACAGCATCTCCGCTCCCATCTGCGCCAAGGGAAGGGAGATGGACCCCGGGGAGCAGAATCAAGGCTGTTGACTCCTGGCCCTCCCCTGCCTGCCCCAGCTCCTGAGCCCCAGTGGCGAGGGGGAGCCCCCCCGCAGCCCACAGAGCCCCCCAGAAACTCGACACAGGCGATAACAATTAAGCAGCGCTGACGTCAGATCTGTAAGTTTATTTGCTCAATGTACGACGGCTACATAATGACTCACATTCATGATATTCCATCACTGAGGAAAAACTGCTAAGAATGGTCCGTGTGTGAAATAATTCCTTACAGAAACACGGAGTTGGAAAAATAATCACTGATTAGACCTTAAAAATAGTTCACTGCATAACATGACAAAAAGCACAAACAAAGGCTCATTCAAAGAACACAGTCATTGTTCTCCTACACTGTAATAGTTATAATTTCACCATGACGAACACCAGACATTAAGATTAAGCTAACACTGGTGTTTTCTTTTGCTTTTTTTTCCTTTTTAAAAACAAAATCATATATAATTGCATGTCACTATAGCAACATCCATAACAGATCAGTTTGTTACGATCACTATTTGGTAGAGCAAACTTTACCCCCAAAAGAAAAAAATAAATTAAAAAACTTTAAAAAATTTTTGAAGACTATTTTGTCATAGGAATACATAACATCTACAGTATAAGTTAATAAATTTCAAGCTACTGTATAGAAATACGACACTAGCATGCACAATATTGTATCAATAGAGTAATGGAGCAGTAATCATTTCACTGGAGAGACAGTATCATAGGCAAGTGCATCTCTTAAAAAACGAAAGAAACCATTCAAGCTGCTTAAAAATCAAGTCCCTGACCCCCACTCTGTTTTTAGCCCTCTTGTGCCATCTCTCCTGCATAAGTTTCCTAAAGCAGCCAGAGCAAAAGCCAAAATGAAAAAAAAAAAAAAAAGATAGGTTTTGTAATTCCAGTAAATCACTTCCAAATTATACAGCTGGGACAACACTGCTCACGGGACACGAGGGTCAATCAAAGGAAGGTAAGAAGCCTAAAGCGATCTTCCAGTCCACGGCACGTACCGGCACCACGAGCGTCTCGCCACGGGATGCTGCACACCGTACACCAAGCGGATGCGCTTGCTCGCTCGCTCCAAGCGAGACTCTGCGTGCGAAGACATCCCGGTCAAAAAAAAGCTTTGCCGGCATCGCCAGGGCAATACCTGGAGGCCGAGCGCTGGCCTCGGCTCCGCTCGCTCCCCGAGGAGTTGGGGTAGCGGCTTCGTTTGACTGTGGAGAGGGAGCTGGAGCGATGTCTCCCCGTGCAACCCGACAGCAGGAGCGGCTGTACCGTGTGTGCAACACCACGACGCACTGTTTGCGGACTGACTCTTGAAAGGGACAATGAAAGCCTGTTTCCAAAAAAAATAAAAAAAATAAAATAATAATAATAATGCACGAGTGCGATTCTTCCTTACTGCGCAGCTTTAGGTGAAAAGCCACGTGGCACAGCACTCCGTAAGCCAGAGAACAGCAGTGAACTTCCAACAACGACGTAAAAATAAAAATTAAAAATAAATTTACTTAAAATGGGGTAAATATTACCTGCTAAGCAACTCAGATGCCCCGTCTCCCACCCCCAGCCGGATCAGACAGACTTGGAAAAGATTTTTCTAAGAAGAGAACTAAGTTCCTGGGCTCCCGATGGTTGATAGAAATGTCTATGATTGTAGCTCTTCCCTTGAGGATTTCTCTACCAAATTAGTTTCTAAGCTCCTGAAGTTCACTCATTACACCACAAGCTTCCCCAGGAGAAAGGAAAACGCACCCGGCTTCCCTGGTGACAAACAAGGGAGCCTGGGTGCTGGAGATCTGCTGACAAACCTCATGGTACAGTGGGAGAAAGTCAGGCAGAGTGAAATGGCAGTGCAATCCCTGAGGAAGCAGCTGTGGCACCTTAAATCAGGATGGTCTTTTGAAATACCAAACACAGTACATGACATACAGACCTGAATGCTCTTTTTTTTAAATTTTTTTTTATTATTTTTTATTTAAGTGGCATTTTAAGTTTAAACACTTCCCCCTTGTCTAATTAAGTTCTTAAACCTTTTGCTGTGGACTTAAAATAGTTGAAACAGCCGCTAGCCAAGCACCTGTTAAGCTGTTGACCAAAAAACTAGAGCAGCTTTGATGTTCCTCGGGCGGGCGGTCTTCTTGCCTTGGGCGACACAGAATAGCTAAAGCCAGTCCACAGGCGAGGACTGATCAGGAAGGCAAGCCAAAAGAACTAGCAAAAGAAAAAACAGACAATCAAAGGCTTGATGTCATATGGCTGTAATGTAGAAATACTGTAAACTGCAATTTAGTGTTAATACTGTAAGCTACCCTAATACATATCTTAAAAAGAAAAAAAAATTGGATGGCCTAAATCCCAGGGCTTTGCAAGCCCCGAATTCTTTAGTTTGGTTTTGGTTTTTGTTTTTTTTTTTAATTCCTTCTCAATTTGGGGATTTTAAGCTACGCCCTGCCAGGCAGAGCGCTGCAGAGAGACACCCCGCGACGTGGTACGGACACACGGCACTTGGACTGAAGAAACAAACGCACAAAGCCTTACTGGAACCACAGAACTCCTTTTTTTTTTTTCTTGCGTTGCTTTCCTTAAAAACGAGGGCCATTCCATCCACGCGAATTCACCTTAAAACCCTTTTATTTCTAGCGATAAAGTTAAATTAAAGACAGCTCCACTTGTATTAATAATCTACAGAACAGTCCATATGCCAGTGAGGCTGCTATTCCATACCAGCACAGCCAGCCTGACTTCCACTAGTGGTGTTTTGGCAAAAATGTCAACGAGGCAATCAAAGACAGGTTGTGGGGGGCCTCCCGGGGAAGGTGTCCCCTCCCTTTCCCTCCCCCACCCCTGACCCCCCCCCCACTCGTGGGAAAAAAATAAAGACTGCAGTAGTTAGCATCAGCGTGCGGCTGCCAGTCCATCGGGGGGGTCTAGTTGTTGCCTTCTCCACCGTCGTCGTCTTGCTGATCGCTCGTCCAGAGCGTTAGGTTGTCGCGGAGGAGCTGCATGATGAGCGTTGAGTCCTTGTAGGAGTCCTCGTTGAGGGTGTCCAGCTCGGCAATGGCGTCGTCGAAGGCCGTCTTGGCCAGGTGGCAGGCCTGCTCCGGCGCGTTCTGGATCTCGTAGTAGAAAACCGAGTAGTTAAGCGCCAGACCGAGCCGGATGGGATGGGTCGGCTGCATGTGCTCCTTGCTGATCTCATGGGCTTCGCTATAGGCTTTCTCCGAAGACTCCACCACGGTCGCCCTCTTCTCACCGGTGGCCACTTCGGCCAGGTAGCGGTAATAGTCCCCTTTCATCTTCAGGTAGAAGACTTTGCTCTCGTACTGCGTCTCGCTGCAGTTCTTGATCAGGTAGTTGTCCAGCAGGCTCAGCACATCCTGGCACACCGCTTCCAACTCCTTCTCAATCTTCTCGCGGTAGGCCCGGACCATTTCTATCTTCTTCTCGTTCCCATCGGCAGAGGTCTTCTGCTCGATGCTGCTAATTACTCGCCAAGAGGAACGCCGTGCCCCCACCACATTTTTGTAGGCAACAGACAACAGGTTCCTCTCTTCGTTGGACAGAGGCTCGTTCAGCTCCGTAACCTGCATCAAGAGAGGGAGAGAGAAGAGACACTTCGGTTAAGCCCCAGTCACTTATTTTCCTATCACACATTCGGGTGTTCCCGTGCATCTCTAGTGAGAGGCAGGAGAAGGCAGCCGGCTCCCAAAGTCCTGTTCTGTCATCCAGCATCTGCTCCCATCCCAGAGGGAGCCAGCTGGGAAATCACGCCACGGTCCAGTCCCCAAGCAGAAGGGGCAGGTTGGGTTTTATTCGAGGTATTCTCCATCTCTTCAAAGATCAGGGTTTTCTGGATTGAGAAAAATCTTCTAGGAAAGAGACGCCTTTCACCTGCGGGATGAGAGTCGGACTTTGTGATGCAGGCGAGAGGGACACTCAAAGCAAGAGGGTGGAGATGGTCTAGGGTTATGAGCTAGTCGCATGGATTAACAACACCATAGCTACAGGGTGTTCATCTTTTCTGTTTCACATAAGCATAGGGCATGCTTCTGAGATGCCTAAAGAATATGTTAGATGTTAAAATTACAGCTGCCTAAGGCATCTGTACAGATAAGGACTTAAAAGCTCACATGGTAAAAGTATGTTCTTCCCACACAGGATTTTCCTCATTGAGGATTAAGTGTTAATGCACAGCATCACTTCTACCTGCCTGACGCGCCGCAGTAACAGAGGGATTAAGGAGACGATGGAGCACAGAGCCATCTCACACGTGGGCCGCCAAACACCACCTCGGCCGTTTCAGTTACTGGGAAGCATCACACTTGATATCGCAATAATCTCTTTCCAGCTCCCACAACCCCATCGCTGGCTGAAGCCACCCGGGCAGAACCTCTGGCAACAGCGAGGCAGCCGGCCAACTGCTGCACCAGCTGCCGTGCCTTACGGGCAGCTCGGGAAGGGCTCGCATCCCCTCCGACTCCGTGCTGTGCCCCATACGTGGGTCCCTGCGTCCTTGGAGCGGGTGCAGCAGCCCAGGATGCTGCGGCAGCCCAGGATGCTCCACGCAGCCCCTCCGCTGGGGCAGTCAGAGCTGCCAGGTGGCACTTTGAGCCTGGGTATCGCTGTTGTCCCCTTTCCCCGGGGACACACCGCCCTGCCACATACACACCCTGGGTACGGCCATGCGGGAAGCAGGCTAGCGGAGCAGGAACCTGTAAGCCTGCTCCCGGCAGTCACTTCTCAGAAGGATTAGGTCATGGTTTGGATGTGAAAGGCTTCTGTAAATACTGAGTCATTTTCGCAAGCCTTTATAAGGACAAGGTGTGTTCTGGGCCTAGATAACCACATTTATGGTGGTGATCAAGACGCCAAGGGCTCATGCTGGAAGGTGTAGGAGGGGCCAGCCCAGGACTTCAATTTGAGTGGCCTGGAATGACTCACACTTGCTTATACTATACTGACCTGCTCATCCCAGCAACATACACTCCTGCCTGCAGCTCTTCTTGTAGCTGTTCAGCCATGGTCTGGCTAATGTCTTCTCCCAAAACCAAGCTACAGCTAAGCCTTAGTTTCCCACACAGCAAGCAGAGTACACTGGTCTCTGATCTGGACCCCCTCTACTCCCTTCCTCAAGGCAGAGGCAGCAAGAAAAGCCTCCACTCCCACTTCCCGCTATTGTACGGACCTGTGCTGCTCCACGAGATGCTCTACAGCCTGGCAGGCGAACCAGCAAACAGCCCGTCTTCATACAGAAGAGGGTCTTACTGTGCTAACCAGGCACAACTGCCTTCTGCGTCAAGGGTAGAAGATGGCTGAGGGACCAGGGAAATGGGTGTCACGTTAAAGAGGGCAGAATCTCCTGTGACTATCAGCAGTCGCCACTGATACAGGACAAGGTACACAGGGCAGCATGCCAAGGCAGCTCCCAGCTTTCACGTCCCAAGGTAAGCAGGGTGCATGATGCCTGGGCCATCCAGCAGCTCCCGGTGCCAGGAGACTAACCCACCTCCCACCTCTCCCAGCCAGGCTAATGATGGCTGTTTAACCACACAGCTCTGCATTTTGTGTGATATGCCGCTTCCCACAGAGGGGCTGGGTCAGAGGCTCAGCCCTGCAAGCAGCCCGCCTGCAACGTGCTAAAATACCCCCGGCAAGTCATTCATATGCTGCTTCCAGCCTGCCTTGTGCTCTAAGTTCAGAGATCTCTAGCTGTTTGTAATTTTACAGGACTTAACAACTTTGAAATTACTCCATTCATTCTTCCCTCTGAGCGATACCTGCACAAACATAAATTAAAGATACTGTGAGGTTAAAGCCATCTTTGAAAGATACCGGAGCACAATGAATGTGTCCTCCTGCCCTCGAGCTTATAGATTGTCTATCCTTGGAGATGTTTGAAACTTGTTCAGGTTACTCAGGGTCTTGTACCATCTAGGTTGCCCTGTGTTGAGTAAGGGAATTGGGACTCGAAACATCTAGAAATCTGCACTGAGTAAGGGAATTGGGACTCGAAACATCCAGAAATCCCAGCCTGACTTATTCTCTTACCTTCCAGCTGTAAATGGAGTGTCCAACATCAACAGCCGTACTACAAGAGACTTCCCGACTCCAACAGTTTTTTGTCCTAGCACTGGTTATGAAGGTTGATAACCACATGAGGTCTTGCTTTTAGCAAGATGCTCTCTGAGCAGAGATACCAGTTTTAAGTGTAGACCAAGCAGGTGACTTTAAAGCTGCCCCACAGCCCAGTCTGCAGACATTTATCACTGCAGAAAGTAGTAGATTTACCTCATCTCACCAGAAGAGTCTTGCTGGAGGACAGATTTATTAAAACTACAGGGAGTTTTGTAGGATTAGCTTTGCCATAAACATCTTAAATTTGAAGGCATTAAGGATTATGGAAGAAAGTTGCCTGTCAAAATCCTTTCAACCAATTCACTGACAGATGCAAGGTACACCTGTGCAGAAAGCAGCTTCCTCCAGGGAGCTCACAGGGAACTTATCAAAGCAGAAAGGGAGCCTCGTTAACCATGTAACTGCTTTCTAGCAGTACCCAGGCTCCCAGTAAGGTAGAGCACTGCAGAGAAATGGCAAAGGTGTAACACGGCTGGTGACAGGGACCACATCCCTCAGCATTAGGAGAGGGAAGAGACTGCAGTCCCACATGTATTTCAGTTTGCAACTGAGCTGAGAGAGGAAGAAAGGAAAACCATCTGGCACTTGGATTCCCAGCAGGAAGAAAATGCAAGATGCCCAGGACACTAGCTATCAGACAGCAAGGGTACGCTTAGCTGCCTTAATGAGAGAGCCACCGGAAGGTGGAAAAGATGTATCTCAGGTTAAGCTGCCTTTGAGAACTGCCATCATCCCTGCCTCAGTCTGCCCAGAACCTCAGCACTACAGCTAAGATTCTGCTGCCCACTAGCCTGCCCCACCGTGCTGCCGAAGGCTGCGCTGGTGTCTTCTGCACTCCAACATGGGATTGCACAGTCACCATTGCACTGCTTTTGCCAACAGTGCTGTACGGGTGAAGCAGAAGACCACCCAGAAACTGCTGCAGCAACTTGTCAAGTGGATGCAGGTCTGTGCCTTCACTGTAAGCCTGTGCTGGCCAACCAAATGCTGACTTTTCCTTACACTGCAGGATCCCAACACAAAGTGAGTTCAATCAAGCCAGAGGCTAAACAGCAAGCTCCAATATACTTAATTTAAAGCATTGCATTGAATGTCTCTGATGTAACATCAATAAGGCAATATCCTGCATCAGGCCTGGATTAGATTGCAGTGGTCACGTTACAAGCCCTTTTGGAGAATTTTTGCTACTGTTTGTTTCCAGCATCCAGACTGGTATTACCAGAACCCCCCCTACCTTCTTAACTCAGACCCTGGAGGGGTCTCACCTCCCTGAAGAAGGGCAGCATCCTCACATACAGACCAACCCTACAAGCATTAGGTCACCTGATGCCATTCCCAGCACCGTTAAATGGAGTTAGAGACTTCAAATATCCAAAGAAAAATCTCAATTTGTCATTAAGAGGGCTTGGCAGGAACATAAAGCCATCAGCCTCTGGCTGGAAGTCTACCTGCTCTCTGGGAAGCTCAGTCATTTTGGAGTTTTACTTCCCTGGTTGAAAGTATAGAAAAGCAGAACTTGCACTGCAAATCTCAGTAACTGTCAAGCCTCATTTCACCCTCGTGCTCCTGGAGATCAGAGAGCTGGTGGTGGGGGTGTGTGTGTGCAGGAGATGCATGCAGCTGAAATGGAGTCAAGCCTTGCATGTGGCATAAACAGCCAAGCATGAAAAATTAGTCCACATGCTCATGCAGCTGCAAACTTGATAGATGCCAGTCTTTTAGCTATTTTGAGAAAAAAAAAAAAAAGGACCTTTTCCACCTTCCTTTCTGCTTCTTCCCCCCAAACAAGCCCAGCCACAAGACTGGCTCTTTGTTGATGCAGAGCAGCAGGAGACCTCAGCTGTGGCACCTCTCGTTTCCCTGCTAGTCTGCAGGCAATGGTCTTACCTGCAAGAGCTTCCCCCATGCCCTGTCACAGCACGTGACACACGTGCCAGGAGCCAGACCCTTCGCAGACTGCAGGCAGCCCTGTGCTCGGCAGAAGCCCTGCCTAAGGGCAGAAGCAGAGAAGACACCTAGCCAGGGAATGCAGGTCTCCACCAGGCTTGGCAGGGAGGAGTCTACACTGACAGGCTTTGGCTTGGAGGCAGGCTCCATCGCCAAGCTGGAGGATGCTGCCAAGTTCCAGTCTCACCAGTTCCTGCAGTCTTTGAGGGTGCAGCGTCTGCACCACCAAGACTTAAGTGCCCTAAAGCCACAGGGATAGTCCAGTAATTCCCATTGGACAAAAACTACTGGAAGTTTAGGGTTTCTACTGCTTGAGAGTCCAGAGGTTTGTACAAATCAAAGCCCTCTGATTTGCAACAAAGCTCTTCAGAGGCAGCATGATCTTGGAGAAGGTTCTCCCAATTTCTCTACTACAGCTGCGAGCTCTGACTCAGCACTCTGTCCAAAACCTGGCAGGCTTCTGGCATGCCTAAGTATCACGTTGCAGCCAGGGGAAGGTTTCAGCCTCGTGGGGAGCAGCGAGGGAGCACGCAAAACTTTACCTGCCCCTAATGTCAAGGTTCATGCTCTCCAAAAGCCAAGGGTTGGTCCTACTGCACCTTCTTTCCAGAAGCATCCTAATTAACAGGCTTTTTTGAGACCTACAGGGGACGCTTGCCGCCAGTCAGTGGCAGGTTAGTTTGCTTACAGGGCCTTATTCCAGGACTCTTATCCTCCACTTCTCACCTTGCATCAGTAGATCTGAAGTAATCATTTCTGAGTACATCATGAAATTATTTTTGAGGACACTTCAGTAACTGCAATGGAGATCCACCACAGGATTTAGTTTTACCTGTTTATTCTTATACACATGGATTTTCACTTAGTTTTTAACTAAGTGTCCACCCATTTATGGCTCTTACCTAGCTTTGATGTCTTATCTTAAAGCATACAGCAGAGCAAGCTGAGCAGACCCAGAGATTCTTCCCTGGGGAATACCATCAACATTTGACAGTTTAATCCACGTTATAAGCCTCTACACTTTTGCTTTTCTGATTGCCTAGAAGAGATCCTGAGTCCCTAAAGACATTAGACATCTACAAAGGAGCCAAGCTTTCCTTGAGAGACACAACCGTGAGAACCTCAAACTGTCCACTGAGAACAGCTTTTGAACATCACCAGAGCTCCTCTTCCACCAGGATACACAACAGCCATGTCCTCCTCAGCACCTGTGTTTATTCTATCTACGGCTTCTGCACCATCTAATTAAGTATGCTATCTCTCAACAGAAATCCTAGCAACTGCCTTGTTTTCCTTCACATGCAGCTTGTTAGTCACACTGAGGTCTGGCCTGAAGGTTCCCTTTTCTGTTTCATTTTTTTAAAGGCAAATGGGCTTTTGAAATAGTGTTCTGGCCAGAAGTCTGACCACTGGAATTGTTACTTGGTCTGAAGCCACCAGCAAGGGGAGCAGCCAGCACACAACCACTTCAGGCTCAAGCAGCTGATAAATGTTCATGACCAGCTGCAATTATGCCACCTTCCCCCCCACCTCTAGCTGCTGTCTCATGGTGGGACCCCATCACCTGCCTGCAAGCACCAGACCACCTTCAGCAGCCCAAGTGCTGTCATTTTGAAAGTGACATGCCAGAGAGACTGCCTGTTTTTCTGTCCCCATCTCACTCTACATCTAGTTTCTGAAGAAACAGCTGCCCTCAAACACATTAAATTGTCACCATTACCCGGTGGCTTGATTACAGTCATGACTAGCTGTCGCACAGCCTAGTCAAGAACAGCTTCTCCTTGTGCACTCCAGAGCAAGCTGTCCTATGACACCATCACAGCAGTTGGAAAGATGCTTTTCTTAAGCACTGTCCTACTTCAACACAAAGTAGGCGTGTGTTAAACTAGACCTAAATCTAAATTTTTACCAGATTTCACTGGTTTGGTTCTTTCCCCGCCCTGTACTCTAGCCTCCTCCCCCATGTCATACTTCCAAAGCAGAAGTCACACCATAACTCCTTCTCTCCTTGCTGACCCCCTCTGCTGTCCTCTCTCCTTGTGTTTTCTCTCAGCATAGGGGATTTTTGGCTGCAGGTCAAGCCCTTCCTCTCATCTTGGACAAGACCAGAAAAGCACAAGCAGGCTGTGGGTAGAAGTCAGTTCCCCACTGCTGTCTCCTTTGACTGTTTCAGTATGAATAATCATATGCTAGTTCCTGTTTTTTAAGCTGGCAGGGCCAGCTCTCATCACAGGACAGCGGCTGAAGGCACAAGGGATGGTTCTGCCATTACATTTCAAATTGCTCCGAATGCACCAAGGACCAGAGTCTGCAAAGTAAGATTGTTTATTGCTTCTAGCATAGCTGGATCTCAGAGGCTACTTAGGCACTGTAAACACTGATTAGGATTTCTGCATGCTCCTACAGTTAACAGCAGCTTTCATCCCACTCTGCAGCCTTTATTATTTAAGGCAACTTTGAACCACCTGAGACAAAAAACTTCAATTGTAAGGGAGACATGAAAACCAAGAGCTCAATTATTTCATTGGCCTCTGTAGCTTAACAACTACTTAAGCCAAAGAGAATTTTATCACACCACGCACAGGTTTGATCAGTCCTTGGAGCCTGCAGATTTATTCCAGTTTCAGTCTGGCTCTGATGAATTTCAGCTAGAGAAAAAGCAAGTTTCAACTACTTGGGTCATTCCTGCATGTAAAAGGTCATAAGGGAGCCAAGATGAGAAAACCAGTGGCAACAGCAGAGCTCTGAGCTGTTCCTGTTCTGCACTTGGTAGCAGCATTTCATGTACCACCCCTTATCTGCAGCACTGCAGTCCCAGCACTTGGCCTAACGGCTCAAGTTTTTCCTGCTGCGGAATACCTGGGTGCCATCGATTTGCCTCACCAGCTTCTTCTGCAGCTTTTGAGATAAGGCAAGCACAAAGGAACATCCGCCTGCCTTCTAGGCACATTATTAGACCTTGCAATTTGCCATGGCTATTGAGTTAACGGAGAGCAACCCAGACACACCACAATAACCAGCTGGAAGAACAATCCCAGCTTCCCAGCATGGGCATCATGTATGCTCTTCAAGTGCATCAGTGTAGAGCTACAAACCATTTCTGAATTAGCATTGCACAGTCTTGTAGAAGGGAGCTGCTCCTATAGCTAGTACCTGCTTTTTGAGCCATTAAGGAATTATGCCCAAGTTCTTGTCTTCCTTATTAACACCCTGATTCTTGTTAGCCTTACTGAAAGACAGGCTATTAAACAAGATGAAAACTGGTCATAGGACAACTTGTTTCACTGTCTTGCTGCCACTAGCTGCCTCATACCTGTTAAAAACTCTTGGAAAAAATAATCAATCTCTGTTGGTCTAGTGCCTTCCTGCCACCAGATGGAGAAAGCAGCAAGTCAAAGCACATCAGTCCCAGCATTTAAGAGGACTGTCACTCAGGGCTCATCACACAGTCTCTGGCAGATGGGATACCAGCACCTTTGCCTGCTAACTACAAAGCAACAGAAGGGAAACCAAGCTATTCCTTCCCGAAGATACGGCAGGCTGGCAAGCATCATCTGCCCACTTTTGCATTTCTGCAAGCACCTCAGCAGCAGCCCAAGATCACCACCCTGCTCCATCAACCAACAGCCTGGGGAGCTCTTCTGCCTTGGATTATCCAGTCTGTTCCCTGCTGACAGGACTTGGGTTTTTTTTTTTCCATTCAAGCATTATTCTTCTTCAGAAAAAGTCCATCCACTCACAGGCTTTTTAAATGAAGCAGCCATCCATGGGATGACCACTGGTCATTTCTAGTCTTAAGACTTGGTCAACATAGGGGAAGACTGACTTTGTTTCCCCCTCCAATTTATGGCAAAACAAACCCAAGCTAGACAGACTTCAGGGACTCCAGCACATAGGCAGGGACACACTAGATAAATGAACCAAGTTTCATGTGGGGAGGGTGTTTAGTGCTGCTGGGAGCATTAGCTGCTTAAAGACTTACCTCACAGCTTCTAAGAGTACTAATCTGGCTCAGATATTAGTGCTTGCCTGCTCACCTCCAGCCTCACTGCCAGACAACAAGTACCCTGCCACCAGATCATCAAATCCTCCCCGGAGCTTCAAGTGCCAGGGCTTGTCCTTAATCAGGGGCTCAAAAAATGACAGCGTTATGCTGTACCCATGACCTCTATTCAGTTGAACTAAGAGAGGAGAGACAACGTGCCATGGGTGGGACACCCTGGGAAAGGTTGAAAGCAAGTACTGGCTGCAGAGCGAGCCTGCTCCCAGGTCTAGCTGGAGCAGGATGAACCAGGCAATTCTTGGCTGCTTGCATGGCTTCCTCCCGCATGGCAGAGCCATTGCTGCCCCGGCAGCTGGCAAACTGCTGCTCCAGCAGGATGAAATGGGAGAAGCTGCAACCATGCAAACAACTCCCTGCAGCTAACGCTTAAGCTTTTAACTGCTTCATGTCACTACCCCAGACACTTTGGGAAAGTCTGCTTGTTGCACATCAAGGCAAGGTGCTGGAAATATATATATATATATAAAAAAAAAAGCCCCAAGAGTTATGCTCTAGGTCTTTTGGTCTGCAGAACCTGCAGTTCCTTGCAGAGTCTGAAACATGTTTTACCAGATTAAGCAAAACAGTTTCCAGAACACCCAGGTGGACTCCAGCATGCCAGCTCCACGATAGGTTTAATTTCCGCATCAGCAAGTAAGGTGATTATCCCTCCACATGTACTTTACCCTCCCACTGTTTCAGGGATTTCAGGCTTGATCTTACACACCTCTAGCAAAGACAATTTTATTTAATCTCTTAAATGAACTTGCAGAAGGGAAAGTCAAGTTTTTGCTCTGGCAGCTTTCTGGAGCTCTGCAGCCAATTTTAAATTATGAGGAGGGTCACCTTATTATTCCAGATCTGACTGGATTTAACTACCCTTGCCTGGCTCCAGCTACCCCCTCCCAGCCCTCTTTTGAAGCCCAAGGGACTACTACCACAGATTTGATCTCAGTTCATCACAGGTGACAGAGCCCCTCAGGCACCGACGTCTTGACACCACCAAATGCAAGAACCCAACTTCAAGGTAATGAAATATTCATCCAACGTAACAAAGCCCAACAGCATAAACAGGCAAAGCTCCAATGCCTTCCTCAGCTGGGTGTAAATCAAAGGCTGTTAATCTTCCCCCAAGTTCTCATTCACTGCTGAATACTAAGCATTAGTCTTTTACAAGTGCAGATCTCCTACAGCAGTTCTCGAGCATACCTGTTAGCATACAGCACGGCAACAGTTTCTCCAACTACTATTAATAAACTTTATGCTGCAAAGCACCACAACTGTCCAAACAACGTGTCCGTCAGCAGCCTTGTTAACACTGAAGCTGAGACTTCTCACTAGTACTTTTCTAGAGCCCTGCTGAAACCATCTTAGAGAGGAATCAGAAGCATACTGACATGCCAAGTAGCTTTGCCTGGTACGTAAGCAAAGATACAGCCCAAGCAAGCCAACTCATCCAGCAAGATCAGAGGGAATTTGCAAACAATTAAGGAATGTTTTGTACTTTGAGTCCCTGAAGACTTGCGTTCGTCCAAGTGCAGCTGCTTCAAACACCCATAGACTGACTCAATTCTAACATCTCCTTTATAGAAGAAAAACATTAAGTACTCTAATCCCTAATCCGGGGATCACTTTAAGGGAATCTCATGCCATCATCAGTAACATGTTCTCTAGTTACTCTCCTCCTGCTATTAACTAATGTACTACCCATGGTCACTATATCACTAGTTTCGAGCCAAAAAGCAGGTTTGTTTAATTGAGCATGTGTTGGGTCATTCCTGAGATATGACTAAGGCTGGGTTAGCACAAAAAAACCTGAGACCAGGGGAAGTTTGTACTTAAATAGGCAGACAAAGGCTTTTGTTTCACCAGCTACATGAAGGCATTGCTTTTGAGAGACAGTCTCATCAGTGTTTCCTGCAGCCCGAAGATTGCTGCCTCATCATTTCAGCTCCACTTTCCAGAATTTACCATTTCTGAGTGCTTCCAGACCCCACCAAGCAAACCAGCACTGCAATCAGGGTGAGACTCCTGGGTGAACATCAAGCCCTGCACTCCACCAGCCCCAGCAGCTTCCAGGGCTCTGGCCCACCAAAGGGGCTGGAGAGATGTGGCAGCTCGGGCTCACCATCATTGTGCACTCTGAGAAGCTGGACAAAGCCATCCCGCTGCCGAGCTCCTCCCTGAGGCAGGCTCCCCACCCAGTGCTGTGGGTAGGAATCCAACATCTTGACATCTGGACTCTGGAGAGAGGACTCAGGCCTCTTAAAAAAAAAATTAATTAAAGAGCAGAATGAAAGTCCTTTTGTCACGATTTTCCTTCATTTTAAGATGGGAGGAGGCACTCTGCTCATTAGATCAAGCAGCCAGGGGAACGAGCAAGAGAAAGCTGACTGTGACAGCACTGGCTGTGCCTGGCCAAGGAGATATGACACACCACCAAATTACACAAACCCCACAGGCAGCTGGTCACGGGTCCGTACCCTTCCCCTTTCCTGCATGCTCCAGACCAAGTGCAGATTTGTGAAGTCCCCCACTTCCCGCTTGCTCTGCTTTGGAGGGGGGAAGGTGGGAGAAGGCAGAAGCAGAGACCAGGAAGGACCTCAGCAATGCCAGCGCCTGTATCCTGCCCAGCAGAGCACAGCCAGGCTCCCTCGCAGCCTCATTCATCTTGCAGGGTCCTCCACCGCCCATGTGTAAATGTACAGTGCATTTAGACAGCACTGTGCAGGCCGTGGGCTGGGTTCCCACAAAGCCATTTTGTCTCCACGGGGGAAGAAGAGTTCCCCCATCTGCAAAGACCAAAAGCTGCACCGGCAGGAGCATGGGCAGAGCCTGGCAGCCAGCAGCCATGGCAGAGCATTTTATCTAACTACTACCAGTGTGAAACTGGCCATGGCTATTTATCTGAACAGCATCCTGAAATCGAGGCAAAGGTTTTGGAGGTCGATGACAAACCCACCATATCCTTACCAGCACAGTGACAAATTCACAGCTACTTCCCCTTTGTTTGAGCAGGTGCTAAAACAGGTTTCCAAGCTATCGCTTTCCAGCAGTGACCATTGCTTCCAGAACCAAATCGACTAAATACTTGCTACTGTTTCCACGAAATTTTTGCTTTCCAGACATTGGGTTGCCATTTGTCTGCAGTCACGTGAATCTAATAGGAGGGAGGGAGACTTCAGCCAAGGACAAGTTAGGTTAGTTACCTTTCCAGTAAAGAACAGAAGTTAAGGCTTTCAGCCTTCCAGAAATAAATAACGAAGTCCTGGACAGCAAAGGAAAGAAGGGCTAAGCTGGCTCCAAATGAGTTAGTACAAAAATACTCATAACAGCATTAGCTTTGGAAAAAGCTATCTTGAGCTGCAGAGCACTGAAGCGTAGAAGAACACCTAGAAGCACTGAGGGTGCATCAGCTATCCAGAGACAACTGAAGCCCTGTATCACAGCTTTGCCACAGTGAACTGGAAGATGATACCTGTATCCTATCAAGATCTTCAATGGATAAATTCTTGGGAAGCCAGGCAAATCCTGTTTCACTGTGCTTTGTACCCCAGTTATTCCAGTATCCATTCATGTTTCACCGTCTCACAGTTCAAGAGGTAGAACTGGGCAGAAAAGCAGAAGGCAGCTTCAGATCTGCAGAGTCCTAAATGCCCCAGACACCGACCCTGCTGAGGAAAGGCTCCCTTGGGTCAGACTGTAGGCATTTTCCAACCCCCTCTTCCTCTGTGCCTTCCTCTGAACAGCCTGGTGTCTGGCTGGCATACACGGAGCAGCTAGCTCTATTCTGAACTAGTCTGACAGTCCTTTTTGCTCTTCCCTGCCAGACTGGTGTTGAGCTCCCAACACGCTACTCACCTCTGCCAAGGCAGAGAAGCAGCACCAACAAGTCGAGCAGTGCTCCGCATCCAAGGACATGTCTGAGCTCAGACAAAGCCACCTCCCAAGAAGCAGCTGGTTACTCAAGCATTGGCAGTTGGACACACAAAAGCTTGGATTGTTTATTTTTCCTAAATAGGTGCCCTTGCACGCAACTTTCTGTGCATTCGTTTGCACACGGTTTACTTGGCAGGAAGCTGCTCAAAATAGAAGCTGAAGAGTTCAGTTGTAGAGTTCATGCATTAGACCTTGCCAGATGCGTCACCGTCCATGGAGGTTTCTCCAGATGTAAAGTCATGGCTACCACTCTCCCAGCTGCTGCTCCATCAGCTGCACCCTGAGACATGTTTCTTCTTGTATCCTCAAAAGTCACAGCCAGTAAATCAATTCCTAGCTACAGGTATGCATCAATCAAAATGGTAAATGTGACAAGCACATCTCATCTTTTCTGATGCCTCGTGGTATGAAGATCTGCACGCTCAATGCCTCACCCTACTCAATCTGCAGTTCCACAACACCCAGACAGGCCGGCTGGCATGTGCTCACCCATGTTGTCCCAGAGCGTTTACTGAACCCAAGGGAGCACAAATTCTTTAGAGATTTAAGGCAGAAGACTGTATCCAAGGTTAAGCGACTGTTTACCAGTACAATGATACCAGAGGCCCCTGTGCATTTTGTCCTTGCAGAGTCTTTTCATCAGCACAGCTTAAACCCACCCTGAATGTCAGGAAGCATCCCATCCCAGCATTTCAGCGGGAGGCAGAAGAGCAGCTTGCTGGTCCAGCTGGAGTCCTCTGTCTATGCACCATCCTGTGCACACTGTCATCTTTCTCCATCTCAGTCCTAACTGTGCTTCTTCCAAGCACGTGACACCCCACTATGGAGTGGTGCAGTGAAATACCGGGCTCTGAAAATCCTTGCACTTATGATTGTGAAGGGGCTTGGGGTCACCCACCAGCCTGGGAACAAAACCCTGGTCCAGCCCAGGCCTCCTCATGGGCTACTGGGGACCATCAGGTCACTTTTACTCCACCTCCCTCATCTTAAGCTCTGTGAGGCTGACACTTCTTATTCCTACCCAGAAAGCCAAGGTGACCATACTCCTGACCAGCTCTAATGCTGTTGGCCCAGACACAAGAATGAAAACAGCTTAAAATGAGGTGGTCCAGTAATACACAGTGAAGAAGAGATGGCGTAGAGGAAAAAAAAAATAAGATTGGGATCCCCAAATTAGGGAAAATCTTTCTTCTACCAGCAACAGAAGGTGAGGAAGAAGCATGTTCCTCATCTCTGCTGATCACAATCCAGATCCCAGAGAACAGCCATGGGTAGTGCCAGCCATGACCCAGCAGCAGGAAGCAGACGAGGCAGAGGGATACAACACAATTATCTGGATAGCCCTCACTTCTCTTGCAAGCACCATCCAGCACACTCATGAGAAATGCTAAGAGGATGCCAAACAACATCATCCAGTTCAGATGAGACAAGCCAAGAACAGAGTGCATACGTTCCAGAGGTGCAGGAGTTCTCAATCCAGAAAACACTTTTGGATCTGAAGTTCTGTGGTTGCCCTTAAATTGCTGTTCCTGTAGCTTCTAGCAAGCCCAATTTCACATCACCAGTGCTCAAAGAGTCTATTCCAGAGAGCTGCTTTGGGATCAGCTGATGAACAAAGCTTGGGCAAATAGGGCTTGTCCATACATATTATGACGCTTATTTGGTGTTCCCCCTGCCAAAAAGTCTCCTGTGAGCCAGCCATCTTTAACCACAAGAAGCAGTGCAAGAACGAAGCAGGGCGGGGGGGATCAAGACAACTCCCACCCACCAGCCTTTTCGCATTTTCAGGGCTAGCCACCATCCAAAAGATCTACTGGCTAAGCCAAAAACATCTAAGGGCTCTTGGAGAGCCCTTGCCCAAGTGCTTTACTGTTTCCATGTACCCCAGACATCTGCAGAGGACTCAAGAGCTATATTCTCCATCACAGTCTCAATACCACCTCCGTTTAGTTCAAAAAGAGCTATTTCTAATCAAATCCAGAACTGGCTGCTACACTTGGCCAACTGAGAGAAACCCAGCATGGTCTCACAAGTCAGTGGCTTTTCCTAAAGCTCATAGATAAAGAATTATCAGGAGCTTAAAGAGGAATTTCTAAGAGCTTGAGCTGCTGAAGACTCATCAGTTAATACAGTTAGTGCGCAGTGCCCACTGTACTTGCGTACAGGGCATGTTGCTACCTGTCCGCGGCTTAAGTGCCGATGTGCGACTCAGCGTACCGCTACAAGGTCCTGAGGCCAATTTACGCAGAGACAACCCACGCCATGAACCGTTACGAGGTCGGAAGCACGACAGGACAGCAGCCATCCTGCCCTGACCCCATGGACCTCCAGGAAGGAAGCCCTGCTCCCGGCTCGTGAGTCACGCTGTCTCAGACCCCCACCCCCCCAGGTCTGAGCAAGCCCTCGCTGCTAAAGGGCGAGAGGACTGCTCCTCTATGTGTAAGAGCAGGTCGGGAAGCACGCAGCCATGCAGCCTCATGCTGCAGTGATCCAGGAGGCACAACGAGGCTGAGCAGCATTCAAGATGCCTGCACAAGAGGCGGCAGCAAGAGCATCGATACAGTCATTAGATGCCAACATACCCCCTCCACCTCGGCACTGGAAACGGTTTCTCCAAAGCCTTCCCCGGCCCCCCTGGGAAGTGCTACTACAGCAGCTCGCACTCCTTGCTCCCCTCCTACCATCACAGATGGCCTGCCCAGCACTCCTCCTGGAGAAGCCTTTCCACCTCACCCTTTTGTCTCGTCTACGCTGCAAAGCAAAAAGCAGCTAATCATCCCTGCTCCACTCCCCTGGGACTCTCCAGATAGAAGGGATTTGTGTTACTCCCTCTTTCCAAGGGCGAGCCTGCTATCTGCGTGAAGCCCTGTTATCTGCACTAACCTGGTCACTGGACGCGGAGGATGATAGCTTGCCAGGCTGGTGAGCAACATGGCAGAAGCCCACGTATCCCGTGCCAGGGAAGGCCTGCGGTTCTCCACGCTCACTCTCCTCCTCCACCCACAACGGCCATTTACTGTACCAAAAGCCAGTTGTGTCTAAAGCTTGGGCAGCAGCCATCTGCTTTTCAGCATCTCCAACATTCACCCCTCCACACCCACCACAGCTAACGGTCCTCACATACAGCACAGCCACGGCCCCGCTGCAGAGGCTGGGTCCCCAAAGTCGAGTAGCCAGGTGTTCCCCTCACAGGGGACCTGCAGATGAGCTCAAGGACTCTGCCATATGGTCCCATACCTACGCGATACGTAGGTGCAATGTAAAAATCCTGTCCCCACCGTTTTTAGGCGACTTATTTCCTGCAGAAGTTATTGCAATCATCTTGCTTGCTCACCTGTGCATCCCCCCCACCCTAAAGGTCTATGGGGAGGCACATGCTCTGCTCCCCAGGCAGCACCCACCGGGAGCTTGGCAGGTCTCCACCTCCAAAAAGCCTCCAGCAGCATCGCTGCTCCCCAGCTAATGGATATCGATCCCCAGCCCTGGCGCTGGGTCGGACGGTAAACTCTTTGTGGAGCTGAACCAGACAAAAAGGCAGCTCCCTTCAACCACAGGCGCTGCGGGCAGCAAAATGCCAGCGAGCACAGCACTGGTTGGGATGGTAAGCCCAACACCTGCCCACTGACCAGCGCGCACAGCCACCACCCTGGGGACCTACGGGGAGCTCTCCTGGTCTCCAAGACATTATAGGGCTGACTGTACCCCCCCGACAGCGCTGAGGTGACAAGGGATGTGACCAAGGTCACGCAGCCATACCCTGGACTGATGGGCCCAGCCCTGCACCCTTCCCAGGTGCAGCACCACCTTCTGCTCCCTCTGGTAGGTGAGGGGACCATCTGCTGTGTTTTACCAAGACTCCCCAGTAAACCTGTCACATTTGGGGGCTGAAGGAGCAGTCCTGCTCCTGCAGCAGCAATGCGACTGCATGTGCCAATTAGGGGCACCGGCGGCTGGCACTTGCAGCAAGGAAGGAGCTAGAACTTATTATATATAATATTATTTAGAAGAAACTATTGTGATCCAGTACATCATTGTGGCAAGCAGCACTGGGTGAATCACTAGACAGTAAGAGCCCCAGCACACCATTTCCATTTTAAACCACTACAACAGCCATTCAGCACAGGCTCCCGAGCAGGCAGGGCTGAGGCTTGCTGAACAACGCGCCTGGCTGCCGTGTCACCACCCGTGAGGTGACCACCAAAATGCAATGGTGAGCTCAAGCTGCAGGAAAATGAACCTCTTTTATGCACATCATTACCACGCCAGACTTTAAAGGAAAGCCGTCCGGCATTTCTCAGCACAGTGTTAAGGAAGCGAGCGGATGGCTAGGTTTAGAGGGCAGGAGACAAAACGGCGACAACCACGGGAATGCTTCTGCATCACCTTAGCTAGACGCAGCCCGCATGCTCTCTGCTACCACCTGGGTGCATTGCAGCTTGGACCATGGCATATGACATCACTAGGCGTTGCTACGGAAATGAGTGCGAGGTCATCAGCCTCCTGCACAACCGGAGCTGGGGGATGGGCAGCACACAGGACGGTGACAGGGATAACCGAGTGTGACATGCCCATCACCGCCGGACCCAGCGTGCCGGAGTTTGGGTAGCATCGCACAGAAATGAAGAACAAAGCTCTGCCTTTTGTTTGCCGTCGCGGGAGGCGTCAGCACTCCTGCTGTGAATCATTTTCTTATGGCCAAACTACACGGCAACTGATAAGCGGCATTAGCCCGGGTTACTGTTTCACCAGGGCCAGTAAGGTCTAAAAGGAAAAACCATATATATAATCTCTAACACCACCTTTGGTTTAAACACCGAGCCCGGGTAAGCAGGCTAGGGAATTCGCCCGGCGGGAATACTGCAACACGGCTGTGCGTCCCAGGCATATCCCTGTCGGCTTTGTCATAGCGGCTGTATTATCCGTAGGAAATGAGCTGTAGGATCTGCTCACACAGCAGGCTTTGCTTTAAAATGAATAGATGCCGTTATCAGAAAATGGTATAAAAGCCATAGCGCAGCAGAGGAATAGCCCAGTTGGTTTAATATGATAATATCTTGTTCTGATTATCTGTATTTCATTTCTTGATAAGATATCTCCTCCCTTCCCATTCTCGGGCTGTGACAGTTTTGTCTGTTTGATAAATGCAAGGTTATTGACAAAATGGTGCAATATGGGCAAACAGAGCTGCACCCACGGCAGACTGCGACATTCCTAGATCAGCATTCACTTTTCATCAGCCAGGGAGGACACCCCAGCTCCTCGCAAAGGTTCAGACCTGACTAAGAAGACAAACATAAAGAACAGTTTTCCCCTTTAAAGCACCCCCTCCCTCCCTCCACCCAGTCTAGCCTCTCTGCAATATGACAAATGCAGAATCTTCTGGAATGACTTGATCCTGCCTCCCACGATTGCTTTGTTTGCAAGATCAGATCAGAGATATGTTTTTTTTCCCTTCTTATATTGTCAAAATGTCAGTATTGAAGGGGAGCGTTCAGTGTCACAAATCAGATCAGCCTGCTATATGCAGAGTCTTTATTTTAAGAGCGTGAAATGAATACAACATGACTCAATTCATAAATCTCCAACCAAGTGCAGTAAAAATAAGAGCTTTGGCAGTGAAAGGGCTCCTGATCGCTGGGGTCACGGGCACACACCAGCCTCGCCGACCGCGCGCGGGAAGGGATGCACGGGAGCGATGGGGGGGGGGGGGGTATTTCAGCAGCAGGGAGAAGTGTGCACGCAAACATCCCCCCTCCCCAGGGTTCCCCGCAGCCTCGCCCCACAGGGCTTGGCAGCCCCCCCCGAGCCGGCATGATCCCCCCAGGGAGCACCGCACCCCAGGGGTGGCTCCTCTGCCCCCCACGCTGGGGCAGGGTGGGGAGTGGCAGTGGGGATGGGGGCACAGCAGAAGATGTGTGGGGCAGGCAGGGGGGGCCTAGTGTGGGGGGAGAGAAGGGATGGGGCAGGGAGATGATGTGTGGGGACAGGGTGGGGGCTCTAGGGCAGGGGAAAGGGTGCGTGGGGCACAGTGGGGGGGCAGCAAGACGGGGGAGAGGATTCCTGGGGGGGTGGGCAGCAGGGTAGTGAAGGCAACGTGTCAGGGCTCTAGGGCAGGGGAAAGGATGCGTGGGGGGGAGCTCTAGGGCAGCGGAGAGGAATGCGTGGGGCTGGGTGGGGGCCCCAGAACAGGGGAGAGGATGCGTGGGGGGGTGTCCAGGGCAGGGGATGGGGGTCAGGAGAGAGCAGGGTGTCCCTGGGCGGGGAAATGCAAAGGGAGCGGGACCCAGCGGGGGGGGTGTCGGGGGCAGCACAAGGACCGGAGCCGCACGGAGGGACGGCGATGGGGGGGGGTGTAAGGGCGAGGGGCCGGGGCCCACGCACCCCCACGGCGCGGCCCCCCCCCGCCGCCCAGCCGGACCCCGCCACCCACCGAGGGGGGCAGCACGGGAAAGGCGAGGGGAGCGCGGACCCGCACCCTCGGGCCCGAGGGGGTCGCGGGGGGAGGAGGAGGGGGGGGCGGGGAAGGACGACGGACACGGAACGGGACTCACGTTCTTCATGGCGGCCGCCATGTCGTCGTATCGCTCGGCTTGCTCGGCCAGCCGGGCCTTCTGCACCAGCTGCTCGCGGTCCACCATCTTCGCGGGGCCGGGGGAAGGGCAAGGAGGCTGCGGGCTCCGGGAGGAGGAAGAGGAGGAGGAGGAGGAGGAGGAGGAAGAGGAAGGGCGGCGACGGGAGGAGGGCGAGCGGGCGGCGGCTCCTGGCGCTGCTGCGGCTGAGGCGACGGCGGCGGCTGCACCCGGTGCTGTGCGCGCGCCGCGGGCCACCACAACCCCCCTGCGCCCGCCCCGCCCCGCCCCTCCCCGCCCCACCGCCCGCCGCGGACGCGCGGGGCACGACGGGAGATGGAGTCCTCGGGGGGGTGCGGCGGGAACCGCCGCACCCCCCCGAGGACTCCATCTCCCGTCGTGCCCCGCGCGTCAGCGCCACACCGCCCCTCCCCTTCAGCCCCGCCCCCGGTCTCACCGCCTCGCTCTGCCCCGCCGGGGTCCCGCCCCGCCCCGCCCGCGGGGTCCCGCCGGCTGCCCGTGCTGATTCACCGGGAGCGGCCGGCGACGGGGGGGGGGGGGGGCGGGGACACCCGACACACACACGGGGAGACGGGGCTGCCCACCCGGGGTAGGCCTCGCTCGGCCACATCCACCCCTGAGGGACCCAAAGCCGCTGACTCGACCCCCGTGGGGCCCCTCACGACCCCGGGCCTACACACAACCGCGGGCACGGGTGACACCGTGCCCGGAGTCCCTGTCACGCCGTGACGGTGCTGGGCCAGGCTGCGGTGACACAACTTGGGATAAACAACTGACCCCCTCCTTTTTCCTCCCCTGTCCCCTTTCCCCGCGCCACGGGACGGCGGGGGGGGGGGTCTTCCCAGCCGCCCCCCCACCGGGGATTGCAGCCCCACCGAAAAAACGACGGTGCTGGATAATTTATGAGCGGCCAGCTCGGGAGCGCGGTGCGCTCGCTCATCAATAACACATGAAATAAAAACGCACGTCTGCTCCGGCCTAGCCGAGCTTCTGCTGCGCATTAGGAGCTCCATCAGGAGCCATAAGAGACCCCGTTCATCCTAAAAAGCCGACGGATAAAGCGATGCCGAGAGGACGCTGCAGCACTGAGGGGGGAAGGGAAAGGGGTCTAACGAACGGAACCGCGCCGATCCCGACGGAAGCGCTTTTTCCCTGTCGGAGGGAGCCAGGCGGTGCTGACGCGCAGCCCCGCGTGGGCGAACGCCGTCCTCCCACTCGCGCGCCGGGTGTGCCCCGGTGCACGTGTCGCCGGTCCCCGGTCCTTCCCGGTGCCGCTGTCCCCGCGTGGATGCTCTGGGAGGTGCGAGGACGATCTCGGAGGACGCAACCGTCCCGCTTGCCCATCCGCGTGCCCTGCGGTTTTCTTCGGAAGCACTGCAGAAGACCTTGGTGGCACCGGGACGTGCCGGTTTCTGCAGGGCGATACGGTGGCCGCAGCCTGCTGTGGCTGTTCAACGCCCGTGGCCGTGGTCTCACCCGCGTGGGTGGGGACAAATTGGTTTGGAAATGCCGGCGGTGCTTTATGATGGCAAGCGACGCCATTTTGGGGCGAGAGCTCCATCTTTATTGTGGTTTTAGCACTGCTTTAGGAATAACAAAGAATTGTATTGGATAGATTTGCTCGACACAAAATACTTCTTTGTTTACAGCTTCCAACAGCAGAAGAAATCATGCCTTCTGATAAATAAAACTAGAAATACACCCAGATCCTCTCTATTTCCTCTATAAAATGAAACGCTGTCTCCTTGCTCGCATCCCCGGCCTCACACCCCGCGACGCACGTGGTTCTGGTGTGAGAACAGCCTTTGTGCCCGGCTTTTGTTTACCACTACGGCTATCCCAAGGAGAGCGTCCATAGACAAGGGCAGTTTATTCCTCTTTGCTGATAATGGCGCATTCATTCTTCTGAGGAGGCTCGCCATCATCTCTGGAGAGCTCAGCAGCGGGTTTTTGCTTTGTTTTCTGCATGACGCCAGCTTTGGGGAGACAATTTGAGTAAAAAAGTACAGAATGCAAGAGAATATTGAAGTAGGTCGTGGGTCCCAAACTGGTTTTTCAGCTATTGCTGCCATTTCTTATCAATAGTCTGGAGGTGTCTAGAAATGCCGTGGGGCATCACCCAAGTCAAGCAGGACTACCAGATCTCTGGGTACGGATCAGAGCGGAGCTGCCTGCTCATCCCGGACACCTTTTGAGTGATACTGCTACATTTGGGTTGGATGTTTGGTTCCTCTAACCTGGAAAATATAATAATAGCCCTTGGGTACAACTGGATTCTCACGGACAATATTGAACACAAGCCTGGACCCGAAGAAGCACTTATGTGCCTGGAAGCTCATCTGGTTTCTCCAAATACATCATATGGCCTAATAAAAAATATTGCCTTTCCATACAAACCTTATGACACTTATCTAGTAATTTGCATAAATACAGCAGGTTCTCAGCTAGTCCACATCACTGCAGCTCTGCCGCTTTACGGTGACTGTTTTTGCCCCAGACCAAGCAAATACTGATTTATTCCTGTCAAAGCACCATAGCAGTAAATACATTTCACAACACAGATGATTTCCTTCCCCATCACAGGTCAGAACACGATATTCATAATGCTGTAAACTCTTCAGAATAGCGATCTGGATGTAATATTTATCTGCAGCATATCCAGCCCCCTTTTTGGGCTCCGATGCATAGATCAGCACCCCTCGCATCACGTAATTCTTCTGTTTTACAGACCGGGCAGTGGAGGGATGAAGGTTAGGTGGTGAACGGCTGGAGTTAGAAGCTTCTGGCGGGCAGCCCAGGCAGCTGGAGGTGTCATCTGGCTGCCCATCACTAAATGCCCTTCTCCCACCTTTGCCTGGTACCTATAGACACCCCTCAGCAAGAGCCCAGACGGCTGCTGGGTTGGGAAATCACAAAGACCCAAAGGATGCAGGTCTGTTCTGCAGATGTCCCAGAAAAGCCTAATAACCCCAATTCTGCCTACAGTATTAAAAATATTCCAGCGTGTTCAGATGTGCCACTTTGTTAATTCCTGCGGCCTGGAAGATGAGTCCTTCTCTTCACATTTTCTTGCCTTCCCCGTTACGTCTTGTCAATGCTTTGTGACACCGCAAGGAAAGGCAGTAAATTCTCTTTGACTTGGAGGTTCGCTTGAGTTAGCTGCTGACTGCTCCAAAAATGGATCAAAAAATCCTCACCCCTCTCTTGCTGTGGGAGAGTGCTGGGAGTCCCTCAGCATTTGCTTGCTTGGAGCGAGGGGGATGCCCGGCGAGGGGGATGCCCGGCGAGGGGGATGCATGGTGCAGGTTCCCCAGCCTGTCCCCACATGCCAAGGGCAAGGATTGTCACTGTTGGTACACAGGCATGCTGGCAACACCTTACATCAACAGCAAGCAGTGACCCGGTGCTTGGGGTCCTGCGTGTCTTCAGCCGGTGGGTGGCAAAGCCGGGCAGAGCCGGGGACACAGGGTGGCAGTCCCCAGGGCTGGTGCGCGGAGCTGGGATGGGTGCCGTCCCTGGGAGGATGGGTGCCGTCCCTGGGAGGATGGGTGCCGTCCCTGGGAGGATGGGTGCCATGCCTGGGATGATGGGTGCCATCCCTGGGATTCTGCCCTGGCTCCTGCACAGCCCAGGGATTTCCAGTCCTGCTGCCCAGGCAGCTGCTGCTCAGGTTGTCCCGAGGAGGGTGCTGCCTGCCCAGGGGAGCAGTTTTCCACCTTTTGCAGTTGAGCATGTGAAAAACAAACTGAGAAAACCTCTGGCTTTGGTGTCCCCATCCCCACAGGCTGCAGGACAGCCGTGCCCTCGTGTCCTCCCTGCCTGACCCCTTGCTGGGCAGATTGCCTCTCCCCAGCGTCCCAGCACCCCGACAGCCTGGCCCCTTTTCCACCTTGCTGCTCCAAGTCTGGCTGTGTGACGCAGCAAGGGAAGCATCCCAGGAACAGCCCAAGGGCATCCCTTCTCCCCCCTCACGCACCAGCAGCGCTCCCCAGCCTGCCATGGTGCAGGCTTGGTCCCAGCCCAGCACCCCTCCACCCTGCCAGGCACAGAAGCTGGGGGGTCCCACCAGCCCCGAGGAAGGACCCCCCAGCCAACACCGGAGTGAGCTCAGGGGTGCACCAACCCTCCCCAAAATGCCCCAGAGCCAGGACGCTGCCTCACCTGGGGCACGAGGGGATGGAGGGGCCGTGGCTGACGGCGCAGCCGGCGACGAGCCCACCAGACCGATGGTGCTTTGAAGGGGAACTTCCTTCCCTCCCGTCTGCGGAGCCGCAGCACTTTGTACTCAGCCCTGGCCTTTCATCTCAGGCTTTCAAAGCACTTCCCAAGCCCAAATTAATTCTGCTGCAGCAGCTGCCCTCCTGCGCTGTTTAGCATCAACCCTGCCACGAAGCGGGGCTGCCCGTACCCCTCGGGGTACACAGCCAGGCTTCCAGGGATGATTTTCCCTTGGACCACCTCAAACCACCGAGATGGGATGGGAGGGCACCGCACGGTGCCTCCCACCCTCCCCTTACCCCTAATACCCGAACAAGCACCGTGGCACTGAGAACTGCAGCAATGCCCATGCCATGGCCGCCTCCACTCGGAATATCCACCCCCCCGCCTTTCTTCCAGCCCCAGGGAAGATGCTCCCACGCTGGACATATGCCCGTGGGAAGCTGGGATGCCCTGGGGTGGCTGGGATGTCAGCCCTCACCCTGGGTGCTGGTGGGGAGCTGGGGGGACCTGGGGTACAGGACCCCACCAGGGAGCCAGCGGGAAGGTGGGCCGGGGCCAGGCAGGCACACCGCCTCCCCGCTGGGCTTTAATAATTAAGCAGGCGCGTCGGGCTCAGATGGCAGCTCTTATTTAAGGAGCCGATATAAATACCGCCCAGACGGCACTTATGGAGCACCTAAAAAAAGCCCTGGCTGTCTCAGTCCCTCCAGAAGCAGCTCCGAGCTCTGTGGGGCTGGTGGGCAGCGTCGGGCAGGGTGGTCACCAGCCTCCTGCGGGGACGGGGCTGCCCCGGGCTTTAAGCACGAGAGGTGGCAGCATGTGGGGCCAAGCCTCCGGACACCGCCCGTGCCTCAGTTTCCCTCTGCGGCAGGGACCTGCCTCGACCCTTTGTCCTGTGCGGTCGCAGGGGTGTTGGGGAACAGGGCTGGGTGCTCAGCCCCGTGCCCTGGCTCGGTGGCACTGGGTGGGAGCTGGGGGGGGGGTCTCTCCCAGCCCACACCCCCCCCACCCCTCCCGGTGCCAGGGGAAAGCCACCCGATGTTCCAGCAGCTGCCAAGTGCCTTTGTATGTTTGTGCTGGCAGTGAGTGGCCCCCCAGCCCGGCTGTGCCCCCCTGGTCACAGCTACCCGGGGACACCCCTCCGGCTCTGGGGTCGGGGACATTTGTTCTCCAAGGAGAGCTCAGTCCTCCCTCCTCCCTGCCCAGGGTCCCTGGGCCCCCCACCCCAGAGCTGCCCCATCCCTATTGCAGTGGAGGGAGCCAGGAGAGGCGCAAGAAGGGCCGGGAGCACCGAGACAGCCACGACCTGGGGCACGGTAGGACCCCTCACCCCCCCCAACCTGGGCATCACCCCCACATCAGCATCCTGGACCCCCCAGGAGCAGGTGAGGAGCTGGAGCGTGCTGCGGGCGGGAGGGACGGGGCTGTCACCTCGTCCCCATTGCAGGCGGGCGGCAGCGAGCCGCTTGCTGCAGTCCTGCTCGCCGGCTCTGCAGCGTGACTCAGCACAGGCTCACCCAGCTCCCAGCCCCACCACCGCAGCCCCTTCCCCCAGCCCTGGGAAGGAGGGGGGGCACATGCTCCCCACCTTGCCACTGCCCTCCCATGGCCCATGTCACCCCCAAAGCCATCCCCCCGGACCCCTGTTCCCCACCCAGCCCCGTCCGTCCCCACCCCAGGACCGCTGGCTGCTCCTCCAGCCCCAGCGCAGGCAGGGACACCCCCCATCCCCGCTCCAGGATCAAGTTGGGGCTCCAAGCGATGGGGAACGGTGGGTGTCAGCCCGCCTGCACCCAAGCATCTCTGCCGTGCCCTTGGGCAAGGGACGGGCAGCGTGCTGGATCCGGCCCCGTGGGTCTCCCTGCCCAAAGCCCCGGCTCAGGGTTTGGGGAGCTGAGCACCGACTCCTGCTATGGCACCTCCCCAGGTGAAAGGATTTGGGGTTTTTTTCCCTGGGGGATGGGACTGAAAGAGATGCCAGGGGCACATAGGAAAGTCTCCAGATTTTTAAAGGGATTTTTGGAGCCCCACTTTTGGGGTGTTTGGAGCCTGCCAGGATCAGCTCCTCGCAGCATTTCCGTGCACGTCCCCTCTGGCCGTGACCTGGAGGTTACTGGGAGGTGAGGAGGGTGCCAGAGAAAGCAACTAGCACTGGGGGAGGAGGGCTGAGCACCCTGACTGTCCCCTCTAACCGTCCCCCCGACCCCAGGCACAAAAGCATTTGCGGGGCAGGACCCCGCTCCCTGCTTGCGCTGCGACCCAGGGACGGGTGTCCTTCTGCTGTGACAGCAGCACGTGGCATGTCCCCATCCCCGGGACGGGGGCCAAGGGGGCCGTTTGGGCCATGCAGCCGGGAGCACCCATCCTGCACCCTGATGGCTGCGTCCAAAAAGATGCTAACCAGATTAAACCAAAGGCACAGCTGGAGGCAGAGTGCCCAGGCACAGCCGGACCCCCACTCCCACCCGGCGAGCCCCTCACCCGTGGGGTTCTCTGGTGGCATTGCCATGGGAAGCACGTTGCCAGCATTGCTGCCAGCTAATTGCTTTCCTGCCTCTCTCTAAATGCAAGCGATGGCAGCGAGGCGGCAGCGAGCTGGCTTTTGCCAGCGTTCGGCAGCCCACGTGGGGTGGCTCCTGCCAGGGGAATGAAATAAAATTAAAAGCAAAAAAAAAAAAAAAAAAAAATAGAAGGCAGAGAGGAGGAGATGATGGATGGGAGGATTTGCAACCGTGGCCGTTTACCCTGGCGGAGGGAACCCTTGAGCCTGCAGGCGCAAGGAGAGGCGCGGATCTGCTGGCGCCCACGGGCCGTGGCCACGCAGCCCCCCCGGCACGACACGGGCACGGCGTGGAGAGCGGTCGGCCTCGCGGTCCCCCCAGCCACCCCGCTCCCTTTGCCAGCGGACTAATTGCGCCAGTGACTTTGCAGTTCCCAAAATAGCTCCTGGCTCCGGCGAGGTGACGTCAGCGGGAGCCGCGGCGGCAGGCCTGGCAGGAGCGGGGAAGGAGGACGCTACCCGGCGTGGGGTGCGCCGAACCCCTCCTGCACCCCACCGTGGTCCTGCTGGATGACCTTGGCACCCTGGGCCGTGCTCCCGAGGGAACGAGACGTGCTGTGCCGCGGGGATGCTGCGGGGAGACCTGGTCCTCATCCATCCCGTCAGAGGAGGAGGTGGTCCGAGGCTGTCCCTGCCCTGCATCCCCGCCACGTGGGTCCCCACATCCCCGGGACCCCCCACCGCAGGGAATGGGGGTAAATCTGCCCCTCGGTGCCCCCCGTGGGGTAAATTGTGCCCCCAGCCAGGGCAGCCAGGCCCTTGCAGCTCCCCGAGGTTGCCAAAGGCTGAGCCAGGGCCACCGTCCCAGGTGCCCCCGGGGAAACTGAGGCACACAGGGGGGGATGCAGAGGCAACAGGGAGAGCGGGGGTGGGCACGGCCAGCCGGGGAGCGGAGCGCAGCCCAAGGTCACCCAGGTGGTGCTGGGTACAGCAGAGCCAGGGATGCTCTCCGGGCCAGGGCTGCCTCCGGCAGTGACTCACCCCTGCGCCCGTGCCCAGCTCCTCCGGTTACAGGCGCAGACAGGATTGCCTTAACGGGGCACGGCGGGTAGTGGGGCTGGCCTGGCCCAGGAAGGGCACCCCTGGGACCGGGCACCGACCCACGGGCCCCTCCAGCCATCCCCACGCTCTGCAGCCTCCCCCCACAAGCAGCGCATCCTCCATATCACGTCCCAGCCAGCAACACTTCTTGTACTGGTCTCATACTGGTCCCAGAATGGGACCCCCATCCCTCCCAGCACAGCTGGGGGGGGATTTAACCGTGAGTGCCCCCTTTGCCTGCCCCAGTTCCCGGGGAGCGGGGCTCCCGAGCCCCATGCCAGCACTCGGCCGGAGGGCCGGCTTATTATTCTGAAACGTGGCGAAATAATTAAAGCCTCCTCCATTTCCCCTTGCTCATTTGCGCTCCTTCAGCCTGGATTAATGGGTCTCCTCTCCCCAGCACAGACTCATTCCTTATTCCTAATAGCCCATAAATCCCGGCCCCAAAATAACCCCAGCTTTTGCCTGGACCTGCTGAAATATTTATTCTCTTCCCCCTGCCGCCCCCCGCGCTGCCCGCTCTCCAGGGATGGGGAGAGGAACTAATCGATGGCATCGACCGGTGCGGAGCCGCAGCTGCTCCGGGCACAGAGAAACAGCTGATGTCGGCAAGAGAAGAGCTGGGCAGGCACCGTGGCTTCTCCCGGCTCCCACGCAGCCGCCGCGGCCTGGCTGTGGTCCCGTGGTGGGATGCTCTCGCACCGCTGGCATCTCCCCCATGCTGGTACCCTGCTCCAGGGCCAGAGCATCCCTCCCACCGTGCTGGTACCCTATTCCAGGGCTAGAGCATCCCTCCCACTGTGCTGGTACCCTGCTCCAGGGCCAGAGCATCCCTCCCACCATGCTGGTACCCTACTCCAGGGCCAGAGCATCCCCCCGTGCTGGTACCCTGTTCCCACCCTGCCTGTCGCTCCCTGCTCCCATGGAGATGATGCCCAGCTTGGGCATGGGGTGTCAGGGAGGGATCCCTGTGGATCCCAGTACATCCCAGGCTGGCTTCGGGAGAAAAGGCTGGAAGACAAGGGAGGAGGCTGCTGTCTCTCCTGGCTGGAAACCCTTTGCTTGCCGGATTGCAGGTTGTGGAAGGGAGAAGCCCAGGGAGAGCAGGACCTGCTCTTCCCAGCCTAAAGCGAAAAGGAGCAGGGTGTGGGGTAACGCCAAAACCCAGCCCAGCTTTGCCGGCTCCAGGCACGGTCCCCAAGGAAAACAGGGAAAACCCAGCCAGCCTTTCTCATCATCCTCCCTGCCACACCCCACGAGGCAGCAGCCTCCAGAGCAGCTCCTGGCCACCAGCCCCCTTCCCACCTCCCACAGCCACGGCGGGGGGGGGGAGCAAAGCTGGCAGAGCCCATGGTACCCTCTGACCCGTCCCCAGCTGGTGTGGGCTGAGGGGGGGGCCGGGGGGCTGTCGGGGACAGCTCTGTCCCCCCCTCCTGCTCCCAGCAGGACCCAGGCATCGCCCAGCTGTCCCGGAGGCAGGAGGCGAGGTGGGAGGCAGTGGGGGCAGTGGGGGGGTGAGGAGGCAGCGGCGTGGGCAGCTGAGCACGCAGGACCTGAGAATGCAGTATAAGGAGAGGTTTTCTTCACACGCCACATCCCTGCCCTCTCCCAGGGTCCCAGCAAGCCCATGTCCAACTGTGCCATCACGGCCTGCCTGGAAGATGCTTCCCTGCCTCAGTTTCCCCACTGGTGGAAATCTGGACTGGGAGCAAAGTGCTGGGAAAGCCCTGCCCATGGGAAGTGGCGGAGAGGCAGCCAACATCAGCCTGATGCTGGCTACCGGACCATGGGGCCAGGGCCACCCGAGGGGACTTGCACCAGCCTGGGACATGTCCCCGATGTCCCTGGAGGTCTGGCGGCTGGGACATGCTGTCTCAGAGCACACCGCTGCTCTGGCCACCGGCAATCGGGGTGCGGAAAAGCCTCGCCAAATCGGGGAGCCCCCTCTCCCGGTCCCCAGCCCCACGGTCACAGCCTCTCCCTGCAGGCAGCAGCAGGCAGCAGTAGGGGCTGCAGCTCCCAGGACAGTTTCTCTTCCCATCTGCTCCTCCGTCGTTAGCAAGCAACACCGAATTTACTGCCGTCAGCACTGCAGAGCCCGTACAGGCACACAATGGCAACGCACCTGCTTCAGCAGCAACCCCACAGCCCGCGGGGCTGCCAAATCCCACCGGGAACAAACCCAGAGCTGGATCCAATCTCGCCCCCCCGAGCCTGGTGGGGGTCAGGGCTGTACGCCCTGGAGCTGGGGTGGGGAAGGGTCCAAGTTTGTCTCCCAGCTGGGTGGGAATCGAGGGCAGCTCGGGAGCCAGCAAGGGATTTGCACCGATTTTTGGCAGCGAGAGCTGAGCTCTTGCCTCTGGGCTTGGGGCATCACCTGTTCCCCAGCCATTTGCTCCTGCCCGGGCTTCGACGGGGTGGCGGGGAAGCAAACCAGGTCTCAGCACACTTTCGAAGGGCTTTTATTTATTCACAAAACAAACCCAAACACATATAAGAAAAAATGGGGAAAAAAACCCAACCCAGGAATATGCACAATCTATTATTAACAAAAGAATTGCACAAATAGAGCGGCGAGCGCGGCGGAGGGAACGGCCGGGACCTGCTCTGCACCGCTGCACGAGCCCTTCCTCACCCTCGCACCCCGTCCACGAAAACACGAAGATCATTTTGCTGGTGTCCCATTAGAAATCAGAAACAGCCGACGGCGAAGGCAGCTGGTGCTGCAGGCTGGGTCCTTCCACCTGAGCTGGGAAGGAAACAGCCTTCACCCCAAAGGCACAGCACCGGGGAGGGACTGGGCTCCTGGGTTCAGCACTGCCACCCTCCCCTCACGTTGAGCAGGGATTTGGGGTCTTCCCTATGGTTTTCCATCTGCTCCTGCCCTGCCTGCCATCTCCCTGGCTGCCCCGGACACCTCGGAGCATCACGGAGCTCCTGGGAAAGAGCAGTGAGAGCCGGCAGGGAGCTGGTCTGGACCATGCAGGATGGAGAAGGATGGGGAGGCTGCAGGGAGCCCGGTCCTTCCCCGCTTCCCAGGGGATTTTTGGGGCAGGGACTGGCTGAGCCGAAGCCCCCTGGGGAAGAGAAATATCGGCTGAGCTCTCCACAAACCCCGTGGTGTTTGCAGAAGAAATAGGAGGTGAAATGGGCACAAGGAAGAAATACTGGGCAACTGCAAAGCAGGACAGGGTTGCAGACAGTGTGAGATTTCTGCTGCATGGAAATTGGTGAGGACTCGGTATTTCTTCTGCCAAAATGTCTTTCTGAGAAGAAAAACCTGGTATTCGGATTGCTGGGGGGTTTGCAAAGCAAATTGCAGAACAGCAGCAACTCACTGCAGAGCCACTGGAATATCCTGGTTTGATTTCATCCCCCTTTTTACATTTTCTGAGTACAATCTAACATCATTTTCACAGCAGAAATTCCATTTCTCTCTCCTCACCTTTTAAATGGAATGGCTGAAACCAATCAGATTTCACACCAAAAATGGTTTTGTTTTTGCAAGGGGCAGTTTGGGGGTGGAAGCTTCAGCCAGTATTTTAGGAGCTGAGGGAAGCCCGGTCTTCAGCCAGCTCTTCCCACCCTCAGAGCCCAAACACCCACAGGGGGCAGAGAGTGAGCGTCCCCATCCAGCAGCCCCTCTCCGTGGGCATTGCCACCGGCTCCCTCCGCCATCCGTGTCCCCCCACCCCGTACCTGCGTGAGGGTCCCGGCGGGCGCTCACAGGATGCTGCAGACAGCACCGGCATCCTCGGAGTGGTCGCAGTTGTGGACGTCCCAGCGGATGTGGGAGCAGCGCAGCAGCGAGGGCTCGTGGCCCTTGCACTTGAGGTTATCGAGGAAGATGTAGCCGGTGCCCTGGCCGTAACGTGCCTCCCCCCAGGCCGCCACGGCGTACCCGCAGCCCAGCTGCCTGCACACCACCTTGGCGTCCCGCAGGTCCCAGGCGTCGTCGCACACCGTCCCCCACTGGGACAGGTAGAACATCTCCACGCGCCCCTCGCACCGGTGGCTGCCGTTCACCAGGCGCAGGGACCCTGCGGAAGGAATGGGGTGAGGCAGCCCCGGGAGCAGCCCCTGCCCCTGCCCACCCCAGCACCGCGTCCCCCTTCTCCCTGCCTGCACGGCTGCTTCCCCAGGGCTGATGGAGAAGGGGTCCTTCCCGGCCAGGTGGCCCCGGGGCAAGAAGAGCCCTGGTGTCTCCGAGGTTGGGCAGATGGTTGCCGCTGCCCACAGCTCCCCCGCTGCCTCTGCACAGGCAGGAGGGTGAGGGGGTGACCACTGGCCACCATCAGAGCTGGGGCTGACCCCTAAAGCACGGCGGGGGATGTTCAGGTTGAAGGAACAGACAATAATCTCTGCTCCTGGCTCAGCCCCGTTGGTCCATCCCCTCCTCTCCCCACTGAGGTCCATCACCTCCTCTGCCTGGACCAGCCTTGGGGACACCAGGAGATGCCAGGGCTTAACGGTGCTACCAGCACAGCTTTTCCCCCTCCCGGGGGCTGCTCCAGGTCAGTGCTTCAGGCACTGCCAAAGCAGCTGGCCTCTGCCCGAGCCACCTCCGTTTCCACCGTGTGCCGGTGCAGAGCATCCCCAGGGCTGGCACCCCATCCCCAGGTGATACCTCGATACCTACCATCCTTGGGATGAGTCGGGGACGATGTGGTGGTTGTAGCGGTGGCTTCTTGGTAATGGTCTCCAGCATCGTCAGCGCCTGGTGCAGTGGGGAACGGGTGGGAAAAGCCACTCAGGGGGTGCCTGTGCCCCCCCAGGGCTGGGTCAGAGCCCCCCCAGCGGTGGTGTGGGGTGGCCGGGGATGGATGCAGGGATTTGTGGGGTGGGATCTGCAGCCACTGCACTTCCAGGGAAGTGCACAAACAGAGACCAGAGGTGGTACCCACGCTCCGGCTATCACCAGACACCACGGTACTCAACCGCCACCGCTGTCCCCCCGTGGGCAGGAGGAACCCCAGGGTCTGGGGGCTCACATCCACCTGCCACCCCATTTTGGGGACCCCATTTCCCCCAGCCAGCCTGAGCGTGGCCGAAATCCTCCTTACGCCCATTATCTCGTTGGATTTCCATGCCACCGAGCCAGGCTTCAGCAGAGACCTGGGGACCCCTGGGCGGTCTCATCCATCCCCCCTCTCCCACCCGGCCAGCAAGAGAAGACCCTTGGATGGAGGCCGGTGGCCACCGGGCTCGCTCCCGGTCTCACCTCGGCAAATGACCCCGGCATCCTCATGGTGGCCGCAGTTGTGTTGCCCCCAGCCCAGGTGGAAGCAGTCGGCCAGGCGAGCCTCGCCGCCGCCGCAGCCCACGTTATCCAGCAGGACGGGCCCGCTGCCGTAGCCGAAGGAGCCGAGGACGGTGGCGGCGAGGGCAGCGCCGCAGCCCAGCTGCCGGCACACCACCTGGGCGTCGGGGAAGTCCCAGTCGTCGTCGCAGACGGTGCCCCAGGTGCCGCCGTGCCGTACCTCCACCCGCCCGCGGCAGCTCCCGTTCCCGTTTGCCAGCCGCACGCCGCCACCTGCGTGGGGGGCCCCGGCACAGGCACGCCGTCGGGGGGACCGGGGGTTCCGATGTCCCCTGTTGACCCTCCGGGGGTATGGGGTGAGCCCCCAGGGAGCGAGGGGTGAGCCCTGGGGATGGGGGGTGAGACCCTGGGGACATGGGCTGATCCCCTGGGAACGTAGGGTGAGTCCTGGGGATGTGGGGCAATTCCCAGGCAGCACGGGGTGAGTACTGTGAGCATGGGGTAAGGCCCGGAGATGTGGGGTGAACCCCCGGGGGGCACGGGGTGAACAGCCTGGGAGCGTGGAGTAAGCCCTGGGGATGTGGGGTGAGCCCTGGGGATGTGGGGTGAGCCCTGGGGATGTAACTCCCTGGGGCACTCTTGGGGACATAAGAGAGCCCTGGGGAGGTGGGCTACGTCCTGGGGGCATGGGGCAACTGCCTGGTGGTGTGGGGTAAACCCTGGGAGCGTGGGGTGAACCCTGGGAGCATGGGGTGAACCGTGGGGTGCCGGAGATCCCCTGGGAATGGGAGGTGAGCCCTGGGAGACTGGGGTAAACCCAGGGGATGCGGAAGGTCCCCTGGGAGCATGGGGTGATTCCCAGGGCTGTAGGGTGAGCCTTGGGGATATGGGGTAACCCCCCAGGGACACGGAGCTCGGGGGGGGCCGTGCCGGACCCTGTGTAGGACTAGCAGCGGCCGCACACTTACTTTCCTGCTCGACGGTAAAGAGGGCGGTGGTGACCACCTCGGTGGCCTGGGAAGGCTGGTCCCTGCCATCTGTCACTGCTGGGACAAGCGTGGGGACACGCGGGTGTTGGGGGGGGTCGGGCTCCAGCACCCGCTGCCCTTCTCCAATAGGTGCCAGGGGCCTCTAGCACCGCGGCGGCCCCGTGGCAAGCTCCTGCCGTGGGCAATGTCACCCCCCGAGCCTCACCTACGTGCGGCAGGACCCCAGGGTGACCGTGCTGGGGTCACGGGAGGACACAGGAGGCACGGTCCCCTCCCAGCGAGCCCCCAGCCCCAGCTATGGCGCAAGGGTGAGCTGGGTGGCTGCCGACCTCCTACCTGTGGCCGTGGCAGTGAGCGTCTCTTCGTAGTCCAGGGCCACCGAGGTGGCGAAGGACGTGATGGTGGATGTGTCCAGCCCTGCGGTGACACAGAGGGACAGAGGTGACACGGGGGGAGAAGCTGCAAAGCCGTGAACTTGCTGACTCCGGGAGGCAGGCGCGGGGTGGTCTGGGTGCTCCAGGATGATGGGGATGGAGATGGACCGTGTCCATCCACACATCCCTGCTGCCCACGTGCTGGAGATGGTGCTTCTCCAGCCCAACCCAAGCACCGAGGTCCCACCTGCAGTGCCGTGGGGTGTCTTGCTTCACGTACCCGGGAGGTTTATCAGGCAGGGTTCGTCAGCTCTAAAGCCTCGGTTTTCCCCTGCCCCACTGAGCCAGGGCTGTGCGTGGGGGTGCCATCGGCTCTGTGCCCAGGCAAGGTGTCAGAGGGGACGGGGACATGTAGGGAGGAAAGGACCAGCCTGAGAAAATTGTCCCTTTTCTCTCACATCAGCCCCTTTGTTTGTTAGTAGTGGGAAAGGGAAAGCACTGGCACTTACTGCTCCTGTCATTAGCCATGATAATGAGGGAATTCAGGGGGATTATTAACATTATAAATGGTAATCAGCGGTGAATGGCAGAAATACATCATTTAGGGAGGGGAAGGGGAGGCAGGCTGGGCCTGGCATCATGCCTGGCCCCTGGCAGCCGCTCGCTTCTTCCGGACACGGGCAGCTTGTTTTCCAGCCGGCAGAGCAGGGAAACAGCAGGCCGGCAGATGCGTTTCCCTCGCAAATTGCTGCTCAGGCCACGTCCCAGGCTCTCGGAGCGGTGCCGCAGCCTGCTCCGGAGCGCCAGGATGATGGCAGATAAGGAGAAAGGATGCTCCCGCGACGCAGAGCCCGGGTCCCTGCCTGACCTTGGGCACAGCAGCATCTCCCTGAGGCCATTTCTCCTCGGTGACCAGGATGTCCCTGGATTTTTCCCCCCCTCAGGGGACAGCCCCGAAGGCGATGCTTTGCCCCGGTACCTGTGCAGATGACCCCAGCGTCCTCGTGGTGGCCGCAGTTATGGATGCCCCAGCCGAGGCTGTAGCAGGCGGAGAGGAAGGGCTCGCTGCCGTCGCAGTTGACGTTGTCCAGGAGGATGCGCCCCGTGCCGTAGCCGAAATAGGCGTTGCTCTTGTAATCCAGGGCTTGGCCGCAGCCCACCTGCTTGCACACCACGCTGGCATCGCTCAGGCCCCAGTCGTCGTCACAGACGGTGCCCCAGTTCCCGCGGTAGAAGATCTCCACCCGGCCTTGGCAGGTGTCGGTCCCGCTCACCAGACGGATGCTGCCGTCGCCTGGAGGGTGACAGCACGTGGTGAGAAGGGCGTCGCTTTCCCCGGGAGGTCACGGCACGCACCACGGCACAGCGATGCCACCGAGCCTGGATCCGGCAGCGCCCGTGACGGCAAAGAAACTGGGCGAGAAACCGCGGGGGAATGGGTGATGCTTTAGGGCAGCCCGGCTGATGGGAGCCTTGGGGAACCTCTGGGATAGGGTTTGGCCATAGCCGGCACCACGACAGGGTCCCCGGGGGTCTGCCCCTCGGAGCCGGAGAGTCAGGGTGCTTCACGGAGGGGCAGCGGGCGACGGGTGGGGGACGCTGCTCTCTACCAGCCCTCAGCCAGGACGGGCCCCTGCAAGCGACAGCCGAGCAGCTTACTTTCCCCATCCTGTACCGAGGCTGTGAGGGTCCTGCTTGTCGGTCCTTCGCTGGCTTGCGTGGGCGAGAACTCTGAAAAGGGAAGCGGAGAGGCGGCATCCGTCGCTGCCCGCAGCCAGCCGTCCAGAAGCCGGCTGTGAGCGGTGCCCCACGCGCTGCCCACCCCGCTGCTCCCCCGGCTCCGGCACCAGCGTTCACACGCGCCGGCAAGCACGCACCACCGAAAGCAAAAAGGTTTGCACCAAACCACCCCCGATGGGGAAAGAAAGAGGGGTTTGCAGCTGCACCGCCCTGCCCAGAGCTATCTGCCTGGTTGTAGGGGCAGGAAGGCGGATGGGGCCAGCACCTCGGCTGCTGGCATGGTGGGAAGTTGTGCCCAGCAGCGTGGCATAGGGACCTGGACTAAATCATAATGCTGTGCTAAGCTGTCAGGAGTCAGGCTCCCACCTATCATGGGATTTGGATTCAAAGTCATGGCACGTGTAACGAAAAAACCAGTAATATTTTGATTTTCCTGCTTGTTTTACCTCTATTTCTTTTGCTAACAATGGTGTTTCAAGCTACCACACTGCCTGTCTTGTCCCAGCTCCTTGGGCTGGTGAGATAACCTGGGGGTAGTGCGGGGAGCTGGATGGCAGCGGAGCCGAGCGGTCTGATAGCCAGCCACACACGTGCTCAAGGACTGCGGGAAGGATCCCGGGAAACCCAGCCCACCGACACGGCAAAGAGCTGGCCGGCTCCACGCTTTCCTCCGTAACCACAACCGACAGAAAGCTGGCTCTTGAAAGCTTCCACGTGGCACAGCTGGGAGAACATTCCCTTAGGGGTCTGGGGCTTGGGTCAAACTCCTGCATCTCCTCGCAGGGCCACCCCAGAGCATCTCCTGGTCTCCTTTGCCAACCAAGCTCCAAACACCTAAGGGCTCAAGCCACTCTTCTGCCCTCAGACCCATCTTCCCCACCTCCTCCTTCAGTCCTTTCACCTCTCCTCTCCAGCAGCGCCTTGATTCAGGCTTCCTGCTCAACCCACGACCTCCTTTCTCTGGCTGCTCCTGGTCCGACCCACCAGCCAACCCAGCGTCCCTCCTTTTCCAAGCCCCACTTCTGCAGGACGCAGAGATTCACCAAGCAGTTGCAGCCGTGGCTGAGCTCTGGGCCTGCACAGCCCCACGTTTCCCGGTCGTTGATGCATGGCTGATAAGCAAACCCTACATAGCTAAGCAGGAGGAATGTGTAGGGTATATAGGGGGTGGCATGGAGCTGTTCCACTTTCACTTGCCAAGTTCAAACGCTTTCCACTGCTTTTCTCACTTTTAGGAACATTTCCTACTGACAAGCTCAGCAATTTAAAGAAGACAAGTCAAAAGGGGAAAGAGCAGTTGGGCAGCGGCTGACTCAGAAGCAGGAGCGTGGGTGGGTATGTGCTCTTTCCCCAGGGATCGTGCTGGAGAGGTTGCAAAGTCCCTGAGCTGGGAGTGTTGGGGAACGCAAAACGGGCTGGTCACCCTATGGAACACCAGCGTGCTGAGCTGGGAGATGACCTGGATTGAAGAAGGGGGTGGAGGAAGGCTGCAAAAGAGTTTTGGCTGACCCAGGCTCAGAGGAACGGGCTCTGAGATATGACTCTTGAGCTCCCCCAAGGCATCTGCAGACACCGGGGTGTGCAGCACCGCAGGCATCCCCCTGTTCTCCTTGCCCCCGAGGAACCGAGCCTCATTACCGTTGCATACGACAGCCACGTCCTCATAGTGGTAGCAGTTGTGGATGCCCCAGCCGTGGCTCCAGCACTCGCTCAAGGCTGCCTCCCGGCCCTTGCAGTCCACGTTGTCCAGGAAGATGGGTCCGCTCCCTTGGCCGAAGGTCATGGCGGCCGGGAGGGCGACGGCGTGACCGCAGCCCAGCTGGCGACACACCACGTTGGCATCCACAATGTCCCAGTCGTCATCGCAGACCGTCCCCCAGGAGCCGTTGTAGAGGATCTCCACTCGCCCCTGGCACCGGCTGGGCCCGTTGGCGAGCCGTATCTCTGGAAGGACGGGCAGAGAGAGGTTCCTCAGAAAGCAATGAGCCCGCCCCGGGACCGGGAGGTGGCAAACACTTGGTGGGTGTCACAGGGAGGGCAGGAGCCCTCTCTGCACCAAATCTGTGCTCCTTAAAGAAAATGGTGACCCTTCGCTGTAGCACGAGGCAGCTGTTGGCTTGCTGCTGTCCACCTGATGGTGGGGCATGGGCTTCTCTTCATCTGCTGGAAGCAGCGGACGTGGAGACTCAACATATCTCAATCCATAAATGAGATGCACCATCACCCCATCATCTTGCCTACTAATGGCCTGGGCAATAACCAAACGGGAGAGGAGGGAAGCAGACACGTGACATCACGTAATGCCATATGACTTGGGTGACAAGTGACGAGATGCAATTAGCAAATTCTTATTAGCCTCAATGAACACGTCCGGAGCTGGTCCCACATGGGAGTTAGTGGGATGGAGATGATCTTTCAAGCTGCTGGTGATGGGGAGCAGGCATGTAAGCGGCCCAAGCCTGCCACATCAAGGGAATTATTTGCTCAGCATGACGAATGGCACAGGGACAGGCACTCAGCAGGAGGCGGCAAAATTCCTCTCTTGGGATAATAAGCAGAATAGGGATAATAAGCAGAATAGGGATAATAAAGAATCTGTATTTCCTTTCTGTAAAAGAAGTTTAGCTTTTTGTTGCTTCTTTTTGTTCAAAACCAATATGCTTCCTTTTTGAAATTCTCCAAACCCCATTTTTAACAAAAAAATGCATTTTTCAACAAAACTTCTAGAGAAAAGCAACTTTAAGAGAAGAATCTCACCTGGGAATGGCGACAGAGCGGACTCGGAGGTGGTGCCTGCAAGGGAGAAGAAAAGGGATCAGATCTCCCCAGCATCCTCGCAGCGAGCAGAGGAGGGATGCAGCTCAGAGGATGACGACAGCAGGGATGCGGGTGGGCATGGCTGGGAACAGCAAGACCCAGCACCCCCTCAGACCCTTCCCTTTTCTGCAGAGACCTGAGGTTTGTGGGGGAAAAAATAAACACCCTAGCCCAGGGCATCATTTCATCTGCTTAGCAGGTGGGGAAACTGAGGCAGCAGCATGGTTCACCCGGGTTCGTGCAGCTCCCTGAGATGAAGCGTGGCTGAGGGGTGCCGAGGGGTGCTGTTACCAGCTCCCTGAGAGCGAGCAGCTCCCTGGCTGTTCCTTCCTTCCTTCCTTCCCCTCATCTCGGGCCAGCAGCTCCTCTGTCGGAGCCGGTGGCTGGCAGCAGCGGCCCCAGGTGGGTCGTGCCTTGGGCCGGGTCTCGGGGACCTTCGTGTCTCCCCGGCTCCATCGCTGACTTGCTGTGGGTCCTGCGCAGCTCCTGCATCCTCCTGCCCCGTACCCCACCTCCCCATGGAAAACTTGGGGGGGGGTGAGATGGGAATGAGGAAAACCAATCCTGCCCGGCACGGGAAACCTGTTTGAGATCTGATGGAAAAAAGCTGCACTGGGCATCCCTCTGTGCATTTTAAATGATTTTTTTTTTTTTCCCCCAACAAAGTCTACTGTTTGCAAGCTCTATATTGATATGCATGTCCCAACACACCTGTTGATGGGGGGCAGCCACCTTATGGGGTGGAAACAGTCAGCGCTGGAAAACCGCAGGCAGCCACCGCTGCATACCACCGGGCAAGAGGATGCTTCTGGCGTGGGCAGAGCAGCGTGCTGCCTGCTGCGGTGCCCGGGGTGAGCCCTGCTCTGCAGCCCACGCGCAGGACCGCGGCCCATAGAACACCAGTGGGTCCAGCTGCACCAGACTGGTGTGGGGGGACTCAGGCGTGGGCGCCTGTCCCCTCACCTGCCACCCTTTGGGGTGCGTGGCGTCTTGCACCGGGCGCTGGTGGCACCATCGAGGAGAAGAGGTGCATTGAAAACTGGGAGGGAGAGGAGAGGAGCACGGAGCACAGCCATGGCTCCTCGGCTGGGAACCCAGCCCTCCCAGTAATCGGAGCCCCGGCGATGCTGCCAAGGGCTTATCAAGAGTTTGCTGCAGAAATGTCCTCCCACAGCCGGGAAGGAGCTTGGTGGAGAAGAGCGAGCAAGAGCAGGGAGAGGATGGACTCCTCCCTTGTTTTCTCGATTAAACAAAACTGCTTTCGTGTAGCGGTGGGGGTAAATCCAGGGGAAGCTGCTGGGCTCCTGCAGCATGAGGCAGAGCCAGGGCTGGGGCTGGTGTAATCCGGAGGTGTCGGAAAGTCAGGATAGGGTCTCTCGATCCCAGCCAGCTGAGGAAGGGCAGCTCCAGGTTCTGCGATATGCAGACAGACCCCCGGTGATTTCTGCCTTGGGGCTCAGCTGCCTGGCCACATGAGTAACAGTGCTGCTGCGGGGCTTTAATTCCCGTTTAATTCTCAGTCCTCTCCAACCAGCGTGGACAAGCAGCATCTGGAGGGAGCTGAACAATTGCAGGATGCATCCACATCCCAGTCAGCTGGGTTTAAATAAGGGCTCTGAAAGCACCCTGCCAGCAGCCCCGCACCCGGGGATATGGATGCTCGGGGGGGGGATATGGGCAAGAGCCAAAACTCCCCCCGGCGACCCGCTCCCCCCGCCGGGCTGCACCCCTCTCCCACAGTTTGGGTGTTCTTTGGGCAGAAAACCCCTCTCAGCCCCAATTCTGAGTGATGGGAGTCCCCCCATGGATGCTGCCAGCATGGGGCACTGAGGTCTCCAGCTTGTCCAGGGGGTCGCGGCAGCCTGATCATGATGCCCTGGGGGATGGTGAACGGGGACGGGTGGCTGGAGCTCGTGGATGTCCCCATGGCTGCACCTGCGGGTGCCCCAGGAGTTTGCAAGCCCTCGGCAGGTGCTTGAGGCCATCTCGCAGTGAGGACAGCACAGATCTCCTTGGGCATCCAGGGCACCTCGGGCTTGAGGCTCCGGCTGCACAGCCCTCTACCGCGGGTAACACCTTCTAAGCAAATAAAATCCTTCCACGTTAATTACAGCAGCCAAGGGCTGATCGACGCCCGTGGTGGCTCCATGGCTTCTTTTCCTACCCCTGGCTTGGACCAGCCTTGTCCTGCTTCATGCTCAGCCTACAAGCAATGACGTGAAGGTCAGTTCCTGCCACTCCGGAGGTGGACGTCACTGCCGTGAGAAGCAGCATCAGCCCGGAGGGGACGGTCAAGCAGATGAACCCACCTCCCTTTTGCCTTGCTAGGACTTGGCCTCGGAGACAGTTAAGTCAGCTCCAAAACCAGGCTGCCAAAGAAAGACCCAGAAGCCCCAAGAGAAATAAGAGTAAGGCTGTGACTACGACTTAGCACCCAGGAGCAGGGGCTAGGAGCGAGATGCCATCCATAGCTGGGATGAACAACGGCAGCCGGGAGACCTCCAGCCGCGGTTGGGTGCTGCTGCCCTCTCCAGCCACCCCAGCTGGACCCAGGCAGGTTGGCAAGCAATGCTGCGATACCAGCAAGAACTGGGGATTAAACAGGGGAGACCAAGGGAGCAGAGAGGCTGGCTGGCAGAGGAGAGGACGGGGAAGGACACGGCAGCCCCCTGGGCTGGATAACAGAAGAGAGGTAATTCACATCACCTCTGCACCAAACATGTGGAGATGCGAGGCTTTTTAGGAAGAGCGTTTGATCCTGGTTTGTATTGATTTTTAACACCTAGTCTGCTCCAGTGCTGAAAAAGCAGTGGATAAAAAGGACATTGTTAAATATTCAATATTCATCTCCCTTTAAGTCAAAATCAAAGCTCTGAAATATTCATTTGAGAGCATCCTCCAGCAAAGTCAAGAGAGACCTGAAAAAAATATGCCTGGTATATCTACATTAATGAGGAACGAGAAGAAACCAGTATTTTCTGAGAAGAGATAGAGCCCTCCACGTTCCTCTGATCCAGCTTCACAAAGCCAAAAGAAAAGGGGAAACTAGCTCAAGTAAACACCATCCCTTTCAGGGCACAGTGCTAAATAAAACCACCAAATGGGAGGACAAATCGCCCTTCATTAGCGATTTAGCGGTGCCCATTGCTGAAGAGAAGAGCTTGGCAGTGCAGGGGACAGTGGCAGAGCCACCGGGTCCCCCAGGGTCCCCACACGCCGACTGTGGGTGCCGGCACTGCCACCAGCAGCTTGGAGGGGGGACGGGAATCTCCAGCTGATGGGGTGGGAACTATAAAACCCGATTTAATCCAATTACGGTGTGTGACTACACCTTAATTGCTTGCTTTCTGGCTGGCTTTGTCTTGGCAGGGCTTTGTTGAGGCAGGAAGGTGTTACCAACCGCCTGGCTGTAATTACACTGATAAAGTCACACCAGGATAATTATGCTGCCGCAGCGATCGTGCGGACCCTCATTCGAGAGCAGGGATGGCTTTTTCCAATTCAGTTTAAATGCTTCCCAGCCTGGCTGGACTGTGCCTGCCAGGAATGACTCGGGACCGGTGTCCTCGGGGGACGGGTGCTCATCCCACCCATGGCCTCAGCAGGATTGGTCCCCCAGCTCCCAGCCCACGGCCATCAGCATCCTCCCAGCCGCGCTGCCTGCTCTGGGGCTCAGACCTGTGCCATCCCCAGCGCTGGCAGCTGCCTGCTGCAGCCGCCTGCCAGCCCTGAATGCTGAACTTGCCATCACGCATAGGTTGTGGCGGGAGATAAGAGCTGAACTTGCTCCCTCCATCCCCACGCACGCTCTACGCCATTGAGGACATCGTGATATTCCTGCTCATGGCTCTCCATGAAGAAAAATCTCCTGCCCACAAATCTGGGGCCAGGAGGGAGATTGTGGGTGCCTAAAATTACCCCCCTCCCGCCGCACCACGTGGGAGCTCACCGGTGGGGCCGAGGAGGAGGAGGAGGAGGAGGAAGAGCGCGGCTGGCATCAGGGAGAGAGGCAGCACCCTGATGTCTGGCCTCCCTGTGCCGTGCCAGCTGGCCGGACAGGGTCCGAGTCTCATTGCTGCACCGCAGTCCTCCCGCAGACGGGGGTCCAGAGGAGGTTGTCCCTGAAACATGCAGACAGCAGGGTTAGTGGTGATGGCCAGGAGACCCTTTGCCCCACCAAGGGCCATGCAGGACCTGCAAACAAGTGCCTCCTTGACACTTGCTGGAGCAGTGACCAGAAATCACATGAAAAATAATTCAGGCTGGATTTATGGAGAACAAGAGATATTTTTTTGAGTGGCCAGATGAAGCTGCAGGGCCACATTCCACCCACGAGACAAAACTGGAAGCAGCGAGAGCCTCAGGGCCGGGCTGCTGTACAGGCAGAAGGATGGACCTCAGACCCACCAGGACACCTGAATGCTCAGCCTCAGAGCTCTCACCCAGGGTCTTCAGCCCCCAAGACATTCAAAGAACCACCCTGTTTGCATCCACGTGGAGCTAGTCCTTCTGTTAGTTCTACATGAGGTTACAAACAAACCCCATAGCACATATATACCATATACCCCATACCGCACGTGGGTAAACTGAGTCACACATTAAATCCAGGCAGAATTGGGAAGGAGCTCTCCATCCACACAAGCCTGAAAAGCACTTCCCAGACCATGGAGTGGACCTAGTACTCCACCAAGTCATGTCACACAACCCCCTTTGGAAAGGGACGGTGCTTCACTTCACCCCCAGCCAGGCTGCCCGCCCCATGTCCCCCCCTGCAAGGCTGCTCCAGCTCTGCCGGTGACAAACACCCAGCCGGGACACAACCACGGCCAACCCTTTGCTTTGCCTTGGCTCCTCTCCCTCTGGTGCTCTCCTCCAGTGGGCTCCTTGGAGACCATGCCCACATCCTCCTGCATGAAGAGGGGATCTGCTTCACGGGTGACACAGCCTCCCCACTCCCAGGGACCCTTCCCAGTGCCCAGCCTATGCTGGGGTTCCCATGGGGTCCCACCAGGCAGCACATGGTCATATATGGCACTTGAGCTACCAGAAAGTTGAGGTCCAGTGCCTTGCACCCATCTTTCTTCACCACCCCATGATGAATTAATGCACCCAAGGGCTCTCCTGGGCAGCTCAAATCCCTGGTCACCCATGTCCCCCAAGACCTGTACGCTAATCACCCAACATGAGACCTCCCCACCTCGGCTGGCATGTTCCCCAGGGCTTTATCCGGAGGTCCCTGTTGTCTCTGCTCTTTGTCATCCCGCAGGAAAAAGCAGGGAAAGGCATTTCTGTGGGAAGACAGAAATTTTGGGGGTCTGATAGGACAACATCATTCACCTGGGGGGTGGAGACGCAAACTCCGTGGGGACAAGACGGAAAGCAAACAGGGGAATGTCAGGCAGAAAACAAGGAAGAGATTAAATATCGTAAGATGCCATTTGCCCTTCATTAGCTGCTCCCTTCGGAAATTACTGCCCACGTGGTGGATTTCTAGCTCTGCTTCACTCGCACCCTGGTGGGGAGTGGGATCGGGCCTGATCCTGCTCTCCCTTCCACCTCTGGGAACCCAGAGCAAGGTCCCAGCAGTCGGGCTGACAGCGGCGCTGGGACAGCAGCCTGTGCTGGTGGAGGAGTGCCATCGTGAGGATGCTTTCACACGCTGGCTCTAAAGGCAGGCTGTAAGTCTCAGCTAAGTGGAGCCCTAAAATTAGTCCCTCCAGCCTACACAAATCACAGCTCCTGAAGGGGTGGGCACCAACTGCTGCTGCTTGAGGCATCTACCGATGGTCAGAAACTTGGGAATGGACGTTGAAATCCACTGTATCGGTGACCAGTCACCCTCCCTGTGGAAAGCCCTCATCCAGCCTTTCGCTGCTCCTGGTTTTCCGATGCGGAGGCACGGGGTGGGAAGAGCTCCCAGGTAGGACCATGTGCCGGTGCCGTGTCCACCTAGCCAAGGTCCCTCAAGACCACAGGTTGGGTGGGCTCCCAAGCCTTTGACTTTGTTGCCTGCACCAGCGAGAGATGACGGTAGACCAAGGCTTTTTTGTGTGCATCAGTGGGAGATGCTGGTAGCACAGCGCTGGAGGTGCAGGATGGAGCCACCGTGGATGGGATACGGCCCCGTTACACCTCCCTGCTCTCCCCACTCAGCTCCTGCTGACCAAGCCTCGGGAGGAGACCCGCCAACAGACAGACGGCTCAGTGATGGGGGATGAAAATCAATCTACTCTCTAAGGTGGTGTTTTTCAATACTCCATTCATCTCTCCTGCAGCACCGAATAATGTCGCCTTTTGTCCCGCCAGCCCTCCCCATTCTCCGGTGGGGCAGGGCTGACAGACGGCCCCTCTGCCGCCCTGCTCCGGCCAAACCCCTGCATCATGTCCTGCTCTCAGGGACATTGTCATCGAGGGCCACTTTTGTGCTGGAGCCAGCACGTTCCTGCTCCCTGGCAGGGCGGCAGTGGGCATTAACCACTGCAATGCTGTGCCATGGCCAATGCCAAAAGGTAAAACCCAACTTTCCTTCTCTGGCTGTGCTTTTCCGCCTGCTTCTCCATCCTCACCCCAAACTGAACCCCCTTTCCTTGCACCCAGGGGTGTTGGGGCCCTTTAAGAATGCCTATTGATTAAAAACTGCTTTTAAGCCATAATAAGCTATTGTGGCACTGTAGCAAAGCACAGCATCCCTTTTAAAGGGTTGCTGAATGTAGATTTCCGAAAGTGCCTTCAAACTAAGGTCTTTCAAGCCATTAGGTGTCTTGTAAAACAAGCCCCAGCCATGCATCCAGTGGAAGAAGCAGCGTACATCGTATCAGCAGCCCCCATCCCGTACGAGCGCCGACCACCGTGTCTGATATGCAAAACTTACAGGGTAAGAGCAGGGCTCTAACGCGGGGCACAGAAATTCCTTGCTTCCACCCCAAATAACACACACCACAGCAGACACACTGTGCCCAACCAGCCCTTTGGCCTCGGTGAAAACTCCCTCCTCCTGCCTGGACACAAGACCCCATGGGTCCTTTGGTCCCCTTTGGTCACCCTTGGCCACGGCTGGACCGACCCCCCCTGCTCTCTAGCTGTCACTTCTTCCACTTTTCAACTATTCAAGCAACTTCATGAGAAATTACAGACTTTCAGCAGCCACCGCCCTGGCAGATCATTATTTGTAATTACTATGCTGACCTAAAAAAAAGCATCATAAATCCACCTACCTGTTTGGTATTTTCTTTCCAGTATAAAGATGGGTATATTGAATCCCAGAGACAACTATTCTCTTTTGAAGTAAAAAGCTGGCTAGTTAGTTAAAAAAATTAAAAAATAATTATTGAAATGATTATTCCCAGTAAAGAGGTGATGGGGATAAAGCAGGATTTTTTTTCTTTAGGTGAGATCTTGTTTAGTAAATTTAAAAAAAGAAGAGAAAGAAGAGGAAGAAGGATCTCATCCATCAACTGAACAGCTCCAGTCCGTCATCTCTTTGCACCTTTGGTGCCGGGAGGTGGCTGGGTCACAGCTCTAGCGCAGGACGGCAGCCCTGCGTCCCATCCTGGGGCAGATCATCCTGAAAGCAAAGGAGAAAGAGAGAGAGGAGGAGGGCGAAGAAGAAGAGGAAGAAGAAGGAGAGAGGGAGGAAGAGAGGGAAGACCTCTAAGGAGACATGGCGAAGAGGGAATGGCTCGGGTTTCAGGAAGGCAGGCAGGGACGCATCCTTAAATTGGGTGCTGGCAGAGCCTGGGCTACGCCTCAGGGGAAGGGAGAAGCTATTTCAGAGGATTTGGGCTTTTCAGCTCCTTCCCACCTCCCTCCTCGGCTTTCAGAATGCCCGGCTGGAGAAGAAGCCAGCAATAACCATCTGGCTGGAAATATTTCTGTCGATGCCTGAGCCAGCACCAGGACACAGCGGGAGGGGACGGTCCCAAGCCTCCTGCCCTGCCCAGGGGATTTGGGGACCGCTTTCTTGGGGTCCCACTTCTCCTGAAAACCGTGGTCCTCCCTGCCTATTCCTGCGCAAGAAATTGCCTTCAGAGGTCCTTTTTTTCAGGATTTTTCCTGCCCGGCCATCCAAGGCAGCTCTGCTAAGGACATTAGAGAGACCTGCCACGTCCTTGCAATCTCAGCCCACAGTGAGGGATCCCCATAACCCAGGGCTGGACACCTTTCCTCTTCACCTCCATCACCTCCTGTGCTACACATTCCTGTTGTCTCCTTCAGCTCCTGACCAGGGCATCCCTTTTTATTTTAAAAGGAAGTGTGTGTTTAATCATTTTTAACCATTTTAACCATCATTGCAAGTAAAAGCCTGACAAAGCGAGACTCTTGGTTCTCAGCAGCCTTGAAGGTGATGGAAAAAGGACTCCCAAACATACTGGGTTTCCCAGTCTTGTGAATTCTTGAGCTCCCCAGCAATTTTAGGAGTCTGGTGTGCTTTTGGCTTTGAACAAGTCAATCTTATGATCAACAGGATTCCTGCCCTCGCTTTCACAGGAGGCAGCAGTTGCCTTGTTGCTCTTGCTGCTGGATTGCTCATTTGCTCCTACACAAAGCCCAGACCCTTAAATGCCCTTAAAAGCCTGGGCTTCATGTTTTAACTCAGTTCAAAGCAGGCTCTGGTTACAACTGTCGCTAACTGCACGGTTACCCATCTGCCATTACTTTCTTGTAGGCATTCAGTAATTAGCAATTAGGCATTTACTTCTTACTTCCCAATAGCAGCAAAGTTCTAATTAGCCAGCTCACAACTGCAAGTTTCAAAGGTGCCTTTTAAGTCTGTTTTGCCTAAACTTTGACAAACTCTCTGCTGTCCTGGCTAGCTGCCAGGGCCCGTGGACTGGAAATCATCAACTCCAGCGTCGATCCGGATCCAGATTTTGGACACCAGGAACATAAGCCTCCCCAAATGCAAATGGACAGGGGTAAGGTCTGCAGCCCAAAGATGCTCTCCACTCTGTCCATGATTTCTTGGGCCATTTGAGCAGCATCTCCAATCTCCATTTGAGCAGCTCCATCCAGCAGACCTTTTCCATGTCTACATCATTACTGCATGTGCTTTGAGTGGCTTGGCAGTATCAGGCTACGGGCTTACGCTGTTCCGAGGAAGAGAAAACACAGCCAGCCTTATTCAAGGAACAGCCACAACATAAGAAAGGCTAATTATAAAATTCCACAGGGCAGCAAGACTGTTCTCTTGTTCGCCAGGAGAAAAAGCTCTTTTTGTCCTTCGTGATGGTCCTGCTGCCTAGTCACTCAGGGACATCGGTGATGCTCACGGGAGAGCGGCTTCTGGAGGGGTCAGGGCTGAGCAGGGCCATGCCCACATCCACTCAGCATCTGCCATGCACCATGAGCAGCATCTGCCACAGCATCCTACGGTGGCAGGGTGGATGGCATCTACAGCAGCTGTCACCAGATCTCTTTTATGGCGGCAGCTCGGTCAGGGGTGGAAGCTGGGGAGAACAAGTGGCTCACAAATCTGCAGAAAACACAGAGCCTCCAGAAAATTAATAATAATAAAAAAAGGTTTCCCTTTTCAATTAGCTGGGAAAATACAGAGAGGAGATAAAGTCTTTTGTGCACACTACGCCATTGCCGGGAAATATGTTGGTGATTTAGAAGAAGGACCTGGTGCAATATAAAAATGCCATAAGCTAAACCAAACGACAGCTTTTTGCTGGCCGGAGGAAAGCACGAGGCTGAGCTGTTCCTCAGGACACCAGTTGCCGTTGTGAGCCGTTAGCCAGCTTATAATGAACGACAGGTTTCCCCTGCTGATTGCTGAGCTAAATCACCCGGTATTTATGGGTTTCCTTCCCACTGCTGCCTGCACTTTGGTGAGCACCGGCATGAAGGATGCTGCACCTGCAGCGGGATGGAGCCTCCCCTCCTTCCATGCCTTCCTCTGCTCCTCCTGCTGCTCCAGGGCCCCAGCAGCAGATGGGACCCCGTGATGTGGGGTCCCAGGAGAGGAGCTCTCACCCCCCAAACCAGCCGGCGTTCAGCAGCCTTAGGAGAAGGGAAAGATGTAAGCACAGCACAAGAGCATTTTGGTTCCCCTGTCCTGGCGTCGAGCCCTGCCTCGGTGCAGCTGGAGCTGTGGTCCTAGCACACCTCTGTGCTATTTGGTAACCCAAGTGCTAATTTTAACGTATTTTCTGGCCCCTGATAAGTGCTGAAGGAAGGGCAGGGGTGAGGAAGGGGCAGCTGCAGCCCCCAGAGCTGCTCAGCATTGCCCTCGTCTGCAGCAAGCTGGAGCTCCGGGAGAGGTACCCATCCCCTCCCCAGACAAAATCACCTTTGTTCCTCCCGGTAATCTGCTTCCTGACCAACGTGCTGCAGAAACCACCCCAGCCAGGTGAGAAAGAGCAGCCCAAGGACACGGTGCTGACAGGCGTCTCTGCGGAGGGCAGCCGACCCATGCCGTGGGCTCCAGCCGGCATCCAGAGCTGCAGAGGAGCAGGCATGGATCGTAGCATGGAAAAATGGGATGGGAAACGGGGAGCTGGGTCCCCCCGGTCCCCCAGGTCAGTCACAGCAAAGGCATTCGCTGTGGACCATTAGCTTTAGGCTATACCCTCGCTTTTCTGTGTTCCCTCTCATGACATTGCTTCTCTGGGGTGAAACCTCACCCTGCACTGGGCTCCCAGCAGCAGGGTCCTATGGGACAACAACCGCTTATATACGACGTGTCCGTGGGGACCAGCACTCACTGGCTTCTCTGCCTGTGTCTGCCAGCACCGGGGAATACGGGCAGCCCGCTTCTGCTGAAGCATTACTGGTGTTAGAGGAGACTGCTGCAGCCGCAGCTTAAGTGCTTTTAAATAAAGTCCAGAGAGCTGGAACGGTGCCGAAGCGCGTGACCTGTATGGGGACAGACAGACTGCCAAGACAGACGGGGCGGACAGGGCTGCCTGCCGGTGCAGGAACCCGCGTGGGATGGAGAATGCCGTCTCTGAGCCTGACACTTAAGAGTCATCGAATAGTTTGGGGTGGAAGGGAGGGACCTTTAAAGGTCCATCTGGGCCAGATTGAGCCAGAACACCTCCGGAGGGAGGGATGGCATTTTGGGCTGCCAGACGGCTGAGCGTGCACTAGGTGGCACGCATTTTCAGCAAGGAGGCAGCTGGGAGAAGGGCTGGGTTTGGGCACAGAGCGAAGCTCCACTGGTGCCAGTCCCAGGGACCTGTTTGCTCCCGGGGGGGTCAAAGCAATGGGCAAAGAGGGTGTAAGGCAGAGGCGGGGGAGAGCCACGGAGGGGCTGAGCAGGGGGAGGGATGTCTGTAATTAGCACTAATGATGAGGTAAGGATGGCCAGAGCGGGCAAGATGCGCACACGACCCAGAGGACTCGGCGCCGACCGTTTCTTGGCTGGATTTTGCAAAGGCAGAGATTTTTTACCAGGGTCTGTAGTGACAGGACAAAGGGCAGGGGTTTGAAACCGAAAGAGGGTAAATTGCGATGAGACACAAGGAAGAAATGTTTTACGATGAGGGTGGTGAGACAGGCAAACAGGTTGCGGAGAGAAGCTGTGGTTGCCCCATCGTTGGAAGTGTTCGAGGTCAGGTTGGATGGGGCTTGGAGCAACCTGATCTGGTAGAAGACGTTCCTGCCCGTCACCGGGGATTGGACTAGATGGTCTTCAAAGGTCCCTTCCAACCCAAACCATTCGTGATTCTACGATTTCCCTGGAGAAGGCAGGCAGTGGGGCACAGAGAGCTCAGCAGAGCTCACGGGGAATCTCCCACCACCAGCAGGGACCGGGAACGTGTCCCCTTCAGCAGCTAAATCCCAGGTGTCAGAGAGCAAGGTCACCCAGTAAGAGCGGGATGGCCGTAACAGATCCCATCTCTGCTTTGTCTAATCGGTCCCTGGCAGGGACTGGCAGCAGCTGCTGCAGAGGAAAATGAAACGAAATTTCACCTATTATCCTCTGCCTGCAGAGGAATTTCTTCCTAATTCCTGTCACTTTGGGTTTGTCTGCTCTGGGAAATTAATCTGAAATCAAGTGGGCTGTGAATTCAGAGTGCTGCAGCAATCCCAGCATAGCTTGGACAGACAGTTTTCTAAGTGGCCGGGCTATTCCCCAGAGCATGAAGCTAACCCTGGCAATTTAACAGAGCCTCAGGCATCAGGTTTTGTGCACATTAGTGTAGGACCTTGAGTCAAAAACACGTGAGATGGAGCAGCCATGGAGAAATTAATTCAACAGCCTTCCAGCCTTGCTGCAAGAAAAGAAACAGGGAGTAGACAAATATTTGGCTAGTTACCCTGGTGTGCGGACGGCTCGGACAGAAGGTGATCCCATGCTGGAGGACTCGCTGCTTGGCATACTGATTTGGGGAGCATGCAGAGAAGGTTGTTTCAGTGTGTGAGGGCAGGTAAAGAAGGGATCCAGCTGAAAAAAAGCATAAGGGACTGTGTTAAACTCTGTGGATCGTTAGGGTAAAAATCATATCAACAATCATATAAAATATTTTTGCAGGCAGTGAGGACTATGAGGTCTGCAACCCCGTAAATAGTAAATGGGGTCCGTAAGGAGAACTGGACACGGGTTCACCTTTCATGCTCAAAGAGGATCGAGCATCTTTGCAGCCACCCTCACACAAAATAGTTGAAGGAATTTGTGCGGCAGGGTCTGATGGGCTCAGCTGTTCATCGGACCCAGGGTTCGTGTTGTACGTGATGCCTCGGTAACCCCTTCCAGGCTGTTGGACCATCATGGCATACAGCTGTGGCTTGGACAAGTGGGGGAGAGGTATGAGAAGAAGATGACTGAGGTCCAGCAAAGTGCTCGTATTGCTGAGGTGAGACACCTTAGCCATCTACCATCCCTCGCAGAGCCTTCCATGTACCACGATGCAAGATGTCCTACCAGATCAGCTCATCAATCCCTGCTCAAAAATAAATAACAAAATATAATAATAAGAAGAAAATAAATCCAACGCACTTCTAGATTCTTCCCACAGCTCAGCCACCACCTGGCTGGTTTATCCCCACCGTACAGCCCTTCCCTTCTCCTGGTAACTACACCCAGTGCACCTCTGCTCTTCCACAACCCTGTAGACACCCTGCAGCCCTTATCTCTAACACCCTTCTCACCCCGTAGCATCGTCCAAAGCCCTCGCCCAGGTTCCCTCATCAGCCAGGACTCCTTGCTCCTTACTTGCAGCATCTCTTCATGTTCCAGCCATGCCGTGTAGCTCTGCCAGGCTTGATATAATCTGTTCTTCACCACCCTTGATTCTCCCTGAAAACTTTTCCTGTTTAGGATCAGGGGATATTTAATGCTTGTCCACCCATGCGACCACAGGAATCAGAATCTGCTCCCAGCACAGCTTTATAAAGTGTACCTATCTATTTTTCAGGCTTGGGTGTATTGAGGTAGAAAGGAAAAAAACCTTCGCATCGCTCTTTGGTTCCTAATTACAGCCGGAGGAGACAGGAATTCTAAGCACCTGAGTTGTAAATGTGAAACTTATTGCTTAAACAGACACATTACAAGCAGGCTATCAATCACATTTGGCAATTATTAGTACTTTGTGAGTATTTTGAACTTAAGCATGTGACAGCCTCATCCATCCTGGCACAGAGAAATCCATGGGCATTTGCATATGAGCCTGGACTGCAGGGAGATACAGCTCCGAAGGATTTTTACCGCAGCTGCAATGGTTATGTGCTTGGTGCTATACATTTTCTGTAAGCAGAAAACTGACCCTGTATCAGCTCTGTAAAGATGAGTCCCCTGTATTTAACCCAGGAAGCAGAGTTTTATAATATCCCTCCATGCCTATGGTGTAAGCTGGTTCTATATGGTATTTTTGCTATCATTATTGCTTTCAAGCATAATGTACTTTATTTTTATAAGCCTTTCGGAGCACCTCTGGAGGAGGTGTATCACAGCATGTCGAGGGTGAATCAGTTCGGCTGGGTGTAAAGTCTGGGGAAGTTTAAAGTCATTTGATAAGGACTGGCAAATGCTTCCTGATTTTGAAATGTCTTCATGGTGGTTTTGACATCAGCTGCTGAAGCTTTGTCATGGTTTAACCCCAGCCAGTAACTAAGCACCATGCAGCCGCTCACTCACTTCCCCCTGACCCAGTGGGATGGGGGAGAGAATTGGGGGGAAAAAAAAGTAAAACTCATGGGTTGAGATAAGAATAGTTTAATAGAACAGAAAGGAAGAAAATAACAACAACAACAATAAAATTACAATAATCATAATAATAATAATAAAAAAAGGAATGAAATATACAAAACAAGTGAAGTGCAATGCAATTGCTCACCACTCGCCGACTGATGCCCAGTTAGTTCACGAGCAGCGATCCCCATCCAGTACAACTCCCCCCAGTTTATATACTGGGCATGACGTCCCATGGTATGGAATACCCCTTTGGCCAGTTTGGGTCAGCTGTCCTGGCTGTGTCCCCTCCCGAGTTCTTGTGCCCCTCCAGCCTTCTTGCTGGCTGGGCATGAAAAGCTGAAAAATCCTTGACTTAGTACAAACACTACCTAGCAACAACTGAAAACATCAGTGTGTTATCAACATTCTTCTCACACTGAACCCAAGACGTAACACTGTACCAGCCACTAGGAAGAAAATTAACTCTATCCCAGCCGAAACCAGGACAAGCACCCATCAAGAGAAAAGCCCGGGTGGGGTCTGACCTCCATCTGACACAGTATTAAGAAGTAATTTGCCTACCTGCAAGGTGTTCCAGAATTAACGTCATCTCTAAATCAACACATATGTCTTGCAAGGGGTCTGATCGAGATGCAGCAGGCAGCTGGAAGGAAGCAGTGCTCTATTGTTAGAGATATCTGCTGCACACATGTATTTTATTTAACAATCCTCATCCTGTGCTCAAATAACAACCATGGCAGTAATCTCCAGGGTTTTTTTACATTTACATTCACATGAATGTAAATGAAACTGAAAATAACTCCCCTCAAGGCCGTAGCTGAGCAGCCGATCAATCCCTGGCCAAATCTGGCTCCGGGTGGTCACAGCCCCCCCAGGAGCCACACGCCACCTTCGACGGGATGAGTCAGTGTCTGGAAAGCAGCTCCCACAGACGACATCCAGAAGCATTAAGTTTCGTTAGAGACCGCACCTCTAACGAGACATAGATGTCACGGGCTCTGCTGAACCACAGGGATAGAGGTAACAACACCGGGAGTGTAAGTATGCCTAGTGTTTCTCTAAAAGGAGCAAATTCTGTATCCTGGACCCAAGATCCTGCAGAACCGGTGGCAGGAGAAGACCCCAGTGTCACCTGTCCTGGGGACACCCACGGCCGCTCTGGAGGGGACGCACGCTGCTCCCTGCTCTGCTCTGCCTTGCTCCACACAGAAGCCCCAGCGGAGGAGCGATACAAGACAGAAGGAACCCAAAACGGGAGCAGAGCGGGACCAGAGCAGGACCAGAGCCATTCAGGGCACGAGGGAGAGCAGGGGCTGGGTATCGATCACTGAGCATCAGCATCAGCACCTCTGTCGTTGGGTATGAGCAAAAGAAAAAAAAAAAGATTTTGACAAAAAGCATCAAAATAAAAAGATCTTCAAAGCTGCAAAGCAAGGAAAGGCAAGGCCATGTTAGCTCCTGCTCTCTCCTTCTAACCCTGCATCATCCCTGCAAAGCACGTGGTTCAGGTTGCCCCAGGATTTTCGGCAGAGAAATTACAACCTCCCCGCACTTCTCCCCATTTTCAGACCTTTTAAAGCCAGAAATCTCTTTCTCCCTTTGTTGCTCTGCTTTTACGGTAAAAGTATATTCTAAAAGTCCTTTAATCCAGCAGGTTCCTGTTTTTTTCCATGGCTTTCCCAGTGGCAGGCAGGCAGCCGCCGGGCATCGCCTGTGCGGACAGGCTTCTCCTCCAGCCCGGGTACTGGGGGGGCTGCCATGGATTTAAGGAGTTGAAGGTGGACACGGGGGTGACGGGCACCCGTGTGTCTCCCCGAGGGCCCTGGGCAACGGACCCCACGGCCGCCGGGATGGTGGGTGTCTGTCCCCTTGGCTGGACAAGGGGTGACGGTGTCCCTGCAGTGCCACCGAGCAAAGCTCTGTCGCCCTCGGGCGTGGGGAGGTGTGCGGGGGCACGCTGGGTGTGCAAGGGGCACGGGTGGCACGGCTCTGTCCCCAGCTCCTGGGGGAGGCAGGGGGTGCTCACAGGGGTGCACACGCAGCCCCTCGCCACCTCACACGCACTTCTGCTCCCACGCACAAGCACACAGCCTCCCACGCGTGCTTGCACGCTCATGAACAGTCACACGCGTACAGTACCTCACGCACACGCACTGACACGCGGAAACAGAGTATCACACATCCATAGTGTTGTACCCCCGTGGGATCACGCACGTGCTCACACTCGCACCGAGTATCATTTGCACACGCAGTACCACACTCACACAGTATCACACTTGCACGGTATCACCCCCACCCCGCGTATCACGCTTACACACAGAGTATCTCGCACACGTGGTAGCGCACACTCACAGAGTATCACACACTCAGGGTGATACGCACACGTGCTCACGCTCGCACACAGAGTATCACACTCACTCACAGCATCTCTCGCCCACAGTATCACACTGCACACGTGCAGTAACACACACACACACACGTGCTCACACCGTATCACACTCACGCACACGCAGTATCTCACCCAACCAGCATTAGACATGCACACATCGCACACTCCCGGCACCACACTCACGTACACCCAGTATCACACTCGCCCCCAGTATCACACTCACCACGTGCAGTAACACACACTCACACAGCACCACGCGCACAGTATCCCACGCGCCCAGTATGACACACGCTCACGTGCACGGTCATCACGCTCACCCCCAGCATCACACTCACCCCCAGTATCGCACACCCAGCATCGCACACCCGGAGTATCTCACACCCACACTCACAGCATCACACTCCCACCCGGTATCCCACACTCCCGGTATCCCACGCACCCAGTATGACACACGCTCACACGCACAGCATCACGCTCACACCCGGTATCCCGCTCACTCCCACCCAGTATCCCCCCCCAGTAAGGCTCTCGCACGCACCCAGTCCCACACTCCCACGCCCGCTCCCACCCAGTCCCACCCACGCCCGCTCCCCCCATGCCCCGCCCCTCCTGTCACTCACGCTCTCGCCCCGCCCACTCGGCCGCTGCCGGCCCCGCCCCCCCGCACTACAACCCCCAGGCGGCCGCGCGGGCGCATGCGCGTTGCCTCCTGCCGCCGCGGGCCGGGAAGCGGCAGCCCCGCAGCGATCGCTGCCGCCGGGACTCGGGGTGAGGGGCGCGGCGGGGCCGGGCCGGGCCGGGTCGGGTGGGGGGGGGTCGGGCAGCGCCGGCAGCTCCCTCCGTCTGGCGCGGAGGGCCCGGGCCGTCCGTGAGGGACCTTCCCCCGGGGCCGTCACGGCCCCGAGCGACCGGTACCGACGCGCGGCCGCCCCGGGCCCAGCACTGTCCCTGCCCGGGCCGCTTCACCAGGCCCCGGCCGCTCCTTCGCTCCCCGGAGGGGGTGGAGGGGGAATCGGTGCCGCCCGGACAAACCCTGCGGAGCTCGGGGTGGGCCCGTGAGGGGGGGGGGGGGGTCTTACCCCGGGGTAAGCGGGTGCTTGAAGCCGGGGGGTGCCGTGTCGAAGCCCGCAGGCGTCCGGCTGCCTCGGCTCCGGTGGGTCTGTCGGTGCCGCTGAGAGCTGCCGGGGTCGGCTCGAAACTCTCCGGTGGCCCTGCGACCGCGGCGGAGCGGCCAGGCTGGCCCTGGGTCACCAGCTCCCCTCGGCGGGACTTGGCTTTGCCCTTCCCGGTGATCCGGGCCGGCCGGCCGGCTAAAAGCAGGCGAAGAGCCCTCCTGGTGCTAGCTGAAGCTTTCGGGAAGCTGGGGGAGCCCTCCAGATCTCTTCAGGTTTGCACCCCCACAAGTAAACGGCCTCCCCGCAAATAAATAATTTGCCTCGGTGCCCAGAAGGACCCTGGAGGGAGCGAGTGGGAGGCCGGGTTTGGTGTGATCCTGTGTTCAGGTGTACCTGCCCTCTTCTCCCTGTCTCGGCTGTCCTGTTCATTCATGCCTGAAATAAGCCCTCTGCCTAGCTGATAAGCAAACGCTTTGTTCTGCTTCAGTTGCGGTCTTTATTTTCTTCTCCGAAGGGAACTCTCTTGAAGCGTGTTTTGAATGGAAGGAGTCCAGGTTTGGAGTGATCGGGTTTTATTTCTTCTGCCCTTTTGGTTGTCAGCCCAGCCACCTTGTGCTGCGAGGATCAGCAAAGGCTGGGAGAAGGCAGGACTGTGTCGAGGGCAGATTGATCTGCGTGGTTGGAGTTATTACTGCGATCTCCTCTCTACTGCCTTGCTCTGTTCTTACTCCTGGGTTGCTGCTAGCTGTGTGCTAGTCGGTGCTGGCTGCTCGTGTACAGGAAGATGTGTTTAGATATGAGTTACCTGGCAAGAGCTTTAAACCCTGTTGTATCACTGTGTTCACGGTTCAGGTTGTGCTGGGCCCAGAAGTGCAGATCAGACGATGGGGGGGGGGGGGGGGGTGTGCTGCAGGGGCCCTGGGTGGGTGATTTGGGGTCAGGGTGGCACAGGGCACCTGTAATGCTGCTCCAGTCGTGCACCCTGCACGGGGTCACGGGCTTATTACAGTCCCACTGCCTCACGGTGCTTTATGTGCTCTCCTAATCCCTGTGTAATCTTTTCCCATGGGCTCTTTGTAGACCTTCCAGTCCCATATCTCATGTGGTGTTAGTGGTGCTTAACAAATCCCTCCTGGGCACCCTCTTTTCTGAGCAACCTGCTAAAAAGTCTCTGTTTTACCAATCTGGTGATTTTTTTTTTTTTTTTTTAATGCAGCCCAGCTCAAGGGCTCCTGAGGCCCCTTCTTTTCCAGGTACAAGCCGGCATACCATTTAAACTTTTATCAGCGCTGGCAATTTCAGTTCAGAGACTTAAAAAGGGACTCAGTGTTTTTAGAAATCATCTCAGACCCGTGAATTTTAAGATCCTACATTGAAAGTGAAAGAAAACTCTGCTTTCTGGAAGTAGAGTGGGTTTGAGAATTAAACATGTCTTTCAAATGCTTTAATTCCCACCTGCCCCTCCCCAGCTTTCTCACCACCATTTGCTGGAGCTTGAGGAGCAGGGAGTGAATCTGCTGGGAAACAACCAAAATGCACCCAATTCTTTTCCTGTCCAAGTCCCTGATTAAAGCCATGTGGGCAAACGCTTCAGAGGTTGTGCTGGGGCGTAAAGATCCAAACAAACAAATCCAAATTCAAGATATGAGCCCATGTTACAAATTACCTCTTAAGTGGAGGGCTGTCGGCCGCAATATTTAAGTTTGCACTTCAAGTAGTCAGGATTTTGTTTTCATTCGCAGCAAGGTGGCCCATAGGATTTCTGATTGGAGCCAGGACTGTTTGCTGAATAAACATAGCTTTTAGGGGTTGGTATCACTTTTAGCTTTTCAAGGCACTTTCAAAGCTCGAGGTGAAGTGTTATAGTCCATGGGATTTTAGCAAAAACGTGTAGCTACTCTCTCTCTGGGCTACCAATCTTCCCAGGACAGAGCCAGCATGAAGGAGCTGGTGCAGCTGAACTGTTGCTGCTAGCATCCAAAACGCAATGCTGGTGAAGTGGGATGTGTAACACATCCCAAGCCGCAGCCAGCCATCTGCACGCAGCTCTGCTAGCTGCCTACCCCAAACCCTCTCTGCCTTGGTGTAACACACACAGCAGCCCAAGGGGGTAGGCTGAAAACTGTACGAGCAGCTCTGGTATTGAATTTCTCAGCTTTTAATGTTTGTGTGCTGCTGAATTCATGGAGAGGGGAAAGGAACTGCAACTTCAGGACTTTTCTTTCTCTTGTTTGCCTTAGCTCAGGGACTCGTGTAATTTTGGCTTACTGAAGCTCTCCCGCATTCCTCGCTTCCCAATCCGTGCAAACAGCTGCTGGCTCGAGCGGCGTTCAGCAGTGAGAACTGGCAGGAGGCTGAAATACGCCCCTTGCTCCTCCTTTGGACCAGCAGTCCCAGAGCAGGAAACATTTTTCCATTCTGATGGGGAAGCGAATGTCGGAGCACACGACATTCACGTGCAGCCAGTCTGGGTACCTTTGTGTGTGGTCCAGGATTCAAAGCATCGCTGCCATCCGAAGGAGAGAGCAATAGGCTTTTGTCACCCAGCTGTTCTCGGCCAATGTCCCACTGAGTGCGAGGTGGTACGTGAAGGAGGCGGCTTTTCTGCTGGGATGCCCTCTTTTTTCCATTTCCTGCTGCTGTGTTTCAGAAAGGAAGGAAAATGAATTGCCAACTCCCTCCAAACAGCCTCCTGCTGCTCTCCTGCTCTGCTTGGGGCTGTTGAATGTGCAGATGGATATTTGGTAACAAGAACTTTAGGGGGGAAAAAGGTCTTGGTTCTCTATTTGGGGTTTAGAGCACCTAATGCAGGTGGGTACGACAGAAAACCCTGCAGCCCTGCTTTGGGTCACAGTGGTCCGAGCTGAGCATGGACATGTGCTGGCGATCCCTGAGGAGGAGATGTGTTGGTGTGCAACTTGCCATAAAAAGAACTGGCAGAGGCAGGTGTTGGGTTTGATACCTCAAGTTTTAATTTGCTGTTTTCAGCAGTATAATAACTGTCCTTGGTGCATTAGGGGAGAAAGAATTACATGGAAAAGATCAGTTGGAGAGACCAGGGTCTTCACTTGCTGATCTGGAGCAGTTTGTTACCAACACCAGTTGAGCTGGGGGTGTTCTGTAAAAATCTCAGAGCAGGTCATAAACTAATTTACAGTGAATTCCTGGAGAAAGTGTTGCTTTCCTCTTATAAATGCAGACATGTGGGCGTGTCTGTTCTTCTCTCGCTCTTTTTCTCTTTCTTTTTTAAGCTAGCAAGCCACACAAGCATGATGGATGGGATGCTCCACGGAGCGTGGGATCTTCCCCCATCCAGCAGGGATGTAATTCTCTGCGCAGATGGCATCCTCCAGTGGAAGCCACCCACTGCTACTCTGCCTCTTGGGAGACCTGAACTTTTCCATTTGACAGGAAGGAAGCTCATAGCTCCCTGCTGACTGCTGGGAGTTAAGCGAGCAATCAGTGACATGAGACCTTAGAAGGAAGAAGGTGACTTTATTTTAAAACAAAATTAATTTCACTCATTCACAGTCATACCCACCTGCTCACAAGCACCAACAGGGGCATCTCCAAGTTGTTGTCCAGAGTTTGGACACCAAGACAAGTGTGTCCAGATGGTCTGGACGGTATTCCTTGCAATGACAGAGCAGACAAGGAATGCTAAATATCACCTCTGGTGTCTCTTGGACAGCTTGGCAACCATGTGATGGCTTTGGGTCTGCATTTTTACATCCCTTGGGGGCTAAGAGTGATGGTGATCTTTTGTCTCTGTGAGTCCTTAGGATTTACTCGCTGCCCTTTGTGTCTTTAGCTGGATGTCTTAAGGCTCCTACCCCATTCTCTATGCTTCCCCAAATCATCTCTTAGTGTCTTGAGTCTCTGTTGATGCACATTGTCCCTTGTTTCAAGATGTTCCTTGTTTTCCAACCTGAGAAGCTGCAGCTAGATATACTGCGATCTTGAGGACCTGCTAAATCACTGCCCTCAGCACAGGCTGTTTATTACACCCTGTGTTCCTCGTGGTGCTTTTGTACTCCTCCTTATCCATTCTTCGCTCAGATCATGCTCAACATATGTATTACTGTGATTTACAGACTGTGTGTAAAGGATTGTCTTCTGGCTTTGTGTGCATGTATAACGCTGCACAGAAGGAGTCAAGGAACTGATCCTGGATCAAAACTGAGTGGTCAGAAGCCTGAATGGAGCTGGCATTGTAGCCCTGAAGCTCAGATCAGTGAGAAGATTTTGGGAACTGCTTGTGTAACCAAGTCATTCATGTGCACGAGTGCTTGGGGAGCTCCTGCTCACAAGCTGGCAGCTCACGTTGGGGTGGTCAGAGTGTAACGCTGCCAGGACTGGCACTGCGCACGGGTGGAGAGGGGTGCGGAGTGGCTGCTTGCCTTGGCACGCTCCTGGCTGGTGAGCATCTGAACTCAGGTCAGGGCTTATGGATCAGCCTAACGCAGATCAGCAGCAGGTCTGCAGCGACTCTGGTGGTGTCTGGTGCTGCAAACCTCTATTGGGTTTGTGTGGCAAGGTTTTGGTAGTGGGGGCAGCTACAGGGGAAGCTTCTGTGAGAAGCTGCTAGAAGCTTCCCTTATGTCCAACAGAGCCAATGCCAGCCGGCTCCAAGATGGACCTGCTGCTGGCCAAGGCTAAGCCCATCAGCGATGGTGGTAGCGCCTCTGGGGATAACATATTTAAGAAGGGGAAAAAAGTTGCTGCAGAACAGAAACTGCAGCCGGAGAGAGGAATGAGAACATGTGAGAGAAACAACCCTGCAGACACCAAGGTCAGTGAAGAAGGAAGGGGAGGAGGTGCTCCAGGCACCAGAGCGGAGATTCCCCTGCAGCCCGTGGGGAAGACCATGGTGAGGCAGGCTGTCCCCCTGCAGCCCAGGGAGGACCCCATGCTGGAGCAGGTGGACGCCTGAAGGAGGCTGTGACCCTGTGGGAAGCCCACACTGGAGCAGCCTCCTGGCAGGACCTGTGGCCCCATGGAGAGAGGAGCTCACACTGGAGCAGGTTTGCTGGCAGGACTTGTGGCCCCACAGGGGAGCAGTCTGTGCCTGAAGGACTGCAGCCCGTGGAAGGGACCCGCGCTGGAGCAGTTCGTGAAGAACTGCAGCCCCATGGGAAGGACTCACGTTGGAGAAGTTTGTGGAGGACTGTCTCCAGTGCGAGGGACCCCACACTGGAGCAGGGGAAGAGTGATGAGTCCTCCCCCTGAGGAGGAAGGAGCAGCAGAGACAATGTGTGATGAACTGACCGCAAGCCCCATTCCCCATCCCCCTGTGCTGCTGAGAGGAAGGAGGTAGAGAAAATCGGCAGTGAAGCTGTGCCTGGGAAGAAGGGAGGGGTGGGGGAGGGTGTTTTAAGGTTTGGTTTTATTTCTCATTACCCTACTCTGGTCGATTGCTAATAAATTAAGTTAATTTTCCCCAAGTCGAGTCTGTTTTGCCCGTGACAGTAATTACTGAGTGATCTGTCCCTGTCCTTATCTTGATGCATGAGCCTTTCGTTATATTTTCTCTCCCCTGGCCAGCTGACGGGGGGAGTGATAGAGCAGCTTTGGTGGGCACCTGGCATCCAGCCAGGGTCAACCCACCACTAAACCATAGGGAGCAGAGTCTCACCTAAGAGTTTTTGCTCTAGGTTAGCAAGAAAAGTTGCTAGCATTGGCAGGGAGTGGGTGGTAGTACCTCATTTGCCCTCAGCCGGAGGGCTTTGAGGCCGATCCACTTCTATGTAGTCTAAATGCATAGTGAGCATCTTCTGTGAAAGGCTGAGCTCGTTTCCCTCTCTTAAATGGCTTGTGTGGTATGGATGCAGGGTGGGGTGGATTTGGGGTATCGTTCTCAGCTCCGTGTGCTCTCTTTGTTTCTTGCTGCAGGTCCCCCAAAAGAAAATGGTGTAAGGCCAGCCAGCGCAGCTGCCACTTCCAATCGCGGCGTGCCCAGACCTCAGGGAGGAACATGGCAGCAGCTCAGGGAGCAGGAAGCAGTTCAGCTGGGCCATCCGGTCTCCCCGGTTCTGCCCCAGGGCACAGCAGCAACTCCACAGCAGTGGCGGTGTGGGAATGGCAGGATGAATTTGGCAGGTGGAGGCCCTACCGAGGCAATGTCTGCAGCTACATTGAACAGGTTTTTCAGGCCTCTCAGCAGAAGGGCCGGCGTTCGGGGTCGGGGCTTGTCAGCAGCATCCCTTTGGGACATGCGGATCCTGTCTTGGCCCCCTACGTCATCGACATCCCAAGCTTGACGCAGTTCCGGCAGGATACAGGTAAGGGAGCTTCCCTGCCCGTGCTGGGGTTTTGATGAGGCTGCTTGTATGCTTGGAGATAAGTGGGGCCTCGTTCTGTGTAAGAGAGCCCTACAAAGCTCTGCTGTCTGCTGCCACTGCTGGGCAGTTCTTTGAGGGGTGGCATGTCTGCTTCTCTCCTGATGCTATCTACCACCCGGCATATTAGCACGTGAGAAAATCAATGTTGGCTGGTGTGAATCTGCAGGGCTGGGTGCAGGCAGGTGGCAGTGATGTCTTAAGGAGCCTCATCACGGGACCTCTGGAGCTCAGAGCTTGTGAGCCAGAGCCCTCAGAGCTGGAAACTTTCTTCCTGCCCCCACCCACATCCATTCAAGACCACTCACATAAAAAGGCCTTTTTACAATTCAGACCCCCCCGTTTGAATCCCTTGTTCCCTCTGCAACTGGAGTGCCAGCTGCTTTACCTTGGCATGCCGCCCTGTGCAAGCTGCTTTGCGAGAGCCTGCAGCCCCCGCAGAACGCTGTAATGCTGCAGCAGAATATTCCCTGCACTTGTGCTGTACGAGGCTGGCTTGCTTCCTCCCAGGGAGGAAGGGTGGGCTGGGCTTAATAGCAGGATTGAGACCTAATTTTCATTCTCATCTTGTCTCTTGGGGTCACTGAGGCTAGCAGCTCAGAATTTGCTGAGATGACTCCTACCCTCTTTTGCTCCAGATGTGCTGAGCAGCTGTAGCTTAGAAAGGGGGCAGGGGTGGAATGCGTGCTCTTCATCTCTGGAAAATCCAGGGATATCCCAAATTACACACCCTGAATGAATGGCTGCTTTGAAAAATTCTCCATGCATCAGTTTCCCCTTTGCCAACATCTCTCCCGTCCCCTCAGGACACAGTCAAGCATCCCTCCAAGCTTTAGAGATGGGCAGTGCGCTGGTTTATTGCCAATTTAAGCAATAAGTGAACAATATCTTGAATCAACTGCACGATCAGGCAATCCCTACAGGAAAGGGAAGTGGTTGAAGCAAATGCAAGTGGTCATCACAGCTGCATCCGTGTTTTTATTCTGACTTGGTGACCTTAGGATTAGTTTTTCTAGCAGCGTCCTGGGTGAGGAGCTTGCTTAGCTGGATGCCTTGGCAGGTCTGCTCAGCATGGCCCGTTTGAGCACCTGGAAGCCCTGCTGAGGCTGTGGCTTAGAGCAATGCAGCATGGACCACCAGAGCTGTCATCAGCAGCTGTTTCTTGTTTTCTTCATGCCTAACTTGTGAAGCAACCTTCCAGCCTTTTGCCCTTTCAGCCAGTGCTCCAACACATGGGCAGCAGTCCCAGGCTGTCCCTTGTCAGGAAATGGCCCAGTTTGGTGAGGGTGAGCAGAGTGCCTGTGGGAGGGTGAAAGATGTGTCCCAGTGTGAATGGGACATCCTTCTCCACAAGTGGAGCTGTCTCTCCACAAAGGTCTTGTATCTCTTTAGGCCCTTGTGAAAGATGTCAAAACACCTGGCGAATATTGTCCGTTGCAGGATGGTTTGGTATTGGTCATCTTTTGGGGGCAGCCCAATACAATTTTGGAAATGAGGTTGACTGGCGTGATCTCATCTTTCCTTGGACAAGATCTGTGGTTGAGTCGTCAATAACAAAAAGGCTGATTCCACTTCATGTCTCTCCTGCAGCATTTCCCACTGATTTGGAGGGATGCTGATCAGAGTGGCCAGATCTGTGAGCCTCCCTCCACAAGTACCTGTGTGCTCTGCAGCGTGACTGTTGGAAATGCTCTCATATCCCCTTTCAATGGCTCAGTTCTAAGCAAAGCTTTTTCTCTCTGCAGGGCTCTGCCTTAAACTTGAACCTTTCTGAGTGAGCAGCCAGCTGACCTTTGTCATGTGCTGGAGAAAAGAATCTCTGCAGGAAACATCCCCATGAAAAATCTTTAAACAGAGCAAAAAATAGGCTGTTGTATTCTGCTCATTAGCTATCAGACAGACAAATAGGCTCTTCAAAGGAAGCCAGGGAGAATAACAGGAAGCCAGTGTTAACGGGACCAGCATCCCCACCAACGGGGAATGACAGCTGTGCAGGGGGATCTTATGGGCAGGATTAGCTGCAGGCTTCAGCTGCTGGTTGAGGCACATTAGCTGGGAGTGAATGCAAGGGAGCAGCAGGAGTTGTGCTCTCACCACAGCTGTTTGCCCACCCTGGAGAGGAATGCCAGTTTCCCTGCCAGCCTGGGGGAAGGGGGACGTTTTCCAAGTGCACAGCTTTGGTCTTGCTATTGAATACTAAAAGCTCTTCTCCCCGCTGCTGTTTAGGGCCATTAAAAACACAGGTAGCTTGCAAACTCCTCAAGTCCTCTCTGTCCTGCTTTTAGCTTCTGACCTGTCAATGGAGTAGAGGCAGGCTTGCTTAATCTCCTCTGAGAAGTGTCCCGCTGGGCTTTTTGACACCTTGCTTTACCTGTGGTAGTCCCTTTTCTCCTGGGAGCAGGTTCCCTGCACTCATCTCTAAATGTAGTTCATTTCTCACCATCTCACTTCCAGCCCAGTGTCATCCCCAGTCCTCCTTCTGCTCAGGGGGTCACCCCTGACGTTGCCTACTTGTTGAGGCCATAGGTTTGTGTTTCTAAAACATGGCAGGACTTGCTTTGTGGATAGGAGCGGTCATTGCTACAGTTTGCTTTTGGCTCTTGCATCTGCTCTCCCATTGATTCCTGGCTGGGGAAGGTCGCCTTGGTTCTGCTGACACCTTCTGCCCTGACTTCTGCCAGGGGAAGGCCTTGTCCCACAGGAATCCTTGGGCTTCATGGTTGAGCCATTGGGGTTCAACCCCAGCTCTTACAGGGGAGGTTGCTGTGTTTCACTGGCTGCTAGTAGCTTTTTAGGTGTGCTGATGAGGTGTTGTCTGTTGGATGGTGTCACTGGAAAGTCCTGCTCTGCAATAAGCAGGATGCTTGACGCTGCTCTGGCCACTGAAGCAGCAGGTTGGGGGTAAGTGTTGGACCTTTCCTGGCTGCTCACCCCCTGCATGGGCTGAGGCAAGCCATTCCAGTCCCCAATGACTTCAGCTCCCCAGCAGAAACGGGAGTCCTGCCGTTCCTTGGTCTGGCACATTCTGCCTTTGAGAGAGCCTCAGCCTTTATGTCGGCTCTGGAGCTCAGATCTGTCTTTCCTGATACTGCACCCCAGCACAGGGTCTCGTTATGGTCTGACCATAGCGCTGTGCAGAAAGCACCAGCACAATTTACAAAGCAGCCTGGGAGTGTGATAGGAGCAGAAGTGTGACTTTTGTGCTGTCGAGCAGAAGTTTTAGCAGCAAGCAGGCAGTTAATGCCCTTATGGTTTGAGTCAAGTCCTAACAGTTTCTGGAGTACCCCAAGAGCATGGGGTAGAAATAGCAGCAGTGTGAGGCAGAGGTACTCGAGCCAGCAGTCAGCTGGCCTGAAGACAGGTAGCAATTGGGTTTTGTCAGCGTGGAGTCCCACGTGGGCTGTCCTCCCTCTTCCTTGGGATGTGCTTGTTGGGTGTAAAGCTTGCTTGGATTGCCTGCCCCCCATGGAGCCACCAGCAACATCCTGGGGCAGTTATCCGCAGGCTATAGATGTGGATACTGTTTTTACCTGTGGTCCTGGAACTTAGGGTCATAACACATGACCCCTTAGGAGGCTTTATTTTATTTTTTTTTTCCTCTCGGTGCCGTTCTTCTCTGAACTTCTCCTGCATCGTAATGACTTGCTGCACTCCTGTTCACCCCCACCTGCCTGCATCCCCAGACTTGCTTACCCCGCGGCGTTTCCTGCTCCTCATTCTCAGTGCAAAGTGCCGCTGAGGATTTTCCCAGCAGCAGCAGTTTTGACCCTGCTGCAGGAACCTGTTTTTGCAGAGGTTGCAGAGCTTCTGGCCTGTTGGGTGGCTTGCTTCCCTCTCGTTAGGCTTTTTTTTTTTTTTTTTTTTTAAAGAAAAGAATAAAGTAACCAGGAGTGAAGTCACCCTGGAGAGCCAGGCTTCCAGGGGGTTTCGAGCTCCTGCTGTTGCTGTTGAGCGGCCTTGCAAGAGTAGTGTGTTGGCTTTCATTTCTCTTCCTTTGTCTGAACAGCTGCTCTCTCCAGTTTCCAAGTTACTTCGTTGTCTTCTCTCTAGTCTTGCTATATCTCCCAGCAGTCAGGAGCCTGGAGAAGGTGGCCCTGTCTGTCCCCTCTCCAAAGTCCTTGTCCTTGCCCTTGTGGGACTTCACCCGCTCCCCCAAGAACAAAATTGCCCAGACTCTTGCATAGCGAAGTAGGAAAGTAGGCGTTTAGCCCCTTAAGCGCTCCTGCAAAGCACTTCCTGATGGTGTCCTGTCTCTATAGTTACTCTGTTGTCAAGGCTGTGGGAGTTGGTTTTTTTTAACCAGATCTATGCCTCAGCCTAATTTTTTTACGTGTTTTTTTTTTTTTTTTTTTTTAAAGTCAGGGCAGCATATGTGATTGCTGTGCCTTTGTGCTTGGGTGTGTCTGTCTCTGCATCCTCTCTCCTTCCCTCCTTTCCCACCCTTCCTCCCAGCAGCTTTTGAACCTGTTGCCAGCCTGCAATCAGATTTGGCAGAGGGACAGGGATCTTGGGGGTATTGCGTTTCTCTAAGCTTCATGAGCAAACCCAGCCCTGTTGGGAAGAGAAAGTCTGTTAGTGCCCCTGTTGACGGAGAGGTGGGGAAGACCACCCTGATGTAGACACCACAGATCTGTGCAGAAACAAATCCCTGAGACGACGTCCCCCCCTTAATTCTCTGCTCACAAAATTATTTGATTTATTTTCCTCCTCTCCCCACACAGGGACGATGCGGGCCGTCCGAAGGCACCTCTTCCCTGGGGACTCTGCTGCAGGGCAGGGCATCGTCTGGGAGTGGCAGAACGATGAAGGCGGGTGGTCCCCCTATGAGATGAATGTCTGCGTGTTCCTGGAGCAAGCCCGTGCCACGAACCACCAGCGAGTAGATCTTGGACCCTTGGGCTACAACTATGAAGTTGACTTTGTGGCTCAAGTCCAGACCAACAAGACCACGAGGTTCCGTCGCAGTGTTCAGAGGCGCTTGGACGCCCCGTACCCAGTGACAGCCTCCTCGGCACCCCTTCACACAGGGGTGGCTTGTTCTTGCCAGCAGTGCTGGCTAAACAGTGGGACTGGTCCCATTACTACACGCTACCGCCACTCCATGATAAACTTTCCCAACAATTCTGCTACTCATCAGGTTTCTGGTAGGACAGCGTCAGTAAGTTCTTCCAGCGTCGGCTTCGTGCCCTATAACAAACCAACTTTGTCTGGAGCAAGGTCAACACCGAGACTCAATGCACAGAGCACCTGGGCTTTGCCTCAAACTGGGGGCCCCAGCACAGGACTGTCTGCATCTAACGGAGTCAGGTACAGACCCTAATTCACCTTTAAATACTGTGCATGTGTCCAAGACACCTGCTGTGCTCAGGTCTTCGTTATCTAGGAGCCTCTCTGTCCCAGAGGACTTTACAAAGGTCTCCCTAGGAGGAGAGAGAGGTTTGTGCCTTTGTGTCCAGTACAGTGGATGAAAAGGCTTCTCCTCTGCTTTCCCCTACCTTTTTCCCACTTGAAATATAGTTTCTGTCTACTAGTCTGCCTGAACCACTGGAGAAAGTGGTCAGGTTGAGATTCTGCAGGTTTAAGAAAATTAATAGCGATTGGTGGTATTTCAGGTTACACTTAAAAACAACTGTGAGGGGGACTGAGCGAATGAAAAGGGGAGTTGTGAACACCCTTATTTAATTCAAAATATACAGTAAACATAGAGTGGAAAACTGCTCTGTGTTCAAAGCTCTTCCCCTTCAGGGAAAGACGACAGGACTCTGTGTGTCTGAGACCTCATGAATTCTCTTGACAAAATCAGGAAGTCCATGTTGGACATTTTTAAGGTGAACAAGCAGAAAAAACCTAACCCCTAAGACACAGATTTGATCAAGGATTTTTTAAATCCATTGTGAAGATGTTTAGAAAACCAAATCAGTAATTTATTCTCCCCTTCCTTTGATACCTTGAACCATACTGATCCTTCTCTATCTGAAATCAATGCAGTGACACTAGCAATTTGAGTGGTGTCCAGGCTACTCGTCAGGCTAAATGCTCATGCAGAGCAGGGATGCCACTGGATAATTGTGCAAGAGGTTCATTTTGCATGTGTTGAGGTGCTGTGGAACTTTGCCATTGCAACGTTAGAGGACTGGAAGCGCAAGCAGGACTGTAAGTGATTTAAAATCCAGCTAAGCCTTGCCTTGTGAGGGTTTTGCCATGTCGTTTCCCTTCATCTTTCTTCAGTGACCCCCTCCTGGCTGGGTGCTCAGGGTGGGCTCTGGCTCTCTGGAGGGAGCTAGTTACTTTGAAGGAAGGACTGGCAGTTGTTGCGGTGCTAGTTGAAGTCTAGTTTTCCTCAGTTTGTTGAGCTGTCACCCATCAAACACTCCAGCTTGTATGGCTGGGTCATCCATGCTGGCTCCTGATCCATTTTCACCATGGCTTTTCTCTGACAGGGCTGAAACTGGTGTGCATCTCGCAGCACAGGATTTCAGCTTCCATCGGTGTGCGACTGGAGTCGGAGGAGGGCTGTGTTTGCACCTTACCGGTGTGGGAAGAAGGGCTTCATTTCTTTTTGGGCCTTTCAGCTAAATGAAAAGCAGAGTCTTGCGGTCTGACAGCTCACCTCCTCTCCACGGCGTGGGCTGCTGGACCAAACCGGAGTCGGTTGTCCTCCATGGGCTGGAGGGGGGCTGCAGCACTGGGCTCCAGCAGGGATTTTGGGGCTGGGGGAGATCAGTGTCATCCTTGCAAAGAGGGGCACTTCCCTACTTCTTGTAGGATGGCCTCTGTGAAACCTAGACACCCAAACCAAGCCAGATCACCACTAATCGGCTTTCAGGGTCTTAACTCTTTCTGCATGCAAGCCTTTGCTAGCAGAGGTCTTTGTGGCCTGTCTGTGATAATACTTGCACTGAGTATCTGCCAGCATTAAACTGAGGACCAAGCAAGGGCTGTCTGACTGCTCCCTCTGTTTGTACATGGCTGGAAGTGTACAGAGCAGTATACGCATTTGACCATAAATGATCCAGGTGCTGAACCACTGTGTGAGCACCTGAGAAGCTAAAGGGGAACTTGCCAGGACTGATTTACCTGTCTAAGCTACCCCAAGTAAATACACAGATAAGAGATCTAGAAGGGTGTTGAAAGAGATTCTGCTAATTATGTGAGGCACAGGGGTTTGAGGTTTATTTTGAATGTCATTTGTATTTTAAGCAAGATGGTGAATCTTGAGATACTTTCCTTGGTGTCATATCAGGACTTTCCCTCTTCAGGGTTGTCTGAGTGAAATGACTTCCCACATCCTGTTCTTCTTTCTCATGGTCTTTTTCTGGTGCTTGCTTTGCACCTGCTGATTTTTTGTGGCATCTTAAGCATCCGCAATACTTCTCTGCTCCCGTCACCTTCAAATCAGGCTGAAAATCAGACCTCGGTACTGCTTGCAAGAGCCCCCAGTAAGGCTCTTGCTGTCTCCTGAAGAAGCTGCCAAATACCCCCTCTTGCAGGAGCCACTGGTCAGTGCGTGGGGCTGCCGGGCTGCCTGGAGCCCCTGTCCTTCTACAGAGCCTCAGTGTGATTTGCAAAGTGACTCTCAGGGTGGGAAGATTAAAAATGAAGAGCCAAATGCTGTGGCAGTTGCCCTGCAAACCTGTCTGGAGCTGATCAGCATCTGGGTATGTTGTATCCTACTGATGGGGGGACAGGCTATCCTGAAAGGAGGGAGGGTGGGAGAGAGACGTTCAGAGAGGGGTGGCACAGGCTCCTTACCATGAACTGAGCTTACAGCCCCGGTGATGCTGACTGGGAGGAGAGCGACAGCCGGGAGGAGACCTGGAGGTACCCAGCCAGGGCACTGGGGAGGACATTGTCGTGGCAGCCTGCTGGGCTGGGTCCTGGGAGCTGCTGGGGCAGCGGGCAGCTCTCAGCGGCTGGTTAAACCCTCTGACAGGTGAGTGCTGGCAGAGCTTGTGCTAGGTTAATGCAACAGCCCTCCAGGGCTGGCATATGCCCCCGCGCTCCCCGCTCAGCTGCTCCAGCTGCTCCAGCTCGGTCTCTTCTTGAGCACTGCTGAAGGTGGCTTTTGTGGCAGAAGCATCTGGTCTCTTCTACAAAGGCCAGCCTGGGGACAGCAGCAGCAGGCAGAGCCCTCCTGGGGCACTGGGACTGCTGCGGTACTGGTGGCAGCGTTGGCCGTGGATGAGCAATGCTGTGGCTGGTCAAGGTCTAGTTGCTGCAGCTTGTTTTGCAGCTCAGCTGTTCATGGTGTGCAAGGGGTGAGGTGTCTGGTATCTTGGCAATAATCCCTGGCCAAGCCAGCCTTTCTGGGGGATGCGAAGGGATCGTACCGTTAAATATTTGCTGGGGACAGCAGAATGTGCCACGTGGGGAAGGCGACAGCTCTTCGGATGCTTGCAAGGGAGCGTGTGAGTGCTGGCAGACTTATGTGACAGGCACCCTGTGTGCAAACCCTGCACCCCCAGCTGTGAGCCTCGGTCCCCGCTCTCCTGGCCGTTGTCTGTCTGTCCCTGCTGGGGTGCTGTTGTGGTTTAACCCCAGCCAGCAAAGCACCACGCAGCTGCTTACTCACTTCCCCCTGACCCAGTGGGATGGGGGAGAGAATTGGGGAAAAAAAAAAAAGCAAAACTCGTGGGTTGAGATAAGAACAGTTTAATAGAACAGAAAGGAAGAAAATAATAATAATTACAATAATAAAATTACAATAATAATAATAAATTGGAATATACAAAACAAGTGATGCGCAATGCAATTGCTCACCACTTGCCAACTGATGCCCAGTTAGTTCCTGAGCAGTCATCCCCGTGCCCCAGGCCAACTCCTCCCAGTTTATATACTGGGCATGACGTCACATGGTATGGAATACCCCTTTGGCCAGTTTGGGTCAGCTGTCCTGGCTGTGTTCCCTCCCAACTTCTTGTGCCCTTCCAGCCTTCTTGCTCTGGCTGGGCATGAGAAGCTGAAAAATCCTTGACTTGTTGCTAAGTAGTGTTTAGACTAACTGAAAACATCAGTGTGATATCAACATTCTTCTCATACTGAACCCAAAACATAACACTATACCAGCTACTAGAAAGAAAATTAACTCTATCCCAGCTGAAACCAGGACAGGCATGAGCGTGCCCTGAGCATGGGTGCGCTGCCCAGGCTTGCCAGAGCTAGTGTGACATGAACCCTTGGCAGAACCGAAGCCTAGCCCAGACATGGGGATGCTGCTGGGCACTTGCCTGGCTACAGGGCTTCTCGGGGAGGTGGTTTTGCAGGCAGGATGTTAGGAGCTGTCTTTAGTTTGTTAACACTGGTGTTTGCCACTAAGACATAACTGTGGAAGCCTCTGTTTTCCATGCCCTCCCCTGCAGGAGCACGCGTGGATTGCAGATCGCAGCCCAGAGTGAGGCAGCAGCGGGGGGCTCACCCAAACGGACCCCAGAGAAGGGCAGAACAAAGATGTGCATTGGTGGCTCTTTACGGATGACGGACGATGTCTGGATCTCCAGTCCTTTGGGATTAGTTTTGCCAGAGGTGTTCTCCTTCCCCCCTGCCAGACAGACAAATGCACGCAGTGGGGCAATCTCTGTCTTCCAGTATGGTGCTGTATGTGAAAGGGACTTTTTCAGCACCAGCTGACAGCTCGAGATGGCTTTTCCCCTGTCACCCCTGTGCTGGGTTTGAGTCGGAAATGCCACTGGGTGGGTGTAATTGCTCCTGGCTGGGGTTACAGTCTCGGGCTTGTGAAACCCATGTTCCAGCAGAAAATACTCTCATTTCTGTGAATTAGGGGAAACCTGAGTAGCAAACTCTAACAATGTGTTTCATTTAATTCTTAAGCCCAGAACATTCCTGGGTTATTTTATCCCCCAGGTTCCCCGTCTTCCCCCCTCGGCTGGACTTGGCGTGGCGTGGTGGTTAGTTCCCCTTCCCTCGCAGTTGCTGCCCCATCTCCTCCTGCATCACTGAATAGTGCGGCCTTTGTGGCGGTGAACACTAAGCGCTAATTATCCTGCACTAATTATCCTGCCAAGGGTTTCCGTCTGTGTCCAGCATGCAGCATTGCTCATTCCTCTTAGCCATGATGCGCAATTCCTGTGCTGGCCCTTGCTCAGAGACCGAAGGGAAGGGAGCAGTGGGCCACGGTGGATCCTCTGGTGTCTAATAAAGGTTGTGTTGTGTTCACCCCGCAGCCTTTGGCTCCAAAGCAGCCCTGGCAGATTACTTGCTTTTACAAAACTGGTTATCTTCACAAAACCTGCAGGGATGACCCAGCTTCTGCCTCTCGGAGCTGAGCTGCAACTGGCAGAAGGGCTCAAAAGCTATTAGCGAGAGACTGAAAGATGGCGCAGTTACATACATGCGGTTTCTTTAGGAAAGACAGCTAAAAATGGCAGTACCGAAGCAAACATCTCTCCTGCAGGGCTGAGAAAGAGGTGTAGTTCATCCTGGAAAGCTGCCTAACTCCCTCTGTGGTTGTGACAGTTATTTCCAATAGGCAGGCAGGAATAGCCCCCAGTATGGGCTGTTAGTAGCACAGGCATGCCTGGGCTTTTGTGGCATTGGCAGTGATTAAATATATTTCCTGCTTGCTGTGGGGCTGGAGGGCAGATGCTGGTGTGAGAGAAGGTGGAGCTCAGGCACTTCAAAATGCAGGTTTAATTTCCCCATCCTCCCAAGAGGGTCAAAGTCACTGGAAAACCCAGAGAGAAGTGCCAAGGCTTAAATAGATGCTAATATCCTTGGCTCTGCTGCTAATGTATTAAATACATGTGGGCAAGATGTTTTGCTTCTTGGTGCATTAGTTTCCTCCCGTGTATTAAACACAGTTAATGAATCCGGCCTCTCTCACAGACGGCACTGAAATCTGCTGATGGAGTGTGCCACGGCAAGGGTCGTATCCTTGTATCAGTGCCGTTAACCGGATCTGTGAAACAGGGCTCAGCTCCCCAGGCTCCCAGCCACCTCCTGGCATGATCCTTCCCACCCCACGTGGGAAAGCATCCATCCCTGGGGCAAGAGCTACCCTGTTCCCCCCACTGTGCTGTCTAATTACAGGGAAGGGCATTCCTGAAACATGGTAAGGAGTGCCCTGCTTGTAATATGAGCAAGTAAAGCTGCAAGAAGCAATCTTCTGGGGGATATATTAATCAGTGCCCCAGCCAGGCAAATCTCCACTGCAGTTCCACTGGCCCCTCTGACCTTACGCGGCTTTGGGTGCTGGTCTAGGTTGTGCCTACAAATAAGGCAGGCAGCTTGAGGGGGGAGAGGATTTTGTTTAAAAGCATGGGGAACAGGGGTCTTGGGGACTGGGGAAGGATGCTTACAGTATTGTGGTGTTCCTAAGAAGGATCTGGTGCTGCGCTCCCAAATCTCCCGCAGGGAACGACCCATGGTCAGTACTTTGTAGGATCAGGAGGTGTAACTGAGCGACCAGGACCTGGGCAGGGTCTTTCCTTTTCTCTCTCCTCCTTTGCATCTTTCAGCTTTGTCCGTAGGCATACCTATGAGCTCCTCGGGTGGTGAGGAGGGGCTCTGCTCGGTGCTGGTTCTGCTGGGTCCGTTGTGACTTGTCCTGCAGCCCTTTGTTAGCCAGCGTGGTTCTGCTGCTCGGCGCTCCTCCCGAGTGGGAGCAGGGGAATCTCCTCTGCTTGATGCCAGGAGCAAAACCACAGACCTGCGTGGTTGCGTGCAGCGCACCAAAAGGTCCTCCTTTAGAGGGATTCGGTCTGGCTTTTGGCGTCTTCTTGAGAGGAAAGGTAGGGGAGAAACTGCTGTATGGTCATTAGCATCATCGTACACTTGGTTAGCCCTGGGAAGGGGGTTAGACCTTTGGGTGTTGTGGTAGCGCTTGGTGTTAATGTGAGGCAGGGCTGGATGCAGCCTGATCTGGGAGGAGAAGTGTTGGCTATTGTCCAGAGGGCTATAAAGATGTCATGATACAGGAATATGTGGCCTGCTGGCTGGTGTGCAGGGAGAGAGGAAGGAAGAAAGGGCTGTATCAGGTGGAGAGGGTGAGTTGCTACAGACTTCCCCACTTCTGCTCCATTAGACTACTGTGTACGTGCAGCTTAGGTGATGTTAGGCTCAAACTTGGCCACCCAGTGTTTGAAATGGCAGCAGCCGTGGATGCCGTGCTTCCTCTCTGGCCTTGTGCTTTGCTGTCTCACTGGTGTTGCAGTACCTTGAAATTCTGGAGAAGCGAGTGGTTTTGTCATGCTGAAATATCAGTCTGCCCTGTCTGTGCCCCTGTAGCAGATTGCCTGGGAACTGGTGATGGGAAATCTTATCAGAATCTTCTTCCTGAATCTTTGAGGACAGTGTCTTATTTTGCATCCCTTTCTTCGCAACCTGGTGACCCCTGTTGCACTCAGTCACCTCCAGCATACAGAGCACTGGGAGAGCAGGAGCTGCAGTGAATGGCAGGACAAAATTGGACCAGGGAGGAAGAATTGATACCAGGAAATATTCAGAGAATTCAGGCATTGACTTTTAGGTGTTGCAAGCACAGCCTGAACATTTGGCTAGGAGTCAAAGGCACTGACTGGTTAGAAATGTTGTCTGTGGGCAGCAGAGGCAGCGGGAGCAGGTGTCTCAGTGGATCCCTCTCATTTCTCTGCACTGCAGTGCTTGCTCTTGCAGTGATGCTCTCCAGATCTCCCTTACCGGAGACCCCCACCAGCCTGCCTGCATCAAGTTTTCTCCTAACTGAGCCTTGCTTGAGTAAATCAGCAGGACCTCACCCCAGCCTGACCTCATCTCTCTCCCAAGAAGCCAGCACTGGTATGGCGATACTGGAGTAGCTTGAGTCTGAGCTGATGGACTAAATATGTCTGTTCATGCTGCTGGCAAGCCTGCTCTCAGAGTTGAGGCACAGCCCGTGTTATACTACAATAGCAACATCCTTCCTTGTTGCCTCTTCCCCATCCTGCTCTGAAAGAACGCACTTCAGACTCAGGGTAAGCTCCAAGTAGCGTTTCTGCACCTTTTTTGGCGTGGCAACGCTTCCTCCCACGCACTGTGGCTGCAAATCTACCCAGGCAGTGTTGTGGCAGAGGTACCTCAAAGCAGCGTGGATTTCCCTTGATTTCGTCAGCCTTAGGTTTGGGCTTTCTGCAGATGTAAAAGAAATCACAGTGCGTGGCAGCCCTGCCGGTACGCTCAGACGGTGTCGAGCGGATGGGTCAGCACATCCTACAACGTTGTTAGCTGAGATGCCGCTAACTGAATGTGCGTGTGTTTAGCTTGTGCATGTGAAATAAGAAGTATTTGGTTTCTCCATCATCACGTCAGTTGGCTTAAAGCCTCCAGCAGTCAAAGCTTTGCCTTTACACCAGGAGTGCAGCTGATCAGCGAGTGTTTCCTGGCTGATGGATAGTAATTTATCTGCAGTGCACTCACAGCTTCCAAAACTTGATTGCTTGCAAATGCATCAATTGCTTATCCATTTCCCTCTGCAAATCTCAAGGGTTCTTCGCACTTCACAGAAGCTCTAGCTCCTGGGTGACTTGGACTTGAGCCTTGCAATGCAGGAAAGAAGAGTGAAGAATTTCTCTGCCAATCTTCTCAAGGCATGGTTACCAATGATCCCCTTCCCAGAGCAGCTCTGGGTTTGCTTTCTTCAACCTCAGGTATAATGATGCTGTGCTCCAGCCCTTTGGAAGGATCCTCCACTGCCCATCTGCTTTCCTGGCAGAATGGAAGGTTCAGCTTTGTGCTCTATTGTATTTTTACCTTCCACAGGGAAACAAAAGCACCCAAGGTAGCTGCTGTGCTTCAAATGAAGCACAAGCTCTTCAGTATCAGTCACAGGCAGGGTCACAGACGGGGGTGGAGGGGTTGTCCAGGCACCATGTTGTCTTCTTGGCTGCTCAGTTGGAGGAGGGAAGGTCCAATGCCTCTCTGATTTTTGGGACCAGGTCTCAAGTTCCTTTTCATAATCTGGTCCTCAAATACCCTCCTTGTCTGCAGCTGGAGAAGGAGCAGCCCTACTACTAGCCATCATCTGAAGACAATCATGGGAGCAGAAATGAAGCAAATGGATGAGATATAGAAGGAGGAGGGAAATACCTGAGAAAGAGCTGTGATGAAGAAAAAACGTCATGAAGAGGAGTCATGGCATCCATCTCAAAGCCCTTTGAAACTGAGGGGAGAATTTCCGCTGTATTCACTGGGTTTGAATTGGGCTGCAGCAAGAACAGTATGTTGCATCATTTGAAGACATTGCAAAACTGGGGGCAGCAGAGGGGAAAACACAGTCTTTGAAACAGAAGGGAAACCTCTGCGGTCTGGAGAGCTTTTTAAGGGTTTGGAAGAACTGGTCTCGCTTGGCCAGGCTGTCAGCGCAGCACCAAGCCCTGGGTCCTGCCCAGGGGTTTCTTCAGGGAGTTCAGCGTGCATGCAGTAACCTATTTCAAACTGCAGCAGGTAGGAGAGGAGGGAGGTGGGGATGCATCCCTGTCCTGAGGGTGGAAGACAGCCATGTGTCACTGGCAAATCTTTTCAGCTCTGGTCATTGTCATGGAAATGTGGACAAAGATTTTAGCAAGGCTGAAAGGAGGGACCTCTGTCTGTGATGCTATTTTGGGCACAGTGGCAGCTCTTGCCTCCCAGCTGGAGAGAATTAGGTTCCCCCTAGAAGGTGGATGGCATTTGGGCACTTGACCACCTTAGTCTCTGTGAATTCCTAAGCTGGCCAGGTTTGATGTAATTTTGGGAAGTCCTTGGAGATGGTTGTCTGAATGCACTGTGTATTAACTGCAGCTGATGCGCTTGAGCCTGCATCCATCCCAGGCACACGTGCTACCTGAGACAAAATCTGTGGGTGGCTTCTCTGTGCCAGCATGTTGGATTGTTCCTGCTCTGCTCATGTGGATCCAGCTTGCTTTCTCCTCTAGCGATGCCCTCATCAGCTTTCATGCTGCTGCTCACCCTTTCCTTTCTAATTCCTGCCATCAGCTAATTGCACGACACTGGCTGCCCATGTATCCCAAACTAGCTTGAGGTGCAGCTGCCAGTGCTGGGGAATACTGCCAAAACAAGGAGGTTAGGAACCTGAAGGGGATATTTGGTGTCCAAATCCTCTCGATTTCCAAAGGAAGATGGGTGCCAAACTCTTCTAAGTCTCCTTCAACTTTTCCTGCTTGTTCCCACATCTTGCAGTAACTGCTTGGATGCGCGGGGAGAGTCAAGGCTTGATTCTGTTCAACCCAGGGCTGCAGCTGCATGCGCTCAAGCACTTTTCTTGGCCTTTCTCTGCCTCAGTTTCCCCATCTGGAAAGCAGCAGGGGGTGATAATGCTTGCTTCCTTTGATCTGTACATCAGCAACTTCTCATACAGCATGGGGGTTCATGCTTTAGTGAGCAGTGTTTCTCTAGCTGGAGACCAAGTCACCTGGAAAGTTTAAGACAAACTTTGCTGCATCCCGGCGGTTCCTGGCTGCGTGCCCATGCCTTGGACCTGCTGGTGCAGCAGTCTGTCGTAGCACACGTTGGCTGCTCACAGGAAGCTCTGTGGTAGAGCAGCAAGAGTGGGGATGCCTCACAGGATCAGAGCAGGGGGATGGCAACAGGGTTCACCAGCAGACCCCAGCAAGAGGAAGGGATGAGTCAGGCCCAGCATCCAGCCAGGAGGAGATGGGGCTGGAGACAGCTACCTACACCATAGGTCTGAGGTCCACCTTGGAGATAAGTAAACCTACTAGATAGTTCTGGCAAGGACTGGGCTCCTTAAATGTAGCTGTTGGACCAGTGGGCAAAGGGTGCATGGGTGAGGTCCCAGGTGGGGCTCGTCTAAGCAATTAATCCCTGTTAATGTATCCAGGGCCCTGGCACTCAGGAGGGAATAGTGCACTGCTGAATTGTCTCTGTTTTGTTAGTGATTGATCTGTTCTGTTGAACTTGTCCCTTTTTCTTTTCTTTCTCCAGCGCCCCAAACCTGCCAGTCAAGATGCCCAAACCCAGCAAGGTGAACCAGGCCCTGGCAGGTAAGGATCCCTCTCTGCTTCACCTGCTCTGTCGCTAGGGTTACACAAGCAAGCGGTTTACCTTTCTGTGGCACTTACTTTCCTTTGTTAGTTTTTAGGAAGAGTCTGAAATGTTGATGGCATTTAGGGTTTTAGGCCCAAAGACTTTTCAGAAAGGCAAAGAGGGTAAATTTGGGGAAGAATGGGATGGTCAAACCTTAGTAACTGTTCTTCTCATCAGTGCTGGTCCTGAGGCTCTCAAAATGAGTGGGTTTATTTGAGGATTGGGTATTCATCTTCTCCCATAGGTGTGGATGATCAAGTAGTGGGGGGGAGCACACAGATCAAGCTCAGTGCTAGCTGTTAGTTTATACTTTTTTTTAAAGTTAAGGGAGAAGAGTGGTGTGAGATGGTGTGTGGTTTTTAATGTGATTTTTTTTTTTAATGTGGTTTTATTACAAAAGGTGAGGTGGTCTTTAGCTTAAAAAAATGATTGTGATGCCTTGACTTGGGGAAAGGAAGGGACAGAAGTTGAATCAGATGTTGTCTCCTGTGGCGGCAGAATACAGGTTTGCTTGTTATCATCCAAACCTGTGAATACAATACTGAATATACCCAAGGAGCGTGTCTGGGAGGGATGAAAGTGCCAGTTTTCAGTGCTCCTTTTCAGAGTAGATTTGCCTGTTAAACATGAAATGGCGTTGCCTTGAAAACGACAACTTGCGCTTGCAGCTTTCAGTGGAAGCGTTTCCATGCCAAAAACCATCGGTGCGTTTGCTCTGTTTTGACTCAGCCAGCGCCAAACCTCGGGACCCTGGTGTGGTGGTGCCTGGGGATACGGGTGTTCTGCTGAGAGCAGATGTCTTCTCTGTACCAACGCTGACTGTGCACTGAAAATCGTATTGTGACGTGGTAACCCGGGGTAGAGGAGTGCAAAAGACCTGATGTATGGTATTTTCTGGGCTTTTATGTACTTATTTCAGACACTACAGAATATCTACTAACCCTCTCCTTCCTCTGGCTCTTGTCCATGCATGGTCTGTTGAGGTTATTAGCTCCTTGGACACCAAAGTTTGCTCCTGAGCAAGTGGAGACAGTTATGTTCTCGCTCTTGGAGAAAATGGTTACCACCTTATTCCAGGAAAGGTGACAGTGCTTGGTCTTCTCCCAAGCATCAGGCTTTACCCCGCCTAAAAATGATCCCCAGGATTGATGTTTCCAGTTGTTTATTGTTATCACCATCTTGAAAACTGTGCCTTGCATGTCTCTATAGCCAAATGAGCACTGCATGAAGACTGATACTGAGTGTCTCTGACAGCATGCAGCCCATCTGTCTCCCTGTTAGCAAATCAGTCTTTGTGGAAATAAGGTGTAAAGTCAAGCTCAGACCTCGTCTAGGTGGATGACCTGAGCAGAAGAACTCCCCTTGCTTATAGAAGCTCTGAATTTCATCCCCTGGCTGTTAGCACTGACTGTGTAATTAGGTATTTAATCACACAAAGGTAAATACAGCAAAGAACTGAAGAGCCCTGGTGAATCCAGGCTGTATTAATGTTGTTACCTGTGATCTTGTTCTACATGTGCAAGTCATCCACTGTTAATGTGGAAGAGGTGAATACGCGTGGTCCATTTATACCTTGTAGTGCCACATTTAGATATAAAAGCCTGCAGGAGAGCTTAGTAGAATAAGCCATTTACCACCATTTAATAAAATAAAATGAAAAGGTTAAGCCTGTAATTGATAGCTCGGTTGTTGGAGGCTGGGGGTGCAAAAGAAGGAATAATTATTCATTTTAATAATCTTTAGCTCTCCACGAGGCAGCAAGCAAGAGGCACTCTGAGTTGCGGGGGAGTGCATGGGCTGAGCTGAGCGTGGTCAGCACAGAAGCAAATCCCTGGAGCCAGCATCTCCTTCAGATCCAGGTCTTCGTAGGACACAGTTTTGATCGGTGCTGTATTGCCTTCTGCCAAGTGTGGCAGACCTCAGAGGTGCAAGGGAGGAGAAAAATATGAATTTGAGTCTGTCCTTAAAATCACATAGAAGCAGAGGAAAGATCTGGACAAGTTAATTAGCAAGTGAAAGGAAAATAAATCTCTGGGAACATTTCTGGTAAAAAGTAAGCAGTGGAGTTCTGGTAAAAAGGCCAAATTTTATTGAAACGTTAATTGGCTGGGTCTTTAGAGACACCTTCTTCCCTTCTATGCTCTGCGCTTTGTTTCTAGAACCTCTTCTGGGAAGTGGTATTTTGTTCACATTTAAAATCCTGCAGATGGTGTTTGAATTACTTATTATTCAAGTTACTCTCTAACACACAGGTCGGGCCACTTTTGTTCCTCTGGTCCCTGCTGCGTGACTGCTTCTTTCAGCATCAGTGCTGGAAAGGCTGGGGACCCAAGGGCTTTGTGATGATGTGCAGGAGAGGGCAGTCTCAGGTGTGAACTGAGGAAGGCTTTATTCTGGGAAGTGTGTCCAGAACACTCACAGCCCTTGGTCTCCATCCCGAAGTGCCTCTCAGCAGCTTTGGCTCTGGTTTGAAGCAGGAGACATAAAACCCCTGAATCTTGTGGGTGATCTTGAGAAATGCTGCAGGTGCATCTCTTGGATGCAGAGGGAGCTTCTGGTGGATAAACAGGAGATGAGGGATCCTGCGGGTCTGAATGAGAAACTGTGTTTTGTTTGTGCAATGAGCGCCTGGCGATTTGAGTGAGGGATTTGCAACACTGTCAACCCCATGTCTTCTAAAAGCACCACTTGGGATCCCAGAAATCATGAAGCTGACTTTAAAACCATGTTTTGTAAAAAAAAAAAAAAAAAAATTCTTTTTCCTTGCTTTCTGCTATTTTAATACTTCAAGGTGCATGTGGAAACTTGTCTTTTAAGCTTTTTCTTCCCCCCTGAGTATTTGGTTAGTATGGTGAAACGCAGAACAGAGGTCTAAACAAACTGTTGAACCACAGTGTTTGTGTTTAAGGATCAGCTGGACTAACATCTCTTGGGAATAATGGAGTTTAGCTGGTGTGCTTCGGGGCTGGGGGGTGGACTACGCAGTCATATGAAGGCCCTTCTAATGCTATTTTTAAGATGAAGGCTGGAAATTATTTTTTTGTTAAATGAAACTGAGTGTTTCTCATTTGCATGATTCCTAGAGCTGAGGCATTTAGGAACATACTAAACAGAATAATTTTGCTGGTGGATAGAATCGTACAAATTAGCAGTGCTTTTCTGAGATCTCATGCTATTTGAAGGTAAGCTCTGCCCTTTCCCCTCTACCTGCTTAAATCCAGGACTGGAACCAAAGGCATACCAGTCTGAGGTCTGTGCAAAAACAGATCAGTAGCCAGACCTGGTGACCAGAGGGGTGTGTTAGGCTGGGTCTGTGAGCAAGCGTGTGGTCAATGCTCATTACATTATGTAAGGATGTTTTTCCCATGCTCAGCTTCTGCACAGGATATTACAAAAGTCCTTTATTTACATGGCTGGCCGAGAAAAGCTGGTCGATGTTGTCATATCTCCACTGAAAATAATTTTACCCCAAGGAGTCAGTAACGTTGTACCTCTGGCCAAATAGATGCTTTGAGCAAGAGAAAAGAGGCAGTTCTCTGAGTGTGGTTATTGCATGCAGTCATAGAATCATATCAGATGCCAAAAGATGCTTAGCAAGGCTTTCTGTCTCTTCCTTCCTGCAGTCCTTGCAGGGAAGAAACCCAGTGGCCAATGGAAAGTTTGAACATATTAAATAATATTTTTTCAAGTTCCTGGGGTAGCTAGTGAGCAGCAGGAGCCCTTGTATGGAACCCTTGCATGGGTGTCCAAGGCAGTCTTGGTCTAGGCAAGCTTATCTTGTTGCAGCATGGCCCTTGCACATTCAGGTGAAAATTTACCCAAGTCCAGAGCCACATTTGCTCCTGACATAACTCCACAGATGCCTACAACAAGTTCTGAATTGAAGTTGTTGTGTCCACAGGTCAGAATTGGAGAATCGATCTGCAGATGTGATGTGTGTCTGTGTATTGTTTTGGGACTTTGTATGAACACACACTCCCACGTAAGGCTTAGATCAGAGGAGATCCCTTGCTGGGGACTCTTGTCACCAAACTTGTGGGAGGATTGTTAGATGCTGAGATTCCAGTATTGTGTTAGAACTTTAAAGGAGGCATTGTTGCTGGGTTTTGAGATGAGCCAGAAGAGCAATGTGACACCAGAACATACCCTTTTTGAATGCTCTCTTGATTTGAATCTGCAGAAGATGATTCATTGTGTGTGTCTCTGAAGACAGCAGAAGGTAAAAGTGGAAAATTACCTTTTCTTGGCCGGTTTAAGATTGTCCATGGTAGAACATTTGGTTGGGGTAATTCTCCTGGTCACACGTTTGCCCTGTGCTGTATGTTTGCATTGAGTTGTAGATGCGTTTGCAGGAAGAGAGAAAGTACCTGGAGTAAATGTTTATTTTCTTTGTGATGATTCATGGTGCTGGCAGGCAGTTTTGGACATGTTATTCCAGGTATGGCAGGGGCTGTGTTAGATGGTAACTGAACTCAGCTGAGGTTCTGTGTCTCGTGCTCTTCACTTGGTCTGATTTTTGAAGGCAACATTTTGTCCTCTGACATTAAGAGTCTGAAGTCAGTTGTTCAGCCTCTGCTTCTGTCGTGTTCTTTTTTTTTTTAAATGGGCTCTGCATGTTAATGTTAGCAAGATGGTATTGATCTTAAGAAGAAAGCATTAATTTTGCATTTGCCTATCAGTCAGCTGTGCGTAGGTGGTGATAATCCCTGTTAGTCTTTGGACTTGCTTTTCAAATGTCAGTCTTTGTAATCAGTGCTATTGCACTGCTTAGAAGCAGGTGTTTTGGAGACAACTTTACTGTTTCCTTTTCTGTACCAATTCTGGGAAATTGCATTTTGCAGCCTTGGTGAGGTCAGGCTGTCCGAGATGATCTCCCCCAGCCGTGGGGAGGTCCAGCATCTTCCCTGTGTCTCCAGAATATTGTTCCTCTGGGCTCTCTAATCAGTGTGAGTCAGTACTGCTTTTCTGGGAAGACCTCCAACTGTCCTTTAACCTGCTGAAAGTGGAAAGTACCTGCCTAGTGCACATGCAGGTAGGTGGCAGCTTGGGTGCTGTTGCTGGGCTTCAGGTATTCAGTTGTACTCACTCATTCAAAAAACAAGTAGCTTTTGTTACAGGAACATCTAAGCTCTTCCTTAAGGCTCACTGGGAGTAGTGAAGGACTGCTGGCTTAGGCCAGGGTTGAGAGCACACAATAGTCTTGCGGTCTTTAGTTCAAGGCTTAAAGGAAGTTATTTTGATTGTGAAATTTCTGGATTCGATGTTCAGTTAGAGGCCTGCTGGCTTGTACCAACATCAGGGGCTCTCCTCGGCTGTACCTGCTGGGAACAACTCGGTGCTGTCAGTAGGGTGAGACATACTAACTTGGTGCCTGCATTTTTTGAGGATCCTTCTCTGGCCCTGCAGCTCCTGGGAACTGGGGGGCTACACCTCAGATCTAGATCAACAATGATGGTACTTAATGAGGGTGCTTTGTGGCTGCCTGGTTTGCTGTTGCCTATTTCCATTTGGAAGTGTGTGGTTTCACCATGTGTTGGGCAGACCAGCTCTGCCAAAGGTTCTTGGGTAACCCTGGGGAAATTACTTCATCTGTCTGTTCCCATCTCCCCATCCTGTGAAACTCCTTCTGTCTTTTGGTCCTTAGATGAGAAAGTTTTAGTAAAAGCATCCAACTTTGTATATCAGGAAAGGACTTGAACTGGTTCTGGAATATTTATTGTACTTGGACCTTACATGAAGGAGGTGCAAAATGCAGTCAGCACTGCGTAAGGGTAGTTCTGCTTGTGGGGCATTGACATAGGCTTTGCACAGGGGATTTCTAATCACAAGGCGCAGGTTCTTGACTGGTTGCGTATTTGAGGTAGAAAATAGTCTTACCACTTGCACATGAAGCTGGCTGATGCTTCCCGTCAACTCAATTTTCAGTCATGTGTGGGCAAGGTACCTCATTTTTGTCCTGAGCAAGTGTGCTCTTATATCTGCCTTTCCCAGCCTGGCTGAACAGAGGCTTGAAAAAGAAAATCCTTAGAAATCTCAGCTTTGGTCATGAATTACCATGCAGGATGCTGGCAAGAATTTCCACACCTTTAGGATGTGTTTTTGCATGGTCTGCTGTAAGAGGTAGCTTTTGGGGAAATGCTGACTTTTAGGTTGTCTGCTGTCTGTCTGCATCCGTGAGCTGGTTTGTTTTTTTTTTTTAGTTCTGGCAATGGCTGTGGCAGGTGGGAAAGTTGCTTCTTGGGAAAGCAAAGGCAGATGTTTTCTTGAATGTAAGTTTAAGAGCAATATGCTACCTTAGAAATGTTATGACTTGTAACTGGCCTGTATTTCATGGGCAAACATCATATTAGATCAGCATGATCAGTCCTGTAGCTCTCTGTGTGCCAATTTTACCTTCAGGGAATGGCTGTCCTTTTTAATGATTCATTAGCTTTAACAAACTGCATCCCATGAATACAGCTGGCTGGAATGGGGGAGGGTGAGACTTGCGTTGCGGCTGGGGGTGCTAGGAAAAACTGGAGTGCCAAGGAGGAGACAGTGTGGGGTGAACTGGGGGGCTGCCACCACGGTGCTCATCTGGCAGGGGATTGAGTGGGGCAGCTCCAGCCCAGGGTCAGCCCAGCACTGCTGCAGTGTTTGAAGGCAGTTAAGCTGCACTCTGGGGATCGGTTTGGTGCGATGCCTTTGAAACATGTAGCTTTAGAGGGGAGTAGCTGAGCAGGACCTTTAGGGGTTTGGGTGATGCCCTGGATCCTTTAGGCCCCCAGGGTCAGGGTTGCTTCCAGGGCTCCGGTGAGCGGGAGGACTTTGCACCACAGCAGATGCAAAATGCCAGAGGAGCCTTAAAGCTAAGGCAAAGAGGAGGGTCCTGCTCACATACCAGCGCAGAGGGTCACGGGCGAGACTTGTGCCCTTATTTCCCTCCTTTAATTTACTGCCTGGGCTCCTCCCTCTGAAAGCCTCAGGATCCTGTCCTTGTGCTGACTCCAACCCTGTTGCCTCTTGGATGTTTTATGTCCTGTGAATCAAGGGCTTGGGTTTTGTTTTATTTTATCTTTTTAAATTTTCTTTGAAAGGTTTTTTTTTTTTTTTTAATGAATGTGTTTTCCCCGTTGTTTCCTTCCTGCATGTTGATCTCGTACCCACTGTAGGCATGACGGCTATTCTGATGTCAGCCGCTGGACTCCCCGTGCACCTCACCTGTGTGCCGCAAGCTGCCAGCACCCATAAAGCCACTAAAAAACACAGCTCAGTTAAGGAGGGGAGGAAAGTGTCCAAGAAAGGTAGTTCCTGCTCAAACTCTGATATTTGCTTCCATCTCCTTCTTTATCTCTCTGCACTTGTTCTGCCTCCCTCCTTTCCTCTTGTCTTTCCCCCCACCCTCTTGGCTCTTCTGATTTGACTGATGATGTTTGTCCCACCAAGGGGAGAAGCAGGATGCGTCTCCTCTGGCCTGGATGGTCTCTGACAGGCTGTAAAATAAGATGATAAAGTAGACCTGGTCCTGTGGTAGGTCTGCTTGTTTCCATCAGTCATTAAAGCTGGAGCAGCCCAGTTGTTCTCTGTGCGTGTCAGAGACTCCTGCAGCCTCCCCCATGGTCCGGCTGTGCCCTCCTGGGGAGCCCTGGGCGTTCATGTACCACGACCTTCTCTGACTCATTGGTGGGACAAGTCTGAAAGCTGAAGGACCATCAAGGAGAGCATTTAATCTATATGTGCTCTCAAGAGAAGGTTTGCTTGTGAGCCATGCTTGTCACGGTTGAGTCATGGAATGAGAAGCATCTTCCAGACAAGTGGGCCCCTGAGTCATACAGGGCTTTCTAAGGTCGAATTGCAGAGGATTTGTTCTCTCCACCTCTGTCTGGTGTGGGAGTGGAATGGAGCTCTCTCAGGTGGACGTGCCCTGGCAGGAAGGGCCGGGTTACCCCAGCTCTCCTGCTGAGCTGAGCCACCTCCAGGATAGGGCCTTCATTTCTCCTTGTCCTATCTCACTGGCATCCTGCACCCTCACCCTTGCAGAGTCTGTGGGCTCCCAGTTTAGAGCCTGGGTCCCATGTGTGTGTGGCATCCCTGGGACTCTGCGGGGGTAGGTGTGAATCCAGCCCGGTGTAGTTGTAGAAATTGTTTGCCAACCCTGGCACAGGTGTCCTGGGGTGGTCAGAGCCACCACCAAACCTGAGGTGCTTCTCCCTTCAGATAAGCGAAGGGGGGACTAGAGGTGGGGGATGTTCAACGTGGAGATGCTTGTGTTTAAGAAAGAGGAAGAGCCCTGAGGTGGAGGGGAAGAGGCACCCGGCTGTCTGGGGAGTTTGCTGGTGCCAGTGTTTCTTTCCTTGGAGTTCGTGCTTGATGGGGAAGTGAGGTCCAACCCATCTGAAGCAGGCAGGAAGGGTGGTAGAAGGAAAATAGAAATTAAATGTGGAAGGAGGCATCTTGCAGAAATGCATAATGGAGGGAGCCGGGAGGAGGAGATGCAAACGGCGAGAAGGAGGGAGAGAGCAAATGTGGAGTAGGATGTGTGATAGAGGGGGAAGAGAAAGCAGGGGGCGGCAGGAGAAGCAGCGAAGAACAGGAGGAGCAAAGGAAAATGGGAGGTGAAGGAGAAGAGCTGCACGGAGGTGGGTGGCAGAGGGGCTGGGTGAGGATCTCGCTCCACAGAGCGAGCTGGCAAGGCAGCGGGGTAATGCGGCTCCTGGCATTCCAGTCCCGGTGCGGGCAGTGTCCATGCAGCCCCCTGCAGCTGGGGATGAGGGCTGGGTGGTGGGGAAGCCCTGGAAACAGTGCTGAAAGAGCTGCAGAGAGGCCAGGCCCCCCCGCAGAGGCATTGCCTTGTCCCTGTCGCTGGAGGAGCCCGAAAAACAGGGCCAGGCCTGCCATTGGTGTTGGTCACCTGCTGCTGGTTAAGGACATGAAACTGTATTTAGGGTAAGGTGTGGCCACAAACACACAGCCCCGCTCCTCTGCGGTCCCCCCCACCCCGCAGCGCGGCTGGCTGCTGGCTTCTCCTCGGTGGGGTCTGTAGGTACCAGGCTCTGCGCCGCGCGCAGCATCCAGCCCCTCCCTGGCACGGAGGAGACGCGGGTGCAAGCAACCAGGATGCTCGCCAGGGTGTAGTGTTAATAGGACGACGATATGTCTGGTGACTCCTGAGCAAGGTGGGGAGAGCAGCAATGCAGAGCGTGAAACGGGGCGGTGGAGGAGGATGGGACACGGGCTGGGGGGTGAGAGCAACGCACACCGTGTTAGGTATCCACCGGGAGAGCAGGGGGGTGGCTGTAGCCGTGCTGGGTGTTACACACCCCATCAGCAACACCTCTTCCTCCACGAGATGCCGGTTCCTCAGCGCTTGCGGCAGCACCCGAGAGCACACGCGTGTTGCCTGCCAGGGCTGCTGAGCCGCACCTTGGCCAAGGGCAGGGTGTGCTGGGGCAGGGCTGGCACCAGCCTTGGCCCCCGGGGGTGTCCGGGCAGCTGGCTCAGCCCCAGGGCTCTGTGCCCAGAGCCAGGCTGCCACCTCCCTGCCAGCTCACCGATGCCACCTGCTGGGGCCAGGACACTTCTGGAAGAGCAGAGAGGGGACACCAGCAGGAGGGATGGGACAGCGTCTGGGGACGGGGCACCAAGCAGCTTCTTCTCCCATCTGGCATGGCAGGATTTGTCCCAGCCGTCCTCGCCCTGCTCAGGATGTGCTGCAGAGGAGACTTTGCCAGCTCTGCCCTTTTTGATGCTGGGGTGCCTTTCTACATTTTAGATTGCTGAAATTCCCCCTCATTTTAGAAAGCGGGATCCCTGTTGCTGGGGGCAGGGATGCCAGTCCTCCAGAGTGCATGACTTGTGGGATGAAGAGAGTACTCGGTCCTTCTTAGGAACAGGCTGTGTTTGTACGACACCCCTCTGGGCTTAGTAGCGTTGCTCTGCAGTGAAAGTACTGAGCCTGACTTACAGCCAGACTGTTCTATTTCCTTTTACAGACCCTGAAGCTGCCAACAGGCAGAGATGGGTCCGTTTTGTGCCGTGAATTTTTGCATGACGTGCCCTTTGCCCTCCCACACCCCGCTAGGATTTTCCATTATGGAGAGCTCTAGCGAGAGCTGTGCATCCAGGAGCCGGCCCGTCAGTGTGCTGACTACAACCAGCTGGTGCCAAAAGAGGTGGTGGTGGGTGCAGCGTACCCCTGCCGAGCCCCTTCTTGCTCCCTCCTGCTGCTGCAAACCCTGGCCCCACACGGGCTGAGGCAGCATTGATGGAATTTCAGCCAACTTGGTGAATAGCTGGGTTACGTTAAACAAAGGCGCTAATTAGTCAGGACTCGTTAACGTTGTTGCCATTCTGGCAATGACGCCTGCGGTGCAGACGAGCGCTGCGCCGTGGGTGCCGCAGGTCTCGGGGAAGCCGTAGTCTCCAGGCAGGCACTGCGCTATCGGTGCTGGCACACGGCCTGGCAGCGTCTGCCATCCCGACGGATCCGCGCTGCCTTCCCACCGGCTGGCACGGTGCTGCGCTTCCGCGGGCTGCTGCAGCCGCTGCCTCGTGCCAGCACCGCTCGGAGCGAGCCGAGACCCCGCCGGCTGTCCGGGAAGGAGGCAAATGCTTGTCCGGCTCTCTCCGAGCACTGCCGTGCTGCTCGGGCATGGAGCCAGCCACCATAGGGCTCCCCTGCCTTCCCAGGGCCCTTGGGGGGACTGAAAGGAGGAGGTGGTGGTTTGGGTCTGGTGTGCCACTTGTTACCCTCTCAGCTGATGGGATCGCTGTCCGCTTTTCCCCTGGCTTGGAGGTTTCCCCGCACGTCCTCACTGGGATGGGCAGTCACGTACAGAGTGCTGCGGTACGGAGGGAGAGGAGATAAGCGTGCTCGTCCTTCTCTGACAAGCAGGATCTGGCTAGGCAAGGGGGGTAATCCCAGCTGATTCTGCTTGCTCCCTGTATGTCTGTCCATCTGCAGCTGGGTCGGCAGACCGTGCCAGTGCCTATGGGACGGGTGGGATAGGGAGCCCCTCGTAGTCGGGGGAGCTCGCTGTTCCCGTGGGTGATTTGCTGAAGGAGACAGGCTGCAATAACAGGGATGCTCTGTGTCATGACCAGAGCAGCCTGGTCACTTGGTTATCCTGCTGAAATGCTAAATGTGGATAAACCTGTTTTTAACACCAAATCTCCTCTCACCTTCCTGATCTCTGGACAGCCCTTCTGGGGCTTGAGGCCAGTAGGTCCAGCCTTTGCAAATTCAGGGAGCACAGGACAGAGGTGGTAAGAGTTGGGTGACTGTCCGTGACAATAACTAGAAACAACATGTGTCTGGCCTGCATAGGGTATCAGAAAAAAGTCTGCTGCTAACCATATGGCTCATTTTGGGATACAGAAGGAGGCATGTTACTGCTGCAAGCATTTGGTTGCCGAGCAAGGATTCAAAACACATCTGTTAGATGTTGCCCATGGAAAGCCCTTGCTTCAGCAAGCAACTTACTATCTACAGGGAGGAAGGGGAAGCATTAAAAAAAAAATTGTTATTCCTCTCTTTGTAAATGAAAGAATGGTAAACATTCCTTCACATCCCAGATAAATCAATAGCACAGCATTAGGCCAGCTGGTGATAAACGGCATCAGTCGATTCTGCTATTGCATTTTCAATCCACTATTGAATCCAGAAAACTCTGGGGACTGAACAGGCTTTGATGATCCCAAGGGATGGCTAGAACAAAGGTTTGCAGGCAAACACTTTTATGGAGCAAACGGTCCAGTAAGGAAATGATTCATGCGCTGAAGCATATGTGGCTCGTGCCTCCCAGCTGCCTTCTAGCTCCTGCCCTGTGCTGCTGGGATATGGCCTGCCAGATGTGCTGGTCTGCCCAAGGAATAATCTCTCTTCAGAGGCAAGGAAGGCTGTGCGGGCTTCACTGCCCTTGTTGAAACTAAGTTCTTAGCATTAAAAGGCTTCCTTGGGACTGGACATTCAAATACTTGCAGCTGGGGACAGTTTTTTCTAAAGCATCTGGGCTCGCCAGCCCTTTCTCTCTCCAGGCAACCTTGGTGGATCTAAATGCATCAGAGCATTATCACAGCAAAGTGACAGGAACAAATCAGAGATGCCACAATGCAAACCCATCAGGCCTTGGTTTCCTAAGGATGGCTGAAGGCTGCATCGCCCTCTTCTGCCTGTCTGATTGCCCCCAGTTCCATCCTAACGCCAGCTGCTGAGGTGGTGTAATGCCATTTGCTTTGCCCAGAGTCACTACTGTGCCCCACAGACTCTGCAAGAGCTTTCTTGTCCTCACTTTTACGCAGCTCTGCACCAGGATTTTTATCTCCTTTCATTGATTTGATTTAAATGAGCCTGGCCAGTTCTTGGGCAAGTCATCTCTTCGTTTCTCTGAGCTGCTACAGAGGAAGGAAAGTCAACAGCAAAAGAAATGCACAGCAGGGGCTGCAGGGAAGGAGCGTCCTCCACCATCCTGAATGATGTGAATTGCTCTAAAGCTGCTCAGATCTGCTGTGCAGGTGGGAGCAGGTGAGCTGAGGCATTCTGCCAAGTACTGGGCAGGCATTGCTGCTGGTGTAACACACCCTCTCTGCTCGTTTCCCTCGCTGTCTTCACCACTTTGTCTGTGCATCTTTTTGGCATTGTTTTCTTCAGCCCATAGCCAGAGGAGACAAGAAGGTCACTTCAAAAAGAGCCACCTGGAAAACACAGTTCAGCTGGAGAAGGACTTGGTGGTCTGTCTGGCAGGCAGCATGGGATCCTCAGGAATGAGAACACGGTGGTGATTGTGATCGGGTACTCATGCTACCGTGGGTAGCAGCTAGCCCTGCTCACACGGTCGTCTCCAAAACCTGCAGAGCAGAAGAACCTGAAGCCTCTGTCTCCTGTGTGACCATGAAGGTCTCTTGCGGTTGCAAACCGGAGCTTGGTTCCAGCTGCCACGCGTGGAAAGTGCCACCCTGTGTTTGCCAGCCTGGGGTGGGGACATCACAGAACACTCAGCTGGGAGGGCTTCAGGCACCATAAAAGCTGAGCTCCAACAGTGAGCTGAGACAGTTCAGACTGATCGCATCCCCTCGTGACTCGTTCCTGGCTGGCAGCTCTTGGTCCGCTGTGTGCGAGCAAGGTCCCAGCAGAGAGGATTCCTGGACCCGTTTCTCTCCTTTGGAAAAGACAACACAAGGAGCTGCGTTCCCTGTGAGATCTGGTGATGAGGCCTTGAAGCAGCTCCTGGCACTGCTGAGCTCTTGGCCTGAGAGCTGGAAGGCTGAGGCTTGCCCAGGTTCCTGTTTGTCTCCTGCTCTTCTTGTGGCACTTCTTGGAAATGCTTTTCCAGGGGATTTTGACATGCCCCTGAAGTGGAAAACACCTGCTTCCGTGTTGCTTTTTGGCTTAATGCTTGTTTTATCCTGTTACCACCTTCCTGGCTGGGGGTCTCTAGAGAGTGATCCTCACAGCCCTGCTCTGCCTGAGAAGTCACGCATCTCTCCTTCTGCCCAGCACTGGCACATTGGAGGGAGCATCCCTTCACCTCCTGGGCTCCTTGTCTTGCTCTGTGTGCTCAGTCATCCCTTCCTCCTGCTACCGGTGCCAGAAATCATGTGTTTCAGAATGGCCAGGAATCCCCTTCTGAAAATAACTCATCTTAATGACTGTGTTTTCATTTACGAGAGTCCAACTCCCAGTTCATCAGTCTTCCTTAGCTAAATGATTTTTCCACCCACGTTAGTGTTCTGCCTCGCTCTCTTCTGTCGCCCCGAGCTAGCTTGTCTGCAGCGAAAAGGCATCTTCTCCCTGGTTGCATCTCACCCAGCTGTCTGTGCTGCAGGGTGACCAAGTGCTCTCTGTCAAGGTGCCCCCACAGCACTAGCCGCTTGCAGAGCTGGCGTTCAGGGGAATGAGGGGCTCCTATGTGATACAGGATCTGTGCCATCCAGGTCATTGCCTGTTTAATGACACCTGTGGCGTGTGAGTAGTCCTTCCCTTCTGCTTCACCATGTTTGCCTCTATCATGGAAAGTAGCTATCTAGAAAATAGCACCCACCCCTTCCTGCTGGTGACAGATTTTGCTTTTTTGGGGCGGCAAAACAGCTCGTTGCTGGCTCCAGTGTGGCTGTCTCTTGATGCCCAGCTTTTTCAACCACAGAGGCAATGCTTGTGAACCCTCCATCTTCCTTGAAAGCACTACAGCGAGGGGGAGAGGTGGAGAGAGAGCTGAAGGTGTGTGTCATGCAGGTACAGCTACAGCTCTGATGCCCAGCTGTTGCACGTGGTGATGCTCTGTATCCGCCTGGGAGCATGGAGTTTGGAGTAGCAGTACTCTCTGTGCTAAAGCACAGTCAACGTCCTACACTGGCTTAGAAACGAGCTTAAGAGCAAAGCTCTTTGGGGCAGTGAGGGAGTACAACTCCCTTGTGAGGCTCTGGGGTGTTGGGCACAGATGCTTGTGGCCTGTCTTGCTGCTGCTAGCATTTCCTTTGCTCCCCACTCTCCATCCTGGCCAGTCAGGGCTGGGATGGAGAATGGCAAAGGAAGAGCTACGCCTTTGCCAGCCCATTTGGCACAGCACTGCTTTCCCCTGATGTCCCCCAGAAGTAGACTGAGGAAGGAAGGGCAAGGTTTCCCCCAGGCCAAGTGACAGATCTCTGTATTGCCTCCTGCCGGGTGGAGTCATAAAGTCACTTGTGCAAATGTTTCCTTTCCTAGGCTGGTGGAAGAGCCTGGCAGCCTCCGTGACGGGCCTGATGACCGGTAAGGAGCATAACTCCTCTCACCCGGGGCTGGGCGCCGTGCGGAGGCGTGCGATGCTCACTGGCTTAAGCCAAGCCTTGCTGGGCAGCTCAAAAAGGATGGGCTGGGAGTTGAGGTGCCTGCCGATGCTCCCAGCGGTAACTGGCTCCAAGTTGTGTGATGTTTGTTGCTTAATCCCGTAACACCTCCCAGGGGACTGGTCTGCCGTTGCTGGTGGGCTGCTCGGGTGCCCGTGCCTAGGTGGATGGGGACCAGGGACTCTGTTTAGGAAAATGCGAAGATATCACTGCCATGTGCTGCAAACAGGGTACCTGTTAGAAAGCTGGTGTGTTTTATATACCCTGTAACTTGCACTGTGTCTTGCTGGATATGAGTATGTGGAAGCTCAAGAGAGAGGACACTGTTTTATGTTAAGGATGTGAGGCTCGTTCTGCCGTACTCGAAAGAGGGCCTGAAGCTTAGTGTATTGTTGGGTCTCCATGTCAGGTGCCAGCTGAGGCTATGTGGGAATGCCTTTTCTCCTTTGACAACACAATGATGTAATCATCTCTCCCACACAGACCATAGCGTCCTTGGGTTGAGTTTGATCTTAGCTGGCCTCTGGTATGCACAAAGAAAGTCCACCTGGGACCCGGCTGGTGTCATTTGGGGTACGTGGGGAGAACTGGAGCGCAGCAGCTGCAGGCAGACCCTAAGAGTATGGCACAGGGCACCAACATCTGGCAGTGGGTTCTCCCATCTGCAGCACTCACGGTCCAAGTGGTAGTCATTTCTGATAGCAAAGCCTTTGCAGGGTGTGTAGGGATCAGTTGGAACAGCCTCTTCTCCCCCTCTAACCCTAACCTTTCTCCTTGGCGTCCTGGCCAGTGACTTGCTTGTCTCCCTTCTCTCTAGCTCACCCTGCACGTGCCCATCATATCTCATGTCGTGTCTGATTTCTTCTCTTTTTCTCATCTCTCTCCTTGTGCAGCAACACCAACCGAGCCAGAAGCAGTGGTGAAGAAGTACCTGGAAGAGCTGAAGGGCACTCCTGCTGACGAGGTGAGAGGACAGTGAAGCAACCCTGGCTTGCCCAGTGGCCTGTTCACTGGGGTGCTGTGAAAATCATGGCAATGCCTGACGACCATCCTTCCTTGGGCATCCTATGTGGTAGATACTGCTGCTTGCAGTGGCACTGTTGACGCTAGATGGAGAGGCTTCAGCACTGCTTGAAGCCCACATGTGATAACTGGTGACTTGTCCTCATCAGAGGACTGTGACAGAGAAAGGACAGTGTGGGTTGAATAGCTAAGCCTGGCAATGCGTCCCCATTTCCCTTGGAGCTGGCTGCAGGGCCTGGGGTGGAGGGGAGGGACTTTGGCTTTGGTCTCCTCTCAATGCTCATAGAGGTCAAAACTACAGAGATCAAAACCCTGCACTGGAGCTGCTCTGTAGAGGAGCAGGACATAACCATACTCAGTTCTCACTCATCCCCTCTGACTGATGGCAGCTCTCTTCCTGTGCTGTCCAGGAGGTGGTGGAGTGGGGCAATACCAGCCAGATAAGGAAACCTGTCTCTGTGCCCTTAAACCTCGATGGAAGGGATTAAAGTTGAAGGCAAACCTTCCTGAAGCATCTTGATCGCTTCCTTGGTGGGTCAGTCATTACGATCAGCCTATGCTCGCACTACACGGTGGTTTTCTCCTTTCTGTCTTGGACTCTAGGACTGTATCATCTGCATGGAGAAGCTGTCCTCCCCCTCAGGTTACAGCGATGCATGCGAGTGCAGCACAATCAAGCCAGAGACAGTTGGTCGTCTGACAAACTGCCAGCACTCCTTCCACATGCTCTGCATGCTGGCCATGTACTCCAACGGGAACAAGGTACCAAGCTGGCCCATCCCCACCAGGTCCCTTGTGCCCGGGTGACTCAGCTGTGGAGCTCTGATGCCTGCTTCTCTCTCCTTGCAGGATGGGAGTTTGCAGTGCCCCTCTTGTAAAACCATCTACGGAGAGAAAACTGGTACTCAGCCCAAAGGGAAGATGGAGGTCTCCACTTTCCCCCAGTCCCTCCCTGGCCACAAGGACTGTGGGACAATCCAGATTGTGTATCACATCAGCAGAGGCATTCAGGTGAGTGCACAGCATGCTCGCAGGTACGGCTGCTGCCAAGATAGCACAAACTGTGAGACCCTCCCAGAAGGTACTGGGATCCAGTACAGTATCTGCTGGCAGCCCGTCACTGAGCAGCCTAAGGTGCCTCAAGCCAGCAGCTGCACTGGCTGTTCTTCAATGTATGAGTGACTTGGGTCTCCTCCATGAAAGATCTTTTCCCACTTTGAGAGTGGGCCCAGGGTCTACAACAGCCTTTCACCTGCAGTAAAGACTAATGTCTGCATGAAGCAGGGAGGAGACTTGGCCCATGCTCACGAGGTGGGGAGATCCCAGCGTCTAGTTTCACAGCCCACATCTGAGGTTTCAGTGGTTGCAGTGAGCTTGCAAAGGTTTGAGCTGGGTGGTCTTTTTAGGGTGGCATCAGACCGTGTGGAAAAAGCTCTGGTTTGGGGCTGTCTCCCACCAAGATTTAAGTAATCTGAAGAGCTGCCTTTGTATCCCAGCACGAGCCCGCTCTTGGAGGACCCATAATACTCGTATGTCCCATAAGAACAAGTCAGATACCTCATGCTCATCATCAGCAATACCTTGCTCCTTTTACGTGGAAGAGCTGGTTTGAGATGGGCCCATGTCAAATCCTGCTGCTGATCCTAAATCCTGCTGCTGAGGGATTGTCCAACTCATATGAAGATAGGCGTGTCCATGCCAAATATGTCTTTTGCAGGGCCCTGAGCACCCCAACCCTGGGATGCCATACACAGCAAGAGGCTTTCCTCGCTATTGTTATCTACCAGACAACGAGAAGGGCAGAAAGGTAAGGTACCACACCTTGATAACACGACCCTTCTCAGGTTGTCCCTTGGCCCTGTGGTGGTGGATCAGCCCAAGAGGGTCGCTTTTGGGAGCTGTCCCCATGATGCTAACCAGCTATTCATGGTAGTTGTCCATGTTGTTTGTTCCTTACGTGTATTTGTAATCCCTCTGCCCATGAAGATCTTTGGTGCTTCTTCACAGCTTTTACTGTGAAGACTTGTTCTCCTTCATCCTTTTATTAAACAAAAGCCCATCTGATCTTTTGGGAAGACACTCCTGGCCTGTCTTGGGTTATGCAGTTACAACGGTTTGCACTGAGAACTGCTGAGCTTGGAAAGTCCAGCTGCTGGCTCTTCCAATCCCTGTTTCCTCTGGTTGGGTGTGTTTGCCTCAACTCGTGCTGGTATTTTTCAAGTCTGGAAGACCAGCATGTGTAGGGAATGGTCCTTCCCATCAGGGGAATCACATGGGTAACTAGGAGGTGAGGAAGATCCCTTCTGATGCTGGGATCTTTGGTTTCCTCCTGCTACAGCAGGGATTTAGGTTGTCAAGCTTCTGGCAAGCTGCTTTCATGGCTCAAGTCTCCTAGCTGCTGAAGGCCAGCTTTGTTTTTTCTCTTTCCATCTCCAGGTCCTGGAGCTCCTGAGGGTGGCCTGGAAGAGACGTCTGATTTTCACAGTGGGCACCTCCAGCACAACCGGTGAGAGCAACACGGTGGTGTGGAATGAGATCCACCACAAGACCGAGATGGACACAAACCTGAGTGGCCATGGCTATCCTGACCCCAACTACCTGGACAATGTGCTGGCGGAGCTGGCCGCGCAGGGTGTCACCGAGGACTGCCTGAGACAATGAGCTGGGATGGGGTCCCGGCTGTGCCGTGCACGCGTCGGGGAGCCCACCTATGCACTTATTCCTGTTGCCTTAAGTTCCTGTGTCTGACCGCCTGTCACACTGAGCAATAACACTGTACCGCGGAAGCCCTGCCTGCTCTTCACAGTGTCTTTTTTGGGAGGAAAGGATATTTTTGTAGAAATGGTGCTTGCATCTCTGGGTGGGGTTGATGGCTGCAGCCAGGACCAGCTGGGGCAGTGGTCCTGAGGTGACAGATCCCCTTGTGAAGGGAGGACCTTGTCCTAGTAACGCTTGGGGACAGGATGGGGAGAGGAGAGTATCTCGTTCCTACTAGACCATGTAGAAAGCAAGCAAAGGCCTCCCTCTGGCACACGGCAGCTCCCCGTCTCTGAGGCACCTCTTAGAGCGAAGCCTCCTCCCTCCTGCCCCTGTATCTCTGCTTGGTTGTAATAAACACTTCATTTCCACAGCGAGTGGCTGCTTTGCCTTCAAGCTGCCTGATGGCTTGGGGTGCCTCCCCTCTCGGTGGCCCTCTCTGGGGGACCAGCCTGTTCCACGGAGCTGGGGACACTCGATCCAGCCAGGAGAAAGGAGGAAAAGCTCAGCTCTGCTGGAGGGACACAAATCTTTGCAGGGGCAGGACACGGGGTGCTGATCCCAGGGGTCAGGGATTGCAGCCTGCCAGCGCTTCGCCCACGGGAGCCTGGTGGTCCGTGGGCATGGTGCCGGCAGAGGTGACCGGGCAGTGTCCGTCCTGGGGGAAGTCACAACCCCCTGCTCTTGCTGTGAGCTGCCATCCTCCCTGAAGCCCTTTGGGCAGGACCTGCCCCTCTTTTCCCCTTCTCTCAGGTGAAATGGCAGCAGTTTGGGGCTGTTGGTGCCCGGTGAAGGCTCTGTAGGGAGGAGGCAGTTGTGCTTTGTGCTGCTGCTGCTGCAGGGAGTGCTGGTGCCACCAGGCGGTGACGGGCCACCTTCCTCCCCGGCTCTGCTGCCAGCTGGGCGGTGGTGGCAGTGATGCAAGGATGCTCGCAGGGATGCTCTCCGGGTGGGAGCACAGTCCCCGCACCATGAACTCTGCCTGTTACAAGTGCCAGCGCCTTGCCGAGGGGATATTGCCTCAATCCTGGTGGCCTTGCTGTACGTTGTCCCCAGGCTTCTTGTCACCTGGTAGCTGAAGCTCTTTCTAAGAGCTGTTTCTCGCTGTTCCCCTCCCTGCGGCCACCAGCTGCAAGTCCCTGGAGCTCTGCCCACATTAAATCCCTTTGGCACACCCGAGGCCCTGGTGCCATCTGCCATTTTACCTCCTTCCTGGGAGATCTGGGATGTGGCCGTGCTCCGTGGTAGCTCTGTCTTGGCATCCTCCTGGGACCAACGTGTCCTAGACCAGCAGAGGGGCAGTTTTGTCATGCCGATATACAAACAAAAGGATTTTCAGAGCTGTCAAGGGCTGGAGCTTTCCCCGGCGTCTATCTTGTGCTTGCAGCCTCCTGGTTACTTTCTTGCTGCAGGCTCTAGGGAGAAGACCCTCAAACATCCAGGGAAGTTTGGGGATGCTGCAAGAATGGAAGCTGCTAGGGTGGAGCAGGTATGTGTCTGTGTGTTGCTGAGCTCTACAAAAATGGGCTGTGTCTGCTCCTCTCCCGCCCTGGTTGCGAAAGGAAGGTTTTGAGTTTAAACCTCAGCTTTGTATCCCCAGATCATGTTCTTCCAGCAATCAAAACAATTGAAGCAAAAATTGAGCAGGGTTCACCCAGCCCTGTACAAAGCAAGAATTTCCTGCTGAGCGTTGCCCAAGGCATCTTTGGCAGATGCTCATGTGCGTGAATCAGCTCGAGCCGCCCCGTGTCTGGGCTGGTCCAGGGCTGGGGCACCGCGGCGTGAGCTGGCCAGGCTCAGCGGCTCATCCCTGCCTGTCACGTCCTCTGCCATGAGGACATGAGACATCTCCTAAAATCCTGGCAGTGTCCGTGCTGAGCTTGAGACGGCTTAGCCCCTGCGGCAGGGGGATGCAGGCGGCAAAGGGGTGGAAAGCAGCAGGGCCCGGTGCTCGGGCACTGCTGCACAGGGGGATGCTTTGAAGTCGGTTCCCTCTCTGCCCTGGGGCAGCGGTAGCAGCGTGGGGCAAAAGCATGACTGCGATGCCGTGGTGCCGGTTGGAGCCGGGAGGGGACAGGGCCTAAAATAAGTGCTTAATAATGCTACTGGACGGGTCTGACCAAAAGATTTGGGTTGCCCTGGCTGGAGACCCAGGGTGGGGGTTTCTCCCTTCGCCCTGCAGCGCAAGCCTGTTTGCAGCGGGATGGTTATTATTAGCCGAGCCTTGACCCCGCAGGTATGCTGGCCCCGTAGCGGGTACCGGCAGCTGAAACTGTGACTCACTGTCCCCCTGTGTCATCCTGCCTCCCTCACCCGGCCGCTGGCATCCCGCCGGGCAGCGGGAAGGAGGGCTCTGGGGTGGCAGATGGGGGGCTGGCGTGTCCCTGTGGGCATCTGTGGACCCCGGGGCAGGTATTGCTGGGTGGGAAGAGGGGAATAAGGCAGGGAGGGGAGGAGGGATGGAGGCTGCAGCTGCGCCTGATTTTCCCCTCTGCAGCTGGACTGTGTAATCTTTGAATGCCCCATTTCCACTTAATCTGAAGTTGCCAGTCCCGGCCTCTTCGGGAAGGGGGGGGAAGTCCCCTCCCACGCAGGAATAGGCAGCCGCTGCCCTTGGCAAACACCGGAGAAGGAGCACTCAAATCCTTCTGCGTGGAGAGCAGCTGGCGGGGGGGGGTGCAGCAGTGGGGGGCTCCCAAGCTGTGGGGCAGCTCCCATTCTAGGGTCACTGAGCCTGGCCCCCTCCCGAGGGCTTGGGGACCCTTTCCCCAGGGAGGGGGACCATGGCTGCCAGCGAGGGGGAAGGATGGATGGGGAAATGTCAGCATTGGGTGGCCCTGGAGTTTGGGTACCTCCGTGCCCCTGGTGCTGGGTGGGACCGTTTGCCTTAAACACTTGAGGATTTGGGCGAGTTCAGGGTGTGATGGCTCTGGAGCGCTTCCCTGCCCTTGGGGCAAGGCTGGCTGCATCCAAAACCAGCCGGGCATGGGCTCACCCCTCGCACTGGCTCTGGGGGCCGGGTGGGCGCGAGGCACCCGCAGGGAATCAAGTCTTGGTGGGGTGAATGGGGGTGCGGGACAACTTGCCCAGCTGCCCCCATATCCCCGACAAAGACTTTGGCTCTTGCCAACCCATCCTTGACGCGGCTCCAGTCTCCTCTGTGCCTCAGTTTACCCTTTCACATCGCAGGCTTGTGCCCTGCATCCTTCCAGCCCGCTCCGGTGCCTCAGCTCTGGGCTCCAGTGGGGCGGCTCACCGGGGGGGTTTGGGACCAGCTGGTGAGCCGAGACGTGCAGCCAGCCCCCTTTGCCCGTGGGGTCTTGCCGGGCCGGCAGAGCCGGTGCAGGAATGCAGGGCTGGGAGGGTCTGGCACCTCGGAACAGGCGGTCCCTGCGGTGGGGGCTCACGGGGCGGTTCGTCCCCTCGGCAGTGGGACGGGGTGAGCGGAGCGGGGCAGCGCATCCAGCCCCACCGGGACGACACCATGGAGCTGCCACGGGTGCTGCTGGCGCTGGCTGGGACGGGAGCAGCCGCGGGCCTGGGTGACTCCCCTGGGGGGACGGGGGGCTCGGTAGGGCTGCGAGGTGTTTTCCCCATGGGTCTTTCAAAGGTGTTCGTGCCAGGGAGGGGGTTATGAGGCTGGGTATGGCTGGGGGGTCCCCACACCAGTGCTGTCCCCCTGGTGCTGGCACCGCCGGCACCCCGTGAGCCCCCGCCGTGCCGGCACCGGCGTTCGTGGAGCTCAGCGTGGATGCGAGCTGGGGTCAGGCTCTTACTGAGCGGTGCGGAGCGCGGGGTCCCCCCCGCTCACCCACCGCCGGCTCCCCCAGCCCTGCTGCCCTACGTGCCCCGCGTGCCCCCCGCGGCGCTGCCGGGGAAGCTCACCGCAACCACCTTCGCGCTGGAAAGGCCCTGCTGCGTCTTCGACCGGCACGCCGACGCCTCCGACGCCGTCTGGCTGGTGGTGGCTTTCGCCAACGGTGAGCGCCTCCTGCTCCGGCACGTGCTCCCTGCCTTGGCGGGGGGACGTGGGGGACCCTCGCCGCAGCGGCTCACCCCCCCCCCCCCGTCTGTGCCGCACAGCCTCGGACACCTTCAGAAACCCTCCATCCCGGGACGACGTGCCCCTGTACGAGCGGCTGCCCGCCGCCCGCTCCTATATGACGCTGGAGACGCCAGCGGCCGCGTACGCCTGCTCGGCACCGAGCCCGGCCGTCCTCAGGGTTGGGGACGACACGGCATGTGGGGACCAGGGTGGCCGGGACCCCTGCAACGGGCCCCTGCCCTCCCCGGGGCCCTACAGGTAAGGCCAGAGGGACGGATCCCCCCAGGTCCCGGCTGGGGTAATTCCCCACCCAGGGTGTGCTCGTCCCCGCCGGTGTCACCGCCGTACCCGTCCCGCAGGGTGAAGTTCCTGGTGATGGGCTGCCAGGGCCCCAAAGCAGAGACGAGGTGGTCCGACCCCATCCTCCTGCGGAGAGGTACCGGCGGCACTGCCGTCCCCCCGCGAGTCCCCTGCACCCACCCGGCTGGGGTGCCGGCACGTGGCACGGTATCGGCCCTATGCCGTCACCCCAAAACCCCGAGGGGAGAAGCGGTCCTCGATCTCCCCCGGCCGCCCTACCCCTCCCCTTTCCATCGCACCATCCCCGAGCCCCCCCGTGTCCCCCCCATATCCCTCATCCCGCCTCCTTCCAGCCGGCAGCCCCAGCACCATCGACCCCGCGCCCGCGCGCCGCGGCAGCGACGCCGTCGTCGTCGCCTCCATCCTGGCCAGCCTGGGCACCGTGCTGGCCGCGGCAGCGCTCGGCGCCGTGGGGTACGGGGGCTGCGCGGGGAACGCGCTCGGGGTGGGGGGACGCGTCCACGGGGCGCCCTGGGAGAACACCCCCTCCTCGGCCCCATCAGCAAAGAGATGGAGCTACGGAGATGTTTTGAAGATTTGAAAAGCCTTTTTTTTTTGCTTAAATCAGGGGTTTGTCACAGTTTGGCGAGGAGAAAGGGCCCCTCGGCGGTGGTGGGTGCGGGGGGGCCGGCAGAGCCCCGCGGACCCCGCCTGACGCCTCTGCTTGTCTCTCCCTGCAGCACCGAGGCGTGGAGGTCCCTGTGCCGCCGGGATTCGGGAACCGGCACCTTCTCCCACAGGTCCTACAGGACTCACCACATCCCCCCGGCCCTGCCCCAGCCTCTGCCCCCCGGCTGCAGGTGCAGCCCCCCGGGGCTGGGCTGCTTTGCCCCCCGGCCTCCCGGTCCCTGTCCTGCCGAGTAAACTCTCACTTTACGTCTCCAACTGCCTCCTCCTTGCCCGGCTGTGGGACGACGCACCCCCTCCTCTGCCCGCTACCCCGCTCACGCACCAGCTTGGTGCCGTGTTTACCAGGCCCCCCGATATCGGCCACGAAGCGCCGGACCTGTGGCGGATAGGGGCACCGGGTCTCGCCCAAAACCACCCAGGACCTCGGCTTGGCGGGATTTGGTAACAGGGGGGCCACACGCTGGCACCGGTGGGGTCTGCGGGGACCCCCGGGGTGGGCATCACCCTGGGGTGGCACTCTCCGCCCCATTGCCTGGGTGAGGATTGTTGCCCGCCAGTGTCACGAGCGTGGCAGTTCTCAGCACGCCTCCCGGGCAGGCAGTCAGGCGTAGGAAATGCTCCCTGGGGAAACAAGCCCAACCTGTTTGCCACGGGGCTGGCGCAGGAATGTGGGCGGTTGGCGGCCACAGGTAGGTTCCCCGCAAGGACGCAGAACCCGGCCACCCGCGCTCCCACCCTTGGCATCCAGGCGCCCGCACCATGTTCCTGCTGCTTCTCCCGCTCCTAGCGATGGCCCACGGCCTGGGTGAGTCCGCCAACAACGTCCGGCTGGACTGGGGGTCCCCGCTGTCCCCTGTTTGCGGGGGTTGTCCCCGGAGCCTGGAGGTGCAGGGCAGCTGATGCCCCCCCGCTATTCTGGGTGTCACCCCTAGCTAGCATCCCTGGTGTCACCTCCCTGGGGCTGCTGGTACAGCGTGGGGTCCTCTGGGGGGGTCTCGCAGGGGTGTCCCTCCCCGGGCGGTGGCACGGGGGCGTCTTCGCTTCCTCTTCTCACGAAACACGGTGTGTCTGAGCCCAAAATGCGGGGGCAGGAGGGGAGCGGGGGCCCCACAGCCAGGATGGTGGGGGTCAGCCCCCTCCTGTCCCCGGTACTGCTGCAGCCGGACGGAGCCACGGGTCCGGGGGCTGCAGCGGGGGTCTCGCACCCCTCCACTGCACATCTCCCCCCTCTTGGCATCTCACCGCAGACGAGCGCCCGTACAAACCCAAACTGAGCACGGCCAGCCTGGGGGGCCTGACCACCAGTTCCACCTTCACACTGGAGCAGCCCCGCTGCGTCTTCACCAACCTGCGAGATGACGTCGTCGTCTGGCTGGTGGTGGCCGTCCCCGAGGGTAGGTGGGATGCGGCGAGGCCCCGGGGGAAGCAGCCCCGCGTAGGGGTGTGCTCAGGGCTCCCCGTGCCCCCCCAACCCACCCCGGGGTCCCTCCTCATCCCTGTCCTTGTCCCTGCAGCCGTCTCCAACTTCAACAACAGCGTGATGCCGGGGGCCCCCGAGAGAGCGTTCCAGAAGTTCCCCGCCAGCGCCTCCGCCTACATGACCCTCAACACCACCCTCCTCAACTACCCCTGCCACAAACCCCCCAGGGAGATCACGGTGCTGCGCGTCGGCAGCGAGACCAGCTGCGCCACGGATAACACGAGACCCACCTGCAACGGCCCCCTGCCCGCTCCTGGGCCCTACCAGTGAGCCCGCCTATGGGGACATGCCCCCCACCCCTGCCGGCAGCCCCCCCCCGGCTCGCGGGACCGTGGCCAACCTCCCTTCCCACCCCAGGGTGAAGTTCCTCGCCTTGAATGATTCCAACCCCGTGGCCGAGACAGCCTGGTCGGAGCCCATCACCCTGAAGACAGGTACCGCTGCCGGGGGGCTCGTCCTGCCCGTCGCATCGCCCCGCAGCCGTCGGGCGTTGGGGGGGGTGCGGGGTGGTCCTGGGGGGCTCGGGGGCGCGGCGCTGCTGCGAGCAGCCGGGGAAACTGAGGCAGGGTGCTGCTGCAGGTCCCGCCGGGGTACGATGGCACCGTGCGATGGCACGCTGTGCTTGCACGCCGCAGTTGCACGTTGCATTTGCACACCGGCGTCGCGTGTGGTGTTCGCACGCTGCAATTGCACGCTGCGATCGCCCACGAACGCACCGTGCCCCCTGCGCTGCCTCGGGGTGCACGTGCCCCTCTCTCCCCTCCCGCTCTCTCCCCAGCCCGGCAGCCCAGCAGCATCCCCAGCACGGGCAGCGGGCGCAGCGCCGGCATGATCGCCCTCACCTCCATCCTCTCCATCCTCTTCGCCATCCTGCTGGCCACCCTGCTGGCCATGCTGGTCTTCTGCGGGTGAGTGCCACCCGGGAGCCGCGATGGGTGCTAGGGACGTGGGACCTGTGTCAGAGGGTGACACTGCCACCCCGCAGCCCCCACCCTCGTCCCTTACCCCCCCCTTTCCCTCCCCAGCTCGAACGCTTACGGCGGCAGCAGCAGCTTCAGCAAACCGGAGGCGGTGACGGTGCAGCGGTACAACACCCACCACGTCTACGACCAGCCAGCCGCCCGGCTCTGAGCCCCCATCGCAGCCACACGCGGCCTCCCCCCCCGCTCCCGCCGGCCCGCGCACCCTCGGGTGCCCTCGCGATTGCGCCACCGGTGTCGGTGGCACGACGCCTGCCCCCACGGCGCGTGGCCAGAGCCGCCCTGTGGACCGGGGTGCCGGGAAGCCACGATGGAGCGGGAGATTAAAGGCCTTTCCGCATGCTTTGCGCCCGGCCTCTGCCTCCTGTTTGTGCCCCCCCACCCGGGAAAGGTACCCACCGAAACCTCGCCGCCTCCCGCAGCCCCCGGAAAAAGCCCCGTGACCCCGTCCCCGTGCCCCCACGCAGGGCTCGGAGCCCCATCCCTGCGTGGGGGATGGCTGCCACCCAGGGCAGGATGCGGCCAGGGATGCTGTGGAGTGGGAGAAGCATTTCCATTCCCACCCTGGGGCACCTGCGCCCACTTTGAACGGGGAAAAGTCCCCCGGAGCGCGAGGCAGCGAGGGGAGCCTGACCCCCCCTCCACAGCCCCGATGCTGGGGTGAGGGACACAGAAATGTCCCCAGGAGTGGGTGACGGGGTATAGGGGGGGTGTTTTTCCCTGTTCCCATCCACCCCACAGCGATTTCTCCCTGCCCCGAACCTGGAGGAGGGTTTCCCCCAGGCAGAGCTGGCCCAATCCTGCCCGGGTGCTGCTGATGTTCCCTCGCCAGCCACGAGATGGCAAGAGGGAACCGGCAGCCCGGGGCCTGATCCTGCACCGGGGTGTGGGTCCCTGATCCCACACTGGGAGGGGGGGAGTGGGCTATGGCGGGCCTGATCCTGCACCAGGGGCTGGGGGGGGGCCTGATCCAGCATTCTTGATCCTGTACCAGGGTGTGGGTCCCTGGGGGATGTGGGGCCTGATCCTGCCTGGGGGTCGTTGGTGCCCTGATCCTGCAGCCTGGGCAGGATGAGACCCCACTGGTGCCGAGGACAAGCAGGCCAGAGAGCACTGCAGGGTGGCCGTGCCCCCCTTTGAGCGGGCTCAGGGTGGGTATGCGTATATATATGTCATATACATATATTAAAAAAAAACCAACTATTTTTTCCATAGGTGCCGTGCAAAGGGCAGCATCACATTTATACCTGATCCATGGTCACAGCACCCTTACCGGGGGGTCCTTACGCTGCCCGGGGCGGGTGTTAGCAACTTGTCCTGCCCCCCCCTCCGGCACGCTGCCGCTGCCAGGAGCTGGCCTCCATGGAGCCCAGCCAAGGAAAATCAAACAAATCCGGCGATTAACCCCTGCGGAGATCAGCCCGGCCGCAGCGAAGGGACGGTTTCATCCGGCAAACGCGGGTCCCCTCCGTCCTACCCCCCGTCCCTGGACACGAAACACCCGTTTCGCCCGCAAAGCGGCTTCGAGCGGCTGGGGGGGGGGGGTGTCCCTTGTCACGCCGGCGTTGCCGGAGGTGGGACATGCGGCCCCGGCCGTGTGCGGGGCCGGAGCCGGCACATGGGGAGATGCGAGCGACGGTGACGGGCGACTGCGCCTCGTCCCCCTGTCCCCCAGTGCGGGGGAGGCAGAGGGGCAGCCTGTCCCCGTAGTGTCCCCGTAGTGTCCCCGCGGTGTCCCCGCGGTGTCCCCGCGGCGGCTGGGCGCAAATGCCAAGGTCCGGCGGCGTCTGCCGGCCCTGAGCCCCGGCTTTGGGTGCTGGGCGAGTCCTCCAGCCGAGGCAGGTCCCCATGGGGGGGTCCCCTGTCCCCCCTCCTGTATTTATGGCACCAAGCCCCCCCCCCCCAAAAGCCGGGGGGGTTTCAAATACTCCTCAAATACCCCCCCCCCCTTTCAAATACCGGTCCCTCTGGGGGTGCTGCAGCTGTGGGGGGGGGTGCAGTGCTTAAAAAAAAAAAAGAAAAAAAAGGTAAAAAAGCAAGTCAAAGAGGGGGTTTGGGGTGCGGGGCAGCGGGGAGTGGCGGGTGCTGGGCTGGGGGCTGCAGCCCCCAGGCTCGTGGGGGGAGCGGGGGGCAGCAGGGACCCAATGTGGGGCCGGGTCTTAATTGCCAACGCAGGGGAGGTGCTGGGCTGAGCACCCCCGGCACCCCCGGCAGCGCGGGGTGTCCCCGTCCCCCCCAGGGTGTCCCCGTCCCCCCCCGGGACCCCGCCCCGCTCCGGAGCGCCACCGCATCTGCCCCGCCCACGCCCGCCTGAGCCCCGCCCACGCCCGCTTGAGCCCCGCCCACGCCCTTCCCAGGCTCCACCCCCTGGGCTCACGGCAAGCTACAATCACCCAATCGCCGCCAGGGAAAGGCTTCCGGTCCCGCCCTTCGTCCCGCCCCGCGCGCTGATTGGCGGCTGGCGGCGCCGGCCCGCACATGGGCGCGGGGCTGGGTGCCGCGGGTTCGAGGCTCCGCTCCGCTCCTTCGGCTCCGCTCCGCTGCCCGCCCGCCATGGCCCGGCGGAGCGCGCTCTCCATCCGCATCGTGGAGGGCAGGAACCTGCCCGCCAAGGACATGTGAGTCCCCCCGGGGGGGCCGGGAGGGGTTTGGGGGGGACAGCCCGGGAGGGAGCCCCCCCTGCCCCAGGAGTGCTGTGGGGTGTCCCTCCAACAGGTCCCTGTGCTTTGGGGACACCCCTCCCAGGGTGGCTTTGGGGTGCCCCCCCCTTGCTTCGGGGGCTCGCCCAGAATGGCTTGGGGTCCCCCTCAGCAGTGCCTGTGCTTTGGGGGTTCCCTCCAGGATGGCCGTGGGGTCCTCTTGCATTGGGGGGTCCCCCCCCAGGGTGACTTTGGGGGGTCCCCCCAGCAGTGCCTGTGCTTTGGGGGTTGTCCCCAGGGTGGCTTTGGAATCCCCCTTGCTTCGAGGTTCCCCACCAGGATGGGTTTTTGGGTGCCCGCAGCAGTTCTCGGTGCTCTGGGGACTCCCTCAGGAGCACTTTGGTGTCCCCCTGCTTGGGGACACCCCCAGGGATGGCTTTAAGGTTGCCTCCCAGGAGCACCCAGTACCGTGGGGTGCCCCCAGCAATGCCCCCAGTTTGTGGGGCTCCCCCTGTGCTGCCATGGGGCAGGGCTACCCCCACCATGCACCCCCCTCATCTGGCCCTAGAACTAGGTCCTTTGGGGGGACCCCTGGACAAGCAGCAGGACCCCTGGTACGGCCGTCCCCCAAAAAGAGCAGGGAGGAGCCCGGGTGCTCGGGCCCCCGTCACCGCTCCGTTCCCGGCCCTGGCTCAAGCCCACCTGGCTGTGGGCCAGGGGGCTCCGCTGGCAGCCCCTTGGGTCGAGTTTTCACTCCTTGGCAGCCCCCCAAGGGCTGCCCACGTGTCGTGGCGTTAATCTCCTCGCTCTGATCCTTATGGGGTGGGATGTGGGGACAACATTGGGGTGGCATGGGGGGACGACATCAGGGTGGCCCCCAGCTGCCAAGGCAGTGGGAGGCTGTTGGGGAGTGCTTGGCAGCCGGGCAGGGTCGGGGCTGCTGGAAAACCGGCAAAAATCCCTGCAGCCGTCATGGAAAAAGAGGATAAACAAGGAAAGAAACATGACTTTTTTTTTTTTTTTTTCTTTTTTTAAATCCCATGTGTCGGGGCCTGATTTTTAAATCCCTTGGCATAACTCCCTGCCGGCAGCTTGAACCAGCGTGGGCAGGCTCTGGTTTTTAGGAGGCTTTGCTTTTTAGGAGAGTGTGTTGCAGAAAGCCGCTGTGCGATAACTCCTCGAGCGGAGCTTTCCAGACCAGAGGCTTTGGGACGCGGCTTTGGGCAGGGAGAGCTGCCACCCCGGCAAGGAGGGAAACCCGAGCGCCGGATCCGGCACGCTCACCCGCTGCCCCTGACCTTGGTGGCCGCTGGCCGCCGGCCCCCTCCCCTGGGGACGGGGGCTTATGAGATCCGGTTCCTCCGCTCTGCCCTGGCGCAGCCTTTGGGATGGCTGCCCGTTTCCCAAGGGGAAAATCCATCTGCAGGGCATCAACGGCAGCCCTGGGCTTATTCGCAGGTCAGACTTTGCTTGCAAGCACCCACGGGTGACGGGGCACCCCCAAACCCCTGTGGGCCCCCCGCCCCAGCTCCTGCCGGATTCAGCAAAGGCAGTCGCAGGAGCAGGATTTGGCCGATGTTGCTGCGGTTTGTAAGTCCCCTGGTGCCACCCTGCTCCAAGGAGCCGTGCCACCGGCAGCCCCCTCGTCCCCCGGCGGCAGCAGGGTGATTTCAGTGGGGTTTAACCTCGGTGCCAGGCTGTGGGACTGTGCCCACAGGTCTCCCACCTCTTCCTGGTGCAGAAGAGCCACCGTTTGGTTTTGTCTTCCAAGCCAGCGCCCGCCCAGCGCGGGGCTTGGCACCGTACGGCCACGAAACCATGAAACTGCCCATAAAGAGGCAGGAAACCCACTCCTGCTTTCGCCCTCCGGCACGTCACTGCCTAACGCCAGCTCCAAAACCCGGGCAGGCGGGAACGGCCGCAGCAGCTCTGGCTCAGCCCTGGGTGGGCTCTGTCCCAGCCCTGGGTGGGCTCTGTCCCTGTGTCCCCCCCCCCAGGACGCAGTGGGAGCACGAGCCCCCTCCCAGCTGAGCGCTGCAAAATCCTCCCCTGCATTTTCACTGCAGGAAAGCAAGGACATTTTGTATTTTGTTTTGGATTGTTTTATTTTATTTTATTCTATTTTATTGCCCCCCCCCCCCAGGGGCTGGGCAAAGCGGCACTGCTGTCTACACCACAGAATTTTTAATTGCAAAACTCGATGCCTCAGCACCCAGCGCTGCCTGCTGGGATGGATGGCTCCGGGAAGCGTGCATGTTTATTTCCTCCTACCCTCACCCCCCCCAATTTATGCTGTGCTATCCATCTTTAACGCTTCAGTCTTCATTTCCTCTTTTTAAAGCCCAGCCTTCCCCTTTCCTAGCTCCTTCCCCTGTACCAGCCCCCCAGTCTCGCTGCCCGTGCCGGCGTGGGGGGGCCGGGGGTGGTGGCCGAAGCGAGCCGTGCCCTGCGCAAGCACCAGCAGGATGCCCAGCGCCCGCTGAGCGCCTGCAAACCTTATAAATCTCTTCCCTTGACATCTCCGGGGCGCTGGTTAGCATCCAGGGATGGCGATGCTGCGCGGACGATGTCACCCGGCGCGGTGCCGGGTTTCCCACCCGCCTTCGGAGCGGGGATTTATCCCTCGCTGATGCGGATCACAGCCCACGGGAGGACGGATTTTGGCCGCCCTGCTTTTTAATCCCCGGAGCGCACGATGCCCGAGTGCTGCAAGGGTGGCTCCGTGGCACCTTGCGTCCCAGGGGACGTGGAGGGCCCCGCGTGCTCAAAACGTCCCCGTGTTGGGGACGAGGTTTTCCCACCGCCGGTGTCGAGGCAGGTCCCATCCGAAGCCTGCCCTGCGTTGCTGGGCACGGCTCAGGTGGGCAGATGTTCCCTTTCTGCCTGCGTGCTCCCTGCCCGCCGGATGGTTTGCATAAGGCAGGAAATGTCAGCAAGAGGCTCTGGTTAATGGTGCTTCATCCACCGCTCTCGTTAAAACCCCCTCGAGTGGAGGGCTGGAGATGGGAGCGGGCAGGCAGAAAGCTGTTCTTAGCAACCTGCCTGCGCTGCCAGCACCACGCGTGGCCCGAAATGCTTGGGGTGCCTGGTGATGGGGATGCCAGCGTGGTACCCGCGATGCATGACCCAGAGAAAAGACACCCCCCGCAGCCGTGTTTTGCAGGGCAGGGAGCACCTCAAACCCTTTGAATCCCCCAAACCCTTTTAACCCCCCCCAGCAGCTGGCTTTCAACCTCCCTGGTTTTGGGATGGAGAAATCGCTCCGTGCTTGGGGTCCCCACCCGTGCGGTCCCCCCGGCTTCTCCGGGACACTCGTGGCTGGCTGACAAAGGTTACGAGGACCGGCGTTAATGAGTAACCGTGCTCGGAGCAGGCTGCTCTGTGCCGGCTGCCTGCGGGACGGGAGCCACAACCTTTCCACCCTCTTGGCCAGCACCCAGGTCCCGCCGGCTCCTCTGCCTCCGGCCGGAGCCCCCACCCCTGCCTGCAACTGAGTCACCTCGTTTCTGAATAACTGGGGCAATAAGCTGTCAAATGATGATTTTTTTTTTGGCAGCGGCGCACAGGAGCGATGACTCGGGTCATCCCCGGGGAGGAAGCGGGGTCAGAGCATCACGGCGGCTGCCAACAGCCCGTGGCTACCGTGGCACACGCTGCCTGCCCTTCACACCCTCTGCATCACTGGAGGTGTCCCCAGGGATGTCCCCATCCCTACGGAGGTGTCGGGCTCTGGGTGCACCCCGGAGCTGGAGGAGGCTGCTGTGGCCTCGCTTCCAGTGTGTGCAACGGGGTGCCTGAAGCCGTTTCGGGGAAAGGGTGGGTTTTGTTTGTTCTTTGCCTTCCTATTTGGAAGAGGAAAGCCACTTTCAGCTGCCAGCGGGATGTGGTGGCCGGACACGGTCAGGGTTGTGTTTCCCTGGGCTGGGAGTGAAGCCGGGGTCACCATGTGCCTGCAGCCATGGTCAAATCCACCCGCCGAATTCTTTGGCTTCTGGGGCTGCCTCTGTACCCCAGCACCCCATAGCCCCGGGGTGTCCCTACAAGGGGCACCTGCGAGGTGGGTTTGCCAGGGCTGAAGGTTTTGGTCACCCATGACCACGAGAGCCCCATGGGGTTGGGGTGGGGGGCCAGGGCCGTGGCTGGCGGCACTGACAGAGCCGTGCCGTGTCCTTCTAGCACGGGGAGCAGCGACCCGTACTGCATCGTGAAGATCGACAATGAAGCCATCATCAGGTGAGTGGCTTCATGTCCCTGGCTGGTCCTCAAACCTGCTGGCACAACTGGCTCCTGGCGGGTTCCTCCATCCACCCTGCTGCAGGAACAATGTTGTTGTAGTTGTTATTATTATTATTCCCTGCTTTGGGCTGAGCTGCTCCTGCAGACGCAGGCTGCGATGTCTAACAGCTCATGGCCACCCCCCACCCTGTAACTGACCCCCCCCCCATGTCTTGCCAGCCCAGAACCCCAAGACAGGACGGGGACAGGGACCCATTCCCTGCCCCAGCTGAGAGTTCAAAACGGTGGGTGCTGCCCCCCGCCATGTGTCACAGAAAGCCGGGGAGCTCACAGGGCTGGGGAGGTGGGGAGCGCCGTGTCCCCCCCCCGTCACCAGTCCCGTCTGCCCCGCAGGACTGCCACGGTGTGGAAGACGCTGTCCCCGTTCTGGGGGGAGGAATACGAGGTGCAGCTCCAGCCCAACTTTCACAGCATCTCCATCTACATCATGGATGAGGATGCGCTCAGGTATCGGGCAGGTCGGCTGCGGGGCGGTGGGGGCTCGGCATGGGGACTCGGAGGTCGGTGGATTTGCCTGCCTGCGTGCTCAACCCCATTGTAGACACCAGAGAATCCACACCTGGCCATGCTGGCTCGGGCTTTGGGACACAAACGGGTGAAGATATTTCCTGAGGTTGTTTTCCAGCTGGCAGCAAAGGGTGGCTGACACACTCCACGGGGACAGACACGCCGCGGTGGCCCCAGCCCAGGATACCCGGGCACCATTTTTCCCCGCCGAAATGCACTGCAGGGGCTGTGCCGCCTGGGGCCCGGCGGAGCGGGCGGGCTCCGATCCCACGCCGTGTCCTGCTCTCGGCTTCTGTTTTCCAGCCGCGATGATGTTATCGGGAAGGTCTGCATCACCCGGGACATGCTGGCGGAGCACCCCAAGGGTAAGGGGACGGGTGGCCGGCAGGGTCCCAGCAGGGACCCGTCTCCCACCCCTGCGACGAGCCCATCCCAAAGGTCCCCCCAGTGACCCCCCCCCCATGAGGGTGCCATCTTTTCCCGCAGGCTACAGCGGCTGGATGAGCCTCAGCGAGGTGGACCCTGACGAGGAGGTGCAGGGGGAGATCCACCTGCGGGTGGAGGTCCTGGGGAGCCCGGGCAGCCGGCGGCTGCTGCGCTGCACCGTGCTGGAAGCCAGGTGAGGAGGGGGACACGGGGGTGGCAGGGGGCTGCGTGTGCAGCTGGGATGCGTACGGTGAGTCCTGGCTGCTCCGTGACTCGGTTTCCCCACTGTCTCAGGGTCTTCTCGGTTATCCTGCCTTGGGTGCAGAGCAGCCTCCCCATCGCCCAGCAGCTGACGGGGGTCCTGGGGCAGGGTCCACCTCGTCTGCTGGTCTTCAGGGTGTGCATCTCGAGATGCTGGGGAACCGAGGAGGGGAGTGAGTGCCGCGGGTGCCCTTATTTTGGGAGGATACTGGGAAATTCCCCCTCTCCTCGGCAGGGATTTGGCCAGGAAGGACCGGAACGGCGCCTCCGACCCCTTTGTCCGCCTGCGCTACAACGGGAAGGTGCAGGAGAGCACCGTGAGTTCGACTTCAGTTTATCGTGATCCCCCAACCCGCTGGTGGTGCGGGTGAAATTATCCCACTGGGAAGCCCGGACCTCAGCCAGGAGCCATCCCTGTCCTCCGGCATCCCCATCTTGGCATCCCCAGGGGGGTGTTGGATCCAACTTAGCCAGAAGGGATGAAGCCGTTGCTTTTGCAGGTGGTCAAGAAATCCTGCTACCCCCGCTGGAACGAGACCTTCGAGTTCGAGCTGGCTGAGCCCGCCGGGGAGAAGCTGTGCGTGGAGGTGTGGGACTGGGACCTCGTCGGCAGGAACGACTTCCTGGGCAAGGTGAGCCCCCAAACCTCGTCACCGCTGCCGGGGGGGGGGGGGTCTGCCCGGCTGCCTGCCCGACCCCCTCCTGCCATCCCCTCCCAGGTGGTGTTCAGCATCCAGGGGCTGGAGGCGGCCGGGCAGGAGGAGGGCTGGTTCGGGCTGCGGCCGGACAAGTCCAAGCCGAGGGAGGACGAGTGAGTCTCAGCATGGGGTTGTTGGGGGGGGTGCCAGGGGTGGTCCCAGTGCCCACAGTGGCGCTGGGGAGGGGGTTATTCCTGGGAAGCATCATCCCTTTTGGAGGGGCAGCTCCTGGAAATGCCCTTGTCTGGGTAAGTGCAGGGCAGCCCCCCCTGCCTGGCCAGGCTTTCCCGGGCTGTCGGGTCGCCTCCTGCTTGGTGAAGTGTTTCTCCATCCCCGTATCCATCCCTCCATCCACCCACCCACCCTGTGCTCCTGCAGGCACCGAGGCAGCCTGGGCTCGCTGCAGCTGCAGGTGAGGCTGCGGGACGAGACGGTGCTGCCCTCCCACTGCTACCAGCCCCTGGTCCAGCTCCTGTGCCAGGAGGTGAAGTCGGGGCGCCAGGTGAGGGGTCCGTGCGGAGCCCTGCCGGGGCACCCACCTTCCTCCGGCTCTCTGCCAGGGCGTTCGTCTCCCTCGGCCCATCACGTCGTGGTGCCTCTCCCCACCAGGACGGCCAAGTGCACCTGGTCACCCTCCTGGATGAAACTACCACGGCCGAGTGCCGGCAGGAGGTCGCCGTCAACTTGGTCAAACTCTTCCTGGGCCAAGGGCTGGTCAAGGAGTTCCTGGACCTGCTCTTCGAGCTGGAGCTGGCCAAGCCCTGTAAGGCTGGAGCGGGGAGCGGAGCCAAAGGCTTCCAACCATCTCCTGGGGCTGCAAAACCTCTGGGACCTTGCGCGGTGACTTTTCTGGGGTGATGGTTGAGGTTCAGCCATCACGCTGTGCTCCGGGTGGGAACCTGTTGGGTTCATCCCAAGCAACTCATGGGCCGAGGTTGGCTGAGGTTGGTGGAGGAGCAGGTGGCTTGAGGTTAGGAAATCCCCGTAAATCCTGTGGAAATGGCCGGGGGTGGAAGGCGCAGCCCCTGTAAATGCCCCCCATGATTGCAGCTGCCCGGTGGGTGACCTGCGGCCGTTCCCCAGGCCACAGACCCTCTCCTGTTTTGCAGGCGAGCCCAACACTTTGTTCCGGAGCAACTCCCTGGCCTCGAAGTCGATGGAGTCCTTCCTCAAGGTGCCACACCACCCGAAACCTGCTCTTCCCAGGTCACCCTGGCTCTGGGCTGTCCCCACTGGGGCCAGATCCTGGGGGGAGTACTGGGAGGTCTGGTGGGGCTGTGTCTTCCCTTGGGACTGGGAGGTTGGAGAAGGTCCCCTGGGTCACCCTTATCGGGGAGTCTGGGGGTGTCGGGTGCCACACCTGTGGCCGTGCCCCCCCCCACCGTCCCCTGCGCGGTCCCTCGGCAGGTGACAGGGATGCCGTACCTGCACGCCGTCCTGGCACCCACCATCACCCGCGTGTTCGAGGAGAAGAAGTACGTGGAGCTGGACCCCGGCAAGGTGGAGATCAAAGACGTCGGGTAAGGGGTGCACGGGGCGGGGGGGCGGGGGGGTCCTGGCCGTGGGGTTGACGGTGCCGGTGCCCGCAGGTGCTCGGGGCTGCACCGGGTGCAGACGGAGGGCGAGGTGATCGAGCAGGGCCGCCAGCACCTCCAGTCCTACCTGGGCGAGCTGCTGGACGCCATCATCAAGTCGGCCCCCGCGTGTCCCCCCGTCATCCGTGCCGCTTTCCGGCAGCTCTTCCGGCGCGTCGGGGAGCGATTCCCCCAGCACCAGGTTGGGCTGCGGCGGGGGATGGACCGGGGGTCAAACAGGGACGTCCCCAGGGGACAGGGTACACCGGGTGCAGACCCCAGCTTTGGTCAACGGGGTCCCCTCTTGGGTGGGGGGCAGCCCCCGGGGACGGGGGGCTGTGTTGCACCCAAACAACAACCCAGTTTGATGTTGAAGCCAGCCCCCCTGTGCCTGGCGCTTCGATGTATGCGGTACCCGGGGCTGTCCCGCGTTGGGGTGGTACCCGGGGCTGTCCCGCGTTGGGGCAGACCCCTCACCCCTCTCCCCCCGCCTCGGTCGGCTGCAGCACGTCAAGTTCGTGGCTGTCACCAGCTTCCTCTGCCTCCGCTTCTTCTCGCCGGCCATCATGACCCCCAAGCTCTTTCACCTGCGGGAGACGCACGCCGACGCGCGCACCAGCCGCACGCTGCTGCTCCTGGCCAAGGTGGGACGAGGGGGGGACGCCGGGGGGGGGGGGTGGGGGTGTCACCCAGGTGGGGTTTTTGGGGTGCCTGGCTGCTTCCCATTGGGGAGGGCTGGTGACACTGCTGTCCCCGGGGGTCTCCAGGCTGTCCAGATGGTGGGCAACATGGAGCCGGCAGCCGGGCGGGCCAAGGAGACCTGGCTGGCACCGCTGCTGCCCGCCCTGCAGCAGGGCATCGCCCAGATGAAGGACTTCATCTCCCGGCTGGTGGGGACGGAGGAAGAGGAGGAGGAAGGTGAGGGGGGACCGCTGGGCGCCCCCGCCGTGGTGGTGAAGGAGGGGCCGCTCTTCGTCCACAAGACGCGGGGCAAGGGGCCGCTGCTGGCCGCCGCCAAGAAGCTCCACTTCTGCCTCACCGGGGAGGCCCTCAGCTTCGGCAAGAGCCCCGGCGCGGAGGTAGGGGGGGGTGCCGGGGGGTGGCGGCAGGGTCCGTGGCACTGCCCCCCCTGCTTCACATCCCTTGTGCCCCCCCATCAGCGTAGCGGCGCCATCGCCCTGGCCGACATCCTGGCTGCCGAGAAGGTGGAGGAGAAGAGCTTCGGGAGCTCCCGCGTCATGCAGGTGGTCTACGTGGGCGCGGGTGGGCAGCAGGAGACGGCCTACCTCCAGTGCAAGGTGGGACGGGGACGACACGCACGTACCCCCCCTCCCCCCCCCCCGGAGGGGCGTCACAGCCCCCTGACCGTCGTCCCCCCGCAGTGCGTCAACGAGCTGAACCAGTGGCTGTCGGCCCTGCGCAAGGTCTGCGTCAACAACCCCCGCGTGCTCCGCGCCTACCACCCCGGCGTCTTCCGCGGGGACAAGTGGAGCTGCTGTCACCAAAAGGAGAGGACAGGTACTGGGGAGGGCACCCGGGACCCCCTCGGGGGTGCTCGGAGGGGGGGTGTCGTCGTCGTCGTCGTCGTCCCCCCGCCGCCGTCGTGAGCCCGCTGTCCCGCAGGGCTGGGGTGCGACCGGACCCGGCACGGCGTCACCCTGCAGGACTGGAGCGACCCCCTGGACCCCGCGGCGGAGGCGCAGCGCCTCTTCCACCACCTCCAGGGGCTCCGAGGGACCCTCCGGTGAGCCCCCGCCCTGGGGGGACCCCCCTGCACCCCCCTCCCCTCCTCCTGCCAACAGCCCGTCCCTCTCCTCCTCCTTTCCCTAGGGAAAAGTACTGGGAGCTGCTGGAGCCAGAGGGTGCCCCAAATGGCGCCCAGGATGAAGGTAGGTTTGGGGGGGGGGTTGGGATTTTGGGGACCCCGTTGGGGATGCTCTGGTTGGGACGTGTCCCCAGTGGTTGGGGGGGGAGCTGTGGTGGTTGCGGGGTGCCCCCCTTGGGGGTGCGGGGGTCTCACTGCTGCTCCCCCCCCGCTCCCTGCAGGCACCCCCCTGCCCGAGGGGCTGAGCCAGCTCTTCGGGGTGCTGGGGGACCTGGAGGGCTGCCACCGCCTGGCGCAGCCCCCGGCCCCCCCCACCCCCGCCCTGTTGCAGCTGCAGACGTGAGGGGCCCGGTGCAGACCCTCCCCCCTACCCCGGCGGGGTGGGGGTCCCCATGAGTTGGGGACCGCGGCGGTGGCAATAAAGGCACTTTGTACCCTGCGGCCCTGTCCTGTCCGTGGAGACGCTGCTGGCCAGGGGGCTGGGCACCGGCGGCTCGGGGTGGGGGGGACGGGACAGCGCTGGGCTGGGGAGGGGTTAAAGCTCTGCTGGTGGCACTGGTGGTTCTGCTGGTGGCAGCGCTGGTGGCCCTGCTCGTGGTGGCCCTGGTGACATCGCCGGTGGCACTGCTGGTGACGCCATTTCTGGTGGTGGTGGTGTCACCGGTGGCCCTGCTCGTGGTGGCCCTGGTGACATCGCCGGTGGCACTGCTGGTGACGCCATTTCTGGTGGTCTGGCTGGTGGTGGTGTCACCGGTGGCCCTGCTCGTGGTGGCTCTGGTGACATCGCCGGTGGCACTGCTGGTGACGCCATTTCTGGCGGTGGTGGTGTCACCGGTGGTTCTGCTGGTGGCTCTACTGGTGGCGGCGGTGGTGTCACCGGTGGTTCTGCTGGTGCCCTGGTGCAAGCTCTGCTGGTGGCGGCACTGGTGACATCGCTGATGATGGCACTGGTGATGGCACTGCTGGTGGCCACGGTGGTGGCACCACTGGTGGTTCTGCTGGGGGCGTTGCTGGTGGCGTCACGGGTGTTGGCGCTCCTGACGGCATCACCGATGACATCACCGCTAGCCCCGCTGCTGCCCTTTGGTGTCACCGGCGCTGACGTCACCCCCGGGGGCGGGGCTGGGAGGGGCCGAGCCTGCGCCGAGTCCTCCCGCCCGCCTGGGGGCGCTGTGGGCCGTCGGGAAGGAGCGGAAGTGAGGCGGCGGGCGCCGTGGGAACGGCGGGGCGAGCGGCGGCGGGATGAACGCGCCTCCGGCCTTCGAGTCCTTCCTCCTCTTCGAGGGCGAGAAAAAGTGAGAAGCGGCGAGCGGAGGGGGCGGACGGCTTTTGGTCGGGGCACAGACCCTGCTCGGGCCGCGGGGGACCGGGGGGGGAGGCCCGGGCTCCCCGTACGGGGAGCCCGGGCCTCCCCCCCCGGCCCCCCGCGGCCTCCCGGTCTGTAACGGGGCCGGGGGGGAGCCGCTGTGGTAACGGCCGGGCTGTATCCGCTCAGGATCACCATCAACAAGGACACGAAGGTGCCCAACGCCTGCCTGTTCACCATCAACAAGGAGGATCACACGCTGGGGAACATCATCAAGTCGTGAGCTAAGGCCGGGGGGGGGTGGTGTGTGCGTAAATTTTGGGGGGGATTAGGGCTTTTTTTTTTTTTTTAACCTTGGGAAGTTTAGTCACGTTGTGATAGGTGTTGTCAGGGTAAAGCAATTTTGCCTTTAAAAGTGAGGGGATTGCCTCCACGAACGGGTTCGTCACGTCCTGTTTGAAAGTGTGTTGGGAAAGCCCATCATCAAAAACATGGCTTTTAAATTGTTTTTTTTTAATATAAAAAGCACTTGTATTTGTGCTGCGTGGTTGTTCACTGCTGCTTTTCCGTTCCAGGCAGTTACTGAAAGACCCCCAGGTGTTATTTGCAGGGTACAAGGTCCCGCACCCGCTGGAACACAAAATTATCATCCGGGTCCAAACCACCCCGGATTACAGCCCCCAGGAAGCTTTCACCAACGCCATCACGGATTTGATCAGCGAGCTTTCCCTCCTGGAAGAGAGGTTCAGGGTAAGTTTGTTTCTTTTTTCTTCTTTAAAGTAATTCAGTTTCTTGCAATTAAAAGTGAAACAAAGGGAGGGGTAGTCTATCTTAGAGCCGCTATTTTAGGTCATTGAAGCCACGCAGCACCGTGATACTTTGCTTCTGTCAAGGCGTGGTGGACCCTGCCTGCTCCTAACGGTTCAGTGGCCACTCTGTAATTCCCTAGATGGCTGGCATTGGTTTTCTCACAGTCTTATTAGTGTAGAAAGTAATCTTCTATTCTTCCAAGTGTGGGGTTTGTTTTTTTTTCTTTACTTCTCCTGCCAAATCTCTGGGACAGTACTTTTTTTTTTTTTTTGACCACTTGTCATTGCTTTCTGCTCAACTGTACCGCTGTATTTATTATTTATTCAGCCCCTGATTTTTAAGACTTAATCTGCCCAAAAGGTTACTCAGACAAAACCAGGGGGTTTATCAACAGGATACTGGCTGTGTAGCATTCTCTGATGTGCTGGTAAAAGGTAACAGTGCACAACTTTTGTAAATATGTTTTGATTTTAATTTAAGTATTATTCTTCTGGATGGTGTAGAGATTTCCACTGAAGGTCTGTAGCTCTTCCTGTGTTTCACAGAAGACTGTTATGAATGTTTAAATTAACCTTCTCCAGCTCAGCAACGGTTCTCTTAGCATATGTATGTTTGTGTTTTACAGGTTGCTATTAAAGACAAACAAGAAGGAATCGAGTAAAATCACCCCATTTAGAGCGGACTGTGTTTCTGAGGCAGAATGACGTGTCTGTTAGTTGAATGCTATATTTAAACCTCCATTCATGGCAAATATTTTCCCCCTTGTCCCACTTACGCTTAATTTTTGACAGCAGCAGTGACATTCGGAGGTGATTTTTTTTCTACTAGACAGGCACTTTGCCAAGAGGATAAATGTCTTGTTTGATTTGATGGATAAAAGTAATTAAAATTATTTCTACTTTTCTAATTGTAGCCTTAAGGCAAATATTTGTACTGGACTGTTGGCGAGTTTATTGTGAGTGTACTGCCAGAATGAGAAGCTGCTGAGTGACAGTGGTAGATGAACTCTGCTTTTCCTTTTCAAAAAGTCTAGGCACTCTCAACCGAACTGGTATTTTGTTTTATTAAGTGTCATTTCTATAAAACAAATGCACAAATTGTGAAAACTTACAGTAAAAGAAACAGGATGTTTACAATGACTTAATGAGTTTAACAAACTCTTACCTTTTTTTTTTTTTTTCTTTTTTTTTTTTTTTCTCTTGCACATAATAGCTGGTCTAGAAAACTTCATGATTACATGGGTAACAGTCACTAATACTGCACTATTTCAAAGCACGGGAATGAAACTCTGTTACAAGGAACTATGACTTCTTCCAAATTGCTGTTATGTTCACACTAGTTAGAACAACAAGGTAAGTAAAAGTAGGGTCTGATACCACATTGTTTATTAGGACTTCAGTCAGCTGCTCCCTGTTCGCTCGAAGCTCTGGCCACTTGAGAATCTACGAGGAGAACAGAGTTTGGGTAGGAAAGGCACAGTGGTACTGTCTCTGAAAATGGGAGGTTATTAATTACTGCAAGGCCTGGTTTGATGATTGGGTTGCTGTGGAATCCGCTTCCCTACCAACCTGGGGAAGCTGAATGAAAAGGTTCTTCCCCTTTCGGAGGGAAGTGGTGCAACTTTATGATACTCCTCCTAAAGGAGCAGGGTTTAATGCAGAGGGACTTGATCAGAAAGGAAAAAGCGAAAGCAGCTGGAGCTGACTGTTGACTTGGGCAATACGCTTACAGAAAGTTTATGGAATGCTAGGTCATGTCACGCCTATATATAATGTAGCTCAAGACCAGGCTCTGGAGTAAGAGCCTTTGCATGTATGTGCCTTCATCACACAAGGGAACAGTAACTGCCCAAAAGAGGACTATCACTGGAAGCCAGGGACGTATCAAACTAAAGAAAAAAAGGGTGGCATGAACTTGCAGAAGCAGCGAGCCCTTTCCTGTGTACACTTCTGCCAGGAACAGCCCCTCTGGCTTCCCTCCCCTCGGCCCACCAGGGATATGGCGTCTGCATGCTTGTAGTGTCAGGCTTTCCAGTTTGACCACTAATTTTTTACCGAGGGCCCTTCTGCTAGGAAAAGTTGCCAAGCTGCAGAACGCAGGAGCAAACAGCCCTGCTTTACAGCTCCTAATTCCTGTCACAGTTGTGTTTGTGTGAGATTTGAAAGATGGCCTTGGTCACGCTCTGGAGACGATTGCTTTTAATTGCTTGTGAGTGTTAGGTAGAGAAAACACTAGGCATGTTCTGGTGCAAATCTGCTTGGGTGACTCAGGACAGCTGCAGGGGGAGCGGATGGGAGGTCTGCTCAGCCCCAGCAGGTAAATGAGACCTACCTGGGTGGGAGGGATCTTCTTGTCTGAGCGTTTTCCCTTTGCAGAGCTCCATGCTGCAGTGTAGTTTGAGAGGTTGTACATCCACACACTTCCCATCTCATCACCACAGAACACGTAGTCTTTTGCTGTAAGATCAAAAGAAGCAGCTGGAAAATGTGTGGAACCGAGAGTCCATTCTGCTATAAAGCAGAGCTCAAGACATGCTGTAGGATCCCAGGGGAGGATGTCTTATTTCAGCAAAACCTCTTTCCGGCACAAATTTATACATCATTTACCTTGCTCTGAAAAAACTCAATTCATTTAAAGACAAATCAGCTATCTTACTCTAGTAGACAAAAGCTAGTGATAAGTGTTTTGGGATTTCTTTTTAGACTTTTTTTGGTTTTGGGAAGTGGTGACCAGGTCAGGTTTGTCTATTCCTTGTTAGTGTTAAAAGCCAGCTGCCCATCGTGTGGTGTTCCTACCCCTTACTTTAGATGCACTAAGCATTAAAATAGCTCCAGAAAAGCTACAGGGCCAAGCCATCAGCTCTGTGAGCTTTAGAGACCTGTACAAGGAAGACTGTGTTGGTAATGTAATCGGTCCACGTAAAGCTGTAAAACCTCGGTTCCCCCTTGTATGGCAGATGGTATAGCTGTAATTATTTGTTACTTATTTATATACAGCTGGTGCTGGGCTGTTGCTGCCCAGTGCTGGAGCTGTGGTGCAGGGAGTCGAGGGCTGGTGTTGCTTGCTCGCTGATGGGGGCTGAAATCCAGGCCTCTGCCTCGAACTACGGGCTCTTCTGATGGGTGAAAGGGGAGGCAGGCACAACTGTTCAAAGCAAATCTTGACCCGCACGGCCATCTCTGCTGCAGCGACTGGCACAGCCTTGCTGCTCACCCCGAGGAGGGATGCTGCCTACCTGGGCAGGTGCTGAGCGTCAGGTAGGACAGGTCTGTCATAGACCACTCCAGCTCAGCTAGAATAACGGCAGATAGCGTTCGCTGGCATCCTTTTCCCTTTGTGTCAAAAGACCGACTCCAGCTCCATAAGTATATGCATCCCGGTTTAGAGCTCTTGGAAGCTAGGGAAGAAAGACAGGAGAGGCTGTGTCAGTTGCGGAGAAGTGAAATGCCTCAAGACAAAGGCTGGCCTCTGGTGAAGGCGGTCCATCCAGAAGGTGGCTTTTAAGACGTGGGACCAACAGCAACTGTTTCCATCTCCTTTACCTTATTTCAGGATAACTGGAGGCTGCAGAGGGATGTTCAGTCCCATGCTTATGTTCCTGAACTGTAGAACAAGCATAAGCTATTCAGAAAGACCCAGCCCATGCTTTAAGCATGCTCCCAGATGTGGGAACCCCCACTTCCCCTGCAAAAAACTACTGTTGCCACCAGCCCTTGAGCAGAAAGGGGCTCTCCTCCCTTCTGCTTTGGCACTGCTTGGCCAAGCGTGCCCTCGGGGATGGGTCCATCTGATTTCCAGTCTTGCTCAGACATGGGTTAGCACCTCTAGCCCACATTTCAGGGAAAGCTAAATGGCTCTGGGAGACAACTCCATTCTGTGTAGCCCCCAAAAGTCGAAGAGGTAGTCACACCCCATTCAGTCCCTCTGCTCATCATGCTGGCTTCAGCCTGCCACGTGCTGAGGTGCCTGACTGTTTTTCTGCATTGGGCTATTGTGTTCATACTCACCAATGACATCATCATTCAGAAAAGCCAAACCGTCAACCCTGTGAGATGTTGTAATGCCTCCATCCTCATCAGGAAACTGGAATATGGCTTCAAAAGGCCTAGAGTAGGGAGAAGGGTGAAATGAGTCAAGTCCTGAATGGGCAGCAGTGGAAGGGCACTTGGGTACAGAACCCGAAAGGAAATTCATGTGTTAGTGAGTCTCCCGCCAAACTCGGATGAATTCTCACTTGAACTTACGCTTTTGGCCACCTGGATTTATTAATACAGCAGAAGCCTGTTTGCTTAAGAGACTGCTGTTTTACTTCATCTGGTTTTGTAGGCATCAGGATTAGTCAGCAGGGCATGACTTTGCTTGCTTCGTTCTTGTAATTTTTTTCTGTGCTCCCATAAAACTCACATACCAGAAGCAGGGTAGGCCTTGCTGTGAGACTGGAACTCGATCCAAGAATTTACACTCTCTTACGCCACTTCAAGATGATACGCCCTTAAGTTTCAGGGTATTGTATTGCACTCATGTCAGCCTTCCTTCAAAGCAGCCAGCAACACTTGTAGACTGGAGCATCAGTACAAGCTCAGGGCTGTGAGCTTTGAACACTCCTTTAGCATTATGCTAGTATTTTTTTTCTTGTCACTATGTGAAGGGGAATATGTTTTAAGTTTGGTAGGACATGCTGCTTTTCTTGACCAGACCTCCTCGGTTAGAAATAAAGCCTTTGCTAGGACTGCCTTTTCTTGTTATGGGAAACAAATGCACGCCCCCAACTTTTGGTTCTCACCTGCTTTTTTGTTCCTTATCCAGTTTTATATTCCAGGCAAAGCAGCCGCTTTCACAGCCAGCCAGCAGGTACTGATCTGGGCAGGTGGGGACTGGGGCAATCCGTAATGGAATAGAGATCGCGTCCAGCACCAGCAGCTGGCTAAAGAAGAAAAAAAAAAAAAAAAAAAAAAAAGGCAGTTAAGGGGGGCTGCAATGTGATACTTATAGGCTCCTGGACTGGCCACATCTGTTTTTTGAACCTTTACCTTGCTTTGAAATTGTAGTCACAGTCTGGAATCCCAATATCCCAGAGTGCAATTCGCTTGTCATAGGATGCAGCTGTGGGACACAGAAGAGAAGCAGGTAGTGACACCGCTGCTCATCTGGCTCTTCTCGTGCTAGCTGGCAATTCTACCTGTGTCACAGGCTGTAACACTCTAAGCCTGTGGCATCAGAGAGCTCATTAAAGCACAGCAGCAGTCACAGAGGCTCCTGGCTCAACACCACTTCACAGACATTGTCAAACATGCACGGTCAGTAATTTGTATTCTTATCCTGTGCTCTAAGAGGAGCAGATAAAATAAAGTTTGTTTCCTGGTGTCCATTACTAAGTTGTGGCTAATTAGTGCCCCTTTGAGCTCATGTTTCTGGCTGTGGGTTCTAGTGGAATCTACAGTACAAGGCCCAACCTCTACTCTTAGGCAGACACCACTTTATTCCACATGTCCACAGCTTACTGTGTTCACATCCGCAGCAGCTCTCATTGGGAAAGTCAGGCACTGATGTAAAGTGTGAAAGACACTTAATGTCCTTTGTCACCAAGCTGATGTACTGATAGCAGAAACAATCCTAATAGATTACTCACAAGTAATCAGAATCCTAATCAGATGGCATCCCTCAAACTCAGAGTAAATGGGTTAGTGTCCAGTCCCCAAACAGGCATGCAAAGACTCTCACTTTATTACTATAAATTTTTCTATGATGTAATGTAATGAGCCTTGCTGTCCACACCATTATTATATGGGTGTGCCATCAACCTCCTTACCCCTCTAGGCTTCTGCTTTTTGCACTCTTGAGCTGCTTCTTGAAAAGTATTCACTACAGATACCTGTGTTTGTTTTAAAAAAATTCCACTTTTAATGGTTCATGTAGCACTCTAACCACTCCAGGATGTGGGCAACTGTAGGCAAGAGAAACAATGTGCTGTGGGGGGCAGGTGTGGTCTGAAAGGGTCTGTAACAGCTTATTTTACAGGCCTGACAATGCAGCTGCAATTTGTAATATGATGGTTCATTTCTTACCAGTCCGCAAGCCTCTGTGGGCCCTACTGTGGCAAAGCTCTCTTCTACATCAGGACCTGAATAAAAACTTCTGACGAGGCACAGAACTCAAAATAATTTTCATTTATTCAAAAGCAATTAAGCGCATAGATTTGCTCGTTGGAAAAAATGAAATCCAACAGCCCATTATACGCTGCATTGCCCCTGTTGCCATGCTTGATGAGAGCCCTGCCAGCTGACCGCTTGCTGCCTGGCCCCCAGCAGGCTGCTCTGGCTATCATTCTTCTTACTCATCCCTGCGGAACGGATCCACTACTGGCCTTGTTTGTGGCTAATGCGTGCGTGACAGCCACCCTGAGAGCTACTGAGAGGGAAACGCGAGCTGCTGCACCTCAGCTAAAGAGTCAGGCTTTGTGGCCGAAACAATTTGTACCTTGTGTAGATGACTGCCATATGACACTAACAATACTCTCTCCATAATGTCTGTCCATGCTCTTTGTGCGTGTGTGCAGTCCCTACCTCCACCTGCTTGCACTGGGGACAACTACCCTTGTTAAGGAAGCCCAGCCTTTTCTACATTAGGTACTAAAGCTAAAGAGATTCTGAACCAGAGACTTACTGAAGAGGTGAGTTTCTCGAGTTGGGCTGAAGCAGACAGTAGCTATGGGCTTTTTATGAGCCTTTATCTCTCCATAGCAGAAGTCAGCCGCCACATGAATCAGCTTGACAATCCCTCTCCTCCCAGCAGCTGCCAAGATATTATGAGATTTTTTCCGACTGTCGCTGATTACCATTGTGAGGGTTGTCCATGCAACACTGAAAAACTCCTAGGATAGAGAGAAACCAAGAATAGAGTGAAAGAGAACAGCCAGCAGGATGGCTGTTAGCTCAGAGATAAGACAACTATCACAAGAGCTATTCAGGTGAATGACACAACTATTCGAGCCGGAGCATCGAATCTCAAAACAACCCTCAGAAGAACATAAACTATCAAAACAGGATGTTTATTCCTCTATGCCATCAAGCAGTCTTAGCAGCCTGGATACACATACGTATGCCTGTGTGAGGAGAAGACGGGCAGACTTATCTTTTAAACTAAGATTAAAAAAAAAATATCAAACCGGGCTAAAAGGATAAGCAAGAAATATTTACTATCTATCTTCATCCTTTTAAGACCTGTCCAAGCTAACGCTTGAAACCCTTTCAGAACTCTTTGTAATGTATATTATATATACATGTATGTAATTATAACAGATTATGGTATTTCCATTTAATGCTTACTCTTCCCACTTGCAACCTACCTCTGTAGCCACCTTATACTTTTTCAGCACCGTCCCTGTCTCACAATCAATCAGACAGACAGATTCCCCTCCACATGTTGCCACGGTTCTGGAGGAGCTCACAATGGGATCTGAAAGATTGAAAGAAGAGGTGAGAAGTTCCCAGGTTCACGAATAACACATGAAGACTGCAGCTTATCACTGCCTGGTGCTCTCCCAGTCTCCTGTTTTCAAAGTCAAAGAAGGAGTATGTAAGCAAGTCTCATTCCTGACAATGGAGACTACAGCTTGAAGGAGCAGGGGTCTAACGCATGGAGTCCGCTGGGATTCCAGAGCCAGGTGGTTCTGGGAATCCTGCAAACCTCTTTAAGAGCTCACCTTTCCTGGCTCCACAGTCTAGCAATGGCTCGAAGACACAGGACCAGAGCTGCGTTTTAAAATCCTCGCGGCTGTTGCCTTTACTGTGACACTGAAGAAAATGCAATGGCTCTGCACTGACATCCTCCTACAATAAACCATCCACATTTAGAAAATTCATTCCCCTGACAGCGGTTTGCCTGTGATTGCCTTGACAGAACCCTCTACTGAACACAGCAATTTGAGTTAAACTGAAGTATTTTTCAGCCCTTCTGTGCTACAGGGAACAGGAGAGACTGAGGTGCCACCAATGCTCAAGACTCCTAAACCAGCAGTCAGCTGTTTAGAAAAGAAGTGCCCAGCAGACCCCAGCAGTGAACCCCATTTCCTGCTGCAGAGAAATGTGAAAAAACCTTTAGATCCCCACTGGTCTGAGCTGAGGGGGAAACACCTTTCCCCATGCAGCCATCAGTTTGACCTGAGAGCAAGTCATGCCAGTTCCATTTCTAAGAACAGGCTTTCTTTCAGTGCACCACCTTAGAGCGCTGGTCCATCCATCCCCTGCAGGGGATTCACTGTCTCCAGGGGGGGGCCTTCCCTGATGGCTCTGAGAGATTTAAAACAACAGAAAAAAAAAACAAAACAAAAACCGTAACTCACAATATATCTGGCCAATTATGAGCTCCAAGCTGCGTAGAGCTCTGATGAAATCTGAATGCGGCTCCTCCCACTAAACCAAGAGGCCGAAAGCTAGTCCCAAAGGGGCTGATGAACATACCTTGCCCTTGGAGTTCTTCACTGGACTCAAGCTAACAACTCCGTTGTCCTGCTCCTGGCTTTTCTGTTCCCCTGTCAGCTGGCCGGATCTTCTGTTGCTTTGCCCCTTGGGACACTGCTCTCCATTCTTATCTGTACCTTCAGCTCCCTGCTCAGGGGTTGCCTCTTTGGCTGTCTGGTTCGATGTTCGTGGTTTATCAGGAGCTGGGTCATCCTGCACATGACTGGACTTTCTGGGATTAACTACAGCCTTCTCCTCAGTCTTTGCCTGGGACTTGGATCTCTTGTTTCCAGACCCCGATTTTGAATTATTTCTTTTCCTCTTCCTGGGCATTATCGTGACCTATAAAGCATGTTGTCAGTTTCTGCAGGTTTCTAGCTTCTCTGAGTTGTGCAGATGATTTGTCAGTCAGAGATATTAATTATTCAAATGCAAGTACCCTCCCACGATTATAGACTGGATTCCAAATATCAGACAGCACAGAGCTGCAGAGTTCCTAGAGGCAGAAGCTAATGAAAATCACACAGCCAGCCTCATTTTCATCTCCCTTCCCTTGTCCTAGTTACTTACAATTTACATACGATGTGGAAAAACAAATCTGGCCCGTGGACCGAGGGGGTTTAATTGGCAGCCATTTCAAAGAAGGCAAGCACCATCACAGTCTGGCCATGCATCAGCCCAGTTCTCTCATAAAAATATCCCTTCCTCAAAGGATAGGTGGACTCAGTAGGACTATCCTCATGAAATCTTTTGGGTGTCATATGAGAATGGAAGTGGTCTCCTCTTGGAGAGCAATTCTACCTTCGCATTGCTGGGAAAGCTTCAATCTGGCCATAAAGAACAAGCCTCAGCTGCTGAATACAGGCTGCAGCCTGAGACTGCCCCTACGGTTACCAAAGGGTCATAAATGTAAACTGACAAGTGCTACTGAATTCATAAGAAATAAAAAGAACATTGTTAATGTAACTGGAAAAATCACCTACCTGACCCACGTCCTCTGCAGCTTCCCGGGGGCTCTCTGTACTTTCTTCCTCATTTTCATCCATCTTTTCCTCTAGTTCAGGATCTGTGTTTAACTCCAGACCCAGTGAGTATGCCAGAAACTCTTCTGCAATCATTTTCACCTTAGGAACAAATATGTGGATATATAAAAAAAAAAAAAAAAACAAAAGACAAAAAGCAACAGCAGTCAAACTCTGATATGTAATGACAAGAGCTGCTTTGCTGAGTTTTAGTATCTGCTTCCACTGTTCTACATGAATTTCACAAGAGATGGATGAGTCGTCAGCTCAGAGCCTGGCAGGCCAAATCCTCCATTACATGACCCAAGAACTTAACTTTGTCACGGGCATCCAGGGTACACATTTGCAAAAACAACAGCACAGCAATGAAACAAGACAAAGGAGAGATGGAAGCCTCAATGGTATGTATGCACATACAATTAAAACATATGTTACAAACTAAATGGTATCTTTCCCCGCTGGGAGTAACTACAGTTCTGTCATTATCTTTTCTCCTTTCATACAGCTTCCATCAAGACCAAAGGTTACCATTAGAGTTATTTGCAAATAATTAAGTACTAAGGATACTGCAGTCTCGTTAATTAGTACAAGTATCGTTATTGCTTATGAATTAAAAAACAATGTTTAATGGCAGTCATTGCAACTTGGTGCACATTTAGTCCTAGTGCTTCTCTAACTGCTTAACAAAGCAGTGAAGAAAACCAGAAAAAGTGATATCACCTGTCTGCAACAGCCCTGATACCCTGAACCCAAATCCATGGAGCTTTTTAATCAAATCCATTTCAGAATCAGGCTGCAGAGTCCTTGCCTGAAGAACAGAAGGGTAAGTGAAATGTAACCTACCCGCCAGCGGGTGAATTCACTGAGTGAGCTGGGTCCATATACTACATTGGTTTGTACTGACTTCAGGAACTTTTTCTTGATGGACTTCACTTGCTCAGCTGTATATTTCTCAGGAAGTTGGTCACGGAAGAATTTTTCCCAGTGAGCAGTAACCTAGGCAGAAAGATTGAGTTTATCCAACAGAATACTACAGAAAACCAGAGCAGAAAAGCACAAGAGTACTTGTGAAAGCATTTAAGAAGTTGCCAACCCTGAGGCTCTGCTAGCTACACGATGGCACTGCTTCCATTTATTTTATCAGTGTTCAAACCATGACTTCAGCTAACAAGAAACCCAATTCCTCTGAACCAACTTTAAGTGAGTGTGGCTAAGCAGATACCATCAACATGGACCCAGAGCAATGCCTGATTTCATGCCTCTGGATCCATAGCAAATCATCTTAAGGAGTCTTGCGCTGTGCCCTACTAACAGGGAGCACCTGACAGGTAACTAATTTATTATAACAGGCATGGCATAACGGGCATGTTTGAATTTCCTTGTAGTTCAAGTGTGTGCGTGAGCAGGACTGCTGCACATGTCATCCCCATTTATAAAGATGCTTTGACTCCAGAAGGCTTCTGAACTATGGGCACAATCATGCAGACGCTCATCTATCAGCACAGTTTCCCATCTGAGAGTTTCTGGTGGGTAGTAACACATCCAAAAGCATTCAGACCCAAGAGACATTTTACATTTAGACACACAGCAGTAAGAACTGGGCAGCCAGGTACAAAGCAATACCATCAGGGAAAAGGATCTGAGTATCTGGGGCACAGGCATCAGCACAAAATGAACAGCACGGGGGAGCATTTGGTGTCTCATTAAACAGCAAAACATGCCCAGTTGCCTGGAGAATAAGAGGCTGAGCAGCCCTCACCAAGACCCTTTGAGGTACAAAGTATTACACAGATAACACTTTGCACAATAAGCCATCCCAGTCTTCAGTATTTGATCTCTTCACCACTGCTACACAGAAGGAATTAACAAAATCAACTAACTAGAATACAAATGCTAAGAGCAGTACTGTACAACCCCCCCCCCCCCTTTTCATAATAGAACAATAATTTTGCTCAAGATCACAACATGCTTTGTGGGGACAATCTGTAGGAGCTAAACTGTGTACATAAATGAGTGAAAATACAGTTGCAAACATGCACAGCTGAAGAAGAACAAACAAATCCTTGTTCCTGGTGTATGCTGGAAAAAGCAAGATTATCCTGAGCTTGGTTTTGTGCTCCCCATGCCTGCGGCCAGGACAGTAATGTAAATTAGATGAGGAGGTGTATGCAGCTGTTATGTCAGCACTAGGCTTCTCCCATTTTTTAATGATGATCGGAGTGACCTGAAAAAACAGAGGGTCACACACAGACCTTGTTGGCCCTGCTCCTGTGATTTAAACTGAAGGCAGAAGTTGGCTATACAGAACAGGCAGAGCAAATGCAAGCAGTGAACAGAGCAAGCAGCAGTAAGACATTTACTAGGTGGCCAAAACCGCAGGCTGTGCTTAGATCATACCAGAATTATTGTTAACCATTTGATGCTTGTTTGCAACTCTGTCATTAAACTGAGCACAGTATTTAGTTACTTCTAAGGTGTTTAGAGATTAAGAAAATATCACACATCTTACCTTGCTGGTGAGCTTACGACTATTGACACGCCTCACATGATTAGCCAGTTTGGTTATATCCTTGCCATTGAGTAGTCGAAGATTTTGCAAAAGAAACATTACTTTATAGTCATCGTTGAGCTAGAAAGATAAGGCATCAGAGTTAAAAAAATTGTATGCATGTTACTTGCTTTAGCTTTAGTCCTTTATTAAAATACAGCCAAGGATGAGAAGAATATATTTAGTCAGGAAAAGTAATTTAATGAAATCTTCTCAGCATTTCTGACTCGAATATCACCTTTTAGTTGTAAATTAACCTTCTCCTATGAGTTGGGATCTTAAACTGCAGACAGGAGACCTGCCTCGCACTTAAGCAGTACTAACATCCAACACAAGGTGGTGGCGGCGTAACCGGGCTCATCAGCTCCGGCCCGAGTGCAATGCAGGGTATTCTGTTCACATCCTTTAACTCTGAGTGAGCATCTAATACAGAGGAAGGCCTGCTCTGCATACAGTAAATGAATACCAGCAGGGATTCTGTGGGTCAGGTGTGTTTTAGGTCAGACCAGTTCCCCAATCCAGTTTAACATACAGCCGCACATATACTTCTGCCAGCACGTAACAGCAACTAGCATCTGGGTCCGGGTTGGTGGCTGATGCCAGTTAAAGCACAAGTAAAATTACAATTTCAGATGCTCAAACTGCACAGTCAGCAGAGCCTCTTGGGAGAATTCAGAAAACCAAGGCTAGACTAATCACCAAGTTTAGCCCCTCATCAGATGACCAAATCTGCTCTTCCAGAGCACAAGGGGCACTAAAACTAACATCTAAGAAGGACATTTCTACACAGTCATTACTATATTTTACACAAGCATGAGCATAAGATATCCTGCCTGATAAGCTAACTAAGATGGGACTCTGGCCTGGAGAATCAGCAGTTCAAGATACCCAGATTTTAATATCCGAGTGGTCTTGGGCAAGTCACTTCTGCAGATTGGGAAATAGTGGCACAAACTGGTGAAGGGGCACAAAAAGACTGGCTGCTTTCTCAGATGCCCTAACACTTGCTGCCTAAGAACAACATACAAAAACTAGGCACAACTGCTGTTTGTTTCCCCCTCTATTTAATGCTCAGCTTCTAAGGATGGGAGGTAACTCACTGTCAAGTACACATTGTTCTCGTAGGTTAGCTCCTCGAGCAGAGGGAACTGTTTCAGAGCAGTTACATCTTCTAGTTTGTTGTTGTTGCAGTTTAGGACACGCAGATCAGGCAGGGTTAGACTGTTGGGAAATTTGTCCAGTAAATTATCAGAGAGATCTAGTTTCTGCAGATGCCTCAGACGGGAAAACAAACGTGGATCTAAGTCTCCAGTCTTCAACTGCAGCTTGGACAGGCTGAAAACAAAAGAGAACACGAACTATCTGCAGTGCATTGGAAAAACAAGTGCTGACTTTCACAGGATACAAGGTCCCACCTGGTGGCACCTCTCAGTCTAGCACAACTCACTGGGTAAATCTGACCAAATCTGTGTTTTCTTGTCTGCAGTATTCTGGACTGCAAGCACACATACCTGGAAAAGATGCTGTGTCTGAGCTAACAGACACCACCAGAGACGCAAGACTACCAAAGTATTTGCAGTGCAGTTAACCTGCAATCCCGATAAACCTCCTATGGATAACAGAGCTGGCTGTGAGCAGTGAATCGCTAGAAAAGTTCTTGCTCATATTAAAAATTACTACGCCTCTAAGAACGTTGGTATTTTATTCCTTTGCAACGTAAATTCAACAAAACAAGCTGTGGCAATACAAGACACTTATTCACTACACCGTCAGTCTAACCTGTCCACAGAATGCCCTAGATTCATTATTTCACCCATTTTTTTGAAATCACCATCTCACAACTGCTGTAAGCAACATAAGACTACGATGATTCCAAAGTGCTAGTCCTGTCCTCCCCCTCACTTCATGCTGACACCTGCATTCACACAACAACATAGCAAATTTGATCAGTTTGCTGATCTGGTTCAAAACTTTTCTTCTCTGCCTTAGAAGTTAAGGTCAGGCCAAGTGCAGAGTAGGTCCCCAAATCATTTGGCTGTTTTCAAAGAACTAACTGCACAAAAAAGTGATTCTTCCATTTCTTTTACAGTGAATTTTACTGCAAAATCTTCCCATGGCAAATATGGAAATCTACCTAACAAAATCCCAAGGCTGCCACCAAAACAGAAGCAATCTGTCCTGAAAGAGGAAGAGGGGCAATATTTGTGAGGGGAAAAAAACACTCTTTCTCCCTAATAAAGTGAAAACTGCATATTATAAGCAGGGTCATTTAGATTTGATTACATCATTTAGTTGAGCTCCAAAGAGAGTTTCTAGTCCTGACAGCTGACATCTCTTGAGGATACAAGCCTGAGTTCCTTTAACAAACAGAATCTCCATCTCTAATGATTAGTTAAAAAAAGGCCTTCTAAATGTAAATGAAGTGTGAATAAATAAGGTAAATAAAATTAGGAAATAAGACCACTCCTCCTTCACTTGTCATCTCAGAAGCCTAACCAGCCGGTCAAAGCATATAAGAAAGGTTCAACAGAATTCAGCTGGCTGCAAAGCGTAGTGTGACTACTGTGTCATTTTGGGGAGAAACTCAACACAGTGTTCCCCAAATGGACTTTCTGAAATATAACCCTTCAAAATCATGGTACGAAGCTGCATGGAAAAAGCCACACTCTAGAAATTCACTACTTCAAACATTTCAACATCACCTTGTTACCCAGATTACTGCAGCTTATAGTCCTCAGATAAACTTTTGATTTCTCCCTAAAAACATTTAACACAAGACAAACCAAAAGAAATAACTTTAAAGAGTACATATGAAACCCAAAACTCTTACATCAGCAACAAAAACAACAAAGGTGCCAGCCAGAAATTGGCTAGCTGAGTCACTCAGATTGACCAGTTCTGGAATAGTGAAATTCCACTGTATTAAACATTTGGAAAGACACATATTTTCAACAACCTCTGTTAAGGATCTGAGCATCAAAACTGTTTTTACTGGTTTCTAATTGTCTCAGAGTTTATTATCCCTCTCTGCAATGTTTGAGGTACTAATATAATTAGGTTTAGAAGAGATGGAAAGTGATGGAGGGAGAGGAAAAGGGAGGGGAAATAATGCCAAAAATATTTTTAAAACCCTCTAAAATCTAGGCCAAAGAGATTCTCTTATTCACATTAAGCAATTACTAGCAAAGACAGAAGTGGTTTGGGGGTAGGGAGTATATCTTAGGGTTAGGAAATCAGGATCCAGCCTTAAGCAGTTTTACAGAAAAAAGGTGGCAGCATATATACAATATAAATGGTGAAAAGAGGTGCTAACTGCTGATAACCTATCTAGTGAATGCAGTTCCACTAGTGCTCACTGGTCCTGCATCGAGAATGCCGTCTCCTGTTCTGTGCTTTGTAACCGTCTCTCTTTTTTCAGTAAAAATGCTTAGGGGAAGAAAGACAAAAAAAGGGATCGCCTAGGCTGAATTCAGCTGGAATTTTCCATGGGCCTGTCTGCACTTACTTCAGCGTCTCGATCTTTCGGAGCCTCGTAGATCTTGGAACCGCTCTTTCCAAAAGAAGTTCTGTAGTAATTTTTGACATTTTTAATCTCCACCCCTCTGCTGGAATCACTAGTCAGTCAGCTGTAGGACCTCTTCTCGTAACCTTCCTGGTAAAACAAACAGGAATAAGAGGAAATCCTTTCATCTGACTCCAAAAGGGGAAAAAAAAGAGTTAGGAGGTTAGCTACTGATTTTGCTGCTGTGTTTGAAGTCGCCTTTTTTACACAGTTGAAATGAAAATACTAGAGATTGTTATTACACTGGGCACACACTCTCAACATGCTGACCCAACCCATCTCCAAAGCAACAGCCTTGGCTGTTACCTCCCTTGGCTATTAATGTGACAGACTTGCTGTAGATGAAAGCTGTCCACGGGGTGACAGCACTCAGGACTAGGACAGTCTCACAGTTACCTGTTTGTACCTCTCCTGCGCAACAGGGCTCTGCTCCAAGAACTCTGACACACTTTCAAATAAACAGCCACAGTAAGAATAAATACACCTGTTGTGAATGTCTTACTCCCAAGAAAATGACACAGGGCGCTCAACGGCCTGACCAGATGGGTAGACTCTTGGCCGACAACTTCTAAATTCCTAAAATTTTTGAAAACCGATTAATTAATTACCAGAAATGTAAATACCCACCGACCAGTAACATTTCCTCACCAAGGAAAAAAATCAACAGCATTCTGTATGTTATTGGTAATTAACAGATGTTTCCATGTGTTGTTGTGGATAGGATAGTGCCTGCACGCGCATGGATACACTGATATTTAGAATAAGAACAATGATAGGGCCAAAGTAGCTTCAGGAAATTACTAGTTCGTGGCTCACCACTCCTGACACAGATTCCAAGAGAGGGAAATAAAAGAGAAAAGAGCTCCAAGGCCAGGCTCGCTACTGTCTTTTTGTGTTAGTCTCACTGCTGCCTAACGCCACTCCAGTAAATCACGAGGAACACGCAAGGCACTAAGCTGTCCTTAGGCTCGACTTCAGCACTGTAACATGCCTACAGCACCCAGACCATCGGGTCTGATGAGCGATGGGGCATTGCTTTGTTAACACCTGTACTTAAGGTCAAGCCTTCACGTATGGAGTATTTTATACCAGCATAAAGAGCATCGAGCCTGAAAAACAGCTGGAACAGCAGCCGTTCAGGATTTGATCCTTCAGGTGACAGAGCTGTCCCTGAAAGCCAAACCAACAGGATCAGGCCCTTACCTGCTGAACCTAATAAACCTCCCTAAGCTCTAGTATCTATAAGAAAAATTTCACACCAGCGACTCTGGATGTTCCCATCACCCTCTCTTTAACCACCCCGACACCTCAGACCACCCCGGGGAGCAGCAGGGCAGACCACGACGTAACGCGGCCCCGTCACCACAACGCCACGGGTGACGCTGCAGAAGGCACGTTCGATTCCCCGGGGGGCCTGACGAACCCCGTAACCCAGCCTAACTGGGAACCGCCACCAGAATCGGCCGCTGACCCTCCTCCTGCCCCCCCAGCAGCACCTCTCGGGGTCCGCAGTCCTACAGCTGGGTGTCGGTTCAGGCCGGACTAAGGCGGCAGAGATTAAAACGAGTTTAGTTGTAACTACTCCGCGCCAGCCGGACCACCGCCTCGCCTAAACCGAGGCGAGCCCGGCCCAACTGGCGCCGCACGACGCCACCGCCGCCGCGCTGGGGATGACGACGACGACGACGGCCTGTCAGCCCATCCAGGGGCGGCTTCCCGGCTGCGAGGCGGCCCCGACGGCCCCTCAAGACCGCGGCAGCCCCAGGGCCGTGCCGGGGACCGCCGGGGCACGGGCTGCTGGGCGCAGGCCGCGGCACCGCCCGCGGGCAGGGACGGCGGCCCTGGCTTCGCGCCGAGGCGCCCAGGTGCGGCTCCGGACGGCGGCCGCCGCCTCACGCCTGCCCCCGAGCGGCGCCGCCTGCCCCGAGCCCGGGGACCGCGGTGAGGGCCGGCGCCTGCCGCGGCCTGAGGCGCCCTCGCGGGAGGGGGAGGGGGCGGTGTGCGTTGGGCGGCGGGACTACAACTCCCGGCGACCCCCGCGGCGCGGCCGGGCCCCGCTCCGCTGCTCGGCGCCGCGGGGGCTGCTGGGAGAGCGAGTCCGTGCGTCCCCCCCCCCTCCCTCCCCACCCCCGCTCACCCGACCGAGCGACCGACCGCGCGGCCTGCGCCCAGCCCGCGGTGTCCCGCCGCCGCCTCGGCCCCGGGCCTTCCCCCGCCCACCCCGCTCCCCTCACCTGGAAGCGGGCCGTGCCGCGGCGGCGGGAGGGAAGGAGGAAGAGGAGACGGGGAGGAAGGAGGGGAGGAAGGGGGAGGGGGAGGGGGGGGAGCCGTATCCTGAGCGCAGGCGGCGGGGATGGAGGCGGCGGGCGGCGGCGAAGGGCCGGGCTGCGGCTGCAAGGGGATCCGCTCCTGCCTGCTCTGCGAGGGGCCCGCGCAGGCCGCTCCGCCCCCGCAGGTACCGGGGAAGGGGCGGCGGGGCGGGGCCGGCGGCGGGGCGGGGCCGGCGGGAGGAGTCGGGGGGCGCCTGCCATGTTCCCCTCGGTCTGCGGGCCCGGGCCGGCCGGGCGAGGGGAGGGGGGCGGCTCAGGGCCGGAGGGGGGGCTGGGGAGGAGGGACCCCCCTCCCGCTGCCCCGCCATGTCGGGAGAGGGTCTGGGCTCCTCAGGGGGCTGCAGGGCCCCGAGAGGGAGCCCAGGCCGGGGACAAAGCAGAGCCCCCCAGGGCTGGTCCCGGTGGCGTCCCCTGAGGTATTTGGGAAAAGGGCCCGTGTGCCTTCGGCTGAGTGAGGGTACAGATGCGCAGGCAACCTCGAAAGCCGAGCCAGACCGGACCCGACTCTCCTACGTTAAAAGACAAGACAGGTTCGCTACCGCTTAGCCTCTCGGCCTTGGCGATTTTTATCAACTTTCCTCATTCAACATTTATTGATATGACAAACTGTATCGCTACAGCCGGCCTGAGGAATACCAACCATTAATCTCTTTATACATTTGGCACTGAGGATCATCTGTTCTTCCCTGGCTTTGCGGGATAAAGACATTACTGGGAAAGAAAAGCGGCTCCAAGCAAGCAGCGCAGGAGTGCTGCAGCTGTAAAAAAAAAAGCAGGGAAGAGGAGTTGTTCCCCAAAAGCAGCTGTAAAATTGCTCATGTCTACAAGAATCCTGTACAGACGGTTTTCATGCTGCAACATCAAGGTTGCAGGGGTAAATCATGGAAATACCTTATTGTGATAGGTTTTCCCCTCACTGCTTTTTTTTCTTCTCTGTTGTTTTTCCACAGGGAGAAGATAATTTCACTTACTGTCCAGCAACAGGCCTAGCTAAAGGAAATGAGCACTCGGAATTTGCTGGCTGGGCATTTCCATTTCCAGGGGTGTTTCTGATGGAGGAGTTCATTAGCGAAGATGAAGAATCTGAGATAGTTGAACTGATGGATCGAGATGACTGGAAACCATCACAGTCTGGCCGAAAGAAACAGGTTTGCCTTTAGAAGCACATTTGTTCTTCGGTCCCCCTGGAAAAGGAAAGCTGTTTTCAGTTAAAACACAGAACATTTACATGTTTCATTAAATGTTTTCCTTTGGAAGCTTTTCCTGAAATCAATTGCAAGAATTACTTCTAATTAAAGTCAAATTCTTGCAAAAATATACAGTAGTTGCAACAAATCATACTTGATTAAAGTTCACACAATCTCCAAGTGAAAGAAGTGGGTGTTTTGTTTTTACTTTGCAAGTGAGAAATCTAATTCCAGAGAGATTAATGTAGCTTCACTGAGTCCTCTTGCAACCTGGTGACCAGGTCACTGGAAGAGATGAGAACTCAAAAGTCTTGACCATGAGCCCTGTGGGGATCACAGCCTCTCCAAAAAGACTCATCCTAGATTTTTCCTTAACACTAGCTTTTCCCTTCTTCTTTTCCAACAGGACTATGGACCCAAAGTGAACTTCAAGAAACAAAGGCTGAAAGCTGGCAGCTTTACCGGTTTGCCAAGTTTTAGTAAAAAGATTGTGGCACAAATGAAGGCCTGCTCTGTACTAGGCGGTTTCTTACCCGTTGAACAATGTAACCTGGACTACATGCCAGAAAGAGGTTCTGCCATTGACGCACATTTTGATGACTGGTGGCTTTGGGGAGAGCGTCTGGTTAGCTTAAACTTGCTCTCAAAAACTGTGCTATCCATGTCTTGTGATTCAGAGGACAGTATCCAATTATTTCCCACTTTCAGTAAAGGAAACGGGGAATTAAGTCCCCCTGGATCTCTTACAGAGACGTCAGCATGCAAAAATTCAGACGAAGAGGGAATCAGCTGCATTTTATCCCCAAGGCTTGTTCCAAGTAAAGAGGTGACTGTTGCCATTCACTTACCCCAAAGGTCTCTGGTGGTGCTGTACGGTGACGCACGGTACAAGTGGAAACACGCGATTTACCGCAAGCATATAGAGCATCGCCGAATCTGTGTCACATTCAGGGAGCTGTCTGCAGAGTTCAGCGCTGGAGGAAGGCATGAGCAACTGGGTAAAGAACTGCTAGAAATAGCTCTTTCATTTCAAGGAAGACCAGTGTGATCAGCAAGAGGAAGCCGGAACTGCATTTTGTTAGGAAATTTGAAAAATAAAGTACAGAATTTGTACAGCTCTGTTTATTTCTGAAGTGTGCATAAGGAACCAGGTGTGTACAGAGATAAGCTCAATCAAATGGAAATTTAACAAACAGAAATAAGAGAGTGCAAGGAAGGGGTGGGCTACTGGTTTCTTCAAAGACTCTCCTGGGCAATGGGAACTTTGAGGCAAAAGTCAGAAATAAGCTGTTGTATTCATTGTAACAAAATGCAAAAAGCAAATAGCCAGTTTTTAAATACTGAAATGAAACCAAGAAAGAATCATTAAACTGAACTGAGTATCGAACTGCCCTTGGCACAGATTCAGCCCAAACTCTGCAGATTTTGACCCTTCCTGGCCCATACTTGATTCTGTCATACTGCTTTTTGCGTTGCACTGTGCCGTAGGGACACAACTATCTTCTCGCCCGCTTCAGATAGGTCCTTTAGAGATCAGCTCTCCAGGGGAGGAGGGTAAGCAAGCGTCTCTCCACAGATAGTACAACACACTGAGAACTAATTAAAGTAATTATCCTTTGCTGAAGATTCATGCTCTAACAGTGAGGATTAATCATAAATACCGTGTGTGACCTATATCTTCTGGGACCAAAGAGAAGCGTTTGCAGAGGGCCGAAGCTGACTCTTCCACAGAGACAGCTTGGACAGAGTTCAGACCAAAGACTTGCACAGACTGTGTTATTTTCTGATCATTTGTCATCTCTGAACCCCGCTGTCAACTCTCAGTAGCAAGAGTCTGATTTTGGGAATAAGCTGGGCAACAGACTGCAACACTGGCGGCTATCATTTTTTTTCTTGGCACCTCCAGCAGTCAGGTTTGAATCATGCCTTGTACCTAAGATTCAAGTAGTCATTTGTAGCAGAAGCTGATTTGAGGCCATCTGTCTGCTCTGAACAAACTTCTGTGCTCTTGAAAATGAAGTTGTGCCGTGGAAGAAGTGTGATCCTTTAATAAACACAGATGTGTCATCAAAACCATTCAGCACAGTCACACCTACAGCAATAAACACTTTACAATGCTGCCTGGTTTTGGTCAGTAAGGAAAGGGGGGGGACACGCTTATTGTGTGGGATCTTAGTGTCCCTGCACAGGTGTATCCCTGCCCTAGCAGTACTTCCTTGGCACAGCGCACAGGTTTTACTGTATAGTAATGCATTCACACCACAGACACTGCCCTCTGCTTCAAGCACTGTGGGGGAGGGAGCTCTTCACCCAACAATACAGAACAGTTACTAGAAAATCAGTTGGGTGAATCAGAATATTTGTTATCAGTTTAAGGTAACATACAACCACACCCCTTCTAGGCTGCAGTGAACCAGTTTCAGTTTAGCCCAGTATTTGAACAGTTGGGGACATCGTCTACATCATAATTCCAACAGGGACCCACAAGCAAGGCTCCCCTGGGTGGTCCTAAACCCCAAACTTCCATCCAGACCGGCCGGTGAGTGCCACCTCCGTGCTCCAGCAGCAGTTTCGGCAGTCACAGCATGCCCTCTCTGACAGAAACCCATCACTGCAAACGCAGCCAGCCCACATGCAACAGGCAGGCCACGCTTGCTCACAGCAAGCTTTATCCCAGGAGATTTCTCATAGGCTACCACTTCTTCAGCTCGCTCCCAAAAGCAGGTCCTTGTGCTCTCAAAATAACAGTTCCTAACCTTTTTCTGGTAGACTGCTGTGATCAGCACTGTGCCGCTGGTGTCCACGGGGCTCCCCAGCTGTAGAGAGCGTGATGTCCCCAGGTCAGCGCCTGGAGCTACCGTCGGAGCAGAGGACCTTCGGCCAAGCAGGAGGACACGGCTGGCAGCCTGCTGGAGCTCAGCACAAAGCCACACTACGGGAGGAAACCCAGGGCAGGCTTTCACAGATAAAGCAAGCGTTGAGCCCATATCCTCATCACCCTTTCAGTACTGAGCCTCTCCAGCAATCTGCTCTTTGCTCAGCAAACTGCGGCAATCAAGTATTTCTATTAATGTTTGGCCCTTATTTCCAGTGCTCCCTTTTAGATTTATATTGTGCTCTCAGCCTGTTAAAATACTTTCTGTGTGCTACCTGCTGTTTCATTCTCTCCGCAGTGAAAACAGATGATGGCTTCTGATGGATCAGTGCCACAATAACAAGATACACAATGTTAGTGCATTTTGTGCTCTGCATTTGTTACCTGATTTTTTCTGCCTCAGTCGAACTATACAGAAAGCTGCCATTCTTGCCAGAAAATTCCAGCTCTTCCTAGATGGTATCTTAAATTAAAAAAAATGCAAATAATTAAATACTGAGCCAAAGACTGAGGGCTTTGTCTAGATGTTTTTGAAGTCCAAAACTTAATCTAGTCACTACACACTCATTGCTATGTCTATCTTTTTGACATTTTTTGCCTGTTAAACAACCTCTTGGGCATCATCTTAGACCAAAATGCAATTACACACCCATTGGTTCTGTATTACTTCCTAAAACTTTACATACATTTTCTCCTAAAAAGCCAGAAACACAGCCCTGCAGAACATTAACAATTGGTTTGGAGCGTCAAGTATCACAGAAATCCGAGAAAAGTATAAAGAGGTTTTAATCTTAATTATTAGCTTTTAAAACTAATTTTGACCACTATTCTAGTATTATTAACGTAAGACAAACTTTAATGGTCTTCATGTTATAGGATTTTCTATCACAGCTGTTTATTTCTGTAACCAAGATCAGCACTTGTAAAGTGCCAAGAACCAGGCCCTCATTAAAAGGAAGCACATCTGATTGTTCTCTACTTGTGTATTTTTGAAGGATAAGGATAATATCTGACCAAGCTTTTTTAATAAAAGGCAAAACCCAAGTTAACCCATAGAGGATGCTGGAGGACTTGAGCTGCCTTTCAAAAAAAAAAAAATCAGTCTGAAATCAGCAAGAAGCGTAAAACTTAGCAAGTTTATCCAGTTTCTCTCACACAGCTGGACAATAACTGAGATACATAAGTTGTTCTACATTAAACATTGTTCATGCAGAGATAAAACAAGAATAGGCAAAGCTAAAATACAGAGTTGTGTTTTTTTTTTTTCTCTTAGCACTTAGCACTCATTGTTACAACCCTGGGCAGAAAGCAAGCTCCCAGTTGTACACACAGGTATTCACGGGAATGCCTTCCAAATTCAGCCAGTCAGTAATTACTGAAACTGCTTTGTTTGAAATGGGTACAGAGAAGACAGCCTGCGAGAAGTTAATCAGAAAATAACCACACTGGCCCAGTTGTGCCGGGATCTGAATTTGAGGTTGTAGCTTGGGGGGTGTTACTGAAGAAGCTATCTTAAAAGTAGGTGCAACAAGATTTAGAAGATAAGGAAGCTAACAGCAGCAGGGAAACTCGAAGGCCTTTTGTTTGTTTGTTTTAAGGGAGGGGAGGAAGAGAAAGGACATTATGAAATCCCGCATAAAGCCACAGAAAGGCAAGAGGAGAATGTGAAGTGTGAGCAACCAGTCCCACATCCAGCTGGGCACCCTGCACCTCCATCCCCGAGCCCAGCGCAGTCATCCCTGTGGCAAGCTGGGATTGCCCATCCCAGAGTCAGGGAACCGAAGGATGTTCGCTCTGCAGCTGCACCCACCCCACCAGCTCTCTATAAACACTTCCACATATTTGAGCGCTTACCGCAGAGCACGCTCCACCCAGGGCTCTCGCACAGTATTGCTTTCATCCATCACGTGGGTCAGGCCCAGACGGTCGAATCCAACATCTACTCCATCTCCCCTGATCATAAAGCCTCCCCGAGAGTCACATATCCACCGAAACAACGGGGTAGCAGCTACCAGAGCCAGGCCTGCCCCAGGGCAACGTTAAAAATAGGGAGCTCACAGGCGTAAGAGCTGCCACTGACCACAGCAAAGGGAGAACCTGATACTGCCCCAGCTCTGACGGCTCCCTCCGGCTTGCGTTCGTGCCCAGTCTTGACTCCTGCTTACGAGGGAAGGAGACGGGAATCGTGCCCTAAACCAAGGCAGGTACCTGGGTATGATACAAAGCAGGGCTGTACCCCTGTCCTTGACAGCTCCTTCCCCACTTTAGGCTGGGCAGGCAGGGCCCCTCCAGCACTGGAGCCTGCAGAGGTGTTTTCTGCCAGGCAAAAACTGTCCAAAAAAATCCGAAGGAGGACTCAGGACTCTGGAGCGACATCGTGGCTGTCCCCTGCGGCGAGCCCCACTGCAGAAATTGGAGAAATGGCCCAAACAAGGCAATAACTGGTCCAGAGAGTCACAGCCCACGGGAGCTGAGAATTAGGGCAACAGCCACCCCAAACTACAGCACCCCAGAGCCCAAGGCTGGTACAGAAACCTAACACACACGTCAGGGGAGATCCTCGACACCCATCCCCAGCCTGAGGGTGGGACCCTTGGGAGAAGCCTTGTGCAGGCACTGCAGGAACAGAGCTACTCAAAACCTGAGACACTCCAGGAATGACAGACGCCCCAGGAACGACAGAGAGGTGACACTACAGGTCAGACGTGGCCAGGCACCAGCAGGCAAACCTGGACGTGACACAGCGCGCTGCCAGCCCTGCTGAGACACCAGCGATGGTGTGGAAAGGCAGGCATCCCCAGGCTTGACTGATGGGAATCCTGCTGACAGTCACGGGGGCAGCAGCAGAAGCAAGGAGGGTTTTCTGGCGCAGCAGCACAGAAACACCCATCTGGACAAGTGCAATGTCCCTACTCATTTACGGATGAACTACGGCGGCTGATACCACAGGCAATCTTTCCGCAACACAAGTCTTGACCCAACAGCTGTGAAAATGTAAACAAGTTAGAGAAAGAGAGGCAGGAGCAAGAAAAGCAAATGCTGTTGTTGGGAAAGAAGAAGGAGAGGAGTTACAGCATGAAGGTGATGGGTAACCTAGAGAGATCCCAGATGCCAGAGTCAAAGAGCAAAAATACTCCCATGGGCTTCTCACAGAAGGGAGAACTCAGTGCCCAGAAAGACACAAGAAACAAAGCCACGAGCAAAGATGGGAAAGCACATTATTATTCTGTTTGAAGTGCATTCACCCTTGGGACACCACCTCAAACCGTACTTCAGACTCCCTGCTGGAGTAAGGCGATCCCACTCCAGTCACAAATGTGCTGCCTTGAGACTTATCTTGCATCCAATCCCACCAAAGACTCACCAAGTTATTCTACAAAATCATAGCACAGTTTCTGCTGCATTTCTCCATTTGCTGAGGTTTATTATATTTGCAAAGAATTAAATGAACCATTTGGCTGTTTCCAAATGAGCTGCATTGCTTTTGCAGCACTGTATGCACACTGTGAAACTTTTTTTATTGCAAAAATGGCTCTATACTTTCCTCAACAACCTCCTGAGCTCCACAGCACACAGAGTCCTATTATTACTGATGTTAAAGGAGAGTGCAAAGTACAGATGAGAGATTCATCCTATCTGCTCTGGCTCTGGCCTCACAATAGAAATTTTGTTGGTAGAAGAGCTTACATGTATAATACTTGGCAGAAAACTCAACTCTGATTTTGTTGTGTAAACCTTTAATTTTTATTATGGTAAAAAGAGGAGGGAGAGAAGGCAGACTTCTGGGGAGATGGTATGAATTTCATGACCACCCACTTCCTGGAGGATACTCCTTATTTTTTGCATATATGCATAAGTACAGACTAGTCATTTAAGCACACAAAGACTATTTTCTTTGCTGCACATCAGCCAATATGGTACATGCCAACTGTGGCAAGAACAACAGATGAAAGCCACAGACACAGTGCTAAGCAACTTGTTCAGCAACGCTCAAACTTGCATGTAAACAACAAAGATAAGAGTTGGGTTCCCAAGGCCCTCGCCAGAGAGGAATAGTGGGATAGTGTCACCCCGCTGCACTGGGATTTGCGTGCACTCTCCCTTCTGGGAGGCTGACATGTAATACACTGCCATTAGATTTCTCAAATCCCGGTGGAATAAGGGACCAGGGTTAAATAGAACATTACAAACATCCTTAATGATTTCAGAAACCTATAAAGCCTGGGAGACTCTGAAACTGCAATGTTTGAGTGCAGAGCAGGAGATCAGCACAGATCAGGGCCAAGAAAATGTGCTTATGCTTCTTTCAGCCCTGTGTGGCAGAAAGCCTTACTTTCCCTTAAAAGAGCTGATGATTGCAAAACACTCTTTTCCCTCCACAAAGTTACCATAAATCATAAAATCATTTTTACAGACGTTTTCACTCACAAGTATGCTATAGAATTTACAAGCTTCCCTTGCTAAGCAATACAGACTTGCAAGTGTCATTTTCTCTGCTGCTGAAAAAAAAAAAAAAAGTCAGCTCAAATGAAACGTGATAGCTCTTTAATGGCACACAGCTCTCCTGCTGGATCCAGCTCCATCAGACTCACCAGTACAGCTCCAGGTTCCACCAGAGGAGCTGCCTGCTTTGGTGGAGGGAGAAGGAAGCATTCATTTTTGACAGATGAATGCTACAGCTGACAAAAACAACCAAACAACTGATGAAACACGCAGGACTGGGGCTTGTTCTCTCCAGCAAACCAGGCAAAAGGCATTACAACAATACATAAATAAAGACGACATAGGGACAGATTTATACAATATGCTATATGCTGTCACTCCTTACCTCCTTGAAACTTGCTTTTCTAGTCCTTCAAAGTTTTGTCTCATTAAATTCCTTGTCACTGTTCTAAGAATGTCCTTGTTAAAACTAAAACACCTGTAAGCCTTCCCTGGGCAATCTTGTCTCTTATTGGGAAAAAACACATGATCTTGGCATTCATTCAGTCTAAAGTGACAGATGTTGCTGAAAAAAGTACAACAGAACTTCCCAGTCTCCTGCAATTCAAAATTCTATCTCCCCAGCTGTAAAAATGTAGTAAGGAATAGCAAGAAAAGAACATAAGAGCTAAGGCTGATTTCTTTCTGGTTACGTATTTATGGAATACTTGCTTTGGAACGAAGGTGATCAACACTTGCCATTTCTATTGCGCTTTCCTGGACATCCTCAAGTCAGCTGCAGATACCCACATTAACTAGCAGATACCCACATTAACCAGCTCAGCTCTATAAATGAGCTGCCAGTTAATTGCTGCTGCACTGACAACCAGGGAGTTCTGACACATAAGACAGGTCCTAAACACACTGGCTTTTTGGACAGCTGATGCAGTTTTACTTTTGGCAACAGAATATTGCCTTTGTAAAAAATACAGATTTTTGGCTACCTGAAACAATGTTAAGGTAGATAAAAGTTTTGATCTTGAACTCCATGACAGTGTCAACTTAAGTACGCAAGTGTGTAGGACCAGAAACAGGCCAGAGACCTCAGCATCTGAAACAGCACTAGAACCCACAGCTATATATGGCAGGCAATTAGCATTTACATATTTAAGCCTCAAGACAATCCATCACTGGTGCGTCTCACCAACTAGCAAAACAGGTATTTTGCTCTTAGCCTTAGCTGAGCGGATTTGCTGGAAGCAGCCTCTGCCTCTGTCACACTACCTGCATGCCTCTGTCATGCCCATCTAACTGCACTTTCAGTTTGTGAAGCTCTTCGATCTCTCGGTTGTGGCGCTCCGTTTTGTGCCGCACCAAAGAGCGGTAGAAGTGAATGGTGAAGACGACAAAAATCAGACCCACTGGGACCATGATGATGGTGGAGACCAGCGCTGACTGCCAACCTGCATGGCCGCTGGGCTTCTCAACGTTGGTGGTCTCGTTTTTCAGGATGGAGCCCACAGGCAGAAATTTTATCCAGCACAGAAGCACAACTTCCGCAAGGAAAAGGAGGATCCCCAAGACAGTGGAGAAGCCCCACGCCAGCTCGATGTAGGGATGCATGCGCTCATGCGGGGACTCACTGATGGAGTTCAGGTTGTGGATGTTGCTCACTGCTTCCACGTTAGGCAGAATGCAGGTGCTGATGAGAAGGGCAAAGAGATGAACTGCCACAAGCACTGTTGTGCAGGCACTGAAAGCAATCAGCAGCATCTGGGGGTACTTGTACTGTACCTCCAGCTGCACCTCCACCATGGCAACCTGGGGGGAAAGGAACAAAAAGCTTGTCAACAGCTGCTAGTTTTCTCTTTTCAAGGCTTTCATCCAGGAAAGCATCTTTATTGAAGAACACCTAAGGTCAAGTACACACTCCAGTGCGTTTTAGAATGGCAGCCTAGATGGATCATTTCTGTTTCCCATGAAGACGTACAGTGAAGACACAGTCTGCAGCCTGGCCTTTCTGAAGGCTCATGCACGCATTTCTGCCCTGTAGTTTTCTGAAATAACATATCTCTCCTTGCAACCATGAGCCATACGAACTGCATCAAACCAAACACACAACAGAAGGAACTCATTAGACAACAAGTGGAGCTCGGAGGCAGCTGACAGCCTGCTAGCCAGCCCACCCGCCCATCACACATTCTCCTTCCGTTCATCACTTGTGGCTGCAGTGCAGGAAGTTTCAACTTCAGGCGCATAAAAGAAAAGCAAAAGCAAGCAGCTCTTCTGGCCAGCAGCCAGCAAGGTTTCACCACCCCCCATGGGAAGCACACAAGCTACTTTAAGTTAGTCCATAGTTAAAATAGCTGCTTTCTATTCTCAGAACATTGTATGTTCGTTTTTATTATGAATATGCCCAGATACAAGTTATTTATATCCTTAAATTTCTCCCTTGAGAGCTAATAACTTACTGATATACACAGCAGAAGTGGACAGCTACTGGCTTATGGGCGTGCTCAACAACCAACGATTCAGATAGAAATCTGTCTTCTCAAAATAAGAGCTATCATATAGCATGTCTCTAAAGCTCTCTATTTTTAATTTAATCAAATAAAGCTTAACAAGCAGAATAAGCACAAGAGAGCAGGGGGCTCTTCTGAGATCAGAACTGGAGTCCTAGGCCTGTTAACTGGTTTAGCACAAGAATTTGTAGAATTACTTAACGTACCTGTGAATTAAAATAGTACTTCTGTGTGGTGGCATCCCTGAAAGGACAGCAGAAACCTTTCGCTAAGAGAAGCCACAAAAACAGTGGACAAGCCTATCAAACATTCCTCTCTAGTGGCTTGCTTGGATCTGCGGCTGCACTTCATGATTTGCATGGATACTAACTTGCCTGGCAGCAGGCACAGCCTCTGGTGATCCCAGGTGACCCTGCTCCATTGTGGCAGAGCTTGCCAGATGCGCTAAGGAAAGGAGAAGCCGATGCTTGGATGCCTGCCTCAAGACCATCTCAAGAAGGCAAAGTCTGAACAAGCAGCTTGATTCTGGGGGCTAGATGGATTTTGCAGAACGGACTCATGATTACTTTATTCAGACTTCACATGAGACCACCCCTAAGCAGCCATTTCACACTCTGTATAATAATCTGCACCATTCACTCTGTCATTACTTGTTAATAATATTATTTGGGCACTGGAAGATTAGGGGTACACTCATGCTTTCCCTGTTGGTAGCCCTGAAAAGGATTAAAGGGGATGGAAGCAAGTGCCTACATTGGCATGACTGCTGCCTTACCTGCATTTACTCTGAAACCATCAGCAGCCTGAACGAGGGGATCACAGCCAAGTCTGAACAAATTTAGTAGCAACCAAGATATAACACATGTGTTTGTGGTAGCAAATGGTCAATCTCTGCAAGTCCAGAGTTTATATGTACATCAACTATTTAGGATATTAGAGACACAAAAATACTGTGACAGTTCTTGGACGTTCCCAGCTTTTTGTTCTGATTATGAACATGTGGGGTTTTTACTTTTCTGTTGTTTTTTTAAAAGTTCCTGTTTGCAGTTTACAGTGGTTCTTGTTGTATAGCGGAGAAAATAATAATGCAGGATTGGCTTCACCATCCACTGCAAGGTCAATTTAATTAAAACACATTACACATTGCCTTGCATATGTTCTCTTTGCAGTTCCCCTTATATTGATTCAAGAAGGAGATCAGACTTATTCTTTGCTGCACTGTTCTGTACAGTGAATTTGTACAGTGCTGTGATTGTCAGTCACACCCTATCAGCCAGGAAAAGCTGCAGGTATATTGTTCATTATTGGGTGCTGTAATACCCAGAGACATAGTATTCAGCAAGCTGAATAGAAATTGTACCTGCATGTTCAATTTATAGCTTTATATTAAAGCTGAAAGCCTGGCTGATGTCAACATATCAATTTCTACTTGTTATCCTTCGCATGAGCAGCACTTTTGAGCTAATTGGATGTTTCCTCCCAGACTAACCTATTCCCTAGGGCTAGCTTCAGCTGTGCAATGTGATGAATTTTTAACACTGACTGATGGCTCAGTAAGAGGTATTTCAGGGAAAAACATCAACAATCCAGATAGGGCAGCAAGGCAGAAAAATAGTTCATTTAACCTGAACAAGAGCTGGAAAGGTAAGTGAGCTCTTATCGCTTTACCCTGTACAAACTGTCATGTCATTCTCTGACCGGGATAAGAGAAAGAGGACAAGCTGACATAACCCATTTAAAAATCATTAAATATGCTGCTTAGTCTGTAAAACTATTAATATGTCATGTTTGATACAATTATACTCTTCTGTGATAATAGCCCCCTTTATTTTAACCTCTTCCGAGAAGCCAAGGTGTCAAGGGCTTGACTTTGCAAGGCACTGAGCACTCTGCTGAGCCGCAGAATATTTCAGCATAGGCTTAATTTTAAGCTCGAGAATCACCCTGTTGAACTCCATGCTCACAAGTTTGCTAAAGGACCAAGTACACAGAACATTTTAGAATTAAACTGCAATTAAATTACAAGCAATTATGTTTGGGTTTTTTTTTTTTTTTAGACCCGTATAGCCCAGATTGTCCACAACAAAGGTGATGCTCATCCTGAGAAATTTAGACCAGGATAGGTAGTATCAAGCAAAAGGATGACAAATGGCTTAACATAAACCATGTTACATTCACACAGATGGTCTGGCAGTTTGTAAAAACAATCACTCTGGTAGATCTGTTAGGTCGGGGTTTTTTGGGTTTGGGGGTTTTTTTTGGTTTTGTGGTTTTTTTTATTAAATCAAATACATATCCTGTAGCAATTGGACAAGCACTGAGAAGACTGATTAGCAGCAATAGCTCTTATTTCCATCAGGAAAATTATTAAGGAGGTTTCCTACGCTCCCTCTAAATCTCATTCATCTGCAGTCTCCCTGGGGCAAATGCAGTAGCCCTACAGCCCACCTCCAAACAGACCTGGCACTGGAAAGGACCCACATCCTCCTGATCTGCCCAACTCTCTGCCAGAAATATCAGAGACAGCATCGAGTAATGAGGAAGGTTCGCATTATTCTGCAGCCTGTCCAGAAGGAGCTGGATCAAAGCCACTGCCTGTTGATTAAATATCCATCAGCTCATAATAATCTTCAGCCAATATGGAACTGGCTTGAATCAAACACACTGACACGGAGGTAAATAAAGCAATAGCCAAGCCCTGTATGACATTTGTTTACATAGCTAAATGCACACAGGGCTTCAGGGAAAGTATTTAACTCTAAATAATTTCTCTACTTTCATCAATAGCCAAATAGATGCTCTTATTAGAGAGTAAACATCCATGTACCAAATACCTGCATGCCAAATTACCAGTGGAGAAATAACCTGGTAGGAACAGATACCGCAGCTTTCGCTGGAAGGTCCAGTACAATCAGGTGGGAAAAAGCTTGCTAATAAAGAGAATTTCTTATTGCAAAAATTTTTATTTCCAAGAGTTACTGATTTCAGGTGTACTTATTATCTTAAGCTGGTGATTATAACTAACACTACTTACACCTATGTGTTTACTTGACTTGCATTTTAAACAGTTTAAAGAGAAGTCAAATGGTTCATTTTGCGTGTTTGCCAAGGACTTTCAGCAAGTTTCTGTTGTGTGAGTTGAGAAGGCATGCTTTGTTTTCAGATACATAGTTCAGCCCTGCAGTGCGGGTGGGCTGCAAGCCCCTCCCTGAGTCCCAGTGATGCCAGCGAGAGCACACCCCAGCACGGGCACCTGCTTGTGTAACCATGCTGCCTAGATAGATCAGTTCACAACAATATGAAACGTTAATTGAACAATCATGTTGAAGAGAACAGTCACAAGTGACTAACACAAAACTCTGGTAACCCAGAGGCACAAAGGGCAAGTACACGAGTGGCTTTTTAGAGTAAGAAAGCTTCTCAGTGAAAGTAATCTACAGGAAAGCACTCAACTTTCTCAAAACGAGGAGGTACCTTCTGCCATTTCAGCACAGAAGCTTGGTTACAAACCAACATACACTGCATGAAAAGTTCTTATGAGCATTGCTTGCACACAGTCAGCGAGCAGAGAGGAATCACAAAACAACCAAGCACCCTCTCTCCTCTGCAGCCTGCTCCCCCTTAATTCCCTGCTTGCATTTTTCCAACTTCACTTTGGGTGGCCAACTTTGTCGTCCCAGACTGTTGTAATGTTACAGATGATTCACGTGCTGGGGGATTGGGGGAGGAAAAAGCAGTGGAAGAAGCTAAAATAAAACAAGGAAAGCTATCCGGAAAGTTCCCAAGATCTGTCTTCCCCCCCAGCTTCTGAGCTGCAGGATGCAACATCTTCACATCACATCCCACTCACCCAGGCGCTGCCCTCTGCCTCTCCACATTCAGCTGACAGACCTCAGGAACAACCAAACCTGCCCATTTCCTGAGCAGAAAACCTCCCCCAAACGGATTTCAATTCTCACTCCCGGTAAGCAAGAACTGGAGGGGAAATGAAGAGGCTCACACTGACACAGCATGGCTGTGTTTTGCTAATACCACAGCTTGGACAGCTCTGAGCACTGGACCGCTGTCTCTGTCTTGTTCATTTGCTCGCTCCCTGACATAATTTTGACCTATGCAGATAGCTTCCAGATAACACCCAAGTGCTGCACAGAGCAAAGCAAGCACCAGGGATTATGCCCAATAGGCAGCACTGACACAAATATACCAGGTTTGCCTCCCTTCAGGCTAGAGAGTCCTCTGACACCAGGTCCAAGGCTGCAGGGCCTCTTCTCACACCTCAGCGTATAACACGATCTCCCTGATCATGCTATGCAAACTTCACTCTGGCAGACTGTGACCCAACCTCCACTTTATTTTAGACACTGTGACCTGAAAAAACACATACATAAATTACGATAATGTTCAGGACTACAGCAACCACAGTGGCCTGGAGAAGCTCCACGCCCAAATGCAACCTCATGCGAAGGCAGCCAGCTACAAATGGCCTTGGGCCCAAAGGAGAGCCCAGGTCCTGTATTCTTTAGCACTGGTGGAGCACTTAGGATCACTTGCAGGTAGGGGATTAGTATTTTTAAAGGGCTGACTTGGGAGCATGTGGGTTGACTGTTAGGCAGCTCATATATCTGTGCTGCCTTGAGCGAGCCAGCCTCAAACTTTTCAGCAGCAGCCAAGCAGAAGACCCCTGGCAGATGCTTCCTGCCTCTTCAGAAAACAACACTATGTCCTGCTTCTTCACAGGAGGCAAACACTGATTAATAGATGGTTTTAGTGAACCAAAACCTTCATGATCCAGAAAGTGTGGCTACAAAATACACATACCATTGCAAATCCAGAGAGCAGAGCAGAGGTTCTGCTGGAAGCTTTCAGTTTGGCTCGGCTCAGGTACAGTTTTCTCCATGAAAGGGCTTGAACAGAGTGGTGGTTTGATGTGACCAATTCCAGATAGCTGCGCCGGACCCAGTCCCGATAATCCATGCCTTTTGTGCCAGGTTCAGAGCAGCAAGCAGGAGTGGAAGGATCCACTGGAACATTTAACTCAGAACTCATGATGAGAAAAATGCTGAGGGAACAAAAGAGTCATGTTCAAAAGGAAGTAGTGAACAGGACAAGCATCAACTACTGGAAAAGCTATGTTTAAACAAAGTTGCCCTCGGTCAGTAGAAAATTATGGACCAAATACCGTCACGCTTGCAAGGCACAGAACAGAGAAAGGACCATCTGTAATTGCTAAAAATGACCATGAGAACTAGCAAAGATTACACAAGTAAACCCGGGAACTACTCCAGCAGGAATTCAGGAAGGGTGCACAGCATCTGGCTTTTCATTTCAAAGCTGGCATCTTAACTTTCCCCTTTAATGCTTCCTTGCTAATAAAAAAAATGTTTTACATAAAGACACTTTGGAAATAGTGCCTCCATCTTATAATTTTGTTTTAAGCTGACAGTTAATTTCACAGTGCATCACAGATTGGCTCCAAATGCATCTCCTTAGAGTACCAAAGTAATGCCGGCTAGCATGTTCAGGGAGTCACTTTTTGCTCTGTCTTTGGAAAACAGTTTTATTCAGTCAAACCATTGCTCATCATATCTCAGTTTAGACGGGCACAGTCCTTCCCCAATAGTCACAGAGCTGAATGCTGTGTAGGGTTAACAAATGAACTCCCCAAGCTTCTGCGGTGGGAAGTTTCCTGAACTGCCCACACTCCACTTATCAGCCACATCTGACCAAGAATCCTGTTCCTTTACTTCCACTGGTGGCTCTTAGCACAGGGAAAGGAAAAGACAATTCCAAGGGGAAAAGCGAGCTGCCTTCCAGGTAGTTTCAGCATCTTCAGATTCATGAGATTACACTGAAAGATGTAAGAAAGCAGCAAGACTATTTCAGGTGGTGAATGCCACAGCTGCCAGCAGAGACAAGTACGAGGTCCGAACCACCCCCTCCTTACACCACAACATAGCCAGGCTGCTGCCAAACGGCTCTGGTTGATCTCCACGCCATCCACAAACACAGAACAGAATTCACTAAATGTTTCAAGCAAAAATTTCTCAACTCTGACAAACATCTGAAACTAGACATTTAACTCATCCTTCTGAAGAACAGAAACCACAATTCTCTGATTAATCACGACATTCACAACTCTGCCACTGACCACCACGGCGGTGGCAGGTAACACCACCAGAGCTGCACCACACGAGACCCTTCTGGCCATAAATACTTACCAGCTCCTAGGAGGAGGAGATGCATGCCCAGAATCACACATGGTGTGGTACTAATTAGTCCCAGCGCCACAACTCAAGGTCACAGGCACCTCGCTGTTCAGACACCACGCTTGAGAGGAGCCCCAGCCCTGCCTGCATTCCCCCTGCTCCACCCAGCTCTCCGCGGACACGGGCCACATAGTGACAGCTAATAAACCCTCATTTGCTGTGAGATTTGAGGAAGTGGCAAAGATAAAAAGGACACCAACTGCCCACAACTCTGAATGCTGTTACTAAGAAGGAACAAAGATGTTCCAGGCACAATAACAAAGATTAGACTGCAGCAGCAAATAAAGCATTGCAGGTGGTAAGACTTGTCTGTCCCTCCTGAGCATGGTGGGCTTTCAGATTCCAGCCCCCTCAGACATAATAAGGATGGCAGCAAGAGCGCAAGACGACTTCTTCTGGGCAGTTTTTGATAGGGCCACTATTACAGTCCCTGGAAGACTCTAGGATGGCTCCTGAACTGCTCAGGAGTTTTCAAATTATTAAAAAAAAAAGTATAAAAGAACATTCACACAACAATAAAAACAAGAACAGAGTAACAGGGACAAACCTCCCTGCTTGCTCTGTGTTTCCAGAAAAGGCAAGAATCACCTATTTTACAGAAGAAGAAGAAAAAAAAAAAAATCTCTCCCCAAAGCCTCCTGGGACCATTGGAGCAGAAACATTCTGTGAGCAGCAAAATTATAAAGCTGTTTCCTGTGACAACATCCTGTGTGGATTCTGCAACGTATAGCGTGGGGTGAATTTATCAGCTTTGTCCTTATTTGGGACACTGATGGCCGCTACCCTGCAATTTATTTTGACAAAATACGTAGGAACTTTGTATGTAGGAAACTTCAACCCCTGGGACAAATTCCATTGAAAAGACAAATTAATTCAGAGGTTACAGAGGGAGAGCAAGGGTACCCAATCACATCTGCTTCTTTCCTTAGAAAAATAAGCTAAAAATACCACAAGGATGAATTTTCACTCTGGAGCAGCTCAAGAGATGTTCCCAAATAAGTAAACAACTTCAGAATAAAATCCATAAACACGAACGTAACCCAAACAAGCAGTAACAGGACAGCAAACTCACCTTGGTGGCTACAGACATGGAGGGACTCGGTGGAGGGCTCCGAGGGCTGAAACACAAGACCAAGGAAGCATTTTACATGCACTGTATCTTAAGCAGTTTTACTCTGGAAATATTTTTCAGCCAGTTATCTGCATAAGGGGAGAGTTATTCTGGAGATTTCATGTTCCTGTCTTGCAACGTTAAAGGTTTAGGACACTTGCTCTTACAGAAATAACTGTCCAACAGGGTTTTACCGCACAGAGCTGTTGAGTTTTGGATGGAGAATCAGGGCTTCCTCAGGGGACCTCTTCCTCAGCCTAACAGCCAGCTCCAGCCAAGTCCATCCCAGCTGTGTCTTTACTCCCTTCCGTTGCACCACCGATGCATTTGACCCTGTTTCATTTCACACCGCTGAAGACAGAAACCTCTCTGCGATTGCTACCTCGTATTGATTTTGTTAATCTGTCCAGCGTTGTCCTTCAGAGCCGCGAGCGTAGTGGGGGAAGCCTTTACCGTGCCTTACATCTCAGCTGGCCCTGTGCAGTTGCAAGCGCACGTGCGGGGATTTCTTCACAGCAGGGAATGAAGCAGACGCCGGCGGGGCTGAGATATGTGGATCTCCCTCCCGCCAACAGCATGCCCTGAACAACCGCCCACAGAGTGCTGTCTCAGCAGTACTGTCAGCTCCTCTGCCTGGCTTCAGGAAGCCAGCCCCCCCGTCAGACCCAGATTTCTGTCCCACACCCCGAGACTGATCAGTGTGTTTGTACCAGCACCCTTCTCCCCTGTATATTATCATCCAAGACCCTGCGCACCATGGCTAAGCCTAAACCCAGGCCCCACTACTCCTCCTTCTGCTATTCTGAGCCACCCAAGCTCAGGCCCTCTTTGCTGTGGGGAACCCCTTCCCATGCTCTCTTCCGGCTTGGGACCCCCCTCAGCAGCACCCCTGGGATGTCACACCACAAAGGCAGGGTATGAACACCCCACAGCTGTGACCACCCTTACAGCAGCGCCCCTCACGCAGGGGATCAGCCCCCGAGCAGGGTGTGACCCCCTCACCCCACCACCACAGCTGGGATCCTACTCACAGGGCACCACCACCTGAGCAGGTGATTTCTCCTCCTCCTTCCCAGCCATCCTTAGCACACCCTGGACAGGATGTGACCACACACAGCGAGGATCTCCTCTCCAACAGCACCCTCAGACAGGGGATCCCCCAGGCCAGGATGAGACCCCCTCACAGCTAGGACGCTCTCCTCCAAAGGCACCCAGGACAGGGGATCCTCCCTCGGCAGGATGTGACCTCCTACCACTGGATCCTTGTCCAGCATCCCAAGGATCCCCTGCAACTCCTCAGGCAGGATGGGATCTGCTCCCTCCCCACAGCTGCGATTCGCCCTTTCCAACAGCACCCTGGCTCAGGGCCTTCCCTGCACTGTGGGCTGGAGGTGTCTCCCCTACAGCACCCCCAGCGAGACGATCCCTTTGTCAGGATACAACCCCTGAGAGCTGGCCTGCCCTCTGCATCCCAAGGGAGCTCCAAAACACCGCCGGGCAGGACAGGACCCCCCCCTTCTCTGCCCACAGCGGACCCTTCCCACACAACCCCACCACCCCTGGCAGGGGATTGCCCGCAGCTAGGCAGGATGAGGCGCGTATCCCTCCCCACCACCCCGGACAGGGGATTCCCCCCACCTGGGCAGGTTGAGGCACGTCGTCCCCCCCCACCACCCCGAGCAGAGGAAGCCCCCTCCAGCTAGGATAAGCCCAACTCTCCCCTCGCAGCGCTCCGGACATGGGATGCCTCCACCCGGGCAGGATGAGCCCCCCTCCACCCGGAGCACCCCGGGCAGGAGATGCTCCCGTCTATGCAGGATGAGCACACACACCCCCCCCCAAACACCCCGGTCAGGATGAAGCCCGCTACCCAAGAGCACGGGACCCACCACCCCGAGCAGGATGAGACACCCCCCCCCCCCCCCCCCCCCGACCCGGCCAGGATGCGACGCTTTCCCTCCCCACCCCGGGGCCGCAGGGGCGGGCCCTGGCTCACCGCGTTGGCTGGCCAGGGGCCGGGCCGGGTCGGGCGCGGCGCCCCGGGAGCGCCCGCCGCCGCCGGCCGCCGAGAGCCGGAGCCGCCTCCGCCGCTGCCAAGGCAACGCCGGGCACCCACCACGTGACCCACAGGAAATGGGGGAGCGGACAGCCGCCCCGCCCTCCCCTCACGTGACCGCCGCCTCATTGGACCGCGGCCACACCAGGCACCGCCCTTTGGCGGCGGGGGCGGGGCCACAAGGGAGGGCTGCCCCGCCGCGTCCCGCTGTGCAGCGCCGAGCACCGCGGCGTGCGGGGCCGGGACGGGGACTGGGATCGGGACCGGGACCGGACCGGGAGCTGCCCCCGCTGGGAGGAAGCGGGGCCTCCGCTGGGCCCCCCCCCGCGCCCTCCGAGAGAGGGGGGCACCCTCAGGGGGTTTTACTAAACGGGGGAATGTACTTAGCGGTTACAGAGGAAGGATATCCCGAGCTGTCCCCAGCGCCTCCGGGGCCACCGAGCCGTTCCAGCAGCGGGCTGGGATCCTGGGGGCCGCAGCCCTCGGAGCTCCCTCTGTGAACATACATCTGCAGGAAAAAAACATCAGGTCTGCGGCTCCCTAAATTCATGGGCGGGGCGAACCCGCCCCCCCCCTCCCCCAAGAACGTTACTGGGTCCAGACCTTGCGTCTCTCAAATCTTTCCACAGAGAAGGTATTGGTGCAATGGGATGTAAATGTGCTTTTATTACAATTATTAATTATACAGCAAAAAGTCGCCACTTACATAAGTCAAAAGGCAGTGCTGACTTCTGCCTCTGCCGAGCTGCAACACCCTCTGGCTCCCTGCGTAAAGCCAGACCACTATCTCCCTGCATTCCTCCTCCGTTGACTCAGCAGGAAATCCTGTATAAACCCATCAAAAGAGCAAGGATAGGGACAGACTTATGGGAAAGAGGAGGGAGTGCCTTCCCTGCAAATGAGAGAAAATGCTGAGAGGCGGCACAGTGGGTCAGCTTTATCACACGGTAGTCCCATCCTCCTGAATTCACTTCTGCCTGGGGAGGAGAAAAGACAAAGGGAAACAATTCCTAAAAGCTTATTAAAAAGACAAATACAATTGTTATCCTGAGTGTGCTTTTCACCTCTGAGATTATGAATACTTCTGCTCGGTTACAGCACCAACACTGCTGTCTCTCGGGGTCCCATGCTCGCACAAACACATGTAGAAATGGAACAGCAGAAAACTTTAGCCCCTGAAGATTAGTCTCCGTCAGAGAAAGGAGAGAGACTCCTCTAGAAAAGAATCCAGAGCAAGAATTTAACGTAAGCAGGTCAAACTCCTTGGCAGTTTAAAGCCTTTACATTATTACTGCTTTTTTGGTGTCATGTTTGGAATAGGAAGCAATTGTAGAATTCTTCCTCATTTTACTACACATGGGAGCACTCCCTTTTTCTACTCCATGGACAATATTTCCCCTGTTTTGAGGTCACGCAGTATTTGCATTTTGTCTCAATGAAGAAACATCCCTTCAAACGCTCACTCTGAAGTGCCTTTGTATTCTGGAAGACATAGTACTGACACAACCAACCAGAACATGGCATAGTATTTTTCAGAATTCATAGCAACACCTACCAAATACAGCTCCTACTGCTACAATTCAGCCACTCCAGCAAGAAAGACTGTGAGGCAGATACCACCTTCAGCAACACATTCTCTTTGCTTTTTATGGATTTCACCTACAAGCTTAGCATTCCTAGAAAATGTAGTGTGTGAATAGTTCAGCATGGGTAACAACGGCATCTTAAGGAGGCAGGTTGAGGCCACACACCTGAATTCCTTTAGTTCACCAAGACAAACTCAAGTCCATCTTCCTCACGACTGAGAAGCGTGTCCTCATGCAGCAACATCTGCTCTTTAATGCATTAATGCATTGCAGTTAATGCAAAACAGCACTTATTTATTCAGCTCAAAAGCCTGACCAGCTCAGAGGCAGAACAGCCTTTGTTTATTTGTGAGACTCTCACTTCTCCATCCACAAAAGCTAAGAAACTTCACATTTTTGTGGCTCATCTTAGGACACAGACTTATCAACAGGGTTTACCTGCCCTAAGGGGGATTCAAGCGAAGCAATTCTCACAACTCATCCCTCTCCCCAGGGAAAATGCCAACGACTGCAGAACATCCATTCTGCAGCTTAAGCGCTAGAGAATGAAACACTGTCACAACTTACTCTGAAGCACCTGCCTCAATGGAGATTAAGCAGAAAACAATTCCATGCAGACCTCTAACCCGGGGATGGGGTGGGGTGTGGGGATATGGACCTTGCAGCTGAGAAGTTATCCAGCTCTGAAGTCTTTGGGTATGTACAGGGGAACTAAACACAAACATCACTTGCACTTGATCACATCTGCTTCCTTGCCGCCATGGTAATACCACTGAGAAGCCATTACATAAAGCCAGCTCAGACAAAATGCAGGATTTCTGGCAGCACTGTTCAACAAAGGCTAAATCTAAAAAGAGAGCCTCCCTTTTAATTGTTTTTGCTTTAAATAATTTGGCATTAACAAAAGCTTGAGAAGAAGTAGCACCACATTCTGGATGCTGAGGTCCTGGGATGAGCGTGTCTGAAAGATAGCAGGCACTTCTAATTAAAGATACACTGAAAAGACAACAACCTAAGTTACAAATAAAACCGCCACTGCATATGCTTTTCATTTAAGCACCAATAAGTGAATATATATATATGTGGATGTTACGATTCCTACCAAGGAACCTGAAGTTCAAAGCAGAGAGCTCAAGCAGAGAGCAAGGCAGGTGTCATTACATGAAACTGAACACAAGCAAAACCATTCTATTCCAAGCCTTTCTGCCACAGGGTGTGGAAGCTTTACAGACATAATCTTTTGGAAAAGATACTCTTCCAATCCAAAAGCAAAAAGTAAATGAAATGCAGCTAACACCTTTTTCCATATTTTCCTGTGCGCCACATCACTTGGTGTTTTTGTCCTTCCTGCAGCACTGCAAGCATCTCTTTATTTCACTGAAATCCTCTTCAAAAACAAGAAGACAGAACAATCCAACACATCCCCTTTATTAATTTAAAAAACACGGAAGAAAAGTAATAGGGAAAGTTTTAGCAATAAAAAAGGGATCCTGCTTAAAAATCTATAGAACTTGTCTAGCAACATAAACTGATTTCTTTGGGTTAGAGATGACCCCATACAAAACCCCAAATTCAGAACACTCACAGTGCAGGAGAGTCTGGCTACAGACCACTTTTCTACTTTAGGTTATACTCTTCCCTTAGATTCATGTATCCCACTGCTACCAGCTTTGACATAAGTAGAATACGTAGCCCTCACAGTAATATTTTCCTTAAATGGTAATGGATAAGTTTTAGCTTTCAGGCAGAAAAACACTCTGGGCCATGTTAGAAAGAAGTCTAGGGTCACAGAGACTTATGGCTGACTCTTTAGAGCAAACTTAGAGCAGACTGCACAGCAGTTATACAAGCAATTAAGAAAAAAATCTCTTATTTGGCATTTCTCTATCAGTATCTCTTGGGCCTGTGTCCTGAAGGTCATTCACCGTTAAGCAGATACAACGTACGCCAATGGGTTCTGCTTGGCTGAGATGAAAGACTTTCATGCTCCTGAATATAAAGCAATGAACAGTGTTTCCAGCTGTCCCTGAAAGGCCTCATCCTCTTCCCATCACAAAACTGGGCTCTTCAGCATCATCTTCCTTCTCTTCCTCCTCCTTGCTATCCTCTTCATCATCCTCGCTGCTGACTCGCTCTTGAGATTGATTGGGTTCTAAAAACACAAACAGTATGAATTGATAACATATTCCCATGTGTTTCCCTTGTTAAGTATTTCACAACGAAATAGTCTCAGGTGCTAAGCAAACGTATATTAGGTCACACTAATTAGTACAGATGGATAACATATTCCCATGTGTCTTCCTTGTTAAATATCTCACAACATAGTCCCAGATACTAAAGAAACGTGTATCAGGTTAAATTAATTCTACTGAGCGAAGTAGAGCTCAGAACATCAAATTCTCCCTTGGAGAAATATTCCCTCACCTCCAATATTACCACTGTGCCAAGACCATCATTAAACAACTCCACCTCCTACGGAACATTATTTCAACGGAGGTAGTCAAACGCTGAAGTGATAGATTATCTCATTCGCAATCTCACCTCTGCATGTCGGCATGAGCTTTCAAGTATCACAAGAGTACTGTTAAAGAATGCAGGCACTGGAAAGCCACAGGCAAGACTCGGTATATTTCTACAGTTATCCAAGTTTACAGAAATTCCACAAGGTGCCATGAACTGTTACAGACTGTTTGGTATACTGCAAGTACAGAAACTTGTTAAGATATGTGTAAGATTAACGAGGGTCACAGAAAACTCATGAAGCCTGCTAAAAGACCAGAAAACGGCTACTAGAAATTAGATAACAGATAATAAAAATTAGGTACGGCATAAAGTGGGACCTGAATCTAACAGCCATTCTTCTGCTCCCAGCAGCTCTTATATCTTTACTGTTTCTCAGGCCAAGTCACACTCAGCTCATGCTCTGACCAGTTACACTCAGGATTTAGGATTCGTGGTCTGATGCCACCGCGTGGTGAAGTTCGGCACTTTCATTTTTTATTAGGGATCTGTACAATAATGCAACTTTAACAGCTGACCCACCAAGCTTTGCTCTTCATGTTTTTACTACAACAAAGGTGAAAGCAACTCAGAGGTTTTATTTATTCATTCAAAAAGGAAGATAGATGCTTGCCTGCCACATCCAACAAATACACTTCAGTTACTTTGGAAAAACTCTCAGATCTCAACCCAGGGCACACAACACTAGAAAAAGACAAGCCTGTTCTCAGTAGACTAAAGATGGCTATCAGTGGCCTCTATCTCCACTGATTTTTTTATTATTATTATTCTTGTAAATAGAGAACCACAAACGGTAAAAAGCTAAGAACTGTTCTAAAGACAGGGGAGTTTGGATTCTGGCTTCCTGAAGATGATTTACTTGTGCCGAACAAAAACAGTCCAGCCCAACAACTGGTACACGGCAGTCCCATACCACAGTGCCAGTCCCTGATCCAGCTCCCCTCTCCCCCAGCCACTCCCTAAAGGGATGAGTATTCTGTTCTGTTCACTCAAAGTGCTCATACTTAAATTTTCTTCCCAGTCACAATAAATAAATGAGTAGCTTTAAAAAAAACAGAATCAAAACAAAACAGCAAAAAAAATCCACGCTGCTACATTCACTTGCTGTCACAAGTAAAATTAACCTAACGATTAATTTGTCCTCCCATGTTCATATGGGAGGCTGGCAATGGTTCAGCTGAAACAGATCCAATTCTGAAAAGCAAAGCAGAAATAAGGTGGAACTGTCAGACAAGTCACTGTTCTAGCAGAATTAACAGAAACCGTTGTAACTTTAAGACTAAGAATTACTGCAGAGTTGGTGTGCTAATCCACAAAGGACAACTATTTGAAAGAGTAAGCTAAAACATACTCACTGAAAGGAAGCAACAAGTATTCAAAAGTTTGAGCAAACAGTTACACTGACATTGCTGAACATTAACTTTCAAAACTGCAGGAGAACAGAGGCAATCAGGTTTTTCACGTTTATTTCTATGCAAAATAAAATAGTTGTGTGGAACAGATGGCACCAAGGTGGCTCAATTTCTTACACACAAAATCATAACTCAGTTTCTTGCTGTCCAAGCTGCGCATTTCTTCCACCTGTTTTCCCATACACATTCAAAATATACTTAAAAAAAGAACAGCCTTTAACAATACTGCCTTTTTTAGCAAAGATGTTCTAAATCTGCAGTTTGTCAGAATTGCTGGAGCAAAACATCCACAATCCACAAAGTCAGACTCCAATGTTTGCTGTCCAAAATTTCCCCTAATAAAGGGAAAATATTCACAAACAGTCAAGTTATTTGTAAGATTAAATCTCAACATAGATGGCTTTCAAAGAGGACTTTTGAAACATTAGCTAAAATAACAAGCTTAAGGCTCAGCCTTCCTATCCATGTATCAAGAACGCTTGGGACAGGGGGTAGAACAAACCCTTCTAGGCTCCAATTAGGCAACAGCACTAAGTCTTGAGAAAAGAAAACAAAATTTCACTGACCTTTTTCCTGCTTCTTTTGTTCAAGTTTATTTTTCTTAGCTTGCAGTTTCTTCTCTTTTAACTTCTGGCTATAAAGCAAAGAAAAAAAGACTCTTTTCCAACAAGCTTCTGCACATTCATACACTGATAAAGGACGTTACAGACATCTTGGAAAAGTAGTCTTCAGAAGAGAAGTTCAATTTAAATTTGGCCTCAACTGAAAATTCAGTGAGAGCAAACTTAAACACATGATCAATAGAAACTTTTCTATGTTGTTTTTAGTCTAATGAAATTTTTTTTAAGTCTTCCGTGATGTCACTGCAACCAAAACTATACAATATGCAAGAATCTCCAAGAACACAGAAGGAACGAAAATGAAACTGCCCCTACATTTTAGCTACCTAGCCTAATAAACCAAAAGAGAAAATGGTGTTAAAACCCAGACTGCTGGAACTGAACATTGGAAAAAAAAAATTAAATCATCACCAGTAATATATACTTTAATTGAAAAAAAAAAAAAAAGCAGTATGCTTTGACCTTCATCTTTGGCTGCACTTCATCAGTATGTTGGCCCCTAGGAGTAGCATTAGGAGTAAGAGGGAATTTCAGTTCATATGACCCAGCTCTGTTTGCTTAGCAAAGGTAACCCAGCAATTTAACAGCAGACACAAGGCAGAGCAACCTGGGATTCATGTTCCCCTCTCGACACCATAAATGAATTCTCTTGAAACAGAGAACCAAGTACTGTACCTGTTAGGTCAGGACAGAAGAAAAAGGGTGGTGAGGGAAGTTAGTCAGAGGGGTTCCTACAGGGCCAAAGCTGGTTGGTACCTACACCATTAGACTACAGAAGGGGGACAAGGAGGCGTTAAGTGTTTAGGCAGCATTTGCTGTTTGAACAGTTGTTCTCCATCTCAGCCAGGGGAAAGGCAGCAGGCCAGATCTGACTTGCTGGCCATCTGTTGGACCACACTAAATTAAAGTAAGGTGGCAACAGTGTTTGTGTTGTGCACTTTTGTGCTAATATGCCAGTGACTCACTTTGCACAGGCCTTTCAGCAGCAACTCTCAGCTACAAGATGTAAAACCCCCATTCTCAAAGAAGTGAGAGAGAGGCTGCTCAGGGTCAGACCCTCTGAAAGAGCTGAGCCATGATACTCTGCTATTTCTGAAAGGTATGGTGGACACACACGGTGGAATTTAAATTCTTGTATTGCTGCATTACAATGCTCAGACTGTTTCTTGAGAGCATCAGTTTTGTAACTGTTTCACTTTGTCTAAAACTTAGGAGAAGGATAGACTTAATATTTTTTAATTTTTCCATCTAACTTACTAGACTTGACCTGCCAGGCATTTCAGTGAGGTAGGTAGAAGTGGCTACTGATTTTAACAACACTGCACCCATCAGTGGCCTTTTCAGTATTCACAGACTGAACTGGACTAGTCACACTGACAGTGTATGGGAGGACAGCATCAGGCCCTGCCACACCCTGCTAGTCCAAATCCATATGTGTACCCGTTAAGCAGCACCCATTTTTGCACTTAAGCTGCTTGGTGTCAGCTGTTTCAGATATTTATTTAAGCCAGATGTACAAACTTCTCCTGACATTGTTACAACAAATATGCAGTAAGGCATGCTGCGGTCAACACCACAGTGTCAGCAAAAGCTGCTCAACCAGTCAAAAGTTATCCTGCTAGCTATTACATGAAAAATAAGCCATGCCAGCAAAGCCTGTCAAGATTACAGCTACCTTGAGAAACCAAACAATGACATTAACAAAATTAATTTCCACAGCGTGACTTCTCAGCTGGGAGATGCAGACACAGAACGATAGCAGTTACCCAAAGCATGCAGCTACAGATGAGGCACAGGGCATGAGGGTTTCCATGTCAAGCCTCCTGGGAACAATCTGCCCTTACCGCTTCCTTCTGCGTTTTGCTGTTTGTTCTTCTGCAATCATCTTATTCCTCTCCAGTTTCTTCTGGAATTCCTCATCTAGTCTTTGCTGTAATTGATCACATGTCATACTTTGGTCACAATCTAAAATTAAAATACTTCTTTTAAAAGAAAGTCACGTCCTTTTAGGGAGAAGTCTTTTAGCAAAATACAGAAGGGAGCTTTGCCACGTTTTGTCTGGCTGCTTCTTTATACAAAAGCCGTATTCCTGGGGATGACTTTTGTACAGACAGCATTTTTAACCTGCAGCCTGAGCCAACCACTGAAGTCTTTGGAGGGAGGAATCCTCACCAAAACAGATGAGGGAGGTTGGGCTTCTGCCCTAAAGAACGTTTCAGTGAAAACAAGAGAATAATTTGAGAAACAAACATTAACATATGGATCAAAGGACTCATCTTGGCCAAGAGAGAGTATAATAATAATGCTCTCTGAAAAAAGGTGCTATTCTACTTGACAAAGACTTAAAGGAAAGAGATCCAGACTGTGTGCACAGGCACTTGCTTTGATTCTATCTGTGCAAGACAGTGGTATTAGGGATTTCTAGTTTTGAAAGCATTTTCAAACCAACCTGAGAACACACACATTCACACGCGGTCTTACTGTGTGCTAGGACCCCAGTGAACAGAGAAGATGGAGCATGTCTGACACAAAGCACCAAATGTTTCAATACTGACAAAGACGCCACATATCACATACTCCTACAGCTTTCCTCTGATAAGTGGTGGCTTGGAACTGAATTATTTGTACATGACTTTAAAAGGAACAAAACATTTGCAATGAAGACCAAATAGTCGGGGGTGCAGGGGGGGCAGTGGGGAGCGGAATTATAAAGAGTCCTGCTGACCTTCTCAGCCATGGCATCCATGAAATCTTGCCTCTGGTACTCTCGCCGACGAAGATGCCGGTACACATGAAACTCCCCACTCCCAGCTCCAGCACTGGAACCTACAATAAAGAAGAGTTAGTCTACTAGAAAACAACATATACTAGATGTTCACAAACGACTACAGCTAGATGCTGAGGGACAGGACACATGAAAGGGCCCTGTAAGATGAAAATCTACTAACAACACACAGAGTGTGTCACCATTTTATATAAGCTCAAATCACTCACAATCAAAAGCCAAAGCAAGCTGCAAACCCATACACTTATGGGTCAATGCAGTTTCTACTGGTCAGTTACTCCCCTAGAGAGAATCCAGTCTTAGCTGGACATTGAGGCAGTAAAAGAACTAGAGATCAAATGCACACCCCATTCTCTTATAGGTAGGGGTGAGCTAAAACATCCTACTGAGGCTGCTTCTGGCTAATTTTCAGCATCTCATACAAAAAATAAAGGTCAGCAGAAAGGTGATAAACCCCATCATATTATACTTTCCCATACAAGACAGATACCACTGACAGTTTTTGACCATTTCTTCATAAATGAAATCCCTATAGCCCTCTCTTCCTGGCATTAGTCTGCATGTTGAAGTCTCACAAGAGCTTTCAACATCACACTCCATTCTCTTCCTCTGTCTCCTGAGCCATTTCGCAATGCAAGGCACACAAATACATGCCTCAAAGAAGACACCTAGTAATTAAAACATGGCAGCTGGGACTGCAATAGGGGTGCTCTTGATACCAACAGAATCCCAGCACATCAGGTGCTCCCAGAAAAACAAGACAGCTCAACTCAATCACACAGCAAAGCTATTTGAAAAAAGCCATGAGGGAATTACAATAAGCAGAACAGTTTATTCAGAAGTCTATAAAAGCTTTAGTCCCAGATCAATTACTCTGAAATAAGACCAAGTCAGCCTCTAGAAAGGATCATTAATAAGGATGAAGATCCCAAAGAAAGCCAGAGCTTCTACATGCAGATACAATTTATACCACAACTACTACATTCAATCCCTGCAGGTAAAAGTAAAGTGTAAGCAGAATACTTGGGTCACGTTCCTTGCACAGCTACCAGCTCCCTACCTGGCCATGTACAATCATATCTGCTGCACGTGTCTGCTTCTCACTGCCTGAGATTCAGACTCAAAGCAGTCAAAATGGGGACTTCATAATTATGAGCTTCCAGAGCACTCTCAGATCCATGGAAAGGACAGATTTACTTATCATCATTTACTTGTCATCACCAGAGCAGCAGCTTATTTCATTGCACACAGTCCACATGCTGGAGTGCCACAGGCATTGTTCACTTTGCATTCTGACAACAAGCAGAAAGTGGCACGCAGGAACCAAATAAAACTTGAAAAAGCAACTCTCAAAGCACGTTTCATACCTCTCTTCTCCAGCAAAATGAGCAACAACAGAAAACCACCTCTGGCCTTTTCTGTTAAACAATTTCCTCAGTTTAATGTAGCTGACCCTAGATTTATCTGAAGAATAGTATCTTTACCCATCACATCTCTAACGAACTCCGGGGGAGGTCGTGGTGCCCATTCATTCAGTTTTTCAGGAATTGGTACAGTCTTTTCCTGCAAGAACAAACCAAGCAGTCATCAGTATCTTCTAGGAGCAAAGTCTGCAACTTTAACACATTGTTGACAGGTGGTATATGTCTGACAACAGCCTCTTCCATCAGCTGACAGATCTCAGAAGGAGCACAGCTGTAGTAATTTCTTCATGCATAAGGATCAGAAGCAGGCAGCAAACAAGAATCAGAAGGTATCCTCTCTTTCCCCCACATTCAGGCCTGCAGGTCAACAAAACCCAGGAGGATTAGGGGTGTCTATGCTTCTTTTCAGTATGGAAACTAGAAGGAAGCAAGTCAGCACCTCCAAGCACTTGCAGAAACTGAGTATACTCCCACTACCAGTAGTCTGGGAAGCAATGAAAGGCATTTGTGTACCTTCCATGCTAGATCTATGTGGAGGACCGGGAAGAGCAGGGAAGGGAGAACACATGATGCAAGGTCAGAGGAAGAACACAGTGCGGGGACGCCTCAGCCTCCTCCAGCACACACAGAGGGTGGGTGAGAGTCTCCGCCTGCCAAACACCTCCTCCTCCGGATAAGGATCAAAACACCCGGTCAGAGGAACCAGGGTCATGCTCCCCCCCATTAAAAGCAGCAGGCAGAGAAGAGACCAGCAGGCAGAGCACTGAGGGGCCAGTCCTCCCCCTGGGTTCCCAGAGAAGGGTCTCTCCCCTCACGACAGCCCAGGAAAGACAGGTCCCTCTCCCCTCACGCCAACCTGGGGTGTGTGTGTGGAAGGGGTTCGGCCTCTCTCCCCTCACAGACCCGGGGGAAGGGGAGGTGGTGGTGCCGCTCCCTCTTCCCTCACGGACTGAGGGGAGGAGGAGGAAGGGGGAGGACGGGGACGATCGCTCTCCCCTCACGGACCCGGGGAGGAAGGAGGTGAGGGCTGGTCCCTCTCTCCTTACAGAGCCACGGAAGAGCATCGGTCCCTCTGCCCTCAAGGACCCGGGGCGGGGGGTGGGTGTGTGTGTCCGGTCCCTCTCCCCTCAAGGACCCAGGGAGAAGGAAAGGGGGGGGTCGGTCCCTCTCCCCTCACGGAACCAGGAAGGGGGATATCGCTCCGTCTCCCCTCACAGGCCCCGGGGAGTCAGAAGCGGGGGGAGTCGGTCCGTCTCCCCTCACAGAACCGGGGAGGAGGAAGGGGGGGCGTGGGGGGAATATCGGTCCCTCTCCCCTCACGGACCCCGGGGGGGGTGGGGGTACCGGTCTCCCTCTCCCCTCACGAGCCCGCCGCCCCGGGCAGGGGCAGAGGCCCGGCGGGTGGCCTCACCGGGTTCCTCATGAGCCGCTCGAGGCGGAGGCGCTGCTCCTCGGCGGCGCTCCGCGGGATGACGAGCGGCTGCGGCTCCTTGCGGGGCCGCGGCGGCCGCGGGGCCGAGGGCGCCGCCATGCTCCGACCGCCACCGCGCCCCGCCCCGCCGCTGACGTCACGCCGCGCGACGCGCCCGGCCTGCGGGGCCGCCGCCGCCGCCGCCCGTCATGGCGGCGGGTCCCGGCCTGCCGAGGCCGAACCGCACGCTGAAGAGAACGCGCAGCGTACCGGGGGCTCCCGCGGGGATAACGGGCGTCTGACGGGACCGCCACGCCCCTGGGGCACGGCCGAGGGCCGTCAGGCCAAAGCAGGCAGCGGCGCCCCCCAGCAGTGTGCCCCGGGGGCCGAGGGCGGCTGCGGGCCCTGGCGCGGCCTCGCTGAGGGGCTGAAGCCGGCCCCTGCGTCGCTTCTCCCAGGTCCCAGCTGTAGCTGTGGGGCCCGCTTCCCCCGAAAGCTGCCTTTGCTGGAGCTCTGGTTTCCCCCGTCCCCTCCCCAGCACGTTCTCCGGGCTGCAGCGAGGGCAGCCTGTCCCCCACGGGACCCCCGTAGCAAGGCAGCTCCGGCATCTGCTGCACTCTGGCCAGGCTCTGGGCTCAGCCCCTGACAGCAGAGCCCCGAGGAGGGGGAAAATGCAGTGCACTTCACACTGGCACCCTCAGCCCTGCCAAATCCTTTCCCCGTGACGGTGTAAGCGATACGGGACTTCCTAGTGCCTCCCCGGCAGGCTGCCTGCACCATCTGTTCGTGTCACTTTGGTAATTAACCGGTGCTGCCTGTGCTGCCCGCAGGCTTTGTCCGCTGACAGTGATGAACGGCAGCGTGATTCCCCACGGCGCGGCCTTGCCGGGCGCTGGAGAGGCAGGCAGGTAGCAGAGGGGGGATGCTGTGCCATCTGCATTCATATTCACTCCTCGGCTTTGCGGGAACGGTGCCTGGACCAGCTGAGGGCTCGTATGCCCAGATCCGCGCTGGTCTGACAGGGACGGAGGAAGCCGTGAGTGGGGAAGAGAAGACGGAGCTGGCTGCGATACAGGCTTCTGTGCAAGCCAAATTTCTTGTCAAGCCACTGTGGCCCTACAGAAATGGCATGGCATGTGCTCGGGCTGTGCGTGCGTCAGAGAATTAGCTAGGAAAGGTCAGCTGCAATGGAAGAGGGGCATAAGCCTTTGTGTAGTTTATGGAGATAAGCTGGAGCGGTGAAGTTGGGCTCTGGGTTTCAGACAGCTTCGTGCTGTGCATGTGGAGAGGGTGACAGAAAGGGGAACAGAGAGGTTGGGAAAGGCTCCTCCTGAGATTTATGGGTCATTTGTATGACCTGAATTTATGAAGTCCCCATGCTCTTCCCCCTTCCTTAAAGAAAATTGGAGCCGATCATCAGGTTCAGCCCTATGTTTACAAAAGACTTTTCAACCTCTACTGAGGTTGCTATGGAAATCACACTAGTTTATGCCTCGTGTTTGTCTTACCAACCTGATTTGTAAAAGAATGGTGTGAATTTAGTGTTGGCTGAGTTCCCAGCTGGCCGCGCTGGCCCTGGAAGGCATCCTTGCAGTTGCAGCCCTGGCTGGAGCAATGCAAACAGCTTCCCCCATGCTGTCTGCCAGCTCATGAGCTCCTGTGCCCATGGCTCTCCCAGCCTTGGGTCCTTTTCAGCTCACTGGGACAGAAACTGGGTAGTGCCATCCTGTAGTTGGCCCCTACCAGAGAGACGTCAGCTCCATTTGCAGAGGCCAGGGCAGGTACATGCCCCTGTCCCCTCTCAGTCACTGCAGAAGGGGTTTTAGAAGTAGAGTTGCTGCAAATCGATTGAGTTTCCTCTCCCCTCTGCTCTGCTGAGTCCTGAGCACAACACAGGCCAGTTTAGCTCACTAGCCTGTAAGGTGTCACCCCGTTTCTTCCTCCTTGCTGTCATGGCCACCTCTCCAAAACACAGCTTCCAAAAGCAGGGGTGTGAGTGATGAGCTGTCAGGTCTCAGCCCTCTCATGCTAGACCCCACGGGAGGAAGGCAGAATGGCAGCTGTGCCCGCAGACGTTGCAAGAGCTCGATTCTCTTGCCCGAAGCATGGCTTGTGCTAGTGACAACTCACAGCCCTGGGACACAACAGGCGGTTGCCTGTCATCCAATGGAGCCCACACAAACAGCATGGGGAAAGAGACCTGGGAGGCACCTCACTCTCAAACTACACATCTAGGGAAATGGTGCAGACTCTTGATGTATTATGCACTTATTACTTTTAAAGTATATCTATCTGGGGAGGGGGGATAAGACTATTACTTGGATCATACAAAAACAGGAAGTATTTCATCATGCCGTTGAAAAATACGAAGCCCATGAAATCAGAGTGCTGGGCTGGGATCTGGGCAGAACTAGGCTTACTGGGGACAGGGGATTTTCATTAGAACAGGGAAGTGTTTTCATAGTTCGGTGCAAACAAAACAACAAAATTCAGCTCCCTGATCCATATCAAAGCAGCTCATTTGTGTTTCAGAGCAAAGGCATTCTGAGGAGTTTTCCTACCAAAGGGATCCTTCTGGAAGCACTGTAAGCCTTTGCTGAGAAAGACCCTCTGTGTCAGGCAGGAGCAGCCGTGGACAGCTCGAACACCCACATGAAATGTGGGAGGCTGTGCTGCTGAAATCACTTCACATTTTTGTCCTCTTCATAGTATCTGCCAGGGTGCAGCTCAGCACCAGCATCCCCACAGACCCGTCCTGCTCTGTCCCTGGGCAGAGGATATCACTGGCACGGAATCCAGCCCAGCCCACACGCTGAGGCTGCCTTCCCCCTGTTTCACTACTAGATCTCTGTGTTTGATGCAAAGGGCTGTTGCGTCCTGCTCCTGGCCTCCCAGCAACCCCGTGAAAAGACAGGAAAGCATGTTTTCCAGCAAGACTAATGCTGTAATTAGTCAATTTGCTAATATGCTGAGGTGTGAACAGCTTACGGTGAGGCAGGAGGAGCAGCTGTCCTGCAGGCACAGCCCTCAGAGCCTGCCTTATGGGCAATGAAGGAGTCGTCCATACAGAGGGGCTGTCACCTCCCCAGCTGCCCATCTCCTGATGGATGAGCTCTCCAGGACTGGCAAACAGGCTCTGGAGGCTTTTGGGGCGGGAATGTTTTTCTGAATGGATTGTGACACAACCGTGGCCTGATTACAGAGCTGAGCAGCTCCCTCCACCCCCCCAAAAGCCATGTGTTAGCTGTGTCTGGAAGCCGCGTCTGTCACGCTGCTTAGCTGTGACAGTACAGTCTGGGACAACGTACCAGTTTTCTCCAGGGATCCTCAGCAGAAGAGAGCACACTAGAAAGACATACAACAGAAGAGTGGTGTGGCACTGCCTCCCAGGAGAGGCAAAAGCACAGGAGGGGGGAATGACACGCTGTGGGGAACTCCAGTGCTAGGAGAGGCTAGCTCAGGTCTTTGGCAAGGGAGGTCCATCTTCACTCCCCAGGGCTGCTAATTCACCATTATCTGTGCTCCTTCAGGGATGGAGGCATTCTGACTTGCACCAGTGACAAACCAGACAAAGAAAATAACAGACTGGGAGGAGAGGAAACCCTGCCCTGTGCAGCCTGGACTCGTCCTGCACCTCCCTCTGCACAACAGTAAGAAAAATACCCCTCTCCTCCATCCTTAGTGCACTCCATTGGGCAGAGAGTCTGAGCACAGCCCCAGCCGCCTCAAGATAGCAACGAGGCCTACATACATGCAACATGACAGCATTATCCCTCTGTTTTTCTTTTTTTTTTTATGTAGCAAATCTAGCAAAGCTCCAAGCTCATGCTCATGTGCTGTCCTTTTTGCAAGTGATTTTATTTTAAAACTGGAACTTGAATTCTCCATTTGTTTAACAAGTCCTCCCTTTTTTTTTTAAATAAAATTAATTTATTCTACAGACCAGTAAACTTCCAGACTCTTCCCTATTTACAAATTAACAATTTTGCTTGCAGATCATTGCTTCCCCCTCCTTTTCCTATCCTGTGACGCAGAAGGTGAAAAATCAGACAACATCTGAAGGTCTGTAAGGCAGTGCTCCCATCTACAACCACCTGGCCCGTTGGGACCTCAGTGAAGAACAAGAGCGACTATGTGCTGCTTCCAGAGGTGCCGCCTCATTCACAGCATGTGTGAAGGAAGCGGGTCCATGTTAAACCCATCAGCCAAGAGCATCTGGCCTCTCCCTGCTGCATGGGCTCCTCTGAGCTGGGTTTTAGCTGTGCTGAGGAAAGAGAAATACCCCCACCAGAGCAAACTGCTCCTGTTGCCTTCTGAAGGGCCATGCATTTGGGGAGAAGGTAGCATTTGCTGCAGGAATGAGATCCATCAGCCCTCATCTCACACACCCATGGGCCAAGAAAGGCAGCTCTCACATTGCAGGAGGAGGCAAGGAGCCTCGGAAACAATTTCCCTGCCCTCTTGAAGTGGGAAAGACAAGCGACTCCGGCGCTGGGGACATGCTTTGCTAGCTCAGGAAAGAAGGCACCCCCAAAAAAAATAAAAATTTGACCCAACCCAAAACTCCAGGCAAATTCAAGGCGTTTTGAGCAGATTGTGGCTTGGCTTGTACCTCTCTTGGCACTAAGTGGTAACTTCTAGCTGGGTACAGTGAGATCTGCTCTACCTGGAGACCTATCCAGACACTTCAAAGCCACCTCACTCAGGTCCTGCTAGCACTGTCACCCAGGCCTGGCAGCCACACGAGGACCCAGGAGTCCTGGTGATGGGGAAGACAAGCTGTGTGAGGCAAACCAAGAGGGATGTGTGAGCACTTTGTCTGCAAGCAAAGCTGCCCTTTTGGATGGTCTCCCACCCCCTACAAGGCACGCAGTCCCAGTAAGCAGCCTGGCCTGTAAAACCACCCTAAGGGCTTCAGTGACCTGTAGTAAAAGCATTGACAAGATAGTGCATACCTGGCCACAGCAGGTTTCTGCTCTACCCTCTCTTCCAGGGCTCACTTCTACCAGGGACCTCTTTTTTTCTGCTATAGATGCATGTGGCTGCACTGGTCTATCAGAAAGCCACCAAGCAGCGGTGACCACTGCAGTGCCTGGTCCTTCCCAGCAGCAGTGCTGCTACAACCATTGCTGGCAGGGTTTTACATCTGCGGGGAGGGACTTCAGCCATCAGTGAGGGCAATTGTGCCCGTCGCTGCAGTCAGCTGGCTGTTCACCCCCCCTGGCAGCAGCCCCATTCCTTTTGCTCTTCCTGGGCATTTCTATTTCTTGAAGAAAAAAAAAAAAATCCTTCAATAGCTTCTACTAAAAGACATGTAGTGTTTTCATTCCTGGGAGCCCAGCTGAGCACCTGCAGGGTGAGGCTGCCCCTTACCTCTGGACCCAGCCTCTGTCCTCTGTCTGACCCCCCCCGAGACATTCCGAATGACTAATAACTGATGCAAAGTGTGGGTGTTGTCATATTTTTCAAGGTTTGCCTTGAGCAATGGAAAATATTGCCTGGCTGCAGTAGAGAGAAGGCAGAAGGCTGAGCTGATGCCCTTACAGAGAGCTTAGGTTTTGAAAAAGCAAGGAAGAGAGGGAGGAAGAAAGGGGTTATCTAGGGACTCTCAATAGGTACAACAAGGAGAGAAAGGACAAAGGAACAGAAATGGCAGAACAGCAGGAAAAGCCTTCCTCGAATGCGATTCATTAAGCTTTGGAAAAAATCTTCTCCTGGCAGAGGGTGGGAAACACATGCCTCAGGGAGCCTGAAAGCCAGCCTGGATAAACCCTCATGCCTCTGCAGCGGTGCCCTCTCAGGCACACAGATCCGTGTGTGCGAGAAAAGCCTCTGCATAGGGATCTGCCATTTCCATCGTCATCCCAAAACGCCACAGTCCCTTGGCAACTGATTTGCAGGGCAATGATATCAGAAGGGATGTTGGCCGTACTGGGCTCTCACCCCAGAGGGGACGTGCTGAGGTGCTTTGGCTGGAGGATGGAGCCCGTCATAGCTTCGGGCTGCCATCTCACGATGGGCATCCCCGGGGAAGAGATGCAGGGACCCCGGCTTGGCCCCAGAAGAGCTCTTAGTCCAGAGGGAAAGAGAAGAGGCTGCAAGCTCCAAAATGGCACTGACCCTTTCAGCCTCCCAAACCCCCAGCACTGCCCCAGCCTCGGGGCTGGTGCCGGCTCCAGCCAGGACATCGCCTGCCGCCGACACGGCTCCTAAAAGCAGCAGGGAGCGATAAGGACATCGCGGCTGGGTTGCTGGTGGTGGCAGGAGGAGGTGGTGAGGCTGGTGCAGTGGTGAGGGGCATGGGTGCCCCACATCCCCCCACCATCCAAGCCCCCAGGCGTGGGGGCTTCAGTAGAAGGAGTATTGGTTTTCCACTGCCCGGGTCCGGCTCCGGGCACCGTCAGCCTCGTGGTAGTCCTCGGCACTGGTGGTGGGCGGCTCTGGCCGGCGCTCGGCGCTGTCGCTGCGGCTCCGGGGGCCCAGGGCACCCTCCAGGCGGTGGTAGGGTGCGGGGACAGTGACAGCAGGGGTCACGGCCACCCCCTCGGCAGGCGGTGGGGCTGGCGGGCCAGCGGGTGCTGTGCTGCAGAAGTAGTGCGGAGGCGGCAGGTCGACCCGGCAGCCTGGCGGCTGTGACACGAGGGCTGGCGGGGGGCCGGCATCTGCAAGGGAGACAGGAGCTTGACCCCTCCGATGCTGCCTGGGGGCTTGGCCCCCCCCTTCTCCCTCGCCGGCACCTTCCCACACCCACCTTCTCCCTGGCTCACCCTGTCCATCCTTGATCCTGCCCTTCTCCAACCCTCCTTGCCCACCCTCTCCCAGCACAGCAAGATGCTCCGAGTCCCACAGACCCCTCTGCTCCTCTCCTGCCCGAGCCAGGGGACGGACACCCACAGCCAGGGACACCCGGGTCCACCCCGGCACAGCCCTGCTGCTGCATGGTCCTCCCTGCCCACCTTCCGTGGGGTAACATCCACCTTGGCGCATCTCCAGAGCCACGCACACCAGCACGGGCACAGCTTTAGGGAGGGGGTCGGTGGGGGAAATCCCAGGGATCAGTCCCTTTTAGATCCACGCGAGATCCCAGCCCAAGCACCAGTCCAACCCTCCACATGCAGCCATGCCCCTGCCCGACCCTGGCGCCTACCGGGCAGCGGGCTCTGGGCCACGACGTAGCTGCGGAGGGTGATGTCGGCCGCGCCGCCCGACTCGAGGGGGATGGGGTGCGTGTGGAAGTGGCGCAGCATGTCGAAGATGGTCTGGAACCAGAGGTGCTGCACGTGGCACTGCCCGCTCTCGTTCAGCGACAGGCGGAGGTGCTGCAAGTGCAGAGGGCCAGCGGGTGAGCTGGGGATTGCAAGGGTGAGATCCACCTTGCAATCAGCAGAATTCACCTCCATCAGCCAAGGGAGGTTTGCTCGCAACATAGGGCTGTTCTTTTTCTTTTTTTCCCCGCCTGGCTGGGAGGGTCTCCTGCTACAGGGTGTTACCTGCAAAACCCCACTTGCTGCAGCCCCGGGAGAAGTTTATCCCCTCCTGGTGATGAACACTGTACAGAAGCAGCCAGAGAAGAGCAGCTGGGTGCAACCAGGGGGGCTGCAACTCCAATCCTGCTGACACAGACAGCGTCGGGAAGCCCACAGCCCACCTGAACTACTTCTTGCAGGACAGGGGACAAGAACAGGCAGTTATACCTCAAGCCCTCGTAGTGTGTGCCCTCTGGTAGAAAAGGGACCCAGCAGAAAACTCCACATGGGTTGTTTTTTTCATAGTGCATCTGTATACTTCAGGACATGGAGCGGAGAAGAAGAGGGCAGGGGATGATGTGCTGGGCTCCTGTGGGGTATTTAACCTTATGCCCATGTAGCAGGCACTGATCCAGCTGGGAAAATGCTTGAAGGGGCTGGGCAGGGTGCAGATGGCTCTTGGGGGACAAGGGCAGGTAGTCCCGAGGGATGTCCTGCCAGGGTGCAGCAGCTCTCCGCAGAGCTGCCGTGTTTGGGGTCACCGCATGGCACCCACTTACTCGCAGGGTCCCAGCAGGGCAGTAAGGAGCCCGGGGTGCAGGGCAAGGCTGGCACTAATTTTCAGGGAGAAGCAGAGGGCACCCACCTTCGCTTTCCCCTGGAAGTTGAAGGTCAGCACGTACTCCCCCGGCCGCGTTTCGCTCTGCCGAATGACAAACAAGCCGTGGCTCCGGGCACCCCCGAAGAGCACTAACTGAGCCGCCTTGATCCGTGAAAGAGTCCCATGGAACCAGGGGAAATCGGAGAGGTTGATCTCTGCCTCCACCTCGCTGTCATCCCCTGTCCGCAGGAACAGCAGGTTTTCAGGGAGCACCCAGACATCACCACCCTCTCCCACCCCTTCCTCCTCTCCCACCCCTTCTTCCTCCTCTCCCTCTATGCACCCCTAAGAGCGAGGGCTGGGGTCACATCCTGCATCCCGGTACCTGCGAGATGCCCGCTGGCGGTGGGGGCGGACTCCAGCGTCTGCAGAAAGCTCTCCAGCGGGACGTGGGTGAGGAGCTCTCCCAGGGAGTCCCTGCCCCGGCTGTGGGGTGCGGGGACGGCAGTGGCCGTGGCGGTGGTGTGAGCGCCGGGCAGGGCACATCTGTCTGGTGGCCTGGGCACATCTGGAAAGGAATTTATAGAGGGATAGGCTCATGGCTCAGCATCACCTACCATCGCTGGACAAGGCTGGGGGCTGTCCTGCTCAAAAGGCAACCACATTGGAACACCCCTGGCTCCTGGGGACATCTCGGGGCTAAGTTATGGCTCTGGCCACAGCTTGGGGGACTCCCTTTCAGCCTGTGCCGGGTCTCCTTCCCCCGGCACAACCGGGATGGGAGGCACGGATGTGTCTTGGTTGGGCATAGAGATGAGGTGGGGCTGTGCAGGTGGAGGCTGCTCGCTGGGACCTGAAGACCCCAGTGCCTGCAGACAGGGACTTGATTTTCTGCACATACCAGGATGTACAGGGGCAATATCAATGTCTTCAACACGGGTGGGCCACCTCCCCAGGGCGGGGGCAAGTGCGAGGAAGAGGAAGGCGATGGACAGAGGAAGATCCATCCCCACAGCACCCGCTTCAGGCTCCTTCACTTTATTGCTGGCGGGATCTGTCACCTGGAGACACCCACCCTCCCCGGGGGGTGTTTTTCCCAGACGTAGGTCCTTACCGTCAGCCAGGAACTCGCAGCTGCAGGAGGACACCCTGCCTGGCAGACAAGCTCCCTGTGCGCAGGACGCCAGCTCGATGTCGTCCCCACTGTCCCTGGGGGAAGAGCACAGAGCAGACGGTCACGCACCGGCTGCCATCCTGCAGAGACACGCGTGCATGGCACCTCCGCTCACAGGCGTGTGATGGGGACTCAACCAAATGAAATTCCAGCTGTGATCCGGGACCACATCCCAATGCTCCTCGCTTCTTCCCGAAGGGGCTGCCACGGACAGAAACACCCACGGCATCAAGAGGCAGTGGCTGGCAAAGCAACATGGCTTTTTTGGGGTGAGAAACCGGTGTGGGAGGGATTAAACCCTTGAAAGCCTTCACTATGTGGGTCATGCTGGTCAGTCCTAGCTGCAGTATTTTGCTGCAACCTTGTTGGTTTGGATAGAAACGTAACCTTGACTTTCAGCGCTTTGCTTTGCAAGACATCAGTACACACGCACACACGCACACTCCCACCACCAACTTCCACCCAAGGGCGCTTTCGCTTTCACCCTCTGCAAAGGGAATTACCAACCCACAGGAATTACGCCCCTAAAAGACACCAAAAAAAACAAACTGGGAGGCCCAGAGCGAGGCAGTGAGCGACAACAGAGCAAGGGGGGGGCCACAGCGGTGCGGCCCCCGCAGAGAGCATCCCTACTGCCCGACCCCTGCCCGTGCACTTCAGCACCCTTCTTGCGCAAGCCCCCCAACTTGCTCCACAGCCTATTTTTATCGTGGCCGCCGGCCAGAGCCCAGCACTGCCGGAGCTGCCTGCAGCACTCGGCTACTCTTGCTTAACGGCAGCCACGTGGGTGCAGGCAGCGAGGAAGCGGCTGCGTTAGTGGTAACGGCTCACGAGGGAGCTGCTGAATTATTTAGCGGCCAGTAAGTGAATCAGCCATTGGGAGTCATTCAGCTGCAGCCGGTTAAAAACAAGAAGGGAGGAAGGAAACCAAAACCAACAGCGCTTTGCAGAAAAGCCGTCGCCGGGCGCTCGCGCAGCGGCTCCGGCGTGCAGCCCTTGGCAAAAGCATCGGGAGCTGATTGAAAATTCGTTCTTGGCACCAGGCGTGTGTGTCGGTGTATTAAACAGCTCATTATTATTTGCTCTGGAGTTCATTATTATTTGCTTTACAGTCACGTCCGGAGGCCAAAGCGGGACTGCGCTGGGTGCTAAGCAAACATAAAAGGCTGGGAGGCTGCCGGCGGTGGAGCGAGGGGCTGGTGCGGGGCTGCCGGCAGTTTCTGCAGTGGCTGGAGGCGAGCATGGCCGAGGTGCTCGGCTCCGGCTGGAAAACCGGCACTGAAACATGCAGTGGGAAAAAAAAGGGCCGTTTCCCAGCCTCGCCTCCATCGGCAGCCCAGCCTCAGCTTCACTTCTTGAATTATATGTTTTAAAAAAAAAACAGCAAAAGGAGCTGAAGGACCACAGATCTGGAGTGCATTTAGTGCATCCTCCCTGCAAGATGCAGCCTTCGCAGCGACTGACCCTGCAGTGCCCAAATTGCATCTCTCCAGCAGAAGGGGGCAAAGGCAGCTGGAGCCTCTCCAAGCCCCTGTTCCAGGTTTGCTCGAGGTTTTCACCTCTGCAAGCTTGGACACCTTATTTTTCCAGAATTGTGCCAAGAAGGGCAGTGCCAGGGTTTCCCCGGAGCCTGGGGAGCGCCTGGGCTGATCCTGCCTCCCCAGGACCGGGCCTGTCTGAGCCAGGTGAAGGGCGGCAGCACCGGGCACGCGAACCTTCCTACAGTGTAACCCAACGCGTGGGCCGATGAAAAAGCAGATGAGAACTTTTGGTAGGGTTGTCATGACTCCAACGGCAGCATTAATACCACAGTGATAGAAACATAAACAAACCAATTTAGCCAGCAGAATCTTATCTATACCATGGATGCTGGACTGGAAAAAGGCATAGAAAATAGCTCAACTACAGTATAAAACCTTCAGAAGGCAGGTGTTAGGAGCTTCCCGTGCTAAGGACTGCATTCCTGGGTCACCTGCCTCTGCCTGGCTGAGACGACACAGAGCAGGCAAGGGTGAGCAAGCAGCCAGTGCCCTGCAAGGCTGCACCTCTGACACACACAGGCTGCTAACTTTGCCTCCAGACTTCTGCTGGCGTGAGTCAGGGACTTTCTGTAATAACTCAAGTAGCAAAAATTGCATCAGGGGTAATAACCCGTGCTTGGTGGTGACGGCACCACAGCATCTTCTTCCAGTGAGCCTTACCCAGGGTCAATGCAGTCCTGGATATCCGCCACCCAGGAGTGCTTCTGCAGGGAGTCAATGGTCTCCAGGATGTATTCAGCCCCGTTCTCCACCTGCAGGCAATGCGGGACAGTGTCAGGCTGTGCCAGGGTCCTGCCACCCACCCCCAGGGCAAAGCACACCCCGTAACCCAGCCGGACCCCCACATTCACCTGCTGCTATGAAACAGCACCTTGGTTGAACAGGAGAGTTGTCTGCCTCATCCCAGCCAAGGGATGCCGAGGGGTGACCCACAGAGATGCTTTGGTGTGTCCAAGCGTGACCCCTGACCAAAGTCAGGGCTCAGAGGAAAATCCCCACCCCGTCGTTATCAGCAAATGCATCACAAGATTTTTACAGCCTCCGTGCACACCTGGCTGGCAGCACTGGGGGTGCACGGCACCACACACCAGCACAGACAGCATCCCTCGCTTCTGGGGAGCCTCGGTGTCCCCCAAAAACTAGCTCTGCACAGGTAGAGCAGAAGCCATGCTGCTTTCTGCCCCCAAATCCTGCCAGACTCCTAAATCCAGGCATTTAAAACCTCTCCTCTTATCTTTTCTGCCTGCTGGTCCATGAGGCTTCTGATTTCTGATTGCAACAGGGTGGGAGAGAAACCCACTTTAACAGGAAAAAAAAAAAAAATTAAAAATCAGGATGCAAAAGAGCCTCCAGAATTGCAAGCCCAAAGGAGCTGGGCCTTTCTGGGGCCAGGGAGGACCCAGAAGCCCCCACATCAGCGACAGAGCAGCAGGTCTCAGAAGCCACACCACGCAATGCTGTGTGCCTCTGGCAGGTTTCCCCGCATCCCTCCCAGACCCCTTATACATCGCGTTCCCGAGCTGGTGAGGCAGCCCTGACTCCAGGAGGGTATCGCATTGCCAGCTGAGACAACCTCCTAGCAAATTAAATTAATCACAAACAACTGAATCACTGTCCTGAAAATAAGCAGGGCATGCAGGGAGCAGTGCCCAGCGCCTGGGCTCGGGCCAACCTGCTCCCCTGCTGCAGCCCAGGGCTGTGCATGGGTGATCCTGACCCGAGCAGAAGCAGAGGTGAGCAGCAAAGATCCCTCCCTCTGTTTAACCAGAGGAAAGGAGCCTCTCTGGCATTCTGAGGGCAACACATGAAGCTGGCATGGGAGACAGGCTGCTCTCTCACGCAGAGCATGACAGTAAGCAAAGCACGTGCAGGGCTTGGGTATTTTGCAAGTGCCTGCTTGTGCAATGGAAAAAAATGCATGTACGTGGTGTCTGACAGGCGGTGGGGACATGCTGCCTGCTAATTTTTAGGCAATTTGATAGAAACTATTCCAGCGTGGCCTCCCTGAACAAGGCAGGGGCTTTTCCACCTATCATAACCTGCCAGAGTGCGGCACGTTGCGTGCGAAGGTTGAGACCAGGCTGGACACTAGCCCTGTAGATGGGAAGGCAGCAGGAAAACCACAGCAGCCAGCTCCCTTTCTTGCCCCTTTAATCCATACCCCGACATCGAAGGGTTTTTCACCCCCTCTGCAAGCCCACCCAGCAAAGGGGAAATGCAAAAGAGCAGCAGGAAGATGTCCTAGCAAGAAGGGCTGGGGCAGAAAGTGAGCTACAAATAATAAAGGATGTCAGGAATAAAGGAAAAGCATCCTGCACCGACAGCCGGGAGGGGAGGGCAAAGGCTGGCTGGAACGGCAGGAGAGAGGCAGCAGGAGATGAGAAGCCAGCAGATGGGCTCAACGCTGTGTTCACTGCCTCGGGTAACTCCAAGGATCGATTGCAATCAATTAACCCCGTGGCAGGGTAAGCACCCTGGCCAGAACAGGACAGGAGCAGGTTTGAGGGTACCTGGTAAGTCAGGCGTGTTCAGACAGGCAGGGTTTGGAGCGTTCCCCGGGGTAATTAAGGAAATGGCTGAAGCAGTCGCAGGGCTGTTAGCAGTGGGAGCGGAGAGAGCATGTCTGGCTCCAAAAGATGGGAAGAGGGCAAGCCCAGAGCCCTCCTCCAGCAGCAAGAGAAACCAACCCTCCATAGTCACCCAAGAAGCATCCTGGAGCTGAATCCCCCCTAGCAGGGATCTGCCATGACCAAACCCTGTCAAACCCATCTGCTCGTGCTCGTGACAGCCCCAGGGATGGGGAGAAGCAGCGTCACATCCTTGGCGTTGGCCACGTTTTGGACACTGATGTGACACTTCAGCAAGCAGGGTAGCGAGACATGGTTAAGATGACTCTTGTAAGGGGATCTAGAAAACATGATCAGAAGTAGCTGATGAGCCATATTCCAAGAGCAGTTATCGATGGCTAACAGGTTATCGATGGCTAACGATCAAAGCCGAGGGATATGCTCAGGAGCCCCTTCACATCAAGGACTCTTTCTGTGCGTGCTGCTCTTCAGTAATGATTAGGACAAAAGCAAAGTGAGGATGCCTAATCAATTCATGGATGACACCGCGTTGCAAGTGTGTTGAAGGATGAGGCAAGAATTCAAATGAACTCATCGAAGCTGAGAAATGCTCAGTGGAAGAAAAAGCTGAAACCAGCCTCCAGCACAAGGACACAGGCGAGCTCTGGGCTCACGCTGATCACTCTGGGCGTCTGGGCTGGGGAACCACGACTCTGGAGCAGTTCTGCAAAAAGCATTGAGGGGTTACACCAGCCCACAAGCTGTGTATGAGTCAACATCATCATCAGGGTTCAAAGCAAGCAAGTGGATCAACTTGGGCTGGATAAAGAGGAAGAAAAAGGGAGAAGCAATCAAAGAAGCAGCAATCCTTCCCATCTGCTCCTGGCCACAGCACCATGTACATTTGGGGGCATTCTCTCTCCAGATCCCAGAAGGAAAGCGGGGAGGACCTTGGGCTGGTCAGTCTGGAGAGGAGAAAATGCATGAGGTTGGTCTTTGAAGCACAGAAGACAACAGCTGTATTATCCTCTGGGTCCATTGTGGCCACCGACCGCAGCAGAGGTTGAGGTTGAGGTTGAACAGCAAGAAGCCCTTGGGGCAGGGAGGATGCCGTCAGGAGGTGTGGGAGCTTTATAAAGAGCCAGGTTTGGTGGAAAGGGATTTCCTGCAGGAAAGCCTGCCAGGGCCAGGCAGGCTACCAGGCTTGGGGGCTTTCACGAAGCCAGGTTCCATTTTTTCCCTCCTCTGCTTTCACAGTTTTCTAAGCTTTTAAGCAGGTGCATTCAGCTGGGAAGCCTGGCCTTTCCGCTCTGCCTTTGCCACACGCTTTTAGGGAGAAGCATCAGGGAGAGAGGTGGGTTTTTAGCAGAGGCAGGACACAGAAATCCTCAAAATGCTGGTGTTCCCCCACATACATGTGCTACCTCCCACCCAGGCACGTCCAACAGCTCTGATGGAGAACATGAGTCCATTAGTAGAGCAGGGAGGCACAGCCTCATTAGCTGGAGAGAAACACTATCTTCAACAACATGTCCATCATCATGGTGGCCCATCACGCCCCAAGCTGGGACCCTGCGAAATTCAGCCCTGATTTGCCATAACAAGTCGCTCCCTTTCAGCAGAGCAGAAGGGAGCATTAAGCTAATTAATTGCACGATATGGAAACTCTTTCTGGGGAGAGAGACTTTCACTCTCTGCTCGTGCCCCCAGACTTGCATGGGGTGGTTGATCCCCAGGGCCTCGGTGGCCCCACACAGCCGTTCCCATCACCCTGTGTCGATGAAACAGCCACCACATGCCACCGATCCAGGGCAGCGGCCGTCACAAAACCACAGGCAGCCACATCAAAGAGCATTTCCCCTTGCAGGTTGTCTCTGGACACTAATTTAACCCGTCTCCTGGTGACACGGAGAAGAAAACCCCACAGGGAAAGTCAGGCAAACAGCTCGATCCCAAAATACCTGGGCATCAGGTGGAGGTTGCATCATTTTGGAGGGGGGGGACACGACACGCACAACTCAGGGAGGGGAGGCAGCGATCCCGCAGAGAGCATTAGAGCTGTCGGCGTCTCAGCTCCGAAAACCAAGGCAACGATCCCCTTGGGGACTAAGCATCCCTGCAGCGGGGGCTGGATGCGAGCACGGATGGGGTCCCCGTCGGAATACGCACTGCTGTCACCCTGCTCTCACCTTTAGGACGAAGGTGTTGTCTTTGTCGGGCATCTCCAACGGCATGGTGGTGCGGACCTCAATGATGGCCGACAGCGGGATGCTCACCTTGGGTTTGGAAGCCTGGGAAAAGAAAAACAAAGAAAAAATTAAAAGAAATCGATAAATAAAAGTCACTCAATTGAATCAAACTCTCCCGGGGGACGATGCAGCATGGCTCTCAGAGGCAAGATCGTGGCTCAGCCTGCACAGTTATTACAGAGAGGGGGGGGAAAACCGCATTGATTTCCTTCATGTGCCTGATAACTCCAAGCTCTTTTAATTAAACCAAGAGGCGGCCCCGTGGAAGATAGGGAGGTTAGTGCATTTAACTGCCAAACCTCTTCCTTGCTCCAGCGCAGACTGATATGCCAGCTCTGCCAAGACCACTTATTTCTCTCCTTTATAAACCCTCTCCCGATGGAGATCTGCTATCTGCTGGGGGACAGTTCCTATGCAGAAAGCAGCCCAGGAAGACTCCCCGTTTATGCAGCGCAGGAGCAGCATTTCAATCGAGAAGCTACGACACAGCAGCCTTAGCCATGCAGGGAATTTTAATTACATTAAAATAAAGAAAAATGAATTTCTCCCGGGGACCCTGGCACCTGCCGGAGCCTCAATGGGGGGGCAGGACCCGGTGCCTCCCACTTGAAGTCTTTGCTGAGCAACAAATTCCCCAGATATTTGTTTTAATTATAACAAATCCCTCCAAAGGAACCTGCAGAGCTGCTCCCGAGGGCTGGTCCCCTCCGGGATTTGGAGAATCGTGGCTGCAGGAAGCAGAGATGCAATTCAGTCACCGAAACCTGCGCCTGGTACCTTGGGCGCACGGGATGGGACGAGGCCGGTGATGAGCACTGGGCTGCACGTTACCTACAGTGGGTTCAGTTCCCTTTTTTGGGGGGGAAAAAATAAATAATCCAAGACAGAACAGGAACTGCTTTTTCCCCTCCAGGATGTTTCGTTTCCACCAGCCCCAGGGCCCCAGCGCTGCCTCCAGGCACCTATCGGCCATGTGGGGCTCAGCCCTGCCCTGGGGAATTTTTCCATTTTGGTGTTTGTACAGGAGAAGGTCAAAAAGGAAGAGGCAGCTGCTTCGAAAGGAAATAAAATAGGGTATTAATTCACCCATGAGCCAGAGAAGGGTATTCTCCAGGAAGGCTCTTCCCTTTAAAGATTTAAAGACATGACCATAGTTTTTGTAGGGCCTACACAAAAACAGCGCTGTGGGCTGCTGAAGCAAGAAACTGTTTTCCTCCAGCTGTGCCAGGCTGGTGCCACTTTTACAGCTGAATCATTTGCCAGATGGAAAGCAAGATGGGATAAGGGGAGAAAGATGCAAACCAAAGCAAGGTGTGATTATAACAGAAGAGCAGACAATGTTCATAAAAGTTGCCGTAAAATAATTTCAAAATTGATTTTTAGAGGCAAATCAAGATACATTAAAAAAAATGCCTCTATGAGCACTCTTTTAAATGTTTTAAGAGCAGAAGTTGTTCGATTTTAACCTGTGTTTATTGTCCCTTTGGTGTGGCCTGTGTGCCAGCGCTGCTCTGTGCAGCCCGCACCCCCTGGGCTCACCGGATCCTCCGTACATCGTGCCAGGGACACGGTGGTTTCCTTCCAACCAGGTCTCGTGCTGTCCCTGGGCCGAGGAAGCCCCCCGAGCCAGCTACCAGCGATGCACGCCATCCGTACCAGCGCTGAGCAGCTCTATAGAGAGATCCACTTGAGTTTAAACTCATGTTTTATATTTTATCAGGAAAGATGTGACAGTTAGGCGAGAGGCACGGACTAACACCAACAGTGCCAAGGTTCATTTTGGCCTCAAAAAATAGAAAATGCTGTTCAAAAATATGAAATATCCTGCTGTCCCTATGTATAATGTATGGATCCATCTCTCTACCAAACCGAGGGTTACCAGAGGTTCAGAGCACATCAAAACCCATGGAGCAGCAGCCCCGGGTGCGTCCCCGGCATGAGGATTCGCGTTCTCCCAGCTTTGCTACCAGGGACTGAAACATAAGCGGGAAAGTCCTGGAGAAGATGAAGTAAATGAGATTTGTCTTCCCTAGGTATTTAAATAACAGGAGATTTCATTACCAGCACATACAGCTAGTAACGCCCCAGGGAACGGCTTATTATTTGCCCTGTGCTCTTCAGAGAGGAGAACACAGGTGAGGGTTTGGCACTGCAAGACATCCCTTCGCTCAGCCCAGGAGCAAAGGTGGTCCTGCGGCGAGAAGGGGACTGAAGGTCTCGGAATCCACATTTCTTGGGCAAATTGCTCCACCGCTCAGGCTTTCCCCCAGGGAAACAGGGACGTTTCCCTCCATCATGTGCAGGGGGGATGAGAAGGGGAGGGAGGATGTGCCGAGGACATGCCGCAGTGAAAACCGGCTCCTGCTTTTGAAGCTTTCATTGAAGTTACAGGAGAACAGCAGGTGCAGGCAAGGAAAAGTGATATTGTGGATAATAACAACAATAGTATCAGTGTTCTTCTGCCCAGGAGGGTACGTAGCTGGGGCTGTCTGGGAGGAGAGCTGCAAAATCCACCCATGCCAGTGATGCTGCAGCCCCGGAGGGTATCACTGGTGCCTCTGTCCCCATCACTACAAGCTACATTGGGGGGAGCCTTGCGGGTGTAAAATTACTCCAAACGAATTATTATTTTTAAAAGAAAAAAAACCCAAACCCAAACCAAAACTGCTTTCAGAAAGTGGACTATCAGCCCTCTGAGGTCTAAAGCACAAAGCCCAGGCAGCGATCCCAGCCATACTGCTGCCGCATGAGCCACTGGTCAATCACATGTCTCCTCAACACATTGGGAAGAGAAAAAAAACCCTCTGGATGGCCTGGACTCCCCATGTCTTGATGGGGGAATGAGCTTTTCTACCAAGATTGCTGACATCTGGGGGCCAAAGGACCAGGCAGAGGCTTCAGCATCTCTCCCAAGGGGTGTGGGGAAGAAGGGGGCTATGCCCTGGTGAACAGCAGCAGTCAGGGCTTGCAGGTTGGATGGGTTTCAACCACGTTGTCCTGTCTATTCACATCTCAGCCACACGGCACCAAATCTCCCTCTGGACCAGAGCTGGATTTCATCCCAGCTCAGCGGTGGAAATAAGAAAAGCCTCAAGCAAAGCCCGACTGCTGCTTGAATTGCTCAGAAAAACAACAGCAGAGAAAATCCAGGACTTACCTTTGGAGGGACATAAAACTCGAGGAGGAACCTCTCTCCTTCTACTTTCACCGCTTTCCGGAGCAGGAGGCGGCACTTCTGCCACTGCGAGCTGCCCACACAGTTCGTGTCGTCGGCCACCATGTAGCGCAGCGTCCCCTCCCTCTGGATGTCCACCAGCTCCACCTTGGAGGAGGGCACCTTGGACAGGCGCAGCTTGTGGGTCCATTTCTCCCGTGGGTCACCAGGCTCCTTGCCCCCGGCCGGCCACGGCTCCCTCTCGGCTCTCCGGCTGCCCGGGGCAGCCTCGGCGCCCGGCTCCGGAGAGGACTTGCGATGCCACATCTCCTTCATACCGTCCACCACGCACAAGCTCATGTTCCTCAGGGAGAAGCCTTTCTTGAACTTGGGCTTGGCGGCAGCGTGGATGGAGACGTCCTCCGAGCTGCGGGACTGGCCGTAGGAGGACACCTTGCGTGCCTGCGCTTGCTGGGCCGGGCTCAGGTACCGTCCGGCACCCAACGGGGGGTCCATGCTGTCCAAGGACTCGGTGGATGTCTCCTCCTTCCTCGGGGTGACCTCGCGCCCGTAGGGGACGTGGCAGTTCTGCAGCCCCACGAAGGGCACGATGTTGTACTTGGTGGGGGAGTCGGACACGAACACCCGGCTGACCTCCAGGCTGAAGATGTCCAAGAAGTTGGCGGCGAAATGGTGGGAGAAGGAGGTCTCTGCCCCGGGGGTGTCGTAGTGGGGGTTCTCCTTCAGGAACTGGCAGAACTTTTGGGCGAAGTCGACGGCGGCTGCCTGGGCGTGCAGCTCGCAGAACTCCCTCCAGTCGGGGAGCGGGGAGGAGGGCTCCTGGCACAGGGCATCGCCGTTCATGGCTGCCCCATTCCACCTGCCGGCGGGCTGCGGGGGCGAGGGGACAGCGTGAGCGTGGGCACGGACACGGGCAACCCACCCTGTGCGGCCATGCCGTGTCCCCTCCCCAAATGGGGGTCTCCCCCCCCCCCACCCGCCACGATATAGGAGCCGGTTTGCAGGCCCGGCGTACACGGAAGCGCCACGGGAAAGCGTTTTTGTGCCGTTCCCTCTCCACCTCATACGCTAGAAAAAAAAATCTTGGCCCCGGCAGCAGCCATAAATTGTACTTATTTTACGATTATGACCATGCAAAAGCATTATTGATTTCTCATAAAACCGCTAAGGAGTCCCCGACCGGAGGAGCCCAGGGGGATTCGCCTTCAGGGTTTCTCTCGCCTGTGTGTTCTGCCTGGGCACGGGGGCAGCTCTCCCACGGGGTGAGGGAGCACCGGGCATCCCAGTGGCACCTGCGTGGGTGCACAGGGTGGCACCCTCCCCTCTGCACCCAGCGGCTGGTCCTTCTCTTTCTCCATCCGTATTTCTGCCCTGATCCTTTGCCGCATCAATTTTTTTTAAAATTTTTTTTTTTTGAGAGAGACTTATTAGAAGAGACACGGATCTTGCTTCTTCAAGTGGCTCTGCCAGAGCTGCTCGTTCCCAGACTTTATAGCCCAGACCCTCCTCGGCCAGGTGACATCTCTGCTGGGGCAGGTGCTGCTCTCGTGTCCCCCTGCCACGGCCGAGCCCTCACTGTCTGGTCACATCTCTGTCAGACCGAGCTGAGCTGCTGGAGCTACGTGGGAGCTCAGCCCCTGCCCCTCACCCTCCTGGCTGAACATCAGGCACCGTGGCATAAGAGATAACCCCCGGACAGGTCCTCAGAGGCCAACAAGTCGGTAGGGTACAGGGGGAAAAAAAACCCAAAACCAAACCCAGAAGCCAGACCCAGGAGCCCACCAGAAGTTGAAGGGAGCTGAAGACCAGACCTGCACACCCATGGGAGAAGCACCACTTTGCCCGACCTCCACACTGGTCCCTCTCCCAGTGGCCGTGAGACTCGCAGGGACATGTGTGCATCTCCAGCTTCGTGCTTACGCTGCGCTTCCCAAACCTCTTAACCTAGCTTTGGGCAGCTTGAACCGCCTCCCCGGGAAGACCCCAGCAGCGATCACATCCCAAAAATCATCTCTCAGTGCCGAGATGGCTGGTGCCTGCTGGTGACGGCGAGCCTTGCCCAGTGAGCAACTGGGGCATCGCTCAGCTCATGTCCCCAAACACACGTTCCGTGTGTCCAGGCACCCCTCCTTCCCGCTGAGGGCAGCAGTTTGGCTAATCCTCCTCAGCTGGCTCAAATATAGAGCCCTGGGGTCTCTGCGGCTGCCATGCTCCAGACCCCTGCCAGACTTCAGAAAGGACGGGACAGGTCCCCTGGATTTTCCTGTTCTCCACTCACAGAGCAGTTCTTTTGCTGGCGAGGGATTAGTCCTGCTAACAAATCACGTGCAGTAACCCGCCAGCAGCTTACACGGCCAATAATTACCGCTCGGATGAACCGCACAAGCCACGGGATCAGGGCAGGCACTGGGGACTGGGCTAACCTGCTCCTCGTCCTCCAGACCCCAACCACGTTGGTCACCAGACCCCAGGTGGGACTGAGCCCCAAAAGCCGTGATCCAGAGCAGCAGCCGTGGCCAGGAGCCGGTTGCCATTTCCCCAGCACAACCCTACGGAGATGAGACACTGCTCAACCCACCAGTACAAAACATCCGAGCGCTCTGGCAGCACCTCCATCCCTGGAAGTGGCTCTCAAACCCCCTCAAACGGGGAGAATCTCACACAGGCAACAAAAGCGCTCAACGGAAAGAGAAACCCTGAGCTGCTTGAGAGCCAGAACTGGGGGAGCTTGGCTTCTCTGCTGTCTCATAAGGACCATGCAGTTTCCCTCGGCAGCGCCTCTGCCCCCGACATGTGGCATCTTCCCACTTTCGGAACAGGGATGCCGCTCGGTGCCCCGGCTGTGCCAGGGAGGCAGTGAGGGCAGGGCACAGACATGGCCATCGAGGACCCGCACTGGCCCCCCATGCCCTGCAGTGCCGTCACCAGTCCCCAGCAGAGCTCCAGCCCCTGCAGAAATCCCCGGCGAGGCTCTCCCCAGCATCACAGGGCTTTCCCAGAGACCTGAGCGATCCTGCTCGCAGGGATCCATGCCAGCTGGGAAAAAACCCATCCCTGCAGTTCAGGAGCAGTGTCTGAATTTCCCCAAGAGACAGTAGGAAAGCAACAGAAAAATGCAAAGCTGTTTGTTACCCGCCCAGCAAATGCAATTCCTACTTATCCATCCATCACCAAGCAGAGAATTTAAAGAGTCAGCTTGCGGCGGCAGCTACCGCCCTTTGGCTTTAAAATTCAAGCCCTGGCTCCCCACCACCGCTCCGGGAGCTGCCCCAGCACCAAGCCACGAGCCAGGAGTATTTGGGCTTGGGGAGAAAAGGGATGTGAAAAGGAATCTCCTGCTGCCGATCCAAGCGGGCATGGCAAGAGCAAGGGAAAAGAGCAGAAAGGGGCTTAGAGGGGAAGAGAAAGCCTCACAGCGATGGGTTCGATTGCATCTGCCAGAAGGGAGCGGCTCAGCTCTGGCCCCAGTGTTGAGCCCCAGGGCTTTGCTGATGTCCCCCCACTGCGGATGGGGGGAGAACGCTTCTCCCCATCCATCTCTCCAGGAAGGACCAGTGCTACAGAGTGGGGCCTGCCTGCCCCAAACTGACGGATGGCAAACCAAGATGCAACGGCCTCTGAGAGATTAAGGAAAAAAAAGAAGAAAAAAATAAAAGGCATTTCAAAAAAGATAAAGCCCCCAACAAAAAGCCTCGCCACCCAGGCACTGCAGCCAGGCTCAGAGACACGCACGCAGAGGCATCACAGCATCTTCCTTTCATCTGCACGGGGATGACAGACTTTAAAAGGCCAATTTACAAAAATGAAGCCTAGAGGAGAGACATCTGGCAGGTCTGAGGAGGCAGGGGGAGAGTGGGGGGTTTACCAAGCCTGCACCGCATCTCCAGCCCCCCCTGCCCAGAGCGGGTCCATGAGCCCCCCAGCCAGGACCCAGCAACGGAGGCTGGGAGTAAGCGGGGTGGCTGGGGGCAGCCCCCCAGGACCGCAAAGCCATCGCCGCCCCGGCACCCACCCCGGCACGTACGCATTCACCTGATTTCAGCGGGAGACAGGCTCCCAATTATCTGCGTAGATTTACCTTTAATCTCGGTGCCTCCGCTCCCCTCCATACCAACAGCACTGCCCCACTTCTTGAAATAACTTATCATGCCACAGACAGCATCCCTGGGCAGAACAGTGGAAGCGAAGACGAAAATAAGCTCAGGATGAAAATAAGCAGCAAATCTGCGATTGCTTTTTGGAAAGCAAGGGCCACCCGCTTCCAGCCCAGCTTACTGAGGGTTGCAGCGTGCTCCCAGGCACCTTTCGAAGGAGCCAAATCCCTTTGGAGGTGCTATCTGCCGACTCCAGAACCGGCTCAGGGGCCACAGCCTCGAGTCCCTGGCCTGGGTTACACGAGAGGACAGACATACGAATATATAAAACGAGGAGGTTTGTTGGCAAAGGGAAGCCACAGAGTGGCAACCAAGACATCAGGCTGGTGATGGGCTCCTAACCCCCCTGCGCGAGTCCCCAAACACCTCCCAGAGCAGAGCTGCGCCCTGCTGCCGCTGTCACTTGGGAAAGCAAGTCAAGGTTTAAAAAGGAAGGAAAAAAATAAAGGATTTCTGGGGATCGGCCAGGTGGAAACCCAGGTTGCAATCGCAGGCAAGAGCCAGCCGCTGGCAGCGATGTTATGACAGTATCTCCCAATAAGCTGTGCTGATGCATCCCCTGCACCGGGGATGCGTGACGGCACACACAAGTAGAAAGATCTGAAAGTCGAAGTAAGCTCCTGACCTCAAGAAGAAATGAAATTTAAACTGTCAGCACAAAGTGCAAGAGACCATGAAAAAAAAGTCTCCAGGGAAGCAGGAGTCGGGGAGCAATGACAAAGCCGCTGGGATTTGCTGAACCAGAGACGTGAGGAGGAACCAACATCTAATGAGGTGTTAATAACCCGAACGCGCAACACCCGTCATGGGATAGCCAGCACAGCCAGCCCAGCGCTTGCTCCGAGGGCTTTATTTAAGGAAACAACCCTAATAAAGAGATGTTTCCCTTCCGCCCGGCGCAGCGCAGCCAGGCTGGGCCAAAGCGATCTAAAATTCAACGGGGGAAAAAAACCCGCTGTCTGATGGAAGTTGCGAGAGGCAAGCCTGTATCCCTCCATCTCCACCTGCACGGGAGAGCTCCCAGGGCCAAGCGTGCCCCCGGCCGGGAGCAGGGAAAGGCAGGAGAGGAAGGAAAAGTCCGCACAAAGGTGTGCAGTGAAGCCCTGGCTCATGGGGAAGGAGGTCCCCAGCTCGCTCCCGGCTGCTCCGACCCAGCAAGCTGCTCAGTTTCCAGCAAGATCGATGCCACTCCCAGCCCCGGCTGGCGATCCCGCGGGAACGACGCGAGGAAACCCAGGCACCTGCTCCCCCAGAAAAGCGCCTGACCTCAGCGTGCTGGGCCAGGGGAGATCCCCAAGTCACGAGCGGGTCCAAGAGCAAGGCGATACCTTCCCCGGCCCCCCGGCTGCGAGGCGATGCTCCTGGCAGGCAGGCAGCCCCTCTGGCAGCTCGCAAGGGAGCCTGGCGCCTGCCTGTATGGCCCCGAAGCGCTGCCTGCCCCTGGCAGACGGGGAAATAGCTAAATCTGGGATAGGGACTGCCCTCGGGAATGCCAAGGCAGGGTGAGCGGCACACGGGGCTCAGAGCTGACGGCAGAAGGGAAGCGAGCACGTCACCTTTGCTCTTACTGCGCGAGCCCAAAGGGATGGGGGATGCCGTCGGCCGCGGAGCTCATGTCCCCCGCTTCCACAGCGGACACCTGAAGCATTCAAAGACCAAGCGACCCCCTACCAGGGGCTTCCTTTGCCACCTCGAGGGGCTGGGAAGGGTCCCAGCCTTCAAGACCCATTAGAGCTTTAACCACACACAGAGACCGAGCTGAGGAAGACAAAGCTGTAGGGCAGAAAAGCAAAAGTTATCCGCTCTTGTGTGTTACACACCCCTCCAGGCCCACTTACTATCCCCACCACAGCCCTGGGGTGGGAGAAGTTGATTGCTCTCTGTGCTCCTCATTGCTCCATGTACTATTTATACTCTATAGATCTTAAATCAGACTGGCTGCCTGAATCAGATAGAAGTGGAAACAATCTTTGTTACTCTCATTTACTGTCCATCCCACTAAAATATTAATGGAACAGCATTTTAGCCTCAAATTTAACGGTCAAACCACCTTCCTTGAACCAATCCCCCATTAAATGTGTGCTTTGACTCCCTGCCCAGATGCACCATAGGGTCCTCCTGTCACCTGCAGCCTAGAAAATATTTGTCCGGACTAAAAAGGCTTCTCGGGTCTTTTTTCTGCTGGCTGATGAGGGATTCCTCTGGCCGCAGCATTAGCCGGAGCGGCTCTCAAAACAGATGCCCCCAAAGCACCCAAGAGTGTTGGATGGCTATTTTCCAGGGCAGGGTTTCAGGGCGCAGGTGCTGAAGGAAGACATCTTCAAAAGATAAAATGGGCAAGAAATGACCCTTTTTTTCCCCCCTTCTTGCACATCCGACAGTCCCCCCACAGCTCTGGTCGCAATCCTCCAGTTCTGCATCCTGATGCCAAGCCCACAGGAACCAACGCTCCTGTAAATATACCAGGCTTTGGGGGCCGCATCCTGCCCGCAGCGGTGCAGCCCGAACGCAGCTTCCACCTGCCGCTGACTTACTGAGCAAGTCCCCAGCACTGCTCACCCTATGCCAGGGGACCCTCTCCTGGCCAGGACCCGCGGGTGCTGGGGGACACACGGACGCTCTCCATTCCCACGTGCAGCCCGTCTGCCCAGAGCAGCCAGGCAGAGCCCAGCCCCGTGAGACTTCCCCAGCAAAACCTGAGATTTTTCTCCATTTCCCGCTATTCTTACCAACTTCATATCACATGGCTGTTTCTCTCCCTCCCCTCCAAAATCCCCCCAGTGTACATTTTACCTCCCATGCTGAAAGCTGCTGGAAAATACAGACAAGTTAATAGACAAGATCCACTGGATCTTAGATAATCTCTTCCCTGAGTAATTCCATCCAGCTTGCAGGGAACCACGCTGCCAGCCCATGCGCGGGGCTGGAGCATCACCCAAGCCACTTAGCACGCCGCTGATCCGGGTACACCGGCGTGGGACCTGAGGGGTCTCAACTTCACCCATGGGGAAGGGGACCCCAGGGTGCAGTGAGGCGATGCTGTGCAAAGCATCGCTACAGCTAGGCATCAAGAATGCAGCCTGGGGCTTGGAGGCAGCATGGTGTGTCTGGAAATAAAGCAAAGACACCCCTTAAATGCCCCAAAAGAAAAACTGGCAATTTCTTGAAAAAAATAAAATAAAATAAAAATTTAAAAAATAGAGCTTTTGGTAAAGGAGGTCAGAGGCTGTTGTCCCTTCCCTCTTCCTCAGGTGCTACCTCACCTGCCTGTCTCCGGCCAGGGAGCTTCCCACAGAAGACTAACCAGTCCAAAGTCTATTTTTAACCACCACAATAGCAGAGCCTCCCAAGAGGAGCAGCCGAAGTCCTGTCCCCAACCAAGCAATCTCGCATTTCCCTCCCTAAGCCTAGATTTCCTTCCGCCTCTCAGCCCACAACAAAACCCTCCTCCTTCTCCTCTCGGCTTCCCACCCTTGTAAAACTATTTGCACATCCACCTCCAGGCTGGACCATCACTGGTGCCACGTGGCAGCGGGGTGCACGGTGTCACGCACACGTGTTACATATTAATTACTGACCTGGTACCTCAGGGCAGACCCTTCCCGAATTCAGACATGCCAAATAACAGGAGATTTAGCTGCTCACTCACCACCCCTGGATGTACCCGAAACTCAGGGGATTTAAAGAAAAAGCCCCGCAACATAAACCCAACAGCAATTCCCCAAACAAGTGCAAACTCTTTTAAAGAGATTACTCTTGCCCTGTAGATTGCTATGCCATTGAGGGGCTCTGCGGGTGTTTTTGGGAAGTGAGCTGTGCAGGTCAGTGGTGCAGGATGCCCAGCAAAGTACATCCCGATGTGGTACGGCACAGCCATCGCTGTGTGCCTCCATCCTGGCTCACTGCTGGGGATCCCTCCTTCGTTAGGGCAGAAAACCCCCCAAGATTGTTTTTTCAATTACGGCACATAATAAACATGGGATAAAGTTACATAGGTTTGTAGGAAATTTTCTTATTGTGTTTCTTTACTTTGCAGATGTAATTCCCCATACACATCACCGTCTCATACTTGCCTGCAAACAGCGCTGAACTGCTGCCTAATGGTATCTGAGCTTGGGAAATTCAATTCTACCCCGTGCCTTGCCCAGGACTGCTACAATCGCTGCTAATTGCTTAAGTGGTGTATTAAGCAAAACACCTCATAAAAATTCCAGTGGGCTTTGAACCCCCCCTCAACAAGATGATGCCAAAACACCCTGTTACGGCTGCCACCCCTGGCTGGAGATCCAACCTCAACCATCCCTTTTCCCTTCACCATGCAGGGGAGCTCCCGGGCAGGCAGCGCTTCGTACCCAGCGTAGCAGCCACGACCACGCAGGAGGGATTTACGGACCGCGTCCGACTTCTCCGCCAGCCCTCCTTCCCAGGGCTCCCGGCCAGCGCGCTGCCCCGCTGCGCTGCCATCGCAGCCCCTCTCCTGCCCCAGGGTCCTGCGTGCCAAACGCTGCCAGGACCTGGCGTAGCAGGGCACAAACCTGCTCCCGTCTTCCCGATGGGATCCTGGAGCCGATGCACACCGGGTCCCTTTCCTGGCCCCCCCCCCGAAACATGGCAAGCATCCGCGGGCGTCGATGGATGCAGGGCTCCAGTCGAGTCTCACCCCAAGCCCGGACCTTGCACCCAGCAGCGCGGGCGCTCCCCCAGCAAGCAGATTCTCCAAGCCCTTCTGGTTTTCCCTTTAACAAAAATCAGGTCTGGGATGCAGTCTTGCCTTTAGGGATAACCTATCCTCCTCTCCGCTGCGACAGAGCCAGCCGGAATTCAAACCTGTAATTCCTGGGAGCAGGGAGCACACCAGGTGCTCCCTGCAGCGGCAGGGTCCCCAGTTTCCCTTTTCCAGCCTCCGCTCTCCGCTCGCACGAGGAAGCGGAGCGCCGAGCCAGGCACAAGTCTCCAACCCTTATCCCACCACCTCGCTGGCATCTACGGGCAGGGAAACCGGCCAAGGGCAAGCGAGGGCACCTACACACGGGTGCACCGGGAGGGGAGCGATGCCAGGAGCAGCTTTGCTGGCCTTTGGGCTGGAGAAGAGCAGGGAAGGCAGCACTGCCCCGGGGCATCCCAGCCAGCCTGATTCAGCAAGACCAGCAGATGTGCAACCATCATCGGGTTTCTCTGCCTGCCACGCGAAGAAGAAGAGGAGGAGGAGGAAGAGGAAGGGCGTGAGCCAGTAACATCCTCATCTTGAAAAGATGGGTGATTTACCTCTAAGGAGGAAGGACGAGAGGAGGTTGGACAAGACCACCCTGCCATGAGGGTGCATGAGATGTGCTCACACCAGCCCAGGAGAAGAGGGGACAGACCTGATGGTCAAGAGGAGCGCCCAGAAGAGGTAACCCTGCGGTCAAGCAACGACAGTGCCCCTGAGCCAACCGAGGGGCTCGCACTTGAGGAAGGCAGCAATTTTAACCCCAAATCCTTGCCCAGAGCAGGGGCTCCATCCTGCAGCCCCCAGCACTGACTTGTCCCACTGGACGGCACAGGGGGAACGGTCACCTTGCGTTGGGCGAGACACTGGCAGGCAAACCCACACCCTTCTCAAATACACGTCAACAGGCTGGAGCATCTCTGCAAGGATTATGCAATTTTTTTAGAAATAAGTTATTCAACGGCCGCCCCGGGGTGCGCTGCAACGGGGAGGCACTGTGAAGCAACACCGAGGAATGCAAGAGGGGAGCCCCAAGAGCGCTCGCGATCCCGTCTAAGCGCATCTCCTGGCAGCACAGAACCACCTGTCCGAGTAAATGCGATGGCCGAGGGCCCCAGGGCAGGAGGGCCGAGTGGTTCAGAGGAGCCTGGTGGTTTAGGGACACAATCCCCCTTTAAAAGCGCAGCCCCAGATGCCCGGCATTGCAACCGTGGTCCTTCTCCACCCCTCTCCCAGCAAACCAAACCAAAAATCCCCACAGAGGGGAGGTTTGAGTAATCCACTCAAAGAAGCAGTGGCAGGGCCTGCCATGGATTTTGGGCAGGGTGCTGGGCGGACAGAGCGGTTTTACCTCCTTTCCCGTTTCAGTTCAGAGGGTCGCCGAGGTGCCAGCAGCGCGGTTCTTCCCGGTCAAGAGCATAACTTCAACTGATGAATTTCTACGCTGGAATGAGGGACCAGACCGACTCAGAGGAGCCTGGAAGGCAAAGTTTGACACCATCAAGCCCTGGTTTGAGCGCGATCATCCCCAGGCATGTTTCACCCCTAAGCCGCAGTTCGGTTACGCTCCAGCCTGACTGTCCCCTTCAGCAGAAACTAGAAATAAGGGCCACGGAGAAAGTCCCTCTGCTTTCCAAAGGCCTTCATGTGACGCAGCCCAGCCTCACCAGGGCTGGGGGAAGTTTGGGAGCTGCAGTTGCCCCACGGGTGTCCCCAGAGCCCGGTGGGAACTGGAGGCACTGGCTGCCCGGGCGGGACCGGTGCTGCTCTGCCCTTGGCAGGGGGGGGACGAAGCCCTTGCAAAGCAGACTGCAAGCCTCACGCAAAGCCCAAGAAAACAATAATGATTAAAAACAATTAAAAAAAATAAAAAAAATAAAAATAATCCATGTGAGGTCTTGCGCGTTGTCCCTACCCCCACCGGAGCATGCCCCCCCACCCCCCGGGAGCTCCGACCCGAACCGGGCAACACCGGCACCCCCCGACTTTCTCCTCCCCGGTCCGGCATCTCGCCCCCCGGAGCGGTGCCTGCCCCGGGGCGGCCCCAGCACCGCCACCGCCCCCCCCCCCCCCCCCCCCCCCCCCCCCCCCCCCCCCCGCCGGGGCTGGGGGCCGGCCGGAGGAGCACCGGTGCTCACCGGGAGGGGAAAGGAACCAGCCCGGGGGGGGGGGGAAGGCGGTACCGGCGGCAGCCCCCGGCCCACCCGTGCGGAGCCCCAGCCCGGCGGCGAGGGGAGGGGGCGGCCCGGAGCACCCCCCCCCCCTTCCTCCTCCTCCTCCTCCCCCGGTTCTACCGCGCCGCAGAAGCGACCCGGGGGGGGGGGGGGGGCGGAGGGGGGGGGGGCTCCGCTCTCCCGCTGCAACCGGGGACCCTCCCCCGGCCCGGGGGTGGGGAGGAGAAGGGGGGGGGTGTCCGTTCCTGAAACGGGGGGGTGGGGAAGAACCGGGAAAACAAGAGACCTCCCCCCTCCCCCGCCGCTAAAAGCGACCGCCATCCGGTACCGGAGGGATGCGCTCACCCGGGCCGCTGCTCGGGGGGCTCCCGGCTCGGCTCCCGGCTCCCGGCTCGGCTCCCGGCGGGCCAGCACTGCCCGGCCGCCCCCCGCACCGCCCGGCAACGCCGCCTCCCGCCCCTCCCACCGCCCGCCGCTTTAAAGGGCCCCGCCCGGCCCCGCCGGGGGGGGTCCCCGTCCTCCCCCCCCCCCCCTCCGCAACCCCGGGCCCGGCCCAGCCCAAACGGGGTGTAACGCACCGGGCCGGGGGGCTCCGCACCCCGCCGGGGGGGGGTCACCCATCCCCACCGGCCCCGTTGCCCGTGCTGGGGTGGCATGGCCCCGGGGGGCACCCCAAATCCCCGGGGGGCACCCCAAATCCCCAAGGGACATCCCAAATCCCCGGGGGGCACCCCAAATCTCCCCCCCCCCCCAAATCCTGGGAGGGCATCCCCATACCCTAGCAGCATTTTCTCGCCCCATCTGCCAGCCCCAAAGGTCATTTTTGTGCTGTATAGGAGAGGGGATTTGGGGGGATCCCCCGGCACCCCCACATCCCCCGGGTTCACAAGGCAGCGCTGCGTGGCCGGAGTGGGCTCCGGGGGGGGGGAAGAGATTTGTGGGCCAGCTCCAGCGCTCGCCTTCGCTTGTCCTGCTGACATATTTATAGGGCCCATCTCCGAGCACCTTCCTCTGCCAAGGGGGTCAGGACAGATTTATAATCCACATCTTACCGCAGGGAAACTGAAGCCCAGAGAGGTTTAAGTGATTTAGTCAGGGGTCACATTACCGCGGGCTGCCCCGCAGACCCCACACATCTGAACCCCCCCGCCCCCCCCCACTTCCCCGGGCCTCCTGGCGATGGGTCCACAGGGCAGATAAGGATGACTCACCAAAAAAAAACCCACAAAAAAACCCAAAAGAAAAAGGATTTGCAGGAGGAACAAATCCTTTTTACTTCTGCAAAGCACCTGTAGGATTAAGACAATGCTGGTTATGTAAGGGGTGGACAGGGGGGTGGGTTTTTGTTACTATTATTATTTATTAATTATGCTTCCTTGCCATCCTCTTACCCTGCAAGGTGTAATCTGGGGAGATTTTGGGAGAGGCTGGTTTGGGGGCACTCAGAGGGTGCAGAAAGGAGGAAGTTTGGTGGCAGGGCTGTTGCACTATGATGCACCATTTGCTTTTTCTTCCCCCAAACCCCCAAAGCAGAAGAACGCATCATCTTCCTGAACCTCTTTTTTTGTGTGTGTTTTAGGCAGTAGCGTGAAACGCAGGGCAAGGGGGATTTGCAAAAGTGCTGTCTAGGGGGCACGACCAGGGCATGGACTCTCGACTTCTCTCCTTGATTTCATCATCGCTGGTTTTGTGATGATTTTGGGTGAATGCCCACCCTCCTGCTTCTGGCTGGTCACGATTCCCCTTCCCGGGGGTGTTTTGAGAGTGAATTAATGCTCACCAAGAGACTGGAGCCCACTGCTGAGCGCAGGTTACCCTGGACAGACCACGTTCGCCCATCTCCCGCAGCAACTGATGCTGCGTTTCCACTCCCAGCCCCCCTTCCCCGGCCTCTCCTCCAAAAAGCCTCTCTCCCATTCATATACATTTTTAAAGAAAATACACAATCAATAGTCTCTTAGGCTGGAATTTCATTAAGGGTTTCATCGCACTCGCTATCGATTGCCAGCAGGGCTGGGAGCTGCACGGCGTGGGTCTGGCAGCCCCGGCCGATGCCCTGCCTGCCCGTGCCACGGGACCATCCCGACCATCCGGACCATCCTCTGCCGCAAAGGACAACCCTGGGTTTCACACCGGCATCGCCGGCTGGGCAGAAGGATCCAGCTGGGTCGGCAAAGGGGCTGGGGGTGCTGGGGCAGAGGCAGCGCGGTGGGCGCAGGGAGCCTGGCAGGGCGTGCTCCGACCCACGGCACCCTGTGCTCCCACCCACGGCACCCTGTGCTCCCACCCACGGCACCCTGTGCTCCCCTGCCTCGTGGCCCGCTAAGCCCGCCGATATCACCAGTATGAACAGCGCCGCAAGGCCAGTGTGCCACTGGGAACCCCTCACTCCAGACCCTCCTCTGCCCCTCCTAGATTTCAGTTACCATACGAGCAGCAGAAAGCCCAGCATCCCGGCTTTTACTAAACTCCCGGATTTTACTAAACATCACTCGAGAGCAAAACGCACCGGGAGCCCAGGGAAGGGCTGGGATGCTGGGATTTTTTCCATGAACGAGGATAAATGCTTTGTGATTGCTTTGGTACATAACAGGTCTCCTCTGCCTATCCCTCTGTGGGTTGCTGCTTGTTTCAGGACGTGTAGAACAAGGTTGGAAAGCCTGGCCTTGCTTGCGGTGAAACACCGGGTAACCTTGCAAGGGCTGCAATTAAAAAGAAAACCCCAACGGCTCCGAGTGTGGAAGTCCACAGTTTGCACCACTGCTGGTCAGTCACTTGAAAAATCAAGTGAAAAATCCCAACCTTCAAAAGGATTTGAGGGCTAATTTTAGGTGCACGCCTTGACCAAAGAGATTTACAGTAATTGCTGGGGTGAAAGTTTAATTTCCTCCGCAAGTTTTCTCAGCAATCCCTGAGGAACCATGTTCTGCTGCGCAAGGAGCGTCCCCGGTCCAGCTCCCCAGATTGTCTTTTTAAGGCTTTATTTTTAAACCAGAGCCACAGGCTGCCTTCAATGGGATGTAAATTCTTCACAAGTCCCAGTCTGCAGCCGGTGGGAGCTCCTGTGGTGGATGAGCTTCAGCTCAAATCCTTGGCCCCAGTTTCTGGCCCCACTCGTCCCTGTCCCATTCCCCACGGACACAGAGCAGAGCGATGCCGCTCCCCCCGCGGACACCACCGTCCCCATTCATCACTAAACCCTTTTAATAGGAACCGTGATGCGAGCAAAGCAGAACATATTGCTTGTAGAAACACGGCCTTTCTGCTATGCTAAATGATTTAAAACTGGTGGTGAATAAACCTAATATCTGCTCACTTCTGCCAATTCTCATTACGCCGGGACTCCCTCGGAGCTATTAGCTGCCTTAAAAAAATCGCTGGAAGGAGTCAAGAGAGCGGCGCAGCCAGCGCTGGGGAGGGTTGCTGGCAGCCGCCCGGCTGGAGCGTGACGTGCCCTTGAAATCCTGTGCCCGGAGGCATCCGGCGCCCGAGCGGTGCCAGCTCCGGCAGCGTGCCCTCCGCCACCCGCGCCTCCCGGCGAAGCCGGTTATTTTTAATTTCATCGCCTCCATCCTCGCTGCATCCCGGGGCAGGCGGGGGGTTATGCAGGGAGAGGGGACTGGAATGCTTTTGCAGATTTTCTTGCAAAATCCTAATGCTGTGGGTTTGCAAAGCCACAAAACCACGGTGGGGAGAGAGGAACGTGTTAGCGGGGGGAAAGCAGGGGCTGGAGGTGAAGCGTTTTGTCCAGCATCCCAGGAAAACCCTGGAAAGGAAGGTAGGAGACCTCCGTGGCCACGGCACGGGGCAGCCCAGCCGTGAAACCATTTGGTGGTGCAGGCACGGCAAAAAGCCGGGTGCGTATGTGAGCTGTCAGCCAGGCAGACAGGCCCCAGGCATCTCCCGGGTTGTCACAGCTGCAAATTGTCCAGGAACAGTCTCTAATGAGACATAAGGGAAGGATTTACTGGAGGAAGATGTCACAGGGATGAAAGGGGAAAAGAGAAGAAACCAGGAGAAAGAGCGGTTTGGTTTTGTATTTATTTGTGTGGGAGAAACTGCTTTAAAACGTCCTTTGGTGTGTTAGAGAAGGCAAACAGCCAGTGACAGCCTGGCCGTGGGGCTGGAGGTGTCTTCTCCTGGGGATTGTGCTGATGTGAAGACCTTGATGTGCAAATTCCCTTCTCCTCACCTCCCGACTCAGGACTTCCCTGCGAGAGGGAGAAAAGCCCTTTCCTTTCAGCACAAAGAAGTCCATGGCTAAAATTTCCTCTGCAACCTGAGCTTTTCCTTCCCCCACTGCCCGGGGTGCCTGCGCAGCCCTGGGTGAGCGATGCTCTCCCAAGATGACCCTCAAAGATGGAGAAGCCCAACCGCAGACAAGCGCAAAGCCAGTCCAGCCGAAATCCCCTGGGGGAGGATATAAAACCAGGTGGATACACAAACAGGACCAAACCCCATCCTCATCTCTCCCCAGGGTGACCGATGAAATTTGGGTGGAGGCAGAGAGCATCGGCCGACCGGAGGAGCCATGCAGGAGAGCAGTCGGCCGGCTTGCAGCATCAACAATTCCTCCCGCATCCTTCTTGTGGGTGCACAGCCTGTCCCCCCGCCGTGTCCCGGCTCTTCTAGCATCTGTTCAGGATGACGTCCAGTGGCTGTCGGCCCCAGATGGGGAGGGAGTAATATTTAGGGTTGATGAGTGGGGAAGGAGTGCAATCTCCTGAAAGGTTTGTCCAGCTCGGTGCCAATGGACACAATCCATGGCTTCAGGATTTACCATCCTTAAGTGCTTCATTCTGCCTGATCTTGATGCCTCCACTGCATCCTGCTGGGATGGAGCTCCGAACGCCCCGGCCCCGTACAAGCAGGACAGTATTTGTGCTCGCTCAGTGTCTCCAGGGAGCACCTTTTGAAGAGAGATGGTTGCATTCAGAAACACATCTCCTCTGAGGACACGTCACTCGTGAGGGAGTCGGGCGTCCGCAGGGGAAGCCACAGGAGCCCAGCAGCGGTGCTGGCGCTGCTCTTCTTCCTCCTGCCGATGCAAATGAAAAGCGATGCTTTTTCTGTGCTAAAACTTCCCCTCTGCACCCGCCGGCAGGACAGCAGGTAGAGAGCTCGCCAAGCGTGCAAGTATTTGCAAGCAGGTGCAGAGCCTTGCGCTGGGACGAGCACCCAGATGCCATCTCTGTGTTGGGGACACACACGTGTGTCCACACCTGGGGCTGCAGAGCTGAAACTCTAGCCAAAAAAACCCCAAAACCCCAGGGTGATTGCTCCTGCCTTCTCTCGCCCAAGGGCTCTGCTCCTTTGCTGCTCCCCGCAGCCATGCATGCCGATTTCTGCCGGAGCAAGGTCAGAGGCTATTAGCTACTCTTATATTGTCTCTGAAATATCCCTTTTCTTTGTGCTGTTCTGCTCTGCTGGGGCTGCGCTTGAAAGATGGTGTCAGAAAGCTTTGTTTTGCCTGGGCAGAGTACCGTGTAGGAACCAGCCATGGGAGGAAAAGGCTTCAGAAAGCCTTCCCACACATCTTCCGTGGCCGTGCTGTCCTGGCCAGGGGGGTTTCCAGGAGTGAAGCCCTCCTCGCTGCATCACCCTTCAGTCACCTCCTGCAGCTGCATCTATTTGGTGGCCTCTGCTTGGGGACGGGCTTGGGACCCCCACTTTGCCGGTCCTCACCTACAGCCAGGATATGGAGCTGTTCACCCCAAGGACCGCGGGACCACATCCTCCGGCACAGCTCTCCCACAGGGTCTGTCCCAGGTCGGATCCTTCCCTGCTTGCTCTCCCCAGGCATCACGTAGCCATGGGCTCCCTCGACACTGCTGCTCCAGGCTCCCGTTTATTCCAGAGGTCCCTCCGCTCTGCGCCCGCAGCCTCCAACCGGCAGGAGCCAAAGCCCTGGAGATTTCAGGCACACAGAAAGGGCTTTCACCTTTCTTGCTCACAAACCCTCCTGCAATGACGGCTCCTTGTGCCTGGTGATGGAGGGGAAACCACGCTGCTCCTGCCTGCGAAGGGCTGATCTTTGCTGTGCGGCATCCTCTGCCCGGCATTTCCCGCTGTGCTGGTCCAAGCGGCTCTTTCATTGCGGTTTCCCAGGGTTTTGCCTTTCCTACAGGCTGGAGAACGTCCTTCTGGCAACCTTGGCTTTGAACCAGTCCCACGCTGCCGGGTCAGGCTGGCCCCGGCGTTTCTGTAGCGCAAAGCTCTCGCTGCAGCAGCTCTGAATGCACACTTGCACGTGTGTTAAAAAAAAGCATTAAATATTAAAGGCAAAACTGCCTCTTAAAAACATTAGCAGTTCCAAAATCCCAACCCTCCCTTAGCTTTGAAAGCTTCTTCCATCTTTTTACCAGCCCGTGGGGAGCCGGTGCGAGGTGTGTGCGAACAGCAAGGCTGGTGTGCAAAAAGCCTCCGGAGGAATTCCCAAAGTGAAGCCACGCGGCTCACAGCAGCGGCGGGGAAATTCCTAAACCCTGCGAGCCTGCAGGGACTGGTGTGCAGAGAAGAACTGGGAAAAAGCCCTGGAAAATCCCAGTGCTGGGCCAGGGCACTGGAAGGTGGTCAGCGAGGGCAGCCCCCTTCCCCACTCTGGGGCAGGCTGTGTCACCCCAGAGGAGGGTGACACATCTTTGGGACAGGATGAGTCCCATCCTGACCCACGCACCTGGGAGATGCACCGATTGCTGTGCAGCCCCAGCAGCATCTGCACGTGGGGGTGGTGTTAGGGTCCCCTCCATCAGTGGGGACCGCAGGGGGCTGACACCGCCCCAGCTGCTGCTTTTCTTCTGCTGGGGAATGGTGATGCTTTGTCCGGTCCTATCCCCCCCACCCCAAGCACCTCCCTGGGTGGTGGGATGCTCGCTGGACAGCATTTGCAGAGCAAAGCGTGGGTTTTTAAACTCAGGGAGCCCTTTTCTGACTGCTGAGGGGTGCAGTGCTGGCTCCCTGCACCCGGGGAAGGGCGAAGCCTTTTGGGAACATCAGTGGGACCATTCATGTGGGTCCAACCCAGAGCCCTCCTCTGTGCTAAACATCTTCCCCAAGGCTCTAAAACCACCAAGAGGCTATTAACCCCCCCCCACTATTCCCTACAGAACCCTTTCTTTCCCCGAGAGACCCTCACGGGGGGGGGACTCCACTGATCCCACTGTGGCTGGGACCTGTAGGACCACCTCCCTGAGCATCACCTTGCAGCATCAAGGCAGCAGCACAGACAGGCTGAGCATGGACCGGCGCTGTGAAAAGGGGTTTCCATAGCGACGGGCACCTGCAAGGCCCCAGATCCTGGGTGTTTCAGGGCAAGGATTTGGGGTGGGGACCGGTGTGCTGAGGGGGTACCCCAGAGCCCCACGCTGCAGCCGGTTTGCTGCTGGGGTGCATCCCCTGGCCGGCTCGGGGCCCCCGTCGTCCCTGGGATGGCTCCGCATCTCATAAAATCACGCCTCGCATCGCCTCCCTCGATAAGCCGCCGGGCGTTTTGCAGGATGCCTGGGGAGAACCTGTCCTCCTGGGGGGTTCGCAGTGGGGTGCTCAGCCCCTGCGGGGACCCCGGTGCTGCCAGCCCACCCGTGCCTCCCTTTGGGAGCTGGGGAGCACAGCCAAGCCCCAGTGGGGTCTGCGGGTTCCCCTCCGCCCCCACTCTCTCTCAGGCTACTTTTGGCCACATACCTGGCAGGCCACATGCCGGTGTCGTCCCCCCCGCCGCTGCCGGTGGGGACAGTTATTCTGGGCAAAAGGTGACACCAGAGGAGGTCGTGCCAGGGCTGCGGTGCTGCCTTTGGCTCTGGCACCGCTCCTTTGTGGGTGGGAAAGCTGGGCTTTGCTGCTGCGGGTTGCATTGGGGTTTTTTTCACCCGTTTTGTGTTACAGTGCTGAGCTCACAGGGGCAGCATCGGTGCAACAGGGGCAAAGCACCAGTGCAGGGGGCAAAGCACTAATGCAGTGGGGACAAAGCACCGTGCAGTGGTGCTGAAGCACTAATGCAACAGGGGAAAAGTGCCATGAAAAGGTGACAAAGCACTAATGCAACAGGGGGAAAGCGCCATGCAAAGGTGACAAAGCACTAATGCAACAGGGGGAAAGCGCCATGCAAAGGTGACAAAGCACTAATGCAACAGGGGGAAAGCGCCATGCAAAGGTGACAAAGCACTAATGCAACAGGGGGAAAGCGCCATGCAAAGGTGACAAAGCACTAATGCAACAGGGGGAAAGCGCCATGCAAAGGTGACAAAGCACTAATGCAATGCAATAGAGGCAAAGCACCACGCAATGGGGACAAAGCTCCCTGCAACAGGGGCAAAGCTCCATCAATGGGGACAAGGCACAGAGAGTGGCTCAGCACAGACACCCTTGGCCAGTGGCACTGCCCACCCCCTTGCAGCCGTGGACAGATGAAAGGAAGGGAGCAAAATGGGTTAGAAGAAAGGAAAAAGGTGTTAGTTCTTCGGGTGGGACCTGCCTCCCATCTGACACCTATACCGTGTCCACAGTTAGGCCACGATCGTGCTGTGCCCGAGCCACCCCAGTACCCCGGCAAGAGCGGGTACACCTCTCAGGCACCCATCGATCTGCCTGGCACCCACAACCTGCCCTGGGCTGCAAACTCCCCCCGTGGCCGGGCACATCTTTCCTGCGAAGCCAAAGGGCGACGTGCCTTTTGCCACCGGTGAGACCGCATCGGTAGCCCGTGTCCCTGCATCCCTCCCTCCCCTTGTCTTAATTCCAGAACAATCTCTCGTGCCCCTTCGGGTCACCGGGCCATGCTGAAAGCCGGCACAATCTCCAAATCACCTGGTGGCTCACCGCTAACCCTCGGCAAGGAGCTGCCGGCACTGAGCGTGGCTCGCCGGTTGCCCAAGCTCTTTGTCTTCCAGGGGAAACGGCCGTCAGGGACAGGGAAAAGAAACCGGCCACCCTGAGACACCGTGGGGCCGTGAGCTGGGTTTTTTTCCGATGAAAAGGCCGCACGCAGCTAATGGCTGAGCTTCCCACCCGGCACTAATGGCTGGGCCAGGCTGGCAGGACACCGCTCGTTGAGCAAGGAGCTGCTGGCTGCGCTGGCCGGGAGCCGTTCCCAGTGTGACTCAGTGATCGATGGCTGGGGCATCGTTCAGGGAAACACAGCCAATTTCCTTCCTTTTTTTTTTTTTTTTTTTTTTTTTTTCCATTGCAATGCCGGCGCCAGGGGAGAGACCCTCACAGCAGCACGTTGCAGGGTTGGCAGCTCGCGGGCATCTGTCTTGTGCTGGTCAATGTTAAAAAAACATAATTGAGGAATAAAAGAATAACTGGGGCGTTTTGGAGATGCAGCCTTTCCGTGCCCACCCTGGCTTTGGGGACCGTCACTCTGCCAAAGCAAAGCCTGGAGGTGGGCACTGCCCCGGTCCCCCCATCCTGGGGCACCCCCGAGGATGCAGCCACGCAGGGAAGGGCTTTGGGCATAATGGGGGGCAGTGGGATTCCTAAATGTCCTCGTGCCACCCCCAGCGTCTCCCGCTGAAGGCAGGGATGGAAAATGAAGGGCTGGGGTTTGGCTGAGCCCCCGGTAGAGCCTAACGTCCCCGCAGGGAGCAGGGACCCCCTGAGGAGGGTCCTTGCCCACGGCCCCTTTGGCATCCCCGGCCCCGGCGCTCTCCCGGTGCTCACCGCGGCGCCACGGCATTTCCACCTTATGCGCCTCGTTTATGTTTTCCTGCCTTAATGAGAACAGACATTTGAGGGGGGAGCGAGGTAAATATTTTTCCGCTTCCGCTCCGAGCTGGAAAAGCCTGCGAGGCCCATCTCCAGGGAGACTCTGTAAATAAGGCAGAGGGGGAGGACGGGGAGGGGGGGCTGCTCCATATGCTGCACCAGCTTTCGGCCCCGGCTTGCCATCAGATGTCTAACACAACAGGAAGCAATAAAACAGTTATTACCAGCCAGCACCTTCCAGCACGGCCGCGCGGAGGAGCCTGCCTTCGCTTTTGCCCTCCTCGCCCGAAACCCGGCTTAATAACAGGGCTCCCCTATTAATGGGGTTATCGGGGCACCCATATTATTAGGCCTCGTGGCAGAGATGCCCAGCTCTGCTGCAGCAGGGCACGGTGCCACCGCACCGCTGCGATTGCAGCATTGAGATAACCCCGCTGCAATTCCCACGTGCCCCCCCTCGTCCCTCCGCCGGCTGCTGTCACCTCTCGCGTGGGACAGGCTGTCCCAGCCGGGGACAACCGCATGGGAAGAGCACCATGGCAAATCCATCCTGCCCAAGGGATTTCCCAGGATTCAAACCCTGCTGTCGTGTTTAAAACAACCCGTCTAAAACCAGCAGCCCCCGCTGCTCCATCTATTAGGAGAGAAATGAGAGGGATGATGGTTCATAGATCGTAAAGCCATGGTGCTCGCCATGCACCCTTGGCCAATAATTCTTGCCGCGTGGCCGTAACTCCCAGCTGAACCAGAGCGTGTCTTCGAGACAGACGTTCAGCCTTGATTTAAGGGCATCAAGCGGTGGAGATCCACCACCATTTCCCCGCCTGCCTACAGCGGATAATTAGAGCCGCTCTTCCAAAAATAAATACCAATCGATCCCTATGGCCGGGCTGGTCAGGCTCCTGCCTCCAGATATCCAAACCCCTTAAATCTTATCCCCTTTTTTCCCGTATGGGCTGTGTCCATGCTCTGACGCGGCGCGATGGACCCCGCGAGCTCCCAGCCCCGCGATCTGTTTATCTGCCGCATTTACTGGGTACACCCTGAACTTAAAATAACCTGCAATACCGGGTGCGTTTCTCCCGGCGCTGGCTCTGCATGTGTTTGTGTTTGTGAAGCTCCTTTCCTGCCGGCGGGGGAGTCTCGCTCGCATCCTGCACGCCAGGCGCTGGCTCCGCTTCACTCGGCTCCGCTCAAACCCTATCGATCTCGTTTTTCCATTTGCAGAGCGGGGGCAAACACGGTTGTGCTGCCTGCGCGTTAGTGGCTCTGCAGACCCGTTGCCAGCAGGAACCCGACCGGAGGGATGAGGCGCCTGGCCGGAGACCTTTAGAAAAATCATATTTTATTTTTATTTTTTTTATAGCACTGCAGTAATCGCTGCTGTGGCTTGCCCTGCAAACGCCACCGCATCGTCCCGCTCCTCCTGCATTTGGCATTTGGCATCCCCTGCACGGCGGGGACGGTGCGGGGCTGGAGCCGGATCGGGCCCCTCGCCACTCTCCCCTGCCTGGGGGGCAGATGGTGTGTGCGCTGCAGCCGAAAATCAAGACAGCTCGGCCGCATCCTGGCAGTGATTTCTCTCCTGTCTCCTCTGCCTGCAGCAAAAACTGAACTTGTGACCCAGATGTGAGCAGCCTGTTATCTCATTAACCATCCGGGCTTCCCCAGGAGCCTTTTATTACCATATAAACCTCCACCACCCCCTGAAATTCAGCCTGGGTCTCTGAGATGGGACAGAAGATTCTCAGGTTAAATGGATATAAAAAGCACAGGTTTTCCCGTAATTATTTTCCTGAAGATGTCGATACTAATTAAAATTGTTTCCCATAATCAAATTTAAAACAGCGAGGGAGAGCAAGGGGTCACTGAAATCCTTTTCTTTCAAGTCGCTCGGGGATAAAAGGGGCTTTCAAATGAATTTAGCAAAGAATCCCCTCCCATCTCCCCTCCCTGCCTCTTCAGAAGGAGGACCAGGCTGTGGGGTCCTTTGGGGCCGCCCTCCGAACCCAGCCAGAAATGGGGTTTAGGGGGTGCTGGACCTCAGGGTGGGTGCAGGGTTATGGCTCTATATGGGTGTGCGTCTATAGGGGCGTGGGTCTATAGGCGCATCATATATAGAGGTGTGGGTCTGTAGGGGTGCCCAGGGAATTGCAGGGAAGCTGCTCACCCGCAGCAGCGGGGGGATGCAGCGCCGTACCTGCCCTCACGCCACGTTCAGGGGAGCATCGAGGCCCGTGCGGAGATGCCGGTGCATTCGCCGCTCGCCGTAGCCGGTGCTGCCGTCGCAGCGGTGCCGCGGGCAGACGCCGCGTCCCTTCACGTGGCTGCGCCAGCCCCAGCCCTGCGCACGTGCTGCCGTGGCCGTCCGCGGGGACTTCTGCATTTGGGGAATAGCATTTCGGAATGGTACCGGGGAGGGGGGATGCCACCCCATCACCATTTCTCTCCTCGCCTGACTGTAAGGAGAACTGAACCAGGCTCTGAGCAAGAACGTTCCCCAAAAAGTCACCCAGCGCAGCCAGTGACACTGAGAAACCGGTGATGGGCCAGGCAGGGCACGATGATTCGGCTGTACCCCAAACCTTGTGCACGCTGGGACAGCGAGGGCAGTTCTGCTCCCGTTCCCGGCTGCGCATGGTGGTGTTTGTCCTGCCTATGGCAAACCCTGCACAGGGTGAGCTGTTTTATAGCTCTTGCTCGAGGATGAGGCTTCTGCTTCCTTTAATTGACCCACGGCTTTTGTTTTTTTGAAGGGGAAGGGGGTTCGGGCACAGGTCTGCCAGCCCTGCCCTTTCCCTGGTCTTGGCAAGCTTGGCTGGGGGGTGCCAGGAGGTTTTGGGGGGCTGGAGGAGACATCTCCCAGTGCCCAGCCACCCAAGGACACCCCCTGCCACGGCCAGGGCATCTTCCCAGGCACCAAAACTGCCGATTTTTGTTTTGTGCTACGCATGAGCATCTCACCAGCTGTTCCAGTGCACGCTGCTCTGCCCGGAGGGACGAGGCTTCCCCCCGGAGCCCTGCAACCCCCGGCTCTGCCTTCGTCTCCAGTACATCTCTAGAAAGCAGCTCCGAAAACTTGGCCGAAGCGCCGGCCAGCCGCAGGCAGGCAGTGACCCGAGAGCCCTCCCCAGTTCGGGCTTTCCCTGCCTCCGGTCAGACGGTTTTTTGGCAGCCGAAGCCGGACTCTCGGGAGCGGCAGTCGTTTGCTGTCCGGGACACCCAGATGGCCCTTCAGCTGCCGTAAGATCGCCGGGGCTGAGATGAGCGAGCGGTGCGATACCCCGAGCGCTGCCGGCGCTCGCCGCGATGCCCCGGGTGCGCGCAGCCCCTCGCCGGCGGCAGGCAGGAGCTGTGGGTCCTTGTGCCACGCAGCGGCAGCAGGAGTTGCTGGAAGCTGCGAAACAGCATGGCTGAAAGAGAAAACAACACCCCGCATCTAACCTCTGCCCTCCCCAGGAGGGATTGGGGGGCAAATTGGTGAATTTGCCATTTTTATTTTGCATGGAAGGAGGCCGTGACTCTGGCGGAGGGATGAAACCCAGCAGTTCCAGGGCCGGGGTTAGATGCTCCCCAGTAACACCTGGGAGTCCCGGGGGGGGGTCCAAAACCTCCGGCACAGCCCTCTGCCCTCCAGCCCCTCGAAGCGGGGGGCACGGCTCTCGGCTCTCCCCAGACCCCCTCGCGCTCGCTGGGCTCGGCAGAAGGAAGCCGTGGTTAAATCCCAAGGTCGGAGCCTGCAAAGCAGCTTAGTCCCACCAGGCTGGGGCTGCCGGGGTCCCCTGGGGCTGGAAAAGCAAAAGAAAAGGAGGATGAGGAAGGGGGGGGGCATCACGACCAGCTCCCCCAAAATTAGCCAGGCAAATTTACACCATTCAACCCGAGTACCTTTACCAACAGCCACGTGGGGATATACAGAATATCTCTGGGTTTGGAGGCTGCCTGGGCTCAAGCCCCTCTGCTTCCATAGTCCCTCCTTCGCTGGGAGCCGTTCACCTGGCCCGTGGGACGCCGATGTTCGCCGGCAGCCAGGACGATGGCTCCAGCACGCGGGGACAGAGGTCCTGCCCTTCCCGGCGCTGTGAGACATCACTGCCTTTAGCTGCTGTAATGGGTTTCTAAAATTAGCTGTACACTCTGCCCTTGGATTCGAGCGGGACAGTTCTCAGTTGTTTAATATCAAAAGTCAAAAAAAAAAAAAAAAAAAAAAAAGGGAAGCAAAGCACAAAAGCAACCCCGTCAATGCATGTCTAAGTTTATTTTATCACTTGTCCTGCAGAACTCAACATCTATTTTAAGTCATTTATGAAGAGTACAAGTGTGAATAGCTGCAGAAGTTTTGCAATTCCAAGACACCACATACAGCTTCTAAAAAAAGCAAATTTAACCTTCCCAACAAAGCCTCAACAAGCATCCCACCCTTCCCCAGATCACGTTTCCAAGCTACTGATTTCAGACAGCAAAAGCTCATCTCCTCCACATCTGAAGTTGATTATTTTTATGAAGAGGTCCCCGGCGTGTGGCAGCATCACCGCCCTCGCCCCTTGCTGGCATCTCGCCCCACGGGTGCCTCCCTTCCGGACGGGCTCGGTTTACCCCACGCCGAGCGGGACAGGTGCAGGTTGGTCCCTCGGGGTTTATCCCTCCCTTCGATTTATGAGTATTTTACATTTTGCCACGGGCCACAGCTCCTATAAATAAACCTGGGCTGCCCGTGGCAGATGTGAAGCCTATCGCTGCCTGCATGCTCCGTTAGAGGCCTCAGCTTCCCAGCAGCGTGAATGTGAATAGATCTGAATCTGCAATGAGATATTAATTGGAAGCAACGCTATTCTATCTTCGGAAGGGGAATTTTAATTGAGGACCACCGTTAGCTAACAAGCTAATATCTTCCTGCACCACGTGGTCACAGCGAGCCAAGGCAGGAACAGGAGGTGCCAGGATGTGCTCTTTTTAATCAGAGCTTCTCCTATCACCTCTTTCTCCGCAAATCAACCCAAATTAGCAGCCCAGTGTTTACCACCCAGCAAACCCGCCACCAGCAATTGCTTGATTTGACTCGTAGTTTCCTAAAAGGGGCAGATCTTGAGCAGATCAACTACAAGGCAAGTAAAGCCCCGTATGGGCAGGTACTGCCTTGGATTCGGTGAAGCCGTTGCGGCCAGCAGGGCAACCAACGCTCCGCAGAAACATCTCAGCAAGGTGAGTGTCCGGAGCATCCCAGTGAGATCCGTCCTGACCAGCAACACCTCCCTTCATGCCCATTAAGTCCTAACAGGCTGGGCTGTTTTCAAGCTGATGGCTCGAGTTCAAGACGAGCATCTGCTGGTGCTCAGCGGGGTGCTCCGGGGTACTGCAGAAGGTCCCGAGAAGCCCTTCAGATGGAGCACAGGGCTGAGCACCAGCTTCATTTGACTTGGGAGGCAGCGAGAAGGCAACACGCTGAGCAACCCCGTCTTTGGGGATGGCTGGTTTTTATCTGCCGCTGTCTCGCTTGCTCTGTCACAACCTGGCAGGACTGCTTGCTTTCTGAGATTTCAATAAATGGGAGCAAAATAGGAATTCTCAAATATCACAACACTTGCAAATGCAAGGTTCAGGAGGTTGGTTTTTTTCCCCCCATTCCTGCCTAAATCTAGTCCACCCAGTGTTGCACTGAACTCGAAACAGGATGGAAAGAGAGATTGTATCTGAGAAGAGTACCCCTAGTCTTGCATTTTCCATGTATTTTGGTAAAGACAGAGCTTTCTGGGACACGGGGAGGACACAGGCACCACTGCAGCCTCCTCCAGGGAGGGAGGCAGGGCTGGAAACGCCGTGTCCTGCAGAACAACTCTCCATTAGCTGAGGCTTTTGATTTCCAAGGGTGGGAGCAGGGGATGATCATTGCCTCCATCCTACGAAGCAGAAAGCAAAGCTACAGCGAAGCGGCCGGCAGGGAGCGAAGGGACAGATCCTGCCGCAGGATGAAAGGGGAGCGGGCGCCAGCGAAGTCGCCTCCATCCGTCACTGCCACATGTCGCCCGCGTCCCCGTTCTCGTGGAACTTGTGGACGTGGTCGGCGTACCTGGGGAAAGGGCACAGCCACGTTAACTCACAGCAAGGTCCGAAGCACTTTGGGAGCTGAGCAGGAGCCGCTTCGTTTCTGAGCGCTAGCCACGATAATTAGCACCGCGCTTTCCCCCAGCCATGGGCAGCAGCGTCTGGGAGCTGCTCAGGGCAACCGGAGTGAAGGCACGGGCCTGATCCTGGTCTCCAGGCTCACGTTTGGCTTTAGCAGGTTTCCTCACCCGGGCAAGAACCGCTCACGGGAAGGGATTTGGAGAAGGCGGGCGGTTGCCTCGCTCCGTGCACTTTTTCTCCCCCCTCATTGGATTAAGGATTTAAAACCCAGTGAACCACCCTCGTTTGCAGGATAGACGTGCATTAAGCAGCACCCAAAAACTGCTGCAAACCACCAGGCTCCGTCCACCGAACCTGGGTGGACAAAGCTCCCGAGCCCCGGGGCCGGGCTGACCCAGCTTATCCTCACACCCACTTCTTAGCACAGTACGCGGCACAATCCCTTCCCACGCTCTCGCTCCAGGCCGTTTTGTAGAGCACCTGCAAAATAAGAAATGCAATCAGCTCTGCTTTCGCCTGCCCATCTCTGCCCACCCTTGCAGCAGCCCGTGTCACCGCTGGGCCATCCCATCCCTGCCATCCTGTCCCCGTGGCCACCGGCAAAATCTCTGCTGCAGCATTTTGCAGGCATCCGCGGCTTTAGTGCATCAAGCAGAGACCTACAGCGATGCTCTGGGTAAAATCGGTTTCGCAGCCTTGCACTACCAGCATGGAGAAACCCGGCGTGTGTTTCAGGGGGTTGCCCTCAGGACGGTCAGGACGACCTTTTCCCGTGGGTTATTTTTGCCGGGGCAGCGCTGCCGCAGCTGTGGTGGTTTGAGGTAAGGCGGGCGCGCTCGAGGCTGCACCCGGATGGAGACGTGTTTTTGGAACAGGCTTAAGGAAGGTCACTGCTCGGTTTGGCTCCTTTTTCCCTTCAGGCCACCAGGTTTCCATTTCAAAGCTGCGGTCCGAGGAGGCGGGGAGGCAGCGGTGGGAATTGGGAGAAGCCCTCCCGGCCCAGGCTGATGCACTCAAGCCTCGGGGATTTGTCAGCCGCCGTTATCTTATCACCAGGGAAATACTCTAACTCCACAAACACCCGTCAGCGGGCCTCCAAATTAGGGTTAATTGAAATCACAACAGGCAGAAGGCAGCGGGCGGGAAGGGGTGAAGGCCATGCTGTCTCCCGGGATTAGCAGCAAAGACATTGCTCCCACCGCCGGGATGGAGGAGCCGGGGGCTTGTCCGGTCCCGGTCGGACACATGGTGTGTGCCCAGCCCAGGCAGTGCTGGGTGCTGGATGTCAGGCCCTTTTGTGTCTAGAGGAAGTAAGATCATTCCAGCCATGTAATATTTATGAATTTCACTTTTTTTATTTTGGGTTAGAGCTTTAAAGTTTAATGATGTTTAACTTTTTATTTTCTTTGCTCCTTTCCTCACCAAAATAACACAAAGTTGGTTTTACTTTGAGAAGATCAGGAGAAATATTGTTCTGATTTGTCTTTCATCTTGTTTCATCGTTTAATTATTGATGATTTCTTTGGGGTTTTTTTCCGTGAAATGATAAATAAACTCCCAGAAACTGCAAGAATATAGGAGGAGTTTGCACCACAGCTGAATCCCAGGGGATTTGGGTTGGCTCAAGCCTCTATTCCTAACTGAACCTCTACCTCTCTAATTCCAACCCTACGTACAGTCATGGAAATTTGAAAACTAGAGAAAACAGAGCCACAGGGCAAGTAAGAACCGTGGGGAGAAGCACAGCTCGCACAGCATAATGCAGAGGCAGAGCTCATCACTTGGAGAGGCAGTGAATGTAACCGAGCTCCACTGAGCAGGAGGTTAAGGGACGTACGCAGAAATAGATAGGTGGAATTGCACACGGCCTAGAAACAGGCAATGTGGGGTCATGGGATGTATTTTATTCCTAAAATTGCTTACGGTATTAGCTTCACAATAATTAATCAAAATTTGGCTGCCTGACGAGCAGAGGACTTGCTTGCCTGTGTGCAGGGATGGCGAACCAGACCTGCACCCACATAGGCTAAACCCCGTGTGAGCTCCCAGGACGGTGGCACCAGGGCCCCACGGCTGTTTCCAGGCACGATATGAAGACACAAATGGCTTCCAGCTCCTGCCCTTGGGCAAGTCCGTGCCCACCCAAGGGCGGCCATTCCTGCCCCATGGAGCCGAGGGGGATATTTATTGGCATGTACGTGTCTCCGCTGAGCCGTGCTGCCCACGGTCCCGGCCGCCCTGTGCCTCCAGAGCCAGTGAGACAGCACTCGCTTGGCTTAATATCTTAAAAAAGCAAATTTTGCCCCTGGATGGGATGCTTGCTGACACTTTTTTGGGGTGCCCCCTCCTTACGTGGCCCCTGCACTTACCAGGAAGACAAGGCAGTGTAGGAACAGGGTGTAGAAGAAGGCAACCGTACGAGCTGTTTTGTTAGACAGGATGAGCCGCCCCTGCAGCAAGAGCAGAACAGAAAATCCCATTTTAATGTGGTTCAGTGGAAACCAGCCCTCCCCGCGCACAGTCTCGGAGAGACCCTGGCTGAGATCAGGGCCCTGTTTGTGCTAGACCCTACGTAAACGTGCAGGCGAGATGGGATGCTTTGCCACCCATCTGTGCCCATCTCTGAGCAGCCGCTCTCCTTCAAGGTGGCTACCGCAAGTGCCGATGCTCTCAGCCCAAAACTGCCCAAATTGACGTGAATTCAGGGCTGCGAACCGTGGGGTTTCCTGCGCTGAAAACTCTCAGCGTTCATTTTGAGCTGCTTTTACCCCAGCTTTCTCCACTGGCTCTGCCTGCTCCCCCTGCACCAGCCCTGACTCAGTGCCTGCCGGCGGCACAGCGCTGCTCCGGAGAGAAACCCCAGCAGTAATTAAGTCTCGCACATTTTTAATTCATCAGCTCAAACAACTTGTGATTTGCAGCGTCCCCTCGCCGCCTCCTCAGCAGGGCGGCTGAGCAAACGCTACGCCGGCGTTCCCGAAGGCTGGCCTTGCCGCACAGCACCCCAGCTCTGCTGTGGCACCCCAGGAATGACTCCGAGGAGGATTTTGCAGCCAGACCCACAGCGATGGTACAGCCTCCCAAGCGCCCTGGCATGTTTTAAGGGTGACCACTCTGCACCCCGGGGTTTGCACGCTCCTCCAGCTCCTGGCGAACCTCCAGCCAGCTCAGCCTAAAGCAACCGCGGTCCCGTCCCGACCCACCGGCAGCAAAGAGCCGGTGAAGTGGGATTAAAGGCTTGGTACGGTGTGGAGTGCCCAGCTTTGGCAGTGGCGAGGCAACGTGCTTGCTGAGAGCTGTGAACACCCTCTGCCAGGCTGCAGTGATGGCTGAGCACCTTGGAAAATGTATGCTCTCAAGGATGCCAGTCGCTGCTAGGCTATTGATTTTAGGGGAGCTGCGTGCCGGACCCTTGGCTGCTTTCCCCAGTAACAGCCCTGCTGCTGCATGGGGGAGGCTCATGGCTGGACCTGGTGGTCCGGGCAGGTTCCTGGGGTCCCACAGCTTGTCCCGCTGCTCTTCCAACTTGTCAAAGATAATTGTATTTAAGGGAAGGTCTTCACCCCTGCTTCCTCACCCCTGAGCATGAGCTCTCAGGCACGTGCTGCCTCCTCCTGCTGCCGGTCCCCAGCACGGTGGGTACCACTGCGGGAGAGGACACGAGGTGGAGGAGCATCAACGGCCCTTGGGAAGGCACACAGCACTGCTCGGGCTAAAGCAAAGCACCCCCAAAGTAGGGAGTGCCAGATGGACATTGCCCTGGGGGATTTCAGAGAGCAACCAGGAACATGGAAATACCTTGGGCATCTTCAAAACCTCACTAGTACCCTGGTCTGCAGGTTTACCCATTTCTCTGGCTCTGCAAGGTCTATCCTGAAAGATTTACCCTCCACCTTTGCCAGCCCTGTGCCAGCCTGCAGAGATGTCCGAGCTCGCTGGGCACGAGAAACCCTGCGGGACTGGGCAGTGTCGTGCTCCAACCCCTCATTTTGGGGAGGCCACTGAACAGCAGCCAAACCCTGACGATGTCTGAGCCCTTCTGGCCCAGGACACTGGAGTCCCAATGGGAACATCTTTGTGTCCATCCCTTCAAAAGAGCCAAAGCTGGGACTAACCGCAGCCTAGAAAAGCAGCTGATGAAGGATGGATCCTACCTTCCTACATAGAACTTTTTATTCCTGCTGTAAACGTTAGGGATTCATTATGGACATAAGCACATTCCCCAAACCACGACGTGGGCTTTCCAAAGCTGGCATTAAAACCCACAGATCTCCCACCAAACCAACTCTGGGCTGAAATCTTCTTTGCTATTCATGGCCACGGCGGAGGCTGCTGTAACAAACAAGATTATGTTCTTAAATATTCCCAAGGAATAACTCCCCTAAGTCAGTTTTTTTTGTAAATGCCTTTCATTAATTCTCCGTGGTGCTGGCACGCCACCCAATCCATATTCATGTTGGCATTTGCTTGGTTTTTATGCAAATGACAACTTTGCCTTTATTACAAGATAGTTCTGTATTCTGTGGCTGTTGCAGACCAGCGGTCCCACATTAACCTCTGTTGTGCCAGACAGCCGGGGGTTAGCTCAGCCAAAACCTGAACCCGAGCCTGCTGCTCATGTCACAAATAATGTCAGATCTCAGTAACAACACTTTTAGCTTGGAAAGCAGCGTTCATCTCTAAGAGATGGTACCCAATACCCACCGTGGCAGCAGCAGCCCTCCTGCCCGCTACGGCTCAGGCAAGGACCCTCTGCTGCTGCAGACACTGGCAGCTCCCCAATATTTTCCCCGATGCTTTTTTTGGAAGAGCAGGAAGGGTCAGGGCTTGAGAAGAGGTTTTTCTGGAGAATGCGGTAAGAAACCACTATGCGCCCGAGGATGCTGTGCTGTGCAAGGCAGAGCATCTCCCCTGGAGCGGGACCCTTGGCAGCCTGGTGCTCGCCTGCTCCCCAGCCGTGCGGGGTGCCGGGGCTCTCTGGGTGAGTCTTCTATGGGGAGTCAGGCTGAGCTAACCCCGACTGCACGCTGTGTGCAGAGAGGTTTTGTCCCCGGGCCAGCCCTCGGCTGGGGATGCGGTGCTGAGCCCCCCCAGCCGTGTTACAAACCAGAGGAGAGCTGCTTCCCGCAGCCCAGCGCATCCTCCTCCCAGCACTGCCCGGGGGAGAGACAGAAGTTCATGGTGATCCTCTGAGACACACGCTGTCCCCGAGCTCCCGGGCTGTGCCCTGACACTGCAGCGACCTGGGCTGTGGCATGGCTGGCCGGGTTGGGTCTGGGTCACCCGCTCTGGCCAGGACCCCCTGGGATGCTGTGGGATGGAGTGGGGGAAAAGGGAAGGAAAGGGGAAGGGAGGAAAGTGAGTTCTCCCAAACTGAGCTCCAGCGCGGCCCTGGCATGGACTGTACCTCTGCCTGGCGGAGCAGGGATGGTGTCTGTCCCCCACCCACGGCCAAGCCCAGCAGCAGCATTCCCAGTGCAGGCACTGGGCTAAAAACCTCTCGTCACCCACTGTGGCACGGCGGGTGCAGCCCACTCACCATGCTCAGCGTGGCTTTATCCCAGGGACTGAGGCTCAGGTACTTCCGCTGGCGTTCCTGCAGGTAAACAGTACAAGAAGCTGATTTTTGAGCCTCAAAGGGCTGATTTGAGCCTCAAAGGGCTGATTTGGGGTTTGCAAATCAGGGAAGGAGCTCTGTGCCTTGCGATGCTCCCATGCCCCCATACACACAGCTGTAGGGGACACTGGGTGTGGACAACGGCTTTTTTTTTTAAATTACTTTTTAAAGCGAATGGCATTTGAGTATGTTTTGTGCTGTCCCTGGATTTCATCCGAGTCATAAAATAATTTCCCTGAGAGGTTTCATTCTCTGGCTACTCCCTCCCTCCAACACACCCGGCCCACCTTGCTGTGAGCAAAACCAGAACCGAGCAAAGCAACCCGCTCATCGCCCGCAGCACGCTGCAAAGCCCCTTTCCTCCCTACGCCGGGCAAAGCCACGCTCTGCGGTGCCAAAAACGGGGCCGTGGGAGTCCTACCCCGGCCGCGGGAGGCAACGATCCCGTGGCAGAAGGAAGGGCTGATGCGCAGGGAGGGTGCCGGGGGCTTTTCATACCTTCCTGCTGAAGGAGGAGAAGGGGTCCAGGCGCTCTTCGTACTGCGAGGAGTAGCGCTGCTCGGTGTCGTCCCTGCTGCCGCCCTGCGGGAGCAAAGGCAGGGTGAGAGCCAGCGGGCACCCGTGCTGGCGTAGCTGCCTGTGCCTATCCCCCTCCAGTGCAGAGGTGTATGGACACCCAGCACAGGGACAGGGCCCCCCCAGCCCCCCTGAGCTGCTCATTTGGAAGACATCACCCCCAAAGGATGGAGCAGCACAGCCCAGAGCTGACCTGCGGGGCCGACAGCATCTGTCCCCTTCAAAAAGGAGAAGCACAACAGGAGCTATTTAACAAAGTCCTTTCTTCCATGGGGACTCCACCTGTGTCTCCCTATTTTTTGCCCTTTCCGTGAAATAATAGTCATCTGTGTCACCCCAGAGAGCTCACCTGGAAACGCCTGGGCTAGCACAAATCCCACTCTGAATTCCTTTGCTGCTGGGCCAGGTAGGAGGGAGACAGCAGTTTAGGAGGAGGAAATAATTGTTGAAACATACAGCTGGTATTAGCTGGGCAAAGGGCAAGGAAAATGAAGGATACTCCTTCAAAGAAGCCAAAGATTTAGGTCGGTTCAGACAGGCTGGGTTTTAAACTCCTCCTGGGACGGAGGTTCCCCTCGCGCAGCCGCGCAGGCGGTGCTGGAGGAACGGCGGCAGCGAGCCCCGAGGATGCTCGCGCAGCCAGCACATCCCTGCTCCTCCTTTCTCCAATGCTTCCTCTGCAGGTCACAAGAATTGCAGATTCCACGTCGTTCCTACCCAAAAACCAGCCTGGAAACAGCACGTGCTGCCACCAGGCATGATCGTAGTCCAGTGCGAGCCCTGGCTCTCAGCTACGTGGGCTGCACGTCCCTGCTCAAGGGCTCCGGTGCTAATCCATCTCTCTCCCCAGCACCGTGCCTTCTCCAGCTCTGCCCTGCCAGCACCGTGATGCTGACATTTACCAAGGTCTTTCTGGACCATTTACTACGTGCCGCTGGTTGTCCTCCTGCCCGACCACCCCAGCACGCTGGCCGGTGGCTCCGTTTCACCGCGGGTAAACCCCGCTGCACGCAGACCTTTAGCAAATATGCCCTTACACGCCGCAATACGATCCACGGGTCACCGCGCAGTCAGAAGCCAGCGATGAGACCAGCTCCCAATTTAGGGGCGATGAATTCGCTATAGCCTGGCCTTATTGAATGATCTTTGATGAGTATTTTTAACGTGTCACATGCCCGGTTAGGTGGTGAATTATGCAATCCTCTGTGCTGCTGCGTCGAAGGCTTTTGCTCTTTAGATCATGTGAATGGCATTCAGGGGTTGCCTTGTGGCAGCAGATAAACAGGGGGATGATCTTCCGCGGGAGAAACGGGCAAAAATGTCAGAGGGCCCGACCCAGCGTCATCACTGAGACATAAATAAAAGAACCAAATAAGGTCCTTCACGGCTGTAGGAGTTTCCCATCCCCAAACGCTATTAAAATATCCATCAATAAAAAGGACTCAGTCCAGTCAGCAGCTTTGGGGGAGGACGGCAGGGCAAGCAGCAGGCAGGGCGAGGAGCCGGCGTTCGAACCGATGTCCCCCCCCCGCCGTTATTGTCACTTTTGCATTTATAAGGAAAGCCCGAGGTCACGTAGCCCAGCTCCAACCGAGGAAGTGGTTGCAGCTGAAAGCTCCCTGACCCGCTGCCAAAACCCCCAGGGATTTCCAGGGATGAAACCCCCAAGGGACGTGGCATGAGCAGAGCAGGTTGCAGCAAAGTCTGGCCCCCCCTCCCCAGCCTCCTCCTGGTGTTACTGGGATGGTTTTGGGCTGGTTTCTGCTCTTTTGGGGACAGGCCCTGGCTGCCCAGGGGAGTGAGAAGCCGAGCAGCTCTCTCTGCTGGCCACAAGAAATTCAGAGTGTTGGGGAATGAACATAGGTATGACAGGATGAATTGTTTTTCAGCCTCTGACTGCAGGGATTTATTGCAGAAGGTCCCAATTTAACCTTTTGCTGCCTGGCTGGGCAGAGGCATCCACGACTTGCCTGCTGGAGCATCACGCTGCTGGCAGTGAGCATCAAAGGGGTTTGTAGCAGCTCTTTTGGGGAGGAAATCCGAGCTTCTGTCATCAAAGATGTCAGCCACCCTTCAGCACAGTTAAAAACTACCTTCCCAGCAGAGAGGCTGGGTACCTGCTCCTCTATACGGAGCATTCAACCTTTCTTCACCCCAATTAGCTCCGATTTTCTAACTTTCATGCAAGGTGCGTGTGGGTAATGTGCAATTTCCCCATTGCTCCTGTACACATAGGGTAATGGTCTGCATTTGGAGTCTGTCTGTCCGTGTGACCCCAGCCGGAGGATGGACAGACAGACAGCCACTCACCCGGCCGGGGTAGCTCTGCAGGAACTTGATCTTCTCGTAGAGCTTGATGTTGTCGGCTCTCAGGTTGTCCAGCTCGCTCTGCAGAGCGTGCACCGTGTGCTGCATCATGCGGTTCTCCTGCATGGGGGGATGAGGGGGCCGTTAGCAGCGAGGCCGGGGGAAGGACAGGATCTGCCCGGGTAGGAGGCAGAAGGGGGTGTTGATCTGGTGTGTCCAGCCGGGGTTTAGTCCCCTCTCAGTACTTAAAATCCTACGGCTTTGAATTAAAATTGCTCCCAAATTAAAATTGTCCCAGCTGCTGCTGAACGGGGCCTCCAGTCCTGAACCATTAACGAACCTGATCCCTCCGTGGCCGAAGAAGGGCCGGACAGCCAGGGTGGCTGTGGGTGGCTTTGGGCTGAGACCATGCCCCACAGGAGGTGGAAAGCCAGCCTGCCGGCTTTGAAGAGGTCATTTTGAGCTGTACTTCAATTTGTAGAGCTATTGGGTTTTTACTCCAAACCACATTCCCTACGTGCTTTTTATAGGGGACCCCCGAATGCTGTGCCAGACGGCCAAGCACACCTGCAAGGCAACAGGGATTCGGACCTGTCCTTCAACTGGAGCAACACCGATGGGCTGGGGGAGGCTTTGGTCCTGCTAACAGCAGAATAGATTTTTCTCTCGCTTGCAGTGGCGCTGACTGCGTTGTGCTGATCATAAATTCCCTGCAGGTCATTAAAGCAGCCAGCTCCAGACTGCAGGTCCTGCAGCCCCCGCTGGCCACCTTCCCCACCCGACGTACCCCCTCCAGCTCCTGGTTCCTGGCCCGGAATCGTTCCCTCTGGCTGGAGATGATGGAGAGGAGCGAGTCCACCTGCCCCTCGGGGAACGAAGTGCCGGGGGACGGCGGGTGACCTGCAGACAAGGCTTGGTATGAGAGGTGACCTGGCAGATGCCCCCCATCCATCCCGGAGAAAGCAGGGCTTAGCTCGAGGTTCCCCCTCTGACACCGCGGGACCTCAGGGGCACCCAGGCAGATAAATTCCTGTGCACAGCTATTACAGCGCGGACTAGTTTTTATGCTTTTGTTTATATTTGGGGGACTTTATCCTGGGAATGGACAGGTTCACTCCCCAGGGACAACCAGTCACTTTATTTGGTGCAACCCGTGGCTGCCTTCCTTCCCACGACCCCAACCCTCCCAGTCCCTGCTACGACTCCATCCCGCAGCTTTTGCAGCAGCCGTAGCCCTAAGAAAAGACCCAGTGCCACAACCAGCCCCTCCATCCACGTACTCTTCTCTCCCCTTCCCCTCCTTGCACAACGGCCACCCCCATTTTGTACTTTCTCCTCTTTCAGCCACCCCAGCAAAGCAGGGGCTGCTCGCCCGCAGCCATCGCCAGCTTGCCGTGCCCAGGAGCCCCATTTTGTGGGTGCCCCAGGCAGCTGCCCCCCACGATGGGGCTCTGCCAGTACCCTGGGGGGGGGCTGCGGCCACTCCTCCCCACTCTGCCTTCCCAGCAGTGGGAGGCATCCACGGCCAAGGAGAAATACGTCCCCGAGGCCGTGACTCAACCGGCTGCACAGAGGATCTATTCATAGCGCAGGATGGGTGGCTGCAGGTTGTTTGGCTTGGTGGGACTGTTGCTGTGATATTGTTTATGATGTGTTTTCAAAACCTTTCAAAACAAAAAACAACCAAAAACAACAACAAAAAAACCCCAGAAAGGAAGTGGGTTTTCTTCCAGAGGAGCCAAGTGTCATTACTTGTTTGATTCATTTTCTCCTGCAGACCTTGGCGCAGGAGCCAATGTAAAGGAAATGTTTAGCTCACTGGCTCTGGAGGGGGTTTGGTGTGGAAAGAGCGGGAGTTAAAGTGCCGGGTGTTTGGTTCAGCCTGGGTTCACTGACTCGGCACGGAGCCAGGCCTGGCACAGGGCTGCTGCACCATCTCGGGAGCAGCTGGAGGACCAGCAAACCATGGAAAACCCATCACTGGCCCCAGTGACGGACATGCGGGGCAGGCGATGTCTGTGCCTGCTTAGGAGCATCCTCACGCCGCCATCCCCGGAGAGGTGACCACCCTACCCACGGCACCAGGATGGCCCCTGCCAGCACCTTGGCTCGCAGCACGGCTCCAGCTTCGCGCCCGCCTCTCACCGTAAAACAGCGCCGTGGCCTCCTTGATGGGCTCAGGTATCTTCTCCAGGCTGGGGACGGCCGCACCCTGGGCAGCACAAGCAGAAGGGATTAAGTATTTCCCACCCACCCAAAGGTGCCTGGTCAAAGCAAACCCCTCCTGGGTCCTGCTACTGCCTCGACACCCACAGCCTCGTGGGAGCATTGCTGACAGACAAGCACCCTGCAAAGATCAAGACTGAGACAACGTGGAGAGGCTGGTGTTCAACCCTCAAATCCCATCCTTTGCCCGGGAAGGAGAACGGCTGGATGGTCCCTGGATGCCACCACCGTGACTCCCTCCCACACCAGTACCATCCATTGCATGGGCACAATGCAACCCTCTGCTGGGTGAGTTGGGAGAAAAAGGAGGGAAAAAAAAGAAGGAAAAACAAAGAAGGAAAAACAAAGAAGGAAAAAAGAAGGAAAAAAAGAAGGAAAAAAAAAGAAGGAAAAAAAGAAAAAAAAAAGAAGGAAAAAAAAAAGAAGGAAAAAAAAAGAAGGAAAAAAAAAGAAAAGGGGACAAAACAACCCCCATGCCTGCTGTTGACCTCTCCATCAGTGACAGTCAACCTCTGGGGCCATTTTGAGTGGTCGCTGCCCACCGCCAAGAGCCGAGCGTCGCGGGACAGGGTTACCTCTGCATCCGGGCGATGCACGGCGGACAGGGCCTGGATGGTGCTGAGGTCGTGCTCCAGCTTGGCGATGAGCTCCTTTTGGCCAGCCAGCGTGGACACAGACTCCGTCAGCTGGATCTGCAGCTCCGCACAGCGCACTGGAAAACAGAGCCGGGGCTGTCACCCAGGGGTGGCCCAAAACCCCCAAGTTTTGCCAAGTGGATGCCAAAAAGCTGAGAAACCCCCACCTGGAGCACCAAAGCCAACTCACAGGCAGCAACCCTGTTTTCTCCTTATTTCTGGGGGCAGCAGGCGGGACCACACCAGCAATCCCTGCTCTGCTCCAGGCAAAGGCAACTGGGGATCCAGCCCACCTTGGCGATGCCCCAGGGTGGGCAGCCGTCCCCGGGCAGGACCAGTGCCACGTCCCAGTGCCAGAAGCAAGGCGAGCAGGCGGCTGCTTGCACCGGCACGGCTGCTTCAAACGCATCAGCAATATATTTTTGGTGCCCCAGGGGTACCTGGCAGCATCCTGGCTGGGCAGAGCGGGGGGACCTGGAGAGGGATAAGGGGAGCTGAGCCCACGAACCGATCCCCAAGTCTGGTCTGTGCGATGGAGCCTCCGGGCAGCCCATTCCCGGCTGTGGGTGCTGTGACAGGCACGCACGGGGCAGACGGCTGCTGGGGGGGGGTTGGAGCGGGCTGAGGGACATCTCCAAGGAGGAGCTCAGGTGGGACCAATCCTGCCCTCAGGTGCCGGGCAAGGCTGTGCAGCCCCTGGCATCCCCGCTCGGCCCATTTTCGACAAACGAGCCCTCTTTCCAGTGGCCCCCTCAAGTAAAACCCACGCCCTAAACCACAACAGGCGCTGGCTGGAATGCTCCAGGAGCAAAACAAAACCCTCTCGTTCCCCTTGTATAACCCCAGCCCAGATGTGAAGCAACGGAGAGTCGTGTCGGAGCCAAAACGCAGCTACAGCGAGAAGCACAGGACCAGCACCGCAGGGCAAGCTCCTTGCTCCATTTGCAAATCCATCCCGAAACGCAGAGCGTCGGCAAGCAGAAGCCTTGTCCTGCAGCAGAAATCTACTTCTTTCACCTTTCTCCCTCGTGGCCAGCAATGTCTGGGCCTCTGCCTGGCTGAAAAAACCGCTCAGATCAAGGTTCAAACCCTGCGTTTTGCACCGCCAGCCTCCCCGCTGCAGGGATGCAGGATACGTCCCTCTGTGCCTGGATTTCCAGGTGGGTGAAAGCTCAGGTCCCAGCTGTTCCAGTCCCTCCCTGATAATTCCCGTTGTAATTATTCCCCTAAATTCCAGACGGCTGGAAGGCAAAAAAATTCCTCATTTATCAACAGCCAGGGAGCAAGAAATGCAAAAGCTGCCTGGGAAGCAGCCGCGCTGGGGGAGAAGCGGGGGCAGACTGTTGCGCCCGCGGGGCCTCCTACCCTCTCTGAAGACTTCAGACGAGAGGTGTAAAGTCTATGCAGCTCAATTCCAGTTCGCCCAGTCCTGCTGGGCTGGGAGCTGCTCCGCGCACCCCAAAACCGGCTACAGGGGGGGGTCTTGCAGGGGGCTCGATGCCCTGCAGAGCCTGACTGGGATGGTTGGACTCAGGGCAGGAGCAAACGAAGTCGTGCCCAAAAGCAACGCTGCTTTCCCACGAAGCAGGGGCTTTGCTGGTGCAAATTCCACCCCCCCTCCCCTTTTTTGTCAGAAATGCAATTCCTACGTTACTCGTACAAGCCTGCCTGCAGGGAAAGGGAGGTGACACATGCTTCAGACACAACGTATGGCTTTATTTTTTTTTCCCCTCTACATAATTGCATTTTATAGGCTCCAAAAAAGAAGGCTCAGGAAAGCCAGGAGCAGTTGCGATAAAGGCGCAGTCCCACTGGAGGTCAGTGTTTCTCAAGAAATGGGGAATCACTGCCTGCTCCTGAAACATGGGTGGCCTGCTGCAAAATATTTGCATTAACAAGATTTGGAAAGAAGAAAACCTCTTCCCTACGGTTAATTATTTAATTGGCTGTCTCTTTAAATTGCATTAAAGTGTAATTGGGAAGCTATTACTAGCCAAACATGGGCTGTGGGGCCCAATTCTGCACAAGGCAGCCCCGATCCACTGCGCAAAGGGCCTGACGCTGCTGCCGGCGTGCCCAGGCTGCGCCACGCCGGGAGCAGAGCAGAGGCTGGCTGGGGCAGGACGCGCTCCCCTGCCTCCCACCCTGCCCAAAAAACCTCCGCAGAACTGAGCGTTGGCATCCTGCTGAAGGAGATCTGAGCCCTGGATCCCAGCTCCTGAGGTTCTCTCTTAAATCATCTTTTTTTTTTTGCTTTTGAGTTACATGGACCGAGTTTTTCAGTTTGCTTAGGAGAAAAAAGGGTCACCGAAGAAATACGTTTCCCAGTTTTAAAGAAAGCCGCATCCTTCCTTCCTTTGGGTTGCACTGCATCGGCATTGGCCAGTCTTCTACAAACTGTCCGTGAAAAAAGAAAAGACTGGAGCCCTGTCTAACACTGAAGACAACCAAAACGCATGGAGCTTCTCTCTCATCTCCCCTTCAGTATCTCTTTTCACAGTTGTTTTTGGTGGTGGTTTTTTTTTAATCATAACTTTATTTTTTCAAAGTGGCAGTGGCCATGCGTGAGCTCACGACTTCTCTGCCAGCAACCCTTCACCTCCCGCAGCGGGTGAAAGGCTCTCCCAGGACAGCAGGTCAGCTCAAGCACTGAGATCGAGCAAAAGAAAATCTGCCTTTGTCTTCTCTAAGCTGCTGTGCTGGAAAGCCCTCGCTCTGACCCTTCAGATGTACAAATAACCTCAAAAGCTGCAGAAAACAAAGAAGTACTGCAGAAGATAATGCGACAAAGAAGGTGAAGCCCTGGGGAAACTGGGATTTTAAACCACTTATCTTTAGCCTCAAACTCTGTCGTTCCCGACTTTTGAGGCAATGGAGAAACCGGGCTTGACATTGCCATCGCCTTATGGAGAAAAGCGATGAAGTGCAGCAACTGAGCAACTAAACGCCGGCCGAAGTCACCTGCCCTGCCTGCTGCCACGCTGCAGGGCTGCTCAGCACAGGCAGGTCTGGTTTCTCCTTGTCCGATACACAGAAAACAATCAGCTGAGCCTGGAGCATGACTGAAAAGTATCTTCGGAGTTCTTGGGAAGGTAGCAGAGCAGATGGGAACTGGACTAGGGAGTTTTGCACAGGGCACTTGTGAAGTTCCTACACAGCAGTTGGCTGGGTGAACTCTCCTTGATCAGGGTTTTCTTAATTCAAATCGCCCATGACACTGATACTAAATCCCTCAGCTTTCATCTGGCCTGGCTGGCCAATAACACACGGGTCATTAAAAAACATTTCTGTGAACAGGCTCCCAGGAATTTGGCCGAAACCACCTGCAACAAACACGGGGTGAAGAGCAAGTCCCCAGCGCAACCACTGAACTTTGGCTGCCAAGAGTCGAACCTGGGCTAGTACCTTAACACCACAGCCAGACCCTCCTGGGGAATCCTGGGCTTGAAGAGAAGCACCTTTCAGGACAACCATCAGCCACAAGCTTCTTCCCACATCCCCTCTATGACTGACCAAGTCTTTTCTGTATCGCTGGACGTGTGGCCCCATGAAATGTCCAACATGAGTGGGGAGGGGGAAAGACTGGTCATCTATCAGGAAGAATAATATTGGTAGGCTCTTGAAAAGCATCTTAGCTTGCCCCAAACTGAATGAGTGATTAGAAAGAGCCTCTGCTCAAACAGTGTGCTGTAAAGAAGATGTCTGTGCTGGGAAGTCTAAACGTACCTCCAACCCACTGCCTGAGGAGCACAGCCATGGATGACATTGCCATGGGATGTGCGTTTCTGAAAAAATGTGAAGTGTCTGTGCAGACAGGCCATGGGGTAAGACACAAAGGTGCCTCACGCAGAGAGGAAACAAAATGGTACTAAACTGAGAATAAAAGATTTAGATCAATCTCACACTTCTTTCATTGTGGATAGCCCCATCAGTCTCGTACTCCTCCAAAACTGCAAGTTAAAATCTTTGTGGTGAGTATCAAGGGGAAAAAAGTCCCGGAACCCCAGGCTCCATGGGCACATTCACGGGGAGCCCTGAGCCCAGCAGATGTAGGGGCTCATCGGGAGCGCCTGTGAGACAGCGAGCCCAGTGCTGTCACGGAGCAACAGCAACTTTGACTCCTATAACAAGCCCCAGCAATTGGACTCCCTTGGCAAATCATCCAAAATAAACAGCATCTGTTTTCACAGATGGAGAAAATTAAGACATACTAGCAACTTAGTTTGAAGTTATAAGGCCAGACATAAATAAATGAGAGGCAATCTTTCCCTAAGATGGTGGCTTGATTACTGAGGATACAGACAGATGAATAAATCACCTTGGGGTGAGATAGGCTGTAACTTGCTACACATCCATGAGACTGGAGTAACTGCTCATGTGTATCTTCTGAGCCTGAAGGAAATGAGAGGTAAGTGGTATTGCTGAAGGGATCTGCAGGGTAGGAGCACACACATGGGCAGTTACTGCAAATTAGCTGATGCTCTGCAAGTTCACACCCTGACTTGCCTTATGGTAACTTTTTAATCTCCCTCCATTACTGTCTGGCCTCCTTGGATTTACATAACTGTAAAAAAAATAAGAAAACAAGCAGAGAAGTGATGTGGCACGCTAGCAGCTTTCTTTGAAAAACTATCCTCTCAGAAGTCAACTGAAGTGCACTGAAACCCACTACTTCAAAGGTTTTAAGTCTATTTTATTGACTGGAAGGAAGATCATGGCAAGATAACTAAATCTTGGAGTACCTTGACATGAAGGCTGAGAAACCCAGGCACAAAGCTGGAGACTTACTCAACACAAACACTGGTGCTCGAGCACGCCAGGACGAGGAGCGGGAGCCAAAGAAGTGGGAGGAAACTGGGTCTGCCACAGGTCCTCTGATTTTTCCAGCTCATTCACCTTTCCCCATGTTGGGCCACTCCGGTTAATGACCGGGTTGCTGTGGACAGTTACTTAGAACTTGAAACTGTCCTTCTTCCCCATGCAGAAATAAGCGCTCAGGCTTTTTGGCATCTCTCTCCCATGAGCCTTCTCAAGCCAACAAAGTCTTACCTCCGGTTCCACCTGATGCCAGAGCTCCCAGATTTACACATAAACTAAGGCACAATTTCAGGCTCTTGAAATACTTGGCATTTAGCTTTTAAGGAAGTCTGAAAAAGACAGTACCGGTACTGCCCAAAGTCCTGCTCCCCTTCCAGAAGAATCAAAGGGAGATGATTCTGCGCTTTGTAGCTGAAGGGATGAGGGGCACACGGTCCATATGCTGCAGATTCAGTCCTGGATGAACCAGGTGATTTTCTCTGTCCTCTTTTTGTCTATGAAGATGCCAAGGAAGAAAGATCTAAGCCAAAATCCTTCCCGCAACGGGAAGGTTGTCAAAGGCCTTTCAGTGTTGTACATCTCAACGGTTCTAGTTCTGTCTTGACCTTTTCATAATGTGGGACAGCATTTCTGCATGGACCAGAGTTGCGTGGGAGTCATTCCATCTGTCTTAACTTTACACAAAGCCTTTTCCTTGGGGCCACCATTGCTGTGAGCTGTCAGTAGGCTGAGAAACAGGACAAAAAGGCAGGGAATGATTGAACATTTCTTTCCTACAAGGCATCAGAGCCCTGTCTCTCAAATCTAGCAGAGTCCTCTGAAGTGCAAATCTGTTCAGAGGTAAAGGCTGAAGAGCAGATTGTAGCACAAAACCCCAGCTGAGCCGTCTGCTGAGGTCCACCTCACCTCACATAAGGCAATGAAAAATCACCATCACCTGAAGGGTGTATATTCTTCCAAGAATCTCCCCAGAGTGAATACTGGAGATCAAGTGCTCCAGAGACCCCACCAACACTACAGAAGTCACACAAGAACTGGGCTTTTGAGACATTTTAAAGCAACCTCTCTAGAAATCTCCAGGGAGGGAGGAAAGATCAGTCACCTCCGAGAGCACCTGAGTAGCCAAAATGCCTGGATTATGTTAGTCTGACAATCATCTCAGCCTGCAGCTTTCCCTATGGGTAGCAATCAGGCTGTCCTTGTTTATCACCTCTCTACCTGCCATGAGATTATTGTCCGATCAGACCCTCTGGAAGCTTTCTAAAAGGGCGAAAAAAGAAAGCAGATGATGAAAAGAAAGAATGACGACATCTCTAAAAGCCATCTGCAACTCCTAGCACAATCTACCTAGTCTTTAGCCACAGTTACCAGTCCTGGTAAAGCTCCAAGAATGAAGGGATGAGGTTGCTCTAGAGACATAGAGGCTGTAGGAGAAGACATCAAGAAGCTCCAGTGACATCCTTCAGGGATGTATGCAGAAGATGTGCAGTCCTAGACAGCAAGGGCTGGGACTGGCACCAGCGAAGGCAGCAAGAACAACCCTTCTCATTTTTGCTTTCGCGAGCTGTCAAAAAGACAAGAAAAAATAGGGATAGTAGAAACCAGATCACATCCAACACCCTGAGGACAAAATCTGAGACTTCATCTGCCCAAGTGACAAAGGGTTGGGAGCACAGGGAAAAGACCTCTCACCCTAGCTGCCATGCTCATCACAGTACATGAACATCCTTCTCTGAGTCCCCTGCAGCCCTTTTCATCAGTGTCCTCAGATGCATTTGTGAAAGTGGACTTGGGGAAGAGCAAAGCGAGCTACCAAACCACAGCCAGGCGAGTGCCCGCCCCACAGCAGCTCACTGTCCACCTCTCCGCATTTCTCTGCCGGCTGCTGGCAGAGGAGGGCAGGCAAGATTTCTGCTCCCTCCCCTCCTTTCCCGCCTCTCTTTTCACATTTTGGGGACCTGCCAGGAAGGGAAGGTTTGAAGGATTTCTCCTTCCCTTTCCTCCTGGCCCAGCCACTCCAAAATAAACAGCCCCCAGCAAAGAAACACAGTACCGCTTAATAAATTCACCCTGTAAGGATAGAGATTTCATAGAAGAGCGGATTATTTCCAAGGATACTAAGATAATTACATGGGTAACTAGGAAGAGTTCAAGAAAACAGTTTGAATTTTCTTATCAGTTTCCCATAGCTTGTAGCAAAAAGAAAATAAAATGCTCTACTGTAATCAAATCATGTTTTCTGAAGCCCTCTGTTGGCAAGTACACAATTTCTTCACCACTTCCATTAAAACAAATACTTAGAAGAAAATGATAGCATTTCAAAACGCAAAGAAGTGGGGCCCAAAAGCACCATGTCAGCTGCTCACAGTATGTTCTTACCTGGCGGGAACGAGATGCCACGTGAAAAAACATCCCCCTTCCCACCGAAAGACAAACTACCTCTCGCTGACTGTGGGGCAGGAGCGGGCCCACGGCCAGTACCTGTGGCACTGAGGTGCTCACTGGGTGCTAACTTATTCCTGCACCCGAGGCTACAATGAACAAGGATTTCTCCCATTAACTCAGCAAGTGCCTGTAGTATTTCCTATGTAAAACCTCACCCTTGCTACAGCATCTAACTCCAGAAGCAGCTGTTTACCAGCAGGAACACTGACATACGGGTATGTTCCAGTGCTGACCAGTAAGGGTCTCTGGGAACACACAGCATACACTTCTTCTGAAAAGGAGATTTTGGACATCCTTATGAAGGGCTACCAACGAAGCTATCACGGAAGATCCAACTATCTCCATGGAAGACCATAAGTATCTGCTCCTGACTTCTGAGATGCACCCTTGTGGTTTTGGTTGCCTTCCTAGTTTCCCAAAAATACACTTTTCGAGACTTAGGCTTGAGAGGACAATCTGGTTTTATCCCTGATGCCTACTTCCGAGGTACAAAGAACCCTCTCCAGCTTCTTCTGTACCAGGTCTGTGCTTTCACAAGTATAATGCATCTTTTGCTTACAACCACGTGTGATTTTAGTAGTTCAGTGCCGATACCACCATACCTGAAGAAAAGCGCAGGTTATAAATACACAAATTAACCAATTTAAGTCATAGCACTTTAAAAGTGTAGATGTTGAGTATCAAGCTTAAAATGATTAGGGTGAAATTATACAAGATAATGCCATTTATAGCAATCAACAGTTTGACCAGTAGTTAAAAAGTAGGGGAGGGGGGGAAGTGTGTTCAACCTAGAACCTTTACATCATGTGGAACAACCTGTCACAGACGTTTCAAAAGCAGAAAACACACATTTATAAAGAAATTTAGGCATTAAAGAGCATTTTCGATACATGTTGAAGAGTATCCCACCCACTCCTGCAGAACGCCTCCAAGCTAACGATGGCAAATTCACCCATGGAATGCAAACACCCACTTGGGCAAGTGCTACGCTGCACCAGGGTGTCCCAGGGGGAAACCAGCTGGATGGAACCCGGCAACGGCTGGAAGGAGGGAGGGTACTGGGAACGCCCAGCCCGACTCCCTGCTCTCCATCTAGACTTTCTGGGATGCAACTCCAGGAAATTTCCAGCCTGGCCCTCAAACTCCTCATGCCGTGCTGAACATACCTAATCAACAGGAAACTCAGTCTACAAGGAGGCAAGCAACACACAAGCTTACAGCCCGGTAGGAAAAATAGGTAAGATACGTACTGCAGGAGATGATGTAAATAAATGTAGGTCCCTCAAAATAACCTCCAATTCACAATTCAAAAAGCAGACACGAGCACGCCAGGTAAAAGAGCAGTGCAAAGGCAAGCACGCACACACACACACGCTCTACCTGAAACCCAGAGTATTGAAGCTAGAGATTTATTCTACTAGTTTTTAAAATATAATTCCACTGATGGATTACAACATCTGTTCTTTACCAAACTTCAAATTCTAGACTCTGTAGATACTGAGTATGTTTATAGGAACATCTCATAAGGCACTACAACAGGAATTTATATAAAGTATCTGTAAAAATAAACAGTGAGCCAAATATCTGAGCAAATTTTTACACTTTCATTTTTGAATCTAAAGCATTTCTGACCTCAGACAATATATTTATTTTTTTAAGATCAGCTAATACACTGTTATGGTGCTCAAAACAACCCCCCTTGCAGTCTCGGACCCAAAATACATCTTTTCTGTCCATGAAGCCAGGTGTCCACCTCCACTGCCTACACCAGGAATCGTCACACTTGAATTTCACTAAAAAAAGTATACAGTTTGGAAATCTGACACTTCAGTATTCAAGGTATTTAAAATATTCCCCCCCCCAAACTGATATATAAAAAGTACATTTTCCTCCCCTGGACAAACACAAATCCCCACCAAATCCAGCCCCTTCATTCCTTGGCCGTCACTGAAACAGAACCACCAATGTAAATGTTTGCTGCTTGGACTCAGGTCTCACCTTAATAAAGACAGCCCACGCGTAATTGTGTTTGTATAAAAGATATTTACTTCAATTATCACACCTAGGGTGCTAGTGAATAATAATAATAATAATACATCGTGTGAGTTTCATACAGTGATATTGCTTCTCCATATCATATAGGGACCGTTGTACAGTGCTGAGAACAAACATTATATGGCTAACCAAACAAAGACAGAAGAAACAATGCCATTCTGCTGACGGAGGGAGCGCTGCCCTGCTACTGCCAGCCATATAAACTCTTACTTTTATGTTTAAACAAATACCAAGAAATAAAATGTTACAAAAGATGAGTCACAGCAACACAATGTGGGCTTCTCAAAGCTACTTGTACAAAAAAATGACACTTTTTTTTTGGTCAATTGGGTCTTTGTGAGGATCTTTTTTTTTTTTTTTTTAAATCTGTGATTGTGAATATAACAAACAAGCTCTAAAAACATCTAAGACTTAGTGCGTTACAGAAAAAATATAAAATACTGCTAAAAATGTAAGACACCACAATACACGGGGTAAAAATTGAGCTTATTATTAAAAAAAAAAAAAAAAAAAGTTCTCAGGAAAAAGTACACCACTTTCTGTTTGAGTTCATCTTGTGCTGTGTTAGTAGTCGGGGCATTTCAAAGGTCTGCCCATTATCATGGCAAGTAGTTATTGCACAAATGCAAAGAGTTAATTTTTTAATAAAAAAAATGAAAAGGGACATGAGGGAAACAATTTAAAAAAAAAAAAAAAAAAGAAGAAGAACATCTCCCCCCCCCAGCCAGCCTCCATCTGCTTTGGAATTAACGTCCAAATTTGTACATTTGACATTCTCGCAGCATTTCCAGCGAGTGAGGCGCCCGGTGCCCGCTTTCGGAAAAGGAATGGTAGAAAACGCTTTTCAATACAGAAATGCATAGAGTATTCTGACAGGAACCACCTTTTTGTTTTGCAGAGGTTATCCAATAGTTACTGTAGGGCTTTTTTTGTCTCTCTCATTTTTTTTTTTTTCCCCAGACTATGCCAGAAGGAAAGAACCTCGTGTGGGAAATTCATCTGATGGTTTTTAGTGGGACACCCTCGAAAGGCAAAGTGCAAATTTGCTTCCAAATCCACAGAAGTGGTGATGTGCCCTGCAACTAGCTCAGCACCCTCCACCTTTGCCCACTGCAAGGTTTTACCGTGGGGCCGGCTGGTTCGGTGCTGACCGGAGGCCCTTTGCATCGTCCCTCGTGCAGACACACGCTCCCCCGCGATGAGCAGGGGTCGTCTCTAGCGCGACGGTTTTCAGTTTGGCTTACGTAGCTTTTCTCTCGCTCGCTCGCGAAGTGTTACCTAGCCAGGGAAAGCCTGTCTGAACGTGTTTCGACACTGCAAGAAAACTAAACGACTCCTCCGTGACAAAGATCAATTCATAATGTGTATTTCCAGAGTTCACACCAGGAAAAGTTGCTGCTGCACAAGGTGTTTTTTTTTTTTTTTCCTTTTTCTTTTTTTTTTTCCTCGACCAACTTTGAATGAGAAGAAAAATCAGCTCTGAATTCAGAAATTCAAACATATGCCAACAAAGATGAACATCACAGGAAACCAGTCTCTCATTTTAAATTAACACTCTTGAGTAAATCGCAATGTACTTTGACAAAGGGGCACTGCATCTTCATGAAATTCTCAGTAGAGGCTCTAGGAGGCTAAGGGTATTTTCTCTCTCTGTATATTTTAAGTCTCTTCTCTCACAACTGAGGCTTCTTATTCTCAGTCCTAAATTATTTTAAACTATTTAAATAATATTATTTATTAGGCATTTAGATAAAATACTTTTTTTAAACAAAAATGATTGCTCTAGAAAACACAACAGGGGCACAACGATATGGATACTGCAACGAGCCGACACCACCCCGCTCCATCGCTAGGATAGCCCAAACTTTCTCCAACGTCCGTTTAAGGGATATGTATACTCCTGTTGTGTTTATATCAAACAAAAACAAACCTCAAAAAAGAAACTGTTAAAATTAATCTCATAAATAGGAAATATTAGTTTGTTTTCCTAATTACAAACCACCTTTATATATTTCACCTTATGATGCTGTAGAGAGAGCAAGCTTGAAAAATAACACACAAGCGCTGGTAAGGGCTGAGGATGCCGGTGGGTGAAAGCCTGTTCTTTACAAAACCAAATTAAGACTGGAATGACTTTACAGTGCCTCGCCATCCAGAGACAATGCGGCTCTAGGCATGGAAATGAAGACAGCATGTATTACTAATGGCACAAAAGGACACGGTCACAGTAAGCGATGGCTGAAGTCCACGAGTGTTTCTTGAATGCGGACAGACCTACGAGTAACGCCGGGTGAGACTGAGCCTTACGAGCATTAACGCTGCCGGGCGCTGGTGGACGTTCGAACCCGAGACCCTGCCGTGCTGCTGCTGGAGCCAACCCAGAGGGATATATATATTTTTTTTTTTTCCCCAGGAACCTGAATTCTCATAAACTAGAGCTCGCGCTCGCCTGCGTTTGGTGGCTGGGACACAAACCTCCGAACGCAGAACGAGAATTTCTATTGCACAAAGCCTTAATGCACAGTGTTTGAAGTGCTCGTCAGCAAAGGGGCAACTCGTGTCGGGCCACTGAAATGCTCCTCGATCGGTGTTTGCTCTGCATCCCCCCACTCCCCCCGCCCCAGCCCAAAATGAAAAGCGGCTGTGAATGCTGCAATCTAGATCACTGTGCTTTAGATTATTCTCCACAAAGAGATTAGGAAATAAGGCACATAGCTTTCCAAGTATAGAAATTTTGTTGAAGAGTAAATTTTAGGAAAGTAGTAAAACCTAAAAACTCAACGGGAAATGCGATAACATACAGGATTTTGATGACATGCCTATTGAATGACAATAAAATAATTTCAAGCTAAACTAAAATCTCCCCTCCGCCACCCCCTCCCCCCCCCCCCAAAAAAAAGATCCATGATCTCCATCTCTCTAGAGGACGCAAGAAGGAAATGGAATCCCTGATCAAGGAAAAAGAAAAGTACGATACAGATGTGACCTTGCTTATTCCCCACACACCTCCTTTACGAACTAGATACTCAAGTACTCCCTGAATAGCCTGTACTAGCATCCAGAGGTAACTAGGTACTTTGGAAACACTTTTAAAGCTAGTAATAATTTACCCACATATAAATAATACATCAAAATAGCACTAAGGGTCTAATGTAAGCTAACAAAAGCCAGAGGAGTCTGATTGAAAGACTGATTGTAGAAAATATTTTTTGTAGTTACTTGGAGATAAGATTGTACTTCAGAGCAAGTCAAGTGCCAAGTTTTATTTCTTCTCTTGAAAACACAGATTCTCGACTTCTAAGAGGAACTGCATAACAGAGAATTTCTATCTCAGTCCTAAGAATACTTGAGTTTTCAGCTTAGGGAGAGCAAGAATGAACTGCTTGCTTTAATTCGATATTTGGCTTAATTTACTGATCAGCTGGTTTTGTGATTGTTTTAAATATGTCTTTACTGTTCACCTTCCTGCTGTATGTAGATATAGGAGAGTGTATTTTACATGTGCAAATATCTGGCGTATTAACTTCGTGCAGGCTGTATTGAAGCAAAAGCTACAGACCAACTGTTGTTACAGGATGTTGCAGACGAGGTTTGACCCTTCCTGTCAGATTACTTGGCTTTTGCACATCTCAGACCCTTGGAATTATTTTCATGTATCCTGAATGTGATCTTCCCCCTCCTTGTTAGCTAAACCCACGTTTTTCAAACAATCCCATCTCTCAATGGCTAATCCCCTCTTTACAACAGGGAACTTCCCTGCCAAGTGGGAAAATGGCATCCTCTACGCATCAAAAAACATATTGGTTTTAAGCCCTCACTCACCTATGCCCCAAATGATTTCACGAATTTGGCTGTAGCAATTCTACTGCACCATTAAGACCAAGCACGCAAATCCTACATATACAGAGGGGCTTTTCCATACTGGAATCATGTACATACACACATTTAACAACTCCTAAAAATGCATATTAATTACCCGCATAGACAGAAGAGAAGAACGCAACTTAACGCCGTTATTCTTGTTATCAACAGAGAGATTGCACTGTTATGAACATTACCACAAAATTACACAGTAACTATGCAAAAAGCAGGTATGTCACCATAACAGCAGGAAATTCCTGGCATGACTCTCCATTTCCAAGGATCTTTGGATGAAGATTGTACTACGTAGTACAAATATCGCTAAAATTCAAACAAAAAGTCAAAAGAAACGAGGTCATGGGGACTTCAGGCATCTACTTTTGCTGTACTGTTTCCTGCATTATTTCGTTATGGTTAAGAATTCAGTCATTCTCTGCACTTGGCTGTTTCAAAATATAAAGAAACTGAAATGATACTATGAAACCAACAGTTTTAATAATAAGAAATCTACAGAACTGTGGTGAAAATGTACTAACATCACTGTGAGTAAAGCAAGCTTGAAAAATGGCAGCAATTTCCTTCAAAGAATGGCTGGACAAGGAAAAATGCAATAATCTTATTAATTTTTTAAAAGGAGGCATTTACTTTTAATGCACTTCAGTGCCAGAACATGTTTGTGAATAGCAATGAAAATCAAGCCTGGGAACCAGTTTTTTCCATTCACAAAATAGTTGTAGAAACCCAGACTTCATAGACAGCCAAGGACTTTGGATCCCGGACACGGAATGCCCAGGTTTTGGGAAAAGCAGGTATGATGCCTCCATCAGTCCTTGGCCCTATCAGAGGATGCTGGTGAGGAGGCTCACTACTAAAGTTCAATGAATGACTTCCTTCAACTGGAAAATGTCCTTACAACTAATAACTTATATTAAATATGCCACAGTACCACTTGGCTGGGGGGGAAATCATCCCTGAGGAGAGAGATGGCACCACTTACATACCTGTTTTTAAGGCTTTTTGACAACTTAAGTGCACAGGCCTAATGCTAACCTTCTCCAAAAGGATAAATTTCACCTTCAGAGCATAAAAACTTTTTATCCTTGCATATTAATAGGGTAGGGTATAGTACATGACCTGGTCATGTAGGACAAATCAGTCCCTAGGCATAGCATAAAGGGCTTTTCTTGCTATAAAGTTCATTATTAACTATATTTTATATATGGCATAGTCAATGTATCCCATAAAAGAGATTGAGAGGAAAGAACAAATTGGTGAAATAATATTTCTACATTTTGGAGCTCAAATATGTATGTGAAGGAGACAGGGACTGCTAAATCACTTTTCAAACTAAGAAGGTTGAGCCAGAAAAGAAATTCAGATCTCGTGCTTTCCATGCCAGTGCCTCTCCTTGCAATTTAAAACCATCTGGGAAGATTTTAAACTGCTGAGAAAAAAAGACTTTTGTTTGTACAGAATTTTGAAATTATCTTTTTTTTTTTTTTTTTTTTAATAGGTTGATTGTATATGCAACACGAAGGAAGAAAATGTTGATGTTCAAACAGTGGGGCAGCAGAAAGTGCAAGGGGAAAGTAGCAGGCCAACATATGAGTGAACTGAATACTGCTTTGCAGCTGTTTTATCTGTGTTGAGTTATATTTAGGAATGAGGCTATAAGCAGCTTGTCTCATCAGGGCCAAAACTGCCACTCACTCCCAGGAAAGACTTGATTTGGTTTTAGTGAATGTTAAATCCAGCCCCCACCTAAGAACCAACTTTTCTTCTCCTATGTTTCTGATAGTCTTCAAGAAATGCTCACAGCTCAGCCACACACAGTGGCTTTACGACAGAGACTATCCTAGGATACGTACACTGGGTGAAGAAGAAAGAAGAGATAATTTAAGAAACTCACTTGTTAGAAAGAGACACAAATCAAGCAAAAATAGTGCCCGCCATCTGCATGTTAAAATGTCACCGCTTTACTTTCGGTTTGCAACAAATTGCTTAGATTACCGATCTCTTTGCAACCTTGCTAAAGGCACTGGTCCAGATTACTGCGACATTTCAGTTTAAATAAGCTATTTTGGACTTAAGTGCAAAGAAGTGTCCAAAACCAATTACTTTTTTCATGTATTCTCATAATTTATATATAGTCAACTTTTTTTCCCCCCCTGTTTCTAACTTGCCCTGTTTTTGCCAGGAGCATTTTTATTTCATGTAAGTTTTAAGCATACTTGAAATTAATAATTTTAAGATGGAAAATGACAGACTTCTGACAGCAGCTGTGCTAGTGGGGACTGCAATCACTGTTAGCATTTTCCATTATTTCATTACATTAC